>NC_077228.1:320732797-321382464 GCF_027887165.1 Monodelphis domestica | reverse complement strand
TAAAGTTTTAAGCATTGTCTATCACCACCCTTATCCTCCCCTCCCTATAATAATTTTCATACCTCTTTATGTTATATAATTTACCCCCATTCAATCTCTTCTTTCACTCCTGTATTTGTTTTGTGGCGTTATTTTAAGACTGGTTGGAGAGGATTCTCATGGCAACTCTGAGCTTTTCTGCTCTACTTCACCATCTTGGTTCTGCCTCTGGATTATTCCATCGTTTTTCATTGTGATAATACTTATCTGTGACTAGCTACATACTATAGTGTGGTCAGCGAATGAGAGGTTTGATGGCCTTCTCCTTAAAAGGCATGTATGCTTAATGCATTTCCCAAAAGTTCATTGCCAAAGAGAAAGCCATCATCTCTGAGGGGTCACTTTGACCCTATTTGCTATCTACATTACAGACTTTTAAAACCCCCAGCTCATCCCAGAGCAAAATTCCATTCCAAGCCTATTTTAGAAAGCTGGCTAGCGCCTCTGCCAGGATCAGAGATCAATATGTAGAAGGTCAGGGTGTCTGGAAGAAAGGCATTTTAGCACTGAAATCCATAAAATCCTTGACAATTGAATGGAGCAGCACTTGTTCCAGCTTTCCTTGTAGGGCTTTGCTGGTCCAGGGCTTCCATCACTCTGTGCTTCTTCCAGGGGTGACCAGCACCCGTGGGAATCAAAGTACCCACTGGATCCAAAGGCAAACCAGTTCCTTTGGGGAACTTAATTTATCATTTGCCATTAGTTTTCAAAGAGTCCCTTCTTCTATTCTCTTCCTTCACTTTCGTGCTTTGCACTTACAACCTGTTAAGCTTTAGAGATAAAGACAAAAGCAGCTGGAGATAAGCCTGGTTCTCTTCTCCAAGTCCTGTCTCGGCAGAAGCAGACAAAAAAAATGAAGACTGAAGATTCTGTTAGTGAATTGTTATCCCTGTAGTCATAAGAATAGTAAGACTAATAGGGATTTGCTGGCACCAATAGCTCAACATGAGCCATATAAATAGTATGTGCTCAAAGTCTTACCGGTGGAAAATAAAGCAGACTGTAGGAAATGATGCCCGGCAAAAGTAAACAGAACCAGGAGAACAATTGGCAGGATAATCACAGTAACACAAAGGAGAAAATACGAATGAGAAATTTCTGAGTTCTAATCAATTTAGAGTTCATGATTTCAGAGGACAGAACATGAGAAACCTGCCTCCCATCTCTCTGTAAAAGGAGTGGGGGGGGGGGGGACAGAGTCAAGATGGCTGCTTAGCAAGCTGCAAAAGTTCAGACCTCGCAGAAGACCCTTCCTTACCGAGTACAAACTGAATGCTCCTAGGACACCGAAATTCAAGCTGAGCAACAGGACAGAGGTAGGGAACCCTTCTTCTGGACTCAAATCAAAAGGTGCACCCCCCCCAAAAAGCCAGAACCCAAGAATACTCGGTCTAAAGGGAAGACAGATTAAGGTCCCAGGACTCCTCCCCCCCCCACCCAGAGGGCTGAGCCCCCAGCTGCAGCGGGAACCTCTGAGCAGGCAAAGGTACTGGTTTGGAGGGTCTACCTTGTGAGCAGTGGGGCGCCGGGCACCGAGCATCCAGCATGGACATTGCGGAGGAAGCCAGGGAGAGACCAGGGCTTGGCTGGGTCCCTCCATCAGGCTCCAGTCTCACCATTGCCTTGGGGCACATCCAGACCAATCCAGGTGAACTTAACCCCATCAGGACTCCTCAGAGCTCAGGGGAGGCAGCAAAGGCACTGGGGAACCTTGCGGACAGCGGAGAAGCAGTTGGAGAGAACTGGAGAGAACCTGGGCAGCCCAGCCTTCCAGGAGTCTTCGCCCTCAGAGCACATACAGCCCAACCCAGTAGACTTAATCTGATCAAAAGCTCCAGAGGACAGGGAAGCTAACATTCCTCCCCTAGAGACTGTACCAAGAGATCTGACAAAGCTCCAAGAGGGGAGACTGACAGACCCAAAACCAAAACCAAAAAAAAAATGAGAGGAGCAAGAGCACAGACAAATACAGAGGAGCAAAGAAGGGTAAACCCGAGGAAACAGCAGAAAAAGAAGAAAGAAATTATAACAGACAGCTTTTGCACAGGTAATGAGCAAAGAGCAAACAAAACAGAGCGGGAGGGATCAGCAAGGAAAAATCAGAAATCCCAGCTAATTGGATACAGGCTTTGGAAGAACTCAAAATGCAATTCAAAACACAATTAAGAGAGGCTGAAGACAATTGGAAAAGAACTTAAAAACTAAGATAAGTCATCTGGAAACAAAGGCACTTGAACTAAAACAAGAAAATGGTGTCTTGAAAGCCAAAATCAACTAGCTGGAAAATGAGGCAAAGGAGATGAAAGATGAGGTGAAGAAGATGAAAGATGAGAAAAAGGAGATGAAAGATGAGTAAAGAGGATGAAAGATGACCTCCAAAGAAAATCAGACCTAAAGGAAAAGGACGACCAAAAAACTAAGGATGAAATCCAGTCTTTAAGAACCAGAATACAACAACTAGAATCAGGTGACCTCACAAGGCAGCAGGGCACTATAAAACAAAACCAAAAGAATGAAAAAATGAGGAAAATATGAAGCATCTTATTCACAAAACAGAGGACTTAGAAAATCATTTAAGAAGAGAAAATTTAAGAATTATTGGCCTACCAGAAGACCATGACAAAAGAAAAAGCCTGGACATTATATTACAGGAAATTATTAAGAAAACTGCCCCGAAATCCTTGAACAAGAGGAAAAAGTGGAGATTGATTGAATCCACAGAGCACCTCCTGTACTTAATCCCCAATTGACAACACCCAGGAATGTTATAGCCAAATTCAAGAACTATCAGACCAAAGAAAAGATATTACAAGCTGCCAAGAAGAAGTCCATTCAGATACCAAGGAACCACAGCGAGGATAACTCAGGATCTGGCTGCATCCACAGTGAAAAAAAGAAAGGCATGGAATATGATATTCCGGAAATCAAGGGAACTAGGTCTACAACCAAGATCAACTACCCAGCAAAACTGACTATATTCTTGCAGGGGAAAGTATGGTCATTCAACAAAATAGAAGAATTTCAAGAATTCATAATGAAAAGACCAGACTTGAACAGAAAATTTGATGTCCAAGCACAGAACTCAAGAGAATCATCAAAAGGTAATTAAAAAAGAGGGGAAAAAAGAAAAAAACAAAAACAAAAAAACTTTTAAGAGACTCAATAAGTTAAAATGATATGTATCCCTATAAGAAAAGAGGTCATTGGTAACTCTTAAAAACTGTTGTTGTTACCTGGCAGCAAAAAGAAGTACACTTAGAGGGAACAGTGACAAACTGTATAGGATGCAAGGACATAAATAGGTATATAGATATATGCATGCAAAAATACATACATATGAGTATGCATATATATATTATATATATAACTAGAGCTTAAAATAGGTTAATATTAAAAGAAATGGGAAAAGAAACAAATATGGGTAAATTTATATGTCATAAAGAGACTCATGGTGGGAAGGGGGAGAACATCAATATACTAGAAGGGGTAAAGAGGTCAGAGACAGAAAATACTCACTTTTACATGCTTTGAAATTGACTCAAAGAGGGAAAACAATCCAATCCATTGGGGGCAGAGAATAGATTTGCGCCCAATAGGGGAGTAGAAGGGTAACAAATGGTCTGATGGGGAGGAAGCAGTACAAGAGAGGGAGGGGGCAGGGGGTTAATTTTAGAAAGACTACAGGGAAAATAAGGGAGTGGAATAAGAAGGGAGGAGGGTAGAAAGGGAAGTAAAATAAGGTGGGAACAAGGGGGACTGTTAAAAGCAAACATTGGTGTAGAAGGAAATAGTGAAAGAAAAAAAGGAAGGAACAGGAGCAGAAATCAATATGCTAGAAATACACAGCTAGTAATCATAACTCTGAATGTGAATGGAATGAACTCACCCATAAAACGCAAGTGAATAGCAGAGTAGATTAGAATCAAAACCCTACCATATGCTGTCTACAAGAAACACACATGAGGAAGGTAGATACACATAGGGTGAAAGTAAGAGGGTGGAGCCAAATCTATTGGGCATCAACTAACAAAAAGAAGGCAGGAGTCACAATCATGATATCCGACAAAGCCAAAGTAAAATTAAATCTAGTTAAAAGAAATAGAGAAGGTAATTACATCCTGATAAAAGGCAGGATAGACAGTGAGGAAATATCTGTACTCAACATGTATGCACCAAATGGCATAGCATCCAAATTCTAAAGGAGAAACTAGAAGAACTCAAGGACGAAATAGATAGAAAAACTATACTAGTGGGAGACCTGAACCTTCCTCTATCTGAACTAGATAAACCAACCAAAAGATAAATAAGAAATAGGTAAGAGAAGTGAATGAAATTTAGAAAAATTAGAGTTAGTAGACATATGGAGAAAAATAAATAGGGACAAAAAGGAATACACCTTTTTTCAGCAGTACATGGCACATTCACAAAAATTGACCATGTATTAGGGCATAAAAACATTGCAGACAAGTGCAAAAGCTCAGAAATAATAAATGCAACTTTCTCAGATCACAATGCAATGAAAATAATAATTAGTAAGGGAACATGGAGAGGTAAATCAAAAAATTAATTGGAAATTAAACAATATGATTCTCCAAAACCAGTTAGTTAAAGAACAAATCATAGAAACAATTAATAACTTCATTGAAGAAAATGGACAATGGTGAGACATCCTTTCAAAACCTATGGGATGCAGCCAAAGCAGTACTCAGGGGGAAATTTATATCCTTGAGTTCATATATTAACAAATTAAGAAGAGCAGAGGTCAATGAATTGGGCATGCAAATTAAAAATTAGAAAGCGAACACATTAAAAATCCTCAGATGAAGACTAAATTAGAGATCCTAAAACTCAAAAGAGAAATTAATAAAATTGAAAGTCAAATAACTATTGATTTAATAAATAGACTAGAAGCTGGTACTTTGAAAAAAATAAATAAAATAGACAAAGTACTAGTCAATCTAATTAAAAAAAGAAAAGAAATAAACCAAATTGACAGTATCCAAGATGAAAAAGGAGACCTCACCTCTAATGAAGAGGAAATTAAGGCATTCATTAAAAACTACTATGTCCAATTATATGGCAACAAATATGGCATTCTAGGTGATATGGATGAATAATTACAAAAATATAAATTGCCTAGACTAAAAGAGGGAGAAATAAATTACCTTAACAACTCCATATCAGAAAAGAAATTGAACAAGCCATCAAAGAACTCCTACAAAAAATTCCCAGGTCCAGATGGATTCACAAATGAATTCTATCAAACATTCAAAGAACAACTAATCCCAATATTAAACAAACTATTTGACATAATAAGCAAGATGGAGTTCTACCAAATGCATTTTACTACACAAACATGGTACTGATCCCAAAGCCAGGCAGGTCAAAAACAGAGAAAGAAAACAATAGACCAATCTCCCTAATGAATATAGATGAAAAATCGTAAATAGGATACTATCAAAAAGACTCCAGCAAGTCATCACAAGGGTCATCCACTATGACCAGGCAGGATTCATACCAGAATGCAAGGATGGTTCAATATTAGGAAAACCATTCACATAATTGACCATATTAACAAGCAAACTGACAAAAATCACATGCCTTTGATAAAATACAACACCCATTCCTATTGAAAACACTAGAAAGCATAGGAATAGAAGGGCCTTTCCTAAAAATAATAAACAGTATATATCCAAAACCATCAGCAAACATCATCTGCAATGGGGAAAAACTCAAAGCCTTCCCAATAAGATCAGGAGTCAAACAAGGATGCCCATTATCACCTGTATTATTTAATATTGTACTAGAATCACTAGCAGTAGCAATTAGAGAAGAAAAAGAAATTGAAGGTATTAAAATTGCAATGAGGAGACCAAGCTATCACTCTTTGCAGATGATATGATGGTTTACTTAGGAATCCTAAAGAATCAATCAAAAAGTTTACTCAAAATAATCAACAACTTTAGCAAAGTTGCAGGATACAAAATAACCCGCATATGTCATCAGCATTTCTATATATCTCTAACCCATTTCAGCAGCAAGAATTAGAAAAAGAAATACCATTTAAAATCACCCGAGACAATATAAAATATCTAGGAATCTGTCTGCCGAGACAAACACAGGAACTATATGAACACAACTACAAAACAATTACCACACAGTTAAAACTAGATCTAAACAATTGGAAAAACATTGATTGCTCATGGGTGGGATGAGTTAACATAATAAAAATGAACAATCCTACCCAAATTAATTTACTTATTTAGTGAGATAACCATTGAACTACCAAAAAACTTCTTACTGAATTAGAAAAACCATAACTAAGTTCATTTGGAAGAATAAAAGATCAAGGATATCCAGGGAAATCATGAAAAAAAATGCAAAGGAAGGAGGACTTGCAGTCCCAGATCTCAAACTATATTATAAATCAGTGGTTATTAAAACAATTTGGTACTGGCTAAGAGACAGAAAAGAGGATCAGTGGAATAGACTTGGCGTAAATGATCTCAGCAAGACAGTTTATGACAACCCAAAGACCCCAGCTTTTGGGACAAAAATCCATTATTTGATAAAAACTGCCGGGAAAATTAGAGGAGAGTGTGGGAGAGATTAGGTTTGGATCAACACCTCACACTGTAATGATTAAAATAGTTGGAGTAGTAAACTGTAGTGATTAAAATAGTGGAAGATATAAATTGTGATAGATATAAGGGTGGATGAGTAAGTTGTGACCACAGGAAATGTTTTCACTACAGTGTTTTGTTTTTAAATCAAATATAAGGTGGTCTCCAGGGAAATATTCCCAATTATTCAAATATACCCAAGTCAACTGGGTTTTATAGAGATTTTAATTAATACAAATGAGGAATTAATGAGAGAGAGAAAGAATAAGAAAGGAATAAGTATGAAGGGCCTTAAGCCAACATGGCCTAGACCTGAGTCTTAAGAGAGAGAGATCAGTCAGTCCTTAATTACTCACCACAAGATCTGTCCAAGCAAGGATTCTAGTGACACCAGGCCAACATCATCTCAGCTGCCTCCACTAGCTCAATCTACAATCTGAAATGTCCCGGAGAGAGTCTCGAGAGAGACCCTTCAAGGCAGCCTTTCCCAGCTGACTGTTTCTAGAGAGAGCTTTTCGTCTCCTTTTAAAGGGCATTTTCTCCTATGTCACCTCCCCTAAGTCCTTATATCTATCAATCACAGTAGACGTTTAAAGGACAGACCATTCTTAGTTCACACCTGAGTAGACTAATCTTTTGAGTAATTTACACCAGGAAAGCACTGAGTTAGTTTCCACCTCTTTGCTCCTTGTAAGTTCACAAGTTGCCTGACCTTTATAGGTACTTAGCACCCCTTTGTATTAGTTCTAAAACTAGGCATGGCTTAAGTATGGGTTAAGTACTTTTCATTGTTCAGCAAGGATTTTTCTCCCCTAAAGCAGGCTTAAGTAGGGTGGAGTAGAGATCTTCACATTTCTGATCTAAGTAGAGTTCACTGCTCAAATGGGGAATGATCTTAATCCAATCTTATGAAGTAGGGTCTGGGAATTTTTAAGGTTCACAACACCCTACACTAAGATAAATTCAGAATGGGTGAATGACTTAAACATAAAGAAGGAAACTATAAGTAAATTAGGTGAACACAGAATAGTATACATGTCAGACCTTTGGGAAGGGAAAGATTTGAAAACCAAGCAAGACTTAGAAAGAGTCACAAAATGCAAAATAAATAATTTTGACTACATCAAATTAAAAAGGTTTTGTACAAACAAAACCAATGTAACTAAAATCAGAAGGGTAGCAACAAATTGGGAAATGATCTTCATAAAAACCTCTGACAAAGGTTTAATTACTCAAATTTACAAAGAGCTAAATCAATTGTACAAAAAATCAAGCCATTCTCCAATTGACAAATGGGCAAGGGACATGAATAGGCAGTTCTCAGCCAACAAAATCAAAACTATTAATAAGCACATGAAAAAGTGTTGTAAATCTCTTATAATCAGAGAGATGCAAATCAAAACAAGTCTGAGGTATCACCTCACACTTAGCAGATTGGCTAATATGACAGATATGGAAAGTAATGAATGCTGGAGGGCATGCGGAAAAGTAGGGACACTAATTCATTGCTGGTGGAGTTGTGAATTGATCCAACCATTCTGGAGGACAATTTGGAACTATGCCCAAAGGGCACTAAAAGACTGTCTGCTCTTTGATCCAGCCATAGCATTGCTGCATTCATACCCCAAAGAGATAATAAGGAAAAAGACTTGTACAAGAATATTCATAGCTGCACTCTTTGTGGTGGCCAAAAATTGGAAAATGAGGGGATGCCCTTCAATTGAGGAATGGCTGAACAAATTGTGGTATATGTTGGTGATGGAATACTATTGTGCTAAAAGGAATAATAAAGTGGAGGAATTCCATGGAGACTGGAACAACCTCCAGGAAGTGATGCAGAGTGAAAGGAGCAGAACCAGGAGAACATTGTACACAGAGACTGATACACTGTGGTACAATCGAAGGTGATGGACTTCTCCATTGGTGTCAATGCAGTGTCCCTGAACAATCTGCAGGGATCTAAAAAACACTATCCATCTATCTATTTAGTGCCATACCCATGGAACTTCCAAATTTTTTTTTTACTGATTTAGAAAAAACCATAACAAAGTTCATTTGGAAGAACAAAAGATCAAGGATATCCAGGGAAATAATGAAAAAAAAATACAAAGGAAGGGGGTCTTGCAGTCCCAGATCTCAGACTATATTATAAAGCAGCATTCATCAAAACAATTTGGTACTGGCTAAGAGACAGAAAGGAGGATCAGTGGAATAGACTGGGGGCAAGCGACCTCAGCAAGACAGTATATGACAAACCCAAAGATCCCAGCTTTTGGGACAAAAATCCACTATTTCATAAAAACTGCTGGGAAAATTGGAGGACAGTGTGGGAAAGATTAGGTTTAGATCAACACCTCGCACCCTACACCAAGATAAATTCAAAATGGGTGAATGACTTGAACATAAAGAAGGAAACTATAAGAAAATTAGGCAAACACAGAATAGTATACATGTCAGACCTTTGGGAAGGGAAAGACTTCAAAACCAAGCAAGAATTATAAAGAGATACAAAATGCAAAATAAATAATCTGGAATACATCAAATTAAAAATTTTTGTACAAACAAAACCAATGTAACCAAAATCAGAAGGGTAGCAACAAATTGGGAAACAATCTTCATAAAAACCTCTGACAAAGGTTTAATTACTCAAATTTACAAAGAACTAAATCAATTGTACAAAAAATCAAGCCATTCTCCAATTGACAAATGGGCAAGGGACATGAACAGGCAGTTCTCAGCCAAAGAAATCAAAACTATTAATAAGCACCTGAAAAAGTGCTCTACATCCCTTATAATCAGAGAGATGCAAATCAAAACAAGTCTGAGGTATCACCTCACACCTAGCAGATTGGCTAACATGACAGCTATGGAAAGTAATGAATGCTGGAGGGGATGTGGCAAAGTAGGGACATTAATGCATTGCTGGTGGGGTTGTGAATTGATCCAACCATTCTGGAGGGCAATTTGGAACTATGCCCAAAGGGCACTAAAAGACTGTCTGCTCTTTGATCCAGCCATAGCACTGCTGGGTTTGTACACCAAAGAAATAATAAGGAAAAAGACTTGTACAAGAATATTCATAGCTGCACTCTTTGTGGTGGCCAAAAATTGGAAAACGAGGGGATGCCCATCAATTGGGGAATGGCTGAACAAATTGTGGTATATGTTGGTGATGGAATACTATTGTGCTAAAAGGAATAATAAAGTGGAGGAATTCCATGGAGACTGGAACAACCTCCAGGAAGTGATGCAGAGAGAAAGGAGCAGAACCAAGAAAACATTGTACACAGAGACTGATACATTGTGGTACAATTGAAGGTGATGGACTTCTCCATTAGTGGCAATGCAATGTCCCTGAACAATCTGCAGGGATCTAAAAAATACTATTCACAAGCAGAGGATAAACTGTGGGAGTAAAAACACCGATGAAAAGCAACTGCTTGACTACAGGGGTGGAGGGGATATGACTGAGGAGAGACTCTAAATTAACACTCTAATGCAAATACCAACAACAGGGAAATGGGTTCGAGTCAAGAACACATGTGATAACCAGTGGAATCGTGCGTTGGCTATGGGAGAGGGAAAGGTGGTGGGAGGGGGGAGGGGAGGAAAAGAAAATGATCTTTGTTTCCAGTGAATAATGTTTGGAAATGACCAAATAAAATAATGTTTAAAATAAAAAAAAACCACTATCCTCAAGCAGAGGATAAATTGTGGGAGTAAAAACACCGATGAAAAGCAACTGCTTGACTACAGGGGTTGAGGGGATATGACTGAGGAGAGACTCTAAATGAACACTCTAATGCAGATACCAACAACATGGAAATGGGTTCAAATCAAGAACAAATGTGATACCCAGTGAAATCGCAGGTCGGCTATGGGGGGGGGGGGAGGGAAGAAAAGAAAATGATCTTTGTTTCCAATGAATAATGTTTGGAAATGACCAAATAAAACAATGTTAAAAAAAAAAAGAGTGTGGGCTAAGGTGTGAAATGAGACCTATATTATCAAACATGGCCAATGTATTGTTTTGCTTGCTTGTGTATCTTTACTTCAGGAGAGGATTCTGTCAAAAAGTGGAGTAATGGAGGGAAACAGCTGTGTTAGAATTCAGTGTCTATTCCTCTTTTTACAGATGAGAAAGTTGAGGTCAGGTCAAAAATGAAGTAACTGGTCCCAGGCACCTGGGTTCCTACTGGCCATTGTCTTCACACTGAGCAAGTCCCTTCTTCCTGCTGGGTCTCTGAGTTTCCAGATTTATAAAATGAAACTGGCCTCTGGGGTCCTTCAGAACTATTTTAGGTTCTATGATCTTAAATTTCTATCTCGTTCTCCTCTAATCCATACTACCTTTCTTGAAGAAGTATAACTATTACAACATATAATATAAATACTTAATATATTATAACAAATATATCCTTTCATATTGTAAGGTTTGGAAAGGAAGACCTTTGAAATCCTATGTTTTGATGTGGGCAGGAGCTAGAGTGACTGTTTGGACAGCAAGCGATGGGAGAGAACCATTGACTGAAGGCATTCTGAAGAGCTCTGGAGGGCTTCGGTCCCAGGACTGAAAACTGAACAGTTCAGTTCTGAGTGGCTGAGGGATTCCCCAAAGCCACAAGAGGACCCAGATTTCCTGCCTTTAACTCCTGTAGCTGCTCCAAAGAAATCCATTCTACTGTTTCCTCCACCCGCCATCAAGATCTCTGTTCCTGAGGAGGAGCTGAAAAGGACTCACACAAAACACTGAGCCCAGCCCTCTTGATTCTTCTTGGTCTCTCCTAGCCTTCCCTGAACTGATTTAAGATTTAGTGTCAGGATACATTAGTTTAGAGATCATAAAGAGAGCAGTCAGCTGGGAAAGAGGTTGAGACATTTTGTGGACTCAGGCACCAGCCCTTTGAACCAGCTCCTATGGGTTTATCTTGACAGGGCAACCTCCTCCTATTTTTCCTTTAACCTTGATCTACCCCATCCTTTCAAATAAATCCTTAGTTATAAGTCAGATTTAGGTTTGGTCTATCTCTAAAACAGGAGGGGTGTTGGGCAATTTGATTCAGGACTCAAAGCTTGAGTCCTGTTCCTTTCTGTGGCAAGTCCAGACTAGGTCTGTCACACATTCTCCATTGAGGAAGGTAGATTACAAACCTTCCTTAGAAATAGCTGACAGGGAAGCTGACATCTCTTCCCCTCAGCTTGTGCTCTCATTGGTACGCAAGGGATATAGTCTGTTAAATATCCCTTGAGAAAGGAGAGAGAACATCACCTTTCTTTCCCTCTGGAGGTTATCTCAAACTCCTGCTTCAGTTCATCCTAGGGAGGGATAGATCCTGCCATCTTCCCTCCACCAACAGGGTTTATCTAAACCCCCATATTCCCTCACCACTTGGTCCACTCAACTTTCTCCACTGGTATCACAGCTAACCAGTGAGATAAACCATTCAACCCCCTTCATTATAAAAAAGGGGGGGGAAGCCCTCCCTTTTTATAATATATAATATATAAATAAAAATAAAATATTTTAAATTTTTTCAAGATCAAAAATCATGAAACTTGGTTGAAGGTAAAAAAGTATATTTTCAGGTGTACATGTTCCTTCTCTCTTGATATTCCTAGTAAAACCTTGAAGATGAAGGAACAAATAAAAAGAAATATTAATCGAGATCTTATTATATGTCAAGCACTATGCTTGGATATATAAATAGAAAAATAGAGTAGTCCCTGCTCTCAACAAATTCACATGTGAATAGGAGAATACTATATAGCTTCAGGATAGATGATATGCCTGAGTAGTCCATTCAGAAAAGAAACAGGGCCAATGCCAATGGCCGGAAGTTGGGAGAGCTGGATGGAATATTGCTGAACGTGATAGTCTCAGACTCAGACCTGAATCCTAATCTTGCTTCAGACCCTTACTAGCTATTTGATGCCTAGAAATTCACTAAAGGTCTCCTCACTTTGACTTCTTCATTTGCAAAATGGGTAAAGCATTAGCACCCTACCTCCCAAAGTTCTCATGGGAATCAAATGAGATAACATATGTAAAGCACTTTGCAAACCTTGCTGTTCACCCTTCATTTTCAAAGAGAACCAATGGTTTCACGGAGTAATGTCTTGACTTGTGTTTGAGTTGTATCTAAATGAGACAGAGTTGTACGATGTCATCAAACTCACTCTCTCTTCCAGAGTTATCAAATTCCAATGCTAAAACAAAAGTCAGGAAGACTGGTGATGGCCTGGGATGCACTGGATGACCTTAGGGTCTTTGATGTCTGACCAAGCTCTCAGCACTCTACAGTGCCTGCTTCAGCTGTCTTCATGGTAGGTGGAACAAATTATTTTCATCTGCCCATTCTGCCAGGGGAAGACTTTACGTGCTTGGAACATGCATCCCTCTAATTCACCAATAGGTTGAGGGTTATACCCTCAACCTGGTTTAGCCCATATGTCAAGATAGTTTACTGGGGTATGGCCACTCTGCTTGCTACAGCTTCTTATGGCCAGAGGTGAGAGTTGGCTGAAAGGTGGACACCAAAGGTGGATGATCAGCTCTGATAAGAGCAAGGCAAGCCCTCACACCAGAGGTGCTAGTCATCCCTGAAGACTCCAGAGCAAAGCATTATAAAATACTCATTATTAGCATTAAAAAATCTGAACTAGTACCTTTCTCACACTAGCCTCACTGAGGTTATTCTTTAACTTGCCCACCAACTACTCAGCTACCAACCCAGCTGCCATTATAGTCATGGCAGGAAACATAGAGATCTCAATTCTAAACTTAGCTAATTATTCTCCAATAGATTGCTGAGTTCCTCTGTCTTTCGCATAGAAGATACAAGTCAAAACTGAGACAACTCCAAAGAGAGGGTAAAGAAGCAGGTCATGTATGCAACTTAGCTGCCTCTTATTCTTTATGCAGCAGGCCTCTCCTCTGTGCTAATATATTTGATAATGATGAAGATGAGAGTGAGTGTTTGCTCTTGGTTTCTGTTCTTAAAACATCCCCCTGGGGGGCGCAGCTGGGTAGCTCAATGAGAGCTAGCCCTAGAGACGAGGTCCCAGGTTCAAATCTGGCCTCAGACACTTCCCAGCTGTGTGACCCTGGGCAAGTCACTTGACCCCCATTGCCTAGCCCTTACCACTCTTCTGCCTTGGAGCCAATACACAGTATTGACTCCAAGATGGAAGGTAAGGGTTTTTATATATAAAAAAAATCTCCCTCTTCATTGTCCCTAGCCCCACACACTCACTTCTGGACCACTTCTCTCAACAGCTCATTAGTCTGATAAATACCAGCACTGAAAAACTAAAATGGAAAAATCTTAATCTACTTTATGATGCTAAGAAAAATTCATGGTCATCTTTTTTTCTACTTCAAAGTTAACTTAAAGTCTGTTCTTCCATGGTTCTTCAGGATCTATGGGGACTTACTTTATAGGTAAGAAGTTGGAAGTCAGTCTTTCTGCTCTGAGATGGGGAACAAATGGCATTTATTAATGCCCTTACATTCACTACTATAATTCCCTTTAGAGTTAAAAAGTAGAAAAACACCCTGAAGTTAACCAAAAGTCCTAACTCTAATCTGAAAACTTTATATAAATTTGTGCAAAAGATCCTGATACAATTACATGACTAACCATGATGGTAATAGTGAGGATTATACCCACTGCAGTAATGTTCATGGTGCAAATAAAAGTCATAGTCATAGTCATGATCATAGAGAGTGTCATACTGATTTGTAGTAATGAAAACTGTCAAAGTAGTCATTATGGCATGGATGATGATGATCTCCATGATTACAGAAGTGTTGGTCATGGTGGTGGTGGCAGCACTGGGGTCTCTTAGTGAAAGAACATTCCCCTCCAAGGAGAATGATCTTTGTATTGGAAGGGACTAAATAAAAATTGCTAATAGAGAGTTACTACCCAAGAGAAGTAAGAGTGAACTCAAGTGCAATTTATGAATTCAAGTCATCAAATCTGGAGGAACTACTTTTAATCTACTGAAAGAAATGCAGATGTGATTTCTGAAAGTCTACATAATCTTTGAAATATCCTAGAGAAAGTGGGAGGTACTTTAAAATCAGAAAAGGACAAACATTGTCCTGACTTCCAGAAACAAGAGGAGTTCAGGGAGGATGATCTTACCATGGTAAAGTTGGGTTGAGGAATGGGTATAGAGTCAGAAGAAAGACCTGGGATCCAGTTCAGTCTTCATAATATAAAATAAAAGGAATCAATTAGATGATCTTCAAAGTATCTTCTAGTTCTGAATCTGTGATCCAATGATTGATTCTATGATTGCTGCAAAATTTTTAAATGTACTATTAAATGAATGGTCAATAAATCTCTAGAAATGGAAGTAGTAATCAAAAAAATGCTTCTAGAATTCCATCAACAACAGATTTTGCCAGGGTAACCTAATTTCCTTTTTTTGATAGAGTCACTAGACTGCTTAAATTAAGGGATTTGATATCAATATAATTTACATAGACTTTTGCAAGGCATTTTGCAAAGTGTCTCCCACTATTCCTATGACTAGAATTAAAAGGTACAGTCTAGGAGATGTTAATATAATTAAATGGATTAAGACTTGGTTGACTGACCAAACTCCAAAAGCAAACATTATTCATCAAGTGTTACCAGTAGGATGCCCAAGAAATCTGTGCTTGACCCTGTGCTGTTGAAAATTTTTAGCTTAGTTTAAAAACATGGATAGAATGCTTAACAAATTTACAGATAATACAAAACTAAGAGTGATGGTTAGCAAGAGGGATAACTATCAGAATATAAAAAGATCTTATCAATCTAAAATGTTGGGTTACAGCTAACAAAATGAAATTTAATAAGGATAAATGGAAACTCTTACATTTCAGTTCCAAAAGCCAACTTATTAAGAAGTACAGAATGGAAATGCTATGACTAGACCACAGTTTGGCGGAGGCGGGAAAGATATAGAGATCTTTAATGAACTGTGAGCTCAATATGAATAAGCAATGCAATATGGCTACTCCCAAAATAATGTAAATTTGGGCTACATTAAGACTGGTGTCCAGATTTAGAAGACTACTATATTCTTTCCTGGTCAGACCAAACCTGGAATATTTTGTTCTGTTCTAAGTATCACCTCTTGAAGGAGACCTTGATAAAATGGAGTTTCCAGAGAAGAATAACTAGAATTATGAAAGGTTGCTTTGTTTGATGTAGGGAGTAGGAATGAAGAAATCACAAAGTGACACTTTTCTCTTGGGAAAAGAAATAGCAATGCCACTAATGGAACTCTGGTCCTTTTTCAGGTTGGTTTCAAGCTAATCAGACAATGCAGGTGCTTCAAATGTAGTGCATGTGATCTAAGTCAAGGTCAGCTCATTACAGGTCCATTTAATGTTGCAGGCTTCTGTGATTCATCACCTTCTTAAGAACTAGACGAGTCCCCTGCCCCGCTGCTAGAAAAAAAAAAACTCCTTTGTCCACACCAGATTGCAAATGTAGGAAGGAAACCCTGCAAAAACTGCTCATCATATGGCTAGTTGAGAGAGGCTGTAGAATCTGAAACCCTTTCCAGGACTCAAAAGACCTTAATGCAAACATGCTGCCCAACACGCTGACTGTTTTCAGGATATCTATGACTGTAACACAATGGAGCAGGTTTTTTAAATGACAAGGATAGAAGTTAGAAATACGATCCTATGCAGTTCTTCTACACTCCTCCTTCCCCTCTAAATTACTGAAATTTTATTGTACTATTCTCCAGATTCTTTAGATTGATTTAGGACTACTCTAATAACTTTTCTCCATTCTCAGTCTCCCTTTCCTCCACTCCTAGGCCTTCAATTAGTGACATAATTGCTATCTGAACATATCACATAATGCCTTTCTATTTCATAACTACTATGCTCCTCTGCATTCTCCTTTATACTCCTCTTTCTTCCTTTTCTCTCTCTCTTTCTTCCTTCTTCTTTTCTCCTTCATTTCATTCCTTCTTTCTTCCCTTCCTTCACACTTTTCTTCTTCCTTCCTTCTTCTCTTGATTTCCTTTTTATCTCTCCCCATTTTCCCCCTATTTCTTTTTTCTCCTCTCTCATATCTCCTGGTCTTGCTCTTCCATCTGTCTCTTCCCTCTTGCTCTCTCCCATATCTCTTCCCTTCCATCTCCTTTTCTGTCTCCCACTTTCCCCTGACTCCTACTCTCTTCCATATTTCTTTCTCTTTCTCCCTCTGAACTGGAATGGTGGTAGTATAAGTAGAGGGAAGGGATGAAGATGTTAGGAAGTGAAGTTTATTATAACTGGCAACAAATAGTATGTGACAGAGTATTGGGGGGCAGCAAAAAAAAGATTAATGAGCCAAAGATGACCTTAAGATTTTAAACCTAGATTTCAAGAAATATAGTGCTGTTTTCACAAAATAGAGAAGTTTAGAAAAAGTATGTTTTCAGGGTAGAAGACCAAAATGAATCAAATTCCATTTTTGATTTTTAATTTGAAAGTGCCAATGAGACATTCAGGTGGATTCAGCAGGCATTTAGAGGTGTGGAACCAGACTTCAGGAGAGAGATTAAGATTAGATAGATATTGAGAGATCAGGAATTATCTGCATAAAAAAAATAATTAGAACTCAGGGCAACAAGTAAGAGCACCACAAAGGAGAGCCTATAGAAAGAACTAAGAAGAGTGAAGAAGACCAAGGAGAGAGCTCTGGGGGACAGCAATGCCCAAGATAAAGATACAGCAGCAAAGATTAAAAACACGGAATCGGACAAGTGGGAATCAAGCCAGGAAAAGGCAATCTTGTGGAAGACAAAATGGAGAGGAACTTTCCAAGTCCAAGAGAAACTGTCACTTGACAGTCAACACTAAAACAAATGCTGCAGCTAAGTCAAGAAGACTGAATTCTTAGGGGGAAGGCCATTGGATTTAACAATTTAGAGCTCCATTCCATCCTCAGTTTCAGGAGAGTAGTGGGATGAGAAGACCAATTGCAATGACTTGAGGAGTAGGTGGTCAGTAAATAGAAGAAGTAAATACAGACTAGTATTCCTAAGATATTAGCAATGAATTGGATAAGATATGTAGGACAATAGCTTGAGAGAAAATCACAGTGATCAGATGACAGGTTTTTTAAAGACAGAGGGCATTTGACCATGTTTGCAGGCAATGAGAAGAAGGCATGGAATGAATGATAATGATAAAAGGGGATTGACCAATGGAACAGAGGAGGAGAGAAGGAATCAGGAGACAATGGAAGGCAGAATCCATAGAGGCAACAGCCCTAGAAAGGAAAAGGACTGTCTAGTACTTAGAAACGAGAGCACAGGAAGAAATAATTGGTGAACATGTAGAGAGGTTTTCATCTATAGAGGAGAAAGAAATGAGCATTAATTAAGTACCTATTATGTATCAAGCACTAGTCTAACTGTTTTACAAATATTCACTTTTTTGATCCTTGCAACAATTCTGGGGGTAGGGGATATCATTTTACAATTGAAGAAACTGAGTCATACAAGTTAAATTACTTGCCACACAATTATTAAGTGTCTGAGGCTTGATTTGAACGTGGATCTTCCTGATTCAAAGTCCAGCATGCTATCCACTCTGCCACACAGCTCAAAAAGGGAAGAAAAATGAGCTTAATCTTGATGGTCTTGTTTGTTTGTTTTTTCAGTAAAGTAGATAATTTCTTGAGATAAAGGGAGCCAGGATTGGCACTGGGAGGGTTTAAGAAACAGTGTGGAAAAGCCACTATAGGCAGTGTGATATACATCACATATTTTAAAAATTATTGCTATGCAACAATGAGGGCCCAGATACAGTAAGATTACATGAATTTGTAGTGGACCCAATAATGATTTCTTCCAGGAATATTTAATAGTTTCAGGGCACATGCAGAGAGAACAAATAGTGGAGATGATGCATGATGAAGATTGAGCAAGGCATGGATTTGGGGAAAAGAAAGGATTCAAAAATAGAAAATAGTATTTTTTTGAAATGGTAAACTATAGTCAAGAATGAAAAGGGTGCAAAGTAGGGTCAGTTTAGAGGAAGGGACGTTACAGAAAGAGGAAACAGGGATGCATAAAGCAACTGGGGAAAGAGGGCTAGGTGAAATGAAGCAGAGGGAGAGTTTGAATGGCAGGAGACTATAATTGGTGAAGGTAATTTCAGTGTTCAAAATCACAAAGGTGCAAAGGTTTGTGATGATGAATTCTATGTTGTGAACAGTCTTGTTAGTGGCCGAGTCTACAAGTCACATTCAGAAGAAAAAAAAAAAACAAAAAGAAGATGAATGCAATTTTCTGCTCTTTTTATTTTTTGACACAAAAAATCCATTGGAACATTGAAAACAGTGACTAGAAGTTCAACTTTTTCTATCTTGAAGGAAAGGAGAAATAAACTAATGGGACAAAGGGATACTATGAAAGTTAAGATGAAAATTCTGGTCTGCCCTGTCTTTTCCTCTCACTGAGAGAATTTACCATAATCTAAAGAAAAATTTAATTCAAAAAATGTTGAGCACTTTCTATATGTAAAGCCTTTAGCTGGGTACAAAGACAAAAATGAAATGGCCCCCTTAAGGAATGTATATTCCATGATGTGAATACAAATGTCCTCAAAAGAATAAACATAATGTAAGTAATTTGTAATTTGCAGCTAGGTGGCACAGTGGATCAAGTGCCAGACCTAGAGTCAGGAAGACTCATCTTCCTAATTTCAAACCTGTTTCAGACACTTATTAGCTGTGTGACACTAGGTAAGTCATTTAATCCTTTTTTCTTCGGTTTCCTGTAAAATGAGTTGGAGAATGAGTGGCAAACCATTCTGGTACCTTTGCCAAAAATCTCAAATGGGGCCATGAAGAATTGGACACAATTGAAAAATGACTAATCAACAACAAATGTACTTTGCATGAGATTTCAAGAGAGCATGCTAATTAATAGCTAGAGGAATCAGGAAAATTGCCATGTGGCAGGTAACAGTCAAGTTGTGCTTTGATAAAAGCTAAAATTCTTCAAGATCGAGATAAAGCAGTTGTGTAGCGTTTCACTTGTACAAAAGCAGTTTGAATGAGCTTGCGGTCTGCAAAGCATTTTTCTTGTTTTTCCTCCATTTTTAGCCACCCTAGAGACATTCTTCACTAAGTAAAATAAGGGTCTCTGAGAACCGGAATAAAACGTTTAACAACATTTGGAAAGTTTATGTAAGTAAAAATTCAGACCTCAAATCTTATGTGGGAACCTGGCACTCTCTGCTCTAAGCCTTACCCCCCCCCCAAATAAAAGGCTTCCCTTTGAAAGCAAACTGAATCCAGAAATAGATGCATAGAAAGTATTTTTCCCTCATTGTCTAAATTCTTCCTGAGGCAGGGCATCATTGCTCCCATTACTTCAAGGAAGGAACACAGCTTCAGTTTTCTCTTTCTTCTTTTGACTTTCTGAAGCCATATATAAATTGATACCCTGGCTTACACTTTCAGTGAAGAACTCCAAAGCCTTGAGAAATTGAATCATTCATTCTTCCTTTCCCTTGCCCACAGAAGAGATGTCAGGGAGGCCAGGTTTGGGAGACAGATGAGATGACTCACTCGTCTTTTCTCCTATGGGCTCCACTTTTTGATCATGTGTTCCTCTAGGTTCAGTTTCCAGTGGCCTCGGGTTCAGTAAGACAGACAGAACTTTAAATTCAAAACAGGAACTGAGTCTGAATAGGGCTTGGGTGACTGACACACAACCTGGGGATGCAATCTATTTCACTGCACATAAATGCTGCTCAATCAATCCCAGGTTTTGGAGAGGTATCACATGAATAAAACCTGACTGCTGAGTTCCTAGGGTGTGAGAGTTCCCAGTGGAAAAACAGGGAAAGTTAGCCCACCTGCTAGGAATATTTTAGGTAGCACCCACCTTTCCTTCTTGCATCTTGCCTGGAATTTGCCATTTTGGCTTTCATTTGGAAGACTTTTTGTGGTGTTGGTTTTTTCTTTTGTTATTTATTTAGCAAATACTCAGCTCTGAGAATTGAATTCAATTATTCACAGGCAAGTTTAAATTCAAAATTATCTTCCTCTGCCACTAAGCATGATTTAGAGTAGTTCCCTCTTCAAGTGTGATCAGGGAATACAGAAGAAATCCTCATTTCTGTTCATCATCGTACCATCATTCGACCAGCCAAGCAGCGTAGCAAGCAATGGGGATACAGACAAAGCTGAGCAGTCTCTACTCACGAAAGAGTTTACATTCTAACAAAGAAGGCATATTTACACATAAGTATATATGTATGCATACAGGTGGATGCAAAGCATATTCGCTGTTGTTCAGTTGCTCCAGTCACATTTGAGGTTTTGTGAACCCATTTGGTGTTTTTTAACAAAGATAATGGAGTGGTTTGCCATTTCCTTCTCTAGCTTATTTTACAGATGGGGAAACTAAGACAAACAAGGTCAAGTGATTTGCCCAGGGTCACACAGCTAATAAGTGTCTGAGGCCAGATTTGAACTCATGAAGATAAAATGAGTCTTCCTGATTTCAAGCCCAGTGCTCTATTCACTGTACCACTTACCTGCCCCATATACAGGACATATATAAAACAGATAGAAGATAATCTTGGATGAGAAGGCATAAAGGGCTCAAAGGACCAAGAAAAGACTCTTTTAATTATAGTAGAACTGAGGAGGGGGAAAAAACTGGGATTCCTAAAGGTAGAAGTGTGGATGGAGGAAATTCCAGAGATGGGGTCCAACAAGACCAAAGGCACAGATTGGAGATGGACTGTCATGTGTGAAGAATAGCAAATTTACCAGAATGGCTGAAGCACAGAGCACAGAGCACATAGAAGGGAGTAGATGTGAGGAAATTAGGGGTGAGAAAGTGTAAGATATGAAGGTGTCCGGTTAGGCAGATCTTTAAATGGTAAACAGCTTGCTTTTTATTTGATCCTAGAGGCATTAGGGGGCCAGTATAGTTCATTAAGTAAGAGAGGGCTAGCACAGTCAGATCTATATGTTGGGAAAATCACCAGTCATTCTGTGAAAATTGGCTTAGAAGGAGAATAGACTTGAAATGGTGCCTATCCTAACAACAGAGGCAAGAGAAGATGAGGACCTGAATTATGGTGAATTCTTTTGTAGGTAAATCAGAGGTTAAGTGACTTGTCCATGGATACACAGCTAGGAAGTGTATGAGGCTAGATTTGACATCTGTTCTTCCTGACTCTAGGTCCTGTATTCTATCCACTGAACCACCTAGCTGTTTCCTAGTTATCCAGATATTAAGTGACTTGCCCAAGGTCACACATTGGAAGTGTCTCAGGCTGGATTTGACAACAGGTCTTCCTGAGTGCACACCCAGTGCTCTTAAACATGAACATGTAGCCACAGCTGCTGCTAGACTCTACATTCCTGCCAAATTGGACTATTCATTATGCTTTTTCCCGTCTCATCACTTTGGGTATATGCAGCCTCTATATTTTCACATGATAAATTACTTTCCTTATGGTCCCAACTTAAGTGCTCTTTCTCTTGAAACTTCTTTGATTCTCTACCCCTCATTAAATCTCTAATAATCTACTTTCTAATCTCTAATACATGTGTTTGGAAATATCCTGGGTATTTATTTTTAATATATTATAGTTAAGTGTATAACTTTCTTATCTTCCCAAATATACCTGTAAGCTCCTGAAGGGTAGTAATTATGTTTTGTTTGCTTTTTCTATTTCCACTGTCCAGCTTAATGTATTGTACACAACAGGTACTTATTAATTTAATCAAATAGTAGCCTAAGGAATCAATTAGACAGACAAATTTGCAATAGCAACAAAATATTCTACCATGCATTCCAAAGCCAAAAAAGTTCCTA
The DNA here is from genome assembly GCF_027887165.1 of Monodelphis domestica. Classification (NCBI taxonomy): domain Eukaryota; kingdom Metazoa; phylum Chordata; class Mammalia; order Didelphimorphia; family Didelphidae; genus Monodelphis; species Monodelphis domestica. The sequence continues at coordinate 321,359,950 of NC_077228.1, read as the reverse complement.
AGCTAATCAAAGAGCATCTATTCAGCTCCTACTACATGTTTAGGATATAAATGAAACAAAGGAAATAATCCTCACTCTGAAGAAACTCACATTCTTTATGTCATAAAGCACCTAAGAGATTTCTCATTAATCTGGTTCATTGTCTTCACTGAAGTCAAACCTAGGAACTTATGGATCTGACACTCCCAATGGTGGCCAACAGCTCCCTTTATAAACATTCAGGTTAAAAAGATCTCATAACACATAGTAGTTTTATTTGCACAGTAAAAAAAAACATAGAATGGAATCCCATCAGAGCCCCCAAAGAGTCAAGATCCCCTTTGCTCTCATGGATCACTCTACCCCTAAAGCTTTCATATAACATTTGTTATTTAAGGTGATACTATGGGTGTGGAATTTACTCTTCTATGTCAATGTTCTACTTTCCAATTATTATTCAGTACCAGGCTCTTCCTCCTGGCTCTCTGCCATGTTTCTCTTTGACTAGCCTCCCTCCCATCTGTCCCACTATTCTGTTATCCCTCTCTTCTCTTCCATTAAACACTGGAAGGATCACCCTGGATAACTCACTGACAAGATTACAACTTTCAAACTACTAAAGCCAGAATGCTAGGATCTATTTAAAACTTCTCTTGTGTCATAGCAAAGAATTGAAAATTGAGGGGTTGTCCATAAACTGGAGATTGACTGAACAGTTGTGGTACCTGATTGCAAGGAAATGCTATCATGCTATAAGAAATGATGAGTGATGAGCAGGAAGATTTCAGAAAAATCTGGAAAGACACATGAACTGATGCAAAATGAAGTGAGCAGAACCAGAAGAACATTGTACACTGAAACAGCAATATTTTTTAATGAACAACTATGAACAACCAAGATATTCTCAACAGAGACTCATGATGAAAAATGCCATTTGCCTTCAGAGAAAGAACTGATGGAGTTTAAATACACACCAAAATATACTATTTTTCACATTCTTTTTTTTTCTTTGAGATTGCTTTCACAAAATGACTAATATGGAAAAAATGTTTTACATGAGTGCTTATGTAAAATAGATATGAGGTTGCTTTCCATCTCAGGGAGGGGTAGGAAGAGAAAAAGAGTAGGAAGGAGGGAGAAAATTTGGAACTCAAAAGTAATTTTTAAATCAATGTTAACAAATTGCCTTTATGGAGGTAGCTGCATGGCTCAATAGAATGAGAACCAGGCTGAGAGACAGGAGGTACTGGGTTCATATCTGGCCTTAGACACTTTCTTGCTGTTGTGACCCTGGGCAAATCACTTAAGCCCCATTGCCTAGCCCATACCACTCTTCTGCCTTGGAATAAATATTTCCTATCAAACCTAAGATAACAGATAAGTCTGGGTTTTTTAATTGTTTTATGAGTAATTGGGGAAAGATAAAACATTCTTTAAAAAATAAAATAAAATAAATTTTTTCTTGTTTCCCACTTGGATCTTAAAATCTTACCTTCTCACAGAATTTTGGATTTAGAAGGCACCTCAGTGTCCATTTAGTGCAGCCATTCCTATTTAGTGATTTCTGAAACTCCTTGGGGATTCATGCTAAAATTACTTAATGGTCCTTAAGCAAGAAACAATTGCAAAATATTATAAGTAGTTTATTAAATTACACTGGAAGTTTACAACACATTTTGCTGTTGTTTAAAGAAATTCATTGAACAAATAAAAATTGGGAACCACTAAGCTAGTTCAAAGCAACAAAAACATTCTACTACAATTCATATTCTGCTAAAGATAATGACATTTGACCTCTTTGTTTCCAGAGTTAATCCATTTCATATCTTTGCCTGTTTTAAAACCATACTAGAATTGCCAATGCTATGTCAATTTAAAACAGTGGATATAGGCATCTATGCTTTATTTCTATTTTGAGTGGGGATGTTTTTAATGTTTCCCTATCACATATATTGATTTGTAGGATAGATGTTTTATGGTGTGCTGAAAAAAATAAATATTTTATTATATATATATTCTTTTTTAGTGTTCTTATGAATGATTGTTGGAGCTCATCAAAGATTTTTTATGCATCTAGTAGATGTAATCATATGTATTTTCCCTATGTTTTTGACTCAGTCTTTTGGAGTTAAGTCAATTCCCCTCAATCCTTTTGCCTTTCTGTTTCCAACCTTCCTCTAGGAGAAATGGGTCCCAGAATCCTCAAATATGTGAACTGGAAAGGGCCTTGGAAGCCACCTAGTACAAAGATTCTCAAAATGTAGTCCTTTGGACTTGAGGGTCCCCAAGATTCTTTCAAGAGTCTGTGAGGTCCAAACTATTTTCCTAATAACACTATAATATTATGTATATAGCCTACAACATACAAAAAACCTCTTGGGATGTGAGTGAGAGGTTGTCAGTAATTTTTAAGAGTACTAGAGATTCCTGAGACCCAAAAGCATGAAAACCACTGATCTAGTTCAACACATATCTGAAAGGAATGACCATTATCACATACTGACTAGTGGCCATTCAACTTCTGCCTGGAGACCTTCCATGAGAACATACTATATCTCCAGACATAACATATTTAGACAGCTCTAATGGTGGTATGTGGATAGAGTGACAGGAAGACTCATCTTCCATTTCAAATCTGGTTTCAGACACTAACTTGTGATTCTGGGCAAGTCACTTAATCCCATTTGCCTCAATTCCTCTATAAAATGAGTTGGAAAAGGAAATGGCAAACTACTCCATTATCTTTGCCAAGAAAATCCCAAATGGGGTCATGAAGAATCAGACAAGATTGGAAACAACTAAATAACAATTTTTTAGAAAAGTTTTTTTCCTTCTGTCCTCTGTAGCCAAAGGAAACAATTTAACCAGCATGTCTACCCTGACTCTAGGAAAAATATTCTTATTCTTTTCATTGATCCTTGTAAGATATATACATTCAAGGCTCTTCACTATGCTAGTTGCCCAACTTGGGATGCTAGCCAGTTTACGCAAATTATTTCTTTATAGCTGGCCTTTTGGCAGGAGGAAGAGAAGGGTCAGCTCCTCCCAGACAAAGATCTGCACCCAGATAGAGGAAGAGTTTTGTCATTCCTACTTTATAAATACAAATTATTTAAATCTGCTGTTTTCATTATCAATACCAATGTTCCCATTTATCATAATAGATAAAAAATTAGCAAAAAAATTAAATAACATTAATTCAGCCATTCTTGCAACAAATACTTATTAAACACCTGTGGTGATTATATTCATTGTGTATGCAAAGAAAAAAATGGCATAGTCCTTGACCCCAAGGTCAAGGTAATTTGATTTTACAGAGACAATTCATAGAGGCAAAGATAATGGAGTGATTTGCCATTCCCCTCTCCAGCGTGTTTTATACCCAAGAATTACTTGGTTTAATGTACTTAAAGGAGTAACTAATATTACCCAGATAATTAAGGGAACTCCCTTTATTTTATACTTTGATGAAAAAAAGTAAGTAAAAGAAAGAACTCTTCCCTGTAAATAACTAGTCTCTCCAAAGATCAAGAAGATGGCTGAATCTTCCTCTTGTAATTTTTCCTATCTTCATCTGACAATAGGTAAAACTGTGAAGTTCTTGTTGGAATATAGGTCAGTCTCATACATGACAGCTCATTTGCCCATAGCTGACATTATTACTGATGCACTATAGAATTCTTCTCAAATCTGGTCTTTTGCTTTTCGACTTGTTTCATGAATGCCCACAGGGAGCCTGTCCACTATATTCAAAGGTGCCTGATTTTAAGTCAGACTGAGACAAGTTATTTTTATATGCATAGTACATGGCTATATTTCCAAATTTAAGCTGAATTTTAAAGGTTAAATTTTTAGGGTCAGACCTAATGTGTTCAGTTTTTACCTTCCATGAATATGAATAGCAACAGATATGGTATATGTTCTTTATATCGCCTTAGACTGTACACATAATATTCTAAATAAAATTTCCATTTGGACTGAAGGCTTTGATTAGATACTCTCTCCTCTCCTGGCTTCAGTGCCACCCTACTTTCCTCACCATATTTCTATTTTCCTCCTTTCCATCTCCTTTGCTCAATCACTATCCATAAGCTGTTTCCTACATATGAGTGTCCTTCTAACTCTTCTCTCCTTAAAGCTTCTCCCTTAATGATTTCTCCTTTTCTCATGGGCTCAATTAGCACTTTGAAGTCCAGGTGTGGTGACAACCTCAACTCTCTCCAATATCTCTGGAACCAATTTGCTCATCTTACTTGAACCTGGCTGCCAGGTGGAGGTGGTGTCCCCAGAGGAGTGACCACATGGCTATTACTTAACATCTCTCTCAGAATCCTAGGGGTACATTCCTACTACTCACCACTGTAGCTCCTGAATAACTTGGTGTACTTCATATTTATACAAACAACAATGACATCATTGGCACTTTTAAAATTATTATTATTAATAGAATTTGTCAATGCTTGTCCCAGTGTCTCCCTGCCTCCGCCCCACATCACAGAAGGTATCCCCCAAGAGACAAACATGTTCATACAAAATGTGTCTTTCATATTTCCACTTTTCAGTTCACTCTCTGGAGGTAACCTTCACAATTTATTCTTCCAGAATTAAATCTTTAGTTGTGGATGATGTTCTCTTGGTTCTGCTCATTTTTCTGTTTATTGTTCCATGTAGTTCTTTCCCAGTTTTATTAAAATTTGCCTGCTCATCATTTCTTATGGCACAGTAGTATTCCATCACAATCATACACCACAATTTCTTTAGGCTTTCCCCAATTTGATGAGTTTCCCGCCCCCCTCAATTTCCAGTTCTTTGCTATCACAAAGAACTGCTATTAATGTTTTGGAGCATATCAGTTCTTTTCCCTTTTTCCCCTGATCTCCTTAGAAAACAGACCCAGCAACTGGGACTAAGTATATACTCCGTTCTTTCTGAATGTAATTCTAAATTGCTCACCAAAATGATTATATCAGTTTGCAACTCCACCAACAGTATAGTGATGTCTCCATTTTCCCACATCCCTTCTTCCATTGACTCTAGACTATAAAATATTTGCTAAGGACAGCTAGGTGGCTCAGTGGAGAGAGAAAGTCAGGCCTGCATATGGGAAGCCCTAGGTTCGAAATCTGGCCTCAGACACTTCCTACCTATGTGACTCTGGGCAAGTCACTTAACCCCAAATGCCTAACCCTTAAGCACTTGTCTGTGTTGAAATCAATATCTAAGAATTGAATATGTTGAATTATATTGAATATATTATATTGAAAATCAAATCAAGTTAAATTGAATCAAATATATTGAAACAAATATCTAAGTATCTAAGACAGAAGATAAGAGTTTTTTAAAATGTTCTAAATGATAAGGCATAAGAAAGAATAATCACAACAACTTCTCAATGGATGGCAAGAGCAGGAACAATTATAGTATTTAGTCAATAGAAGATAGGAGAAGAAATAACAACCTACAGATAAAACAGGTCACACTCTCCCATTAATGTATATGGTATTCATGGGAAAGAGTGAGCACACACTTAAAGAAACCTGGCACTCTACAGGTTATAGAAACATCCAGTACTCTCCACTGTATCACCTAGTTGCCCATTCATGATATAGATGGCACTGAAGGACACACCTGACTTTCTCTAGCCAATCAACTTTCAGTAAATGCAATTGGTATGGCTTCCAGCAAAGCAGATATAGATCTTGTTGGTCAGTTTTTATTGCTTCGAGTTAATTCTTGTATTCTGTCTTCTATAAGAAGTTCCTCACATTATTTTTACCAAGAAAATCCCAAATGGGGTCAGGAGGAGTTAGACATGGCATATAGATAGAAAAAAAAAGATGGATGATAGATAGATAGATAGATAGACAGACAGACAGACAGACAGACAGAGATAGTGAGATACTCACTGTATGTTCCAATCCAACTGAGTTATTAATTATTCATTAAACCCTGCGTGGTACCTCTTTCCTCAGGATATTTGCTCAGGTAATCTGCTATACCTGAAATGCATCCACTTCATTTACTTCTTTCAAAATCCCCACCTTCCTTCAAGGAGCAGCTAGGTAGGTGGCACAGTGGATCTAGCCCCAGACTCATCTTTCTGAGTTCAAATCTGATCTCAGACTCTAAGTAGCTATGGGACTGTAGGCAAGTAACTTGACCCTGTTTGCTTCAGTTTCCTCATCTGTAAAAATGAGGTGGAGAAGGGAATAGTGACCCACTCCATTATCTTTGCCAAAAAAACCCAAAAGGGGGTCACAAAAAGTTGGACATGACTGAAAATAACTGAACAACCTTCCTTCAAGTGTCAAGTCAGATGTTACTTTTTCCATATAGTTGTCCCAGATTCCTTACACCCCCCCCCCCCGGCTCAAAGTATTCTTTTTGTTCTCAAATACCCTTAGAGAACTTTGTCTCCATCAATTTTATATTACTTTGTTCCTCAAAAGCAGGGTCAACATTACCACTATATTTGTATATCCATAATCTTAGCATGGTGTCTTTCACAAATATTTATTAAAAATTTTAATTGTTTTATTGACATTGTTAAATAGTCTTTCTTTTCATTCTTTAATAAAGCTATCTCTGGGGAAGCTATATTGCTCAGTGGAAGAGGGCCAGGTGTTAGAGACAGAAGGTTCTGGGTTCAAATGTGACCTCAGACACTTCTTAACTGAGTAACCCTGGGCAAGTCACTTAACTTCAGTTGCCTATCCCTTACCACTCTTTTGCCTTGGAACCAATACTTAATATTGATTTCTAAGACCAGAGGGTAAGGAAGAAGAGAAGAGAAGAGAAGAGAAGAGAAGAGAAGAGAAGAGAAGAGAAGAGAAGAGAAGAGAAGAGAAGAGAAGAGAAGAGAAGAGAAGAGAAGAGAAGAGAAGAGAAGAGAAGAGAAGAGAAGAGAAGAGAAGAGAAGAGAAGAGAAGAGAAGAGAAGAGAAGAGAAGAGAAGAGAAGAGAAGAGAAGAGAAGAGAAGAGAAGAGAAGAGAAGAGAAGAGAAGAGAAGAGAAGAGAAGAGAAGAGAAGAGAAGAGAAGAGAAGAGAAGAGAAGAGAAGAGAAGAGAAGAGAAGAGAAGAGAAGAGAAGAGAAGAGAAGAGAAGAGAAGAGAAGAGAAGAGAAGAGAAGAGAAGAGAAGAGAAGAGAAGAGAAGAGAAGAGAAAAAAAAAGCAAGCTACCTCTTTGGGGCTCACATATAGCTGAGTTACAAATAACAACTACCAAAATTCAGCATGGTTAACAAAGGGTTAGTGCAGTAAGAACAATCATGCCACTACCTTGAGAGGGCAGAAAGGTAGCAGGCACAGACAATACCCTTGAAGCATTTTCCACCTCTTTCTCTCTCCAGGGCCGCTGGCAGCCAGCACATAAAATCAAGAAGAAGTAGGGTTTTCCCTGCTGACATTTTGAAGACTAACGCTAATCACACTGCTTTGAAGAGTTTTATTAACCTTGGAAGAGAGAGCAAAAAAAAAAAAGATAAATGGGGCATCCTTATAGTGAAGTAGTGTTGCTCTACGAATCAGGTATTCCCATGTATTTTTTCCTACATAATGGTGAGTGTGTTCTTTATCTACTTATGAACATTTTGGGGAGATCCTTGTATTTAAGCATGCTGTCCATGATTCAAGGCATGAGGTTCAGGGAACACCAAAGGTAATACTTATGATAAATCTGTGTCAGAAGGTCATCAATAACTGTCTTTGACCAGGCTTTGTGAGCTATCCCCACTTCCTTAGGCTCAGAGGCCAGAGAGCACTGGCAATCCCCATTTATAGAACCCTAACACAAACATTTCAAGATATCTAGATGGTACAGTAGATAGAGGTTTGGACCTGGAGTCAGAAAGACATGAGTTCAAATCTGACCTCAGACACTTATTAGTTAGATGTCCCTGAACTTAATCTTATTTGGTTCAGTTTGCTCATCTGTAAAAATGAACTGGGGAAGAAAATGGCAAACCACTCCAGTATCTCTGCCAAGAAAATCCCATATGGGTCACAAAGAGTCAAACACGACTGAACAATGACAATACAAACACGTATCAAGTGCTTGTTATTCAAAGCTTAGTGCCAAGCTTTGTAGAAAATCCACAGTCCCTGAAAAAGGCACAGTTTCTGCCCTCAATAAGCTTTATATCTCAAGGGAAACAACAAGCACAAACAATTCTGATATAAATTAGAACATGATCATTCTCTTCCCTTATAACTCAATTCAGATGCCATCTCCTCCATTAACATTTACCTGAATGTCTATGCTCTCATCTTCACCACCAGGAGAAAACAAGCTCTTCTTCCTCAAATTTCTTCATGTATTTTGTTGGGAATCCCTTTTCTATTAATTTCATGATCCTTTCCTTTATAGTTATTTTCTGTTCCCAACCAAGAAAACACAAGCTACTTGAAAACAAGTTTTCAATCATGTTTATCTTTTTCTCCCTTCATGCCCAGCACATGGCTTTACATATGTTTGATAGCTAATCAATATTTGTCAAACTGGATTGAGATGAAGTATTTAGATGAGGTCAAAATAATATGTTATAAATATTTCTGGGAAAGCAAGATTGCTTCATGCTGATCCAATCAGGAAGAGCTACATGAAGAAGATGGTTTCTTAAGGAAGCTATAAAGGTTTGGAAAGATTTCAAAATATAGAGATTAAGGAAGAAGGAATTTATTGCAGGGATAGAAGTGAACAAAGGCTTGGAGGTAGGAAAGGGAAGCCCAGTTTTAGGAAACAGTGAGTAGTTCAGTATCAATGGAAAAAGGAGTCCATGAAGATAATCAAGAAAAAAGCTGGTAACACTCAGATTGGGAAGAATGTCCAGAGTAGGGAGCCTGGCCTTTATTCAATAAACAATAGGAATTTATAAGGATTTTTGACAATTGGATTGTGCACTAGGAGGCTAACCCTAGCAGTGGAATTGATGGGATGTGTGGAGGGTATGGGATGGAGACAATGCAATTGAGGGAGAGAGGCAAGTTCTCTGCTTAAAGGAGGTTGTTCTACTAGTCTTAAGTAAGAGACACTGAAAGACGGAGTTTAGATGAGAGGATAGAATAGAATAGATCTCCTTGAGAACAGCAACTGTCATTTTTGTCTTTATGTCCTCAGCACCTAGAACACTTCCTGGAGTTTAATAACTAATGAGTTTAATAACTAGTAGGAGTTTGAACGTTAGTAGGAGTTTAATAAATTAATTTTATATTTAATAAAACATAAATTCCAAGCATTTAATAAATCTAAATTATATTTAATAAAATATAGATTTAAGGATTTAACAAATGCTTACTAATTAATTGGTGGGCAGCTAGTTGGCACAGTGGATAGAGGTCCTAGACTGGAGTCAGGAAGACTCATCTTCCCAAGTTCAAATCCAGCTTCAGACACTTATTAGTTATATGACCCTAGGCAAGTCACTTAATCCTGTTTGCCTCAGTCTTCATCAGTAAAATGAGGCAGAGAAGGGAATGGCAAACCACTCTAGTACCTTTTCCAAAAAAATCCCAAAGAGGGTCATGAAAAGTTGGACAAACTCAAAAATAACAACAGCATATAGTCAAAAATTGTCTACAGGTCTATGAATCAATCCATTATCAGCAAAGTGGGTGACATTCAACATTTTAACAAAAAATCAGACTCAAAAGAAAAGCAACTTAACAACAAGCTGAATGATATAATCCTAGATTTTGAACTAGAAGGGGTTCTGAGATCACCTAGACCAGTCTTCATTTCACAGATAAGGATATTGAAACCTAGGACAGCTCAATGACTTTCCCATCACCACACAGACATCTCCAAAATATAAGCGCTCTTTCTAGTGTGCCATAGTGGGAATGGCAAGTAGGAGGGAGTTGCAAGCAATATCACAGAGGCTGAATCAACAGCACTATACTTGATGGGTGACTAGATATAGGGGGTGACAGAAAGTGAAAAATCAAAATGACTAAAGTTTAAAGCCTGGGGTGAGGGAAAGAATGATTGTGTCATTTAAAGAAATAAGGGAGTCAGGGTGGAAAGCAGGTTATATCTTCAATTATTACCTCTCTGAAGATAACTCCCAGATCTACTTCTATAGTTACGACCTCTCTCCAAAGCTCAGGACCTATATGAAAACTGCCTGCTAGACATCTCCACCTGGTTGTCATGACATGACCTTAAAGTTAACATCTCCAAAATTGAATTCATCATCTTCTCCCTGCAACCTGCTCACCTCCAGATTCTCTACTTTCCCTTCATGGCAACAGCATTCTATCAGTCACCCACACTTAGTTGAGAATGCCAAAGGAAAGGCCAGCTAAATAGAAGAACATGAAAGACAGTGCTTTGGGGAAATTTTAGGGCTGAGAGGAGGAAGAGAATCCAGCAAAGATAGAAGAAAGAATTCAAAGAGGTAGAACTTAGACAGTGTCATGTTTCCAAAGGCAAACGAAGCCAGATGTGGTAGCTGTATTCCCTGCTACTAGAGGAGACTGAGATAGCATAAATCTATACTAGAGCCAATCAACACAGGTTTATAACTTTCTCCAGCACCACTTAATGAGTGACCTTGGAACAGAAGTAGAGAAGAGGAATGAAGAAAACTACCCAGAATTGGGATTTAATAGAGCAGCACTGGCAAAATTCCAAGGAGAGAGGGACTCCATAATGAAGGTAAGAACATAGGATCATAGAAATGGATGACCATGGAATCAATGGAGGCAGGTTTAACAAGAATAGGAGTGATAAATTGAAAGAAGAAGAGGAGGTGGTTGGGCAGCTCAGTGGATGGAAAGTCGGGCCTGGAGATGGGAGGTCCTGGATTCAAATAAGGCATCAAACACTTCCTAGCTGTGTGACCTTGGACAAATCACTTGACTTCCATTGCCTAGCCCTATTGCTTCTAAGATCGAAAGTAAGGGTTTAAAGAATAGGAAGGGATCAAGGCACTGAAGGCAACAATGAAGGAACTATATAAATGCTAGTTATGGCAATGATCCTCATAGAGGGAAACTTGCAGAGTTCAAGTTTATTCAAGCAATTCAAAGAGGCCAGTTAAGATATCCAATTAGAAGCTGAAGAAGAATTGAGATAGAGACCATAAGAGAACACATGATTATCAGGTTATTAGGAAGGCTTTCAGAAGAATATTGAAGATGTATCCAGGGATAGGTTAAAATAAAGCCTATGTACAAGGTTCCAAATTCAATATGGAAGACAGAAAGGCAACATGGAATTCAGTAAATGACAGTGACAAGGTCAAGAAAAAGATGAAGTACTAGGGTGGCATTATCTTCAAACACCAACAGATTGTTGAGTCAGGATGAGAGTAATGGAGAATATGCTAATATGTAAGTAAACTAGAAAGGCATGGCAACAATTGAGGAGAGAGGAAAAGGGCAAAGGATGTTTTAAGTTGAATTAAAGGACAGGATTCTAAGTACATAAAGTCAGATAACAGAGGAACTTGCTGAACTGTTCAATACCAACATTCCAAACCAAACGTTTATACGCTAGTGCCTCTGAGACAAGTTTATTGCCCTACATGTATTCCTCCTTGAACATGGAAATGTATTAAAGAGAGAAAATCTTAACATTTTTAATACTTCAAAGTAAAATACCAAACATGTCCAATACATTCGATTTTACTTGATTGCTTATTAAGTTGGTAAAACATTTCTTTGCATAAAAACAAGACTATTTTGGTAGTGGAAAACTATAAGGGTGAAAAGAAGAAAAATAAAAGATTTCTATATTTGACTTTTTAACAAACTAGCTATGAGATATAGAACAAGTTATCTCACTTCCCTGTGTCTCAGTTTCCTCATCTGGAAATGGGGTAGTTGGACCAAACTATTCTGATGGCCCCTTATGCTTTGGATATTTCTGTGTCAGGTGAACCACTATAGAGATCAGGGACTTCTGTTCTAGACTAAAATACATATCCTTTCATTTGGCATTTAAAGCCCTTCACAACTGGGTTCTAACCTGTCTTTCCAGATTGATTTCAGTTCTCCTCACATGCCACTTTCCAACTAGCCTAGCTTAAACAATATTTATCACATATGACAACCTACTTCTCACATCTGGCTCTTTGGATTGGCTGTTTCCCTCACCTATAACATTCTCTCTCCTCATCTCTCTATCTCAGAATCCCTAGCTCTCTTTAAGACTCAGTGCCACCTCTTACAAGAGGTCTTCCCTGATTCCCCCAATTGTTAATGTTCCCATCCCTCCACAAAATTATTTTGTGCTGATTTGGTAATAGGTAGCAAGGTGACACAGTGGATAGAGTGCTGGGCCTATAGTAAGGGAGATCTGAGTTCGAATCCAGACTTAGCTGCTTACTGGTTGTATGATTCTTGGTAAGTCATTTGATTCTGTCTGCCTCAGTTTCATCATCTGTAAAATCTGTAGAAAGACATGGCAAATCACTCCAGGGTCTTTGACAAGAAAACCATAAAGGGGGTCTGGAAGAGTCAGACATGACTGAAATAACCAAAGAACAATTGATGTGGTGTTTGTTTATTTATTTACTTGTTATCCTTGTTTCTGTTGTTTCCTCTAAGTATAATGTAAAGTCCCTGGAGTCAGGAGCTATTTCATTTTTCTTTCTATCTCTAATACCTAGCACAGTACTTGGCATACATTGAGTGCTTAATAAATGTATTTATTCAAATGTAATTAAAGCATAACAAGTCAAATAGAAAGCGCTCTCACCAAATTTTTCATTAAAATGAAATTCCTTCACCCTTCCAACAGTCTACTAGTGGTTGTAGCAATATGTTTGACTTTGCAAATATCATTACAAATTGTCTTAATAGTATCAGATTAAAAAAAACAAATACCAATAGTTTATTTCCAAGAAGAAATACCTAAGAAATAATAGAAGAGCATCCTGACCACTTTTTTTCTGCTGATAGCACTCCTTCTTGTTTGTACATAATATCATTATTCTTCAGCTGTCACATTTGATTTATAGCTCTTAATATCTCTGAAGTAATGCACTTGGTAATTGTAGTCACTCTATTGATTTTCATAAAGCTACTTTATTCAATATGAAACCACCGATAAAGCCAATGAATCATGTACTGCTAGATCTCCAGCTGTTCTGAGGAGAATGTGAATATTCAAATAGGGCTGATTGCCAGATTTGGTCAACAGTTACTCTGGGGACACATTTCACAAGGCCCAAGGAATTTATCAACCGAGGACCTGTGACTTGCTCACCAATTCATAAGACTATGACCTGAACAGCTCTGGTATTTTCCATATAATAAAGGAGTCCAAATGAAAGAGGCTTTGATAGTAAGAATAATATTAACTTACCTCCCAAGGATCTGGACATACCTGATTACTAAGTATTAGTAGCAAGAAAGGGAGGTAAAGAATAAAATATGGCCATGAGCCGAAAGCCATTGAAACAGGAATTAACAAAGCTTTTCTTTCTAGAAACTGCAGCTTTTGTCAGAAGCAAGAGCTTTTCTTTCCTGGCTTTCTCTGCTATTTAGCTGCTATTTGGCGACAAGCTTTCATCCAGGTGTATTTCTCCATGTGTGAGACTGAGGAGGATGAGTATGTAAAAGTGGCAATGTTGCTTAAGCAGGGACTAGCAAATCCCTTATTCTTCTCACTAGTAATAGTATTGGGGGGGGGGGCTTTGTCTGCAGAACACTGACAGTCCTGCTTATCATCACAGATGACTGGCAGAAAATTAATTACTGAACTCTTGGTATATAAAGCAAAATCATAACCATTTTAATAGACAACTCATACACACACACACACACAGAGCCAAATCTGCCTTAGGGGTATAAGATTTATGCGTTATCTACATCTAGTAGTTAATCTAGCCTTGTGTTTCATAACACACAAAAGCTTCACACACACACACTATCAGAGAAGCTATATATGTGCCTCCCAGAAATGGCTTTAAAAGTGCACATATAAGTAGATTGTACATGCTGACCCAGACACACATCATCCAAAGAGTTCACTCAGAAAAAGGAAAGAATGACATGCTCTCTAGCTGTGTCTCTACAAATGCTGATAGGATGGATGAAACGAAAATATTCAAGCCAGATAACTCATAGTTTCACTCATTTTCAGGCCATGTCAAAGGGATCCTGAAAGTCCAAGCTGACTATATGTGGTCTATTAAGAGGGACTACCAAAAGGTCTGCCTCACGTCTGAACTATTGTATCAAATCAGCTGGCGTTACACAATGCCTAGATGGAGCTAAGCCTTTGGGATTGCCCTCCCTGGGACAATGTAGCCTTGCCTTTACCTACTTGTTGCCCTCCCTGGGACAATGTAGCCTTGCCTTTACCTACTTGTTTTCCTCCCTTACAACATATGTACCCTTCCTTTCTTTCTCTGATATTGGAACTAGATCTGTGAGGTCATTAGTAAAGGGAACTTTTGAGCAACACAACTCATTCTACCATTACAGGTCAACACCTCAGTCTTTTTATTTTTTTAGTATATCAAATATTTATTTTTTAAAATCATATTTGATTTTTCCTTCATTTGCACATGAAAATAATTTTTAATTTTTTTATTTTGAGTTCCAAATTCTCTCCCTCCCTCTTCCCCCATTCTGAGACAGCAAGTAATCCAATATGGATTTTACATGTGCAATCATATATATATTTTTATTATTTTGTAGCATTTTTATTTCTGAAGTGCAAATGTTCATACTGAAATTTTATGTATTTATTAATTTTTAATTTCTTTATCTTTAAATACTTTTTATGGTTACATGATTCAATCTCTACCTCCCTTCTCCCCTCACCCCCTCCCTGAGCCAACAAGCAATTCCACTGGGTTATATATGTGTTATCTATATGTGCAATCTTGTAAAGCATTTTTCCATATTAGTCATTTTGTGGAAGATTTGTTTTCTTTTTCTAATATTTCTTTTATTTTTATTTAATTTCTTCATTAAAAATGAAGAAAGGCAGTGAAATATAATATGTCTGGGTCTGCATTCAGACTCCATCAGTCCTTTCTCTGGAGGCAGATGGTATTTTTTATCATGAGTCTTTGGCATTTGTCTTGGATTACTGTATTGCAGAGAATAACTAGGTCATTCACAGATGTTTATCATGCAATATTGCTGTTCCTATATAATTTTCTTCCATTCCTGCTCACTTTATTTTGCATCAGTTCATGCAAGTCTTTCTAGTTTTTCTGTGAGCACCTCTGTCTTAAAGTTATCTACAGATCTAAAGTGTTAAGCAACTTGCCCAAGATCACATAGCCAAGATACATCAGAGAGGGGACTTGAACCCAGGTCTTCCTGTCTTTGAGTCTGGCTCTCCATCCACTATGCCATGCTGCTTCACTTGCTCTGAGAGTAGTTATCAAATCAATACTACAAATGCATCTGGAAAGGGCATGTCAATTGATCATCCTATTGTATCCTTCCTCATCTTTGTGACTTCCCCTAACCATGATTCCCTTCCCCAGCCACCACTCCCCTGTATATATTGTCTCCCTCATTAGAATGAATCTCTCCCTCTGAAGGCAGAGATTGCTTTGTATTTTTATTGTTAGCACATAGCACAGTAGATGGCAAATAGTAAAAACAAAAACATACTTTTCTTTTTTCACACATATGATTTGAAATGTTTGATCAACCTATAAAATGTTGTACTTTTAGTGACCAAAAAATATGTATGAGAGAAATGGACAGCTTACAGTTAGAAAACTCCTTTTTTGTCTCACTCAGGTCCACATAGTGGTGAGTAGGGTCATCATATTACCCAAGCAGAACTTTCTGCTGACCTCCACATCTATTCCACTTGCCTCAACTGTGCCAGACCATCCAATACTTTGGTTGCTCTTTTCTGGCTTCATTGGAAGCTTCAGGTCCTATCTACCTCCTCCCAACTGTTTCCCACCGCCATGCTGAGAGTTGCCACATTTGGCTTAGGTTGTTCTTCTATGACCATATTCTAACTTTATGGACATTCCGCTCAGCTGAGAAATTGGCAGTTGTTCAGTTAATGGCACAATATTCAACCGAATAAGCAGAGAAGACATGGCCATGATATCACCAATCCTATTTAATGACCAGAACCCATCATTGGGAATTTTTGTGCTTGAGGCAAGGACCATGAACTGTTAACAAGATAAGTGGCCCACAATGTTGCCCCCAAGTTAAGGCAGAAGTCAGGAAGGGGACCCCAAAACACTAGAATAATATTTCTACTAGTGAAGTTTTGCATGTAAGAAACTATGTGGTAGCTTCCTGTTTTAGGTAACTATTCTTGGGGCAGTTAAGTAGCACAGTTGATAAAGAGGCAGGTCTGGAGTTGGGAGGACTTGAGTTCAAATCTAGTCTCAGATATTTCCTAGCCGTGTGACCCTGGGCAAGCCATTTAACCAAGGTTCCCTAGCACTTAACTATTCTTCCATCTTAGAACTGAAGCTAAGACAGAAGATAAGGATTTTTAAAAATTAACTATTCTTGCTAAAAAAGTGATAACACTCTGTTTTTTCTATGCTGTTGGAGATCTACAAGGGTTATTGGTACTAACAAGCATCAACACTCTTAGACAAAGCCCCATTGCCCTGCTCTAATTATAGTCCTGCTTCTAACATGCATACCTCCATGGATCCCTATTAACACTAATGGGTGAGCAGCATGAGAGGTTCAGTTACTATTTGAAAAAGACCTACTGTTCCTTCATAATTGCTGTTTCCATTAACTATCCATCTCCCCATTCAGGTCCTATATTAATAACCATGTTCTTGTTTGTTTTCTACAGAATGAGGGTTGTTGTAGCTCCTCTCTCCTACTCTGCAATAAATTCATTCCTTTTTCTTATTCCTTTTCCTTCCTCTCTCTCCACCAACATTCAGGTTGCAGGGGTGCATGGAGATTAGGTCACAGAGTTAATCTTTGAGATCATCCTAAAATTAGTCTCCAAATACCCCGACCAGTAGTTTTTTCACTGCACTGAAGTGATTTCCACTGCTACATAAACTATTAATTTCTTTTTTTAATCAGGCTATGAGTATTTTCAAGAGAAAACTAAAAATGGTCTATATCATATTAATCCCAGTTTAGCAAGCCATCAATATGCTTTCATGGAAGAAAATTACTGGGGAGCCCATTATGCCTTTAGAAGCTAGAATAAGATACCTTGAGTGCAGGAAATTACTCAAGTGTGGCTCTCTAGATGAAGCTAGCTAATCGTTGAAAACTGATTGGTACATTTCTCAAGGATAAAGCTGTGAACCACTTCTTCTACCAGATATAAAAATACTGAACATAAGATCCCACAGGAGCCTTTAACCACCTTCATTAGGTTTTTGAGGATAACTGAAAGTTCTGACAGTTATTTTTTCCCCTTTCAAAAGGTAGCATCTGACCCATCACTATCCATTAACATTATCCATAATGGCTAGAGGCGTGCTACTTGGCAAGGTTTAGATGTCAGTGCTGAGCACCTAGACAGCAACAGGCTGGGCATGCAGAAGGATAAAGAGAGCTAGGACCAGGACAGCTGAAGCAAGGATTGTAGGAAAGGGGATGGGCAGTACCAAGATTAAATCCCTGTAGATAGACAAAGACCAAAAACCTGACGGTCAAAGTGAAACCAGAAATCTAGAATAATAATAGTAATTATAAGTAGTATAGCACTATGAGATTTGCAATGTACTATATATATATGTATATGTATATATACATATATATATATACGTGTATGTATATATAAAAGCTTCATGTGAGCCTCAGGATTTTGTGGTGCCGATATTATCACCATTTTATAGATAAAGAAGCAGAAGGAATAAGTGACTTGGTCATGGTCATGTGGCTAAAATTAGAGGCAAGGATTTAAACACCATCTCTCTGACTCCAGGTCCAGCACTGTGCCATGCTAGAACCAAGTAGGAAATTTAAAGTAGAGACATGTGTCAGTACCCCAGGTCAGAGTCAAAGGAGTCAAAATTAGGTTGGTTGTCCAGAAAGGCTCAAAGTGTCAGGCAAGTCTCAGAAATCAGAGCGGGCTTGGGATTCAGAAAGTCAGGCTGTGCAATGGAGATCAGAAGCCCAAACCAAGGTAAAGAGGCTGGGGAAACAGGAGAGACATCTAAGATCTATATGAAGAAATTTAAGCAAGAAGAATCAGACTCTTAACAAGGATATGGAACAAGAGGTACAAAGAAGATGGTGCTAAACGAATACTTCACTTGAATTGGGAGCATCTATCTATGTACCTTTTAAGGCAATAGTCAATTCCCAGGCATTGCTAACAGGAAACCTACAATGCAGGAAAAAATAAAAAAGATTACCAGGCAAGAGTAAGAATTAAGGATGGAGATGGGGGAGGGAAATGGAAGGAAGGCAGGAGATGTCTGACACTAATGGAAAGCCTATAATAGAAATGGAGCTTCTCAAAGCTTACCTTTTACAGGAGAAAAGATGGACCAATATAGATCACTCTGTGAAAGCTTTTTTTCTTTTATACTTTATACTCTAGTAAATCCTTTAAGAGGCAGGTAACAAGAACCATCATGTGGAAAACGTGTCTGAATAACAGGCATTATGTTATAAGTGCACAGTTTTCAAAGTCCTATTTATCAAGAATAACCAATCATTTCTTTTTTGGTTGAAGAAAGTGAGGGATCCAGACCTATGATGTTTTTTTTTTTGTATGGGGTTGCCCTAGTATGAAAATTGCCTCCACTTATGTAGATCAGTAATTTGTAACTGGTATCCTTAGGGAGGAGCATGAGGTGTTGAGTGATGGATTGATTTGTTCATGGTTACATGGGCAGCCTGTATTAGAAGCAGGTCTTGAACCCAGATCTTCCTGACTCTAAGGTAGGGGTTCTTCATCTACTTGGCACTGCTGATCCTAGGTCAGAAATTATGGCAAAGAATTATCCATCTTCAATGTTTGCTAGAAAAAAATGACTGTCTCATAGTTACTAATGCCAAACAAGGAAGTTTTCCCTAAGGACCTGAGAATTAATTCTTGACTTCAGAGTTATTCTTCAGGAGACAAACACAAACTGATAAACTCTGGGATTTGTATGCAGTAGAGAAACAATTAGAGTTTGGAGGCTACAACAAGCTTTCTTTAAATGGGAGGCTTGTCTGAGAAAGCTAAGCTTTTCCTGTGCCATTTGCTTTTCAATGTGAAAGAGACCACACATTTGAAAGGTTCTATTCTGATTATTATAGTACCTTTTTCCAAAATGAGCATTTCAAAGCATGTTTCTAGTTTCCCTTTAAGGAAACGAAGAAACAAGTATTTATTAATTTCCTCCTATGTGCCAGGCACTGTGCTGGGTGCTTTACCAATATTTCCTTTGATCCTCACATCAACTCTAGAAGATAGGTGACATTATTATACTCAGTTTACAGTTGCAGAAATTGAGGCAGGCTGGGATTAAATGCCTTGGCCAGGGCCACACAATTACTAAGTGTCTGAGGTCAGATTTGAGCTTGGATCATCCTGACTCCAGGACTAGCTCTGTATCCATTGTGCCATTCAACTACCGTAAACAAAAAGTACTATATTATAACGATGCCCATGCCGAACTTGAAAAGCCACTGCTTTGAAAAACACATATAGATTGGCAGCATGGCATAGTGGATGGAGAGCTAGCCTCAAAATCAGGAAGACCTGGGTTCAAATATTGCCCCTGATACATACTGGTTGTGTGACTCTGGTTCCAATCTCTTATTCCCCTTCAGGAAGGAATTCATGTCTTCCTTGGAGAAGGGTTAGGGAAGGAGACATTAGAGGCATAAATATTCTTGTCTCTTGATTACTTGATAATACTTGATAACACCACCATCACCCCATCCCCTCCATGCTAGAGGTAAGGGACAGCCTTGCTCTCTACAATTATATAAATTGTTTTCCTGGTTCTGTTCACTTCATTCTGCATCAATCTTACAAGTCTTTTCAGTTTTCCCTTTCAACACTGAAGAATATAAGAGGTTTGATCAATGCAATAGCAATCATGATCCCAGGTAACCAATGAGGTGCATGCTCCCCACTTCTTGTCAGAGGTGATAGACTCAGAATAAAAAAATGAACAAGAGGGCAGTCCTACTTCTGGAAGCCAAGATGGCGGAATATGGAATCCTCTGAGTTCACCCAAGCCCAACTCCAAACAACCACACCAAAAAAATAGTCTCAAAAATGAAAAAGATGTATTTTTTAACATGGTCAGAGTGGAAACTGTCTTTGCTAAACCATGCATATTTGTTACAAGGGTTATATTTTTCCTTTTTTTAAATAGGTTGGGAAAGTGGGAGGAAGAAAAGAAAGAAATGTTCACTAATTGAAAAAAACAAAATTTTTAAAAAGAATCAGATGTTTGTTTTGCCTTCTTTAACTATGGCACATATAGCTTTGCCTTTGTCTTTTTGTCCTTCTACTGCCCTCCATCCTTCTTCCTGTCTTAGCCCTGCAATGCTTCAGCTCTCTCTTTTACCTCCTGGAGGGTGTTATTGGATAGCACTGTTCACTAGCCAGCTCTTTTATGGGGAGGGACACAGTCCTGGCACTGAAAAGGATCTGCAGGTTCTCATTAGTTCAAATGGAAAGATGAATTCCCAGCCAAAGGTCTTGAGCTTTAAATTACTACTGCACAAGAGAAATGTGAATGGCAAACATGATATGTATACTGTCCAGTGCACAGCTTGTTAGAAAGCCTATAACTGACCTAGATCATTGCATGGCGAGGTGATAGAATATGCTTGCCTTTCTATCCCATTCTGTAAATGTTCATTTCTTTTCTAGGTTATATATAGTTTTGAGTGTTTCGGGGGTTTCTTATAGCCAGAGTTTTTACAAATAGTTAACAGTTTATTTAACTGCTTTTGCAAGGATTTTTTTTTAAGTTTCCAGCAACTCCCTACTAAATATTCCAAATACTCTAATTGCTAGTGCCTCTCCACTATCCTAGGCTTATCTTTAATTTGCTTTGTCTGTATTTTACATGTATTCTTATATGCATACATTTTATTCCCTCAAATGAAATGTAAGCTCCTTGAGGGCAGGAACAATTTCATATTTGTTTTCATATCCTACAATGCCTGATGCATAATAATCATTTCACTTCAAAGACAGCTAGATGGTACAGTGAATAGAATGGTGGATTTGAAGTCCAGAAGTCCAGATTTCAAAACCTACCTCAGATACTTCTTTCCTGTGTGACTCTGAGCAAGTCTCTTACCCACTCCTGGACTCCATTTCCTCATCCATAGCACGAGGATAATAATAGTACTTACTTTCTTGGGTTGCTCTAAAAATCAAATGAAATACCATATGTAAATACCATGTTATTATTATAATTATTACTGTTAAATGCTTGTTGATTGATAGATTTCAGATAGTAAAGCACTCTCTACTTATTATCTCTTTACATGCTAGTTTTTTCCAAGGTTGGCTGAATGCTAGTTTAATTTACTCTCCTTCCTTAATACCATGTAATTATGAATAACAATCCAGAAGATGTAAACCTGCAATGTGAAACCCTAAACTTGCCCAAAAAGACCAATTAGGGAATAATTACTCAATTTACAAAAGGATATTTTGCTTTTTTTTAACTACCTTGGGAATCCTTTAAATAGCAAGTTCCCCCTTGGGCTTTAAAATGTGATTGGATTTTCAAAAGAAAATCTAGTTAAAATAAAACTTTTCAAAAACAGATCTATTGCAATAAATGAGTCACAGATGTAGCTGTAGGCACACCAGACAATTACTTGAGAAATTACCATAGGTCATCTATATTCAGCTTTGCCAACCCCACAATTTTATTTCTTTGTTGACCTTTTCTTCCTCCTATAGCACTGGCCCAGTTTATTGATGCGCTTGTTGTGACAATCATCAGTTACCTAAAAGATTATTTCTACCTTCTCCCCCTCAATACTTCAAGTGCTACCTACACCATGTAGAGTCTCTCTACTACCTGTTCTCACATAATATTTTGTTGAGTTCCTCCCTAATTTATGAATATGGGTCTATTATATTTATCTGAATTCATCGTATCTCTTTGTCAGACAGCAAACTTTATGGGGGCATTATCCCTAGCACCTAGTACAGTATCCAATGCAAAGTAGGTGTTTCATAAATATCCTATTGGGTTCATAGATTTAGAACTTGAAAGGAACTTAGAAGCTGAATTCACCCCCCCCCCACGTTTTACAGAAGAGAAAAAATGAGGCAAAGTAAAATTAAGAAACTTGCTGAGAACAAAGAGTTCATAACTGGCAGAGGCAAGATTTGAATTCGGGTCTTCCGAACTCCAAGTCAAGTGCTCCATCCACAATGCCATCATTCATGTTTCACAGATATCTCTTGTTTACTTGACTTAAGTGTAGCTCTGTGTGTATCCATATCTGTTATTTCATCAATGTTGGGAACTCTCCATATAAAATCTACCTCCAGGTAGCTCATGTGCATTTTTAATAGACTTACCTGGGAGCTCTAGTAGATAAAGCTGGTATTTGTTATAGACAGGCTATGAACCTGGGTTTTCCTGATTCCAAACTGACTCCCTAATCCCGGGATTCTTAACTTTTTTGAGTGTGCTATAGATTCTTTTGCCCATATAGTAAAATGTATGTACCCCTTTTCAAAATGTTTTTGCCTGCATAAAATAAAATACACAGGACAAGAAGGAAAACCAATGACTAATTAAAATAAAAATGTAGGGTTTTCCCATCCTAGTTTGGAAACCCCCTGAAATTTATCTGCTGACCCACTAGACGTTGGTAGACCCCATATTAAGAATCCCTGATCTATCCACTGTGTCACTCTCTTCTATTTGATATTAGCCTAGTGAAATGGCATCCTATTGCATTTTTCCACTAACACACAATGATGAAAATATCCAGTAACTAGAATTTATAGAGGTATATACCAAATGTATTTCCAGATTTTACTTAGACTATAAAATACAAGTTGAATTTAAGGTTCATTCCTTCCTAGAAATACCATGGTTTGTGAGCTGAATAAGGATCTGTTCCTAGGGAATCAAATTCAAGACCCAGTGAGCTCACTCTAGGTGCCTAGAGAGCATGCAATTGAGAAATTTAGGTCACCCCTTAGATTTTTACTATTATTTACACTTGATTTACTTTTGTTCTTTTTTATGAGCTTGGTTACAATTGGTTTTATTTCTGCGGTTCTTTGTCTTAAAGAACTATATAGATGGTTTTTAAAAGGGGGCAGGAAGGGAAAACATTTCTATTTATTTCAAAATCAAACATTTTTGTTTCTTTCTGTCTTTATCCAAGGTCATTTCTTTCTCACTAAGCATTTATTAAGAACCTACTAAGTGACAAGTATTGTTCTAGAAATTTTTGGTCAGGGGGCAACTAGGTGGCTCAGTGGATTGAGAACCAGGTCTACAGATAAGAAGTCCTGGGTTCAAATATAACCTCAGATGCTTCCCAGCTGTGTGAACCTGGGCAAGTCACTTAACCCCATTGCCTAGCCCTTATCACTCTTCTGACTTAGAACTATTACATAGTATTAATTCCAAGATGGAAGGTAAAGGTTTAAAGAGGGAAAGGGGGGAATTGTTGTTCAGTCATTTCAGTTGTGTTAACTCTTTGTGACCCCATTTGGGGTTTTCTTGGTCAATATATTGGAGTGACTTGCCATTTCCTTCTCCAGCTCATTTTACAGATGAGGAAATTGAGGCAAACAGGGTTAAATGACTTGCTCAGGGTCACACAGCTAGTAAATATCTGAGGTTAGATTTGAACTTGGGTTGGCCTCTGTCCAGGCCCAATACTCTATACACCACACCACCTGGCTTCTTGTTCTAGGAACAGGAGATATAAAAACAAAAAATTGACTGTTTGCATTGTTTTGAGTTTGCATTCTTTTGGTTTTAATGACATTTTCCTCATTTCTCTGTGTAGTATTACTACTGGGAATAATTAGAGCTGTCTTTTAAATAATTCTTTATAATTTGCAAGGTACTTTGCACATTATTTCATTTGAGCTTCTCATAGCATCCCAGGTATTATATATATATATATATATATATATATATATATATATATACTTTTTCAGAAATAATCTGTGATTTCATCGATGTAGAAAATCCCTGATGAGGAAATCCTCTAATAATTCAGATTGACAGTCACTTTGCAACTCATAGCCTTTGGGGATTATCTGGGGGACAAAGATTAAGTGATGTGACCAAGATCACACAGCCAATATGTGTCAGAGGTAGGACAAGAATCCAAGTCTTCCTGACTCCAAGGTCAGTTGTCCTATGTATCACACCATGCCATCTCTTATATTACAAGTATAACTTGTATTGTATGCTATTAGCACTCCTCAGTTTTAAATACCCAGTTTTGAATGGTGATCTTTTAATTGAGTCACCCTAATATTCTGATGAATCTCTGATATCATCAATATCAGCAAGTCAACTACCATTTATTAAGGGCCAACTATGTACCAGGCACTGTGCTAAGAACTGAGCAAAATAAAAAAAATAAAAACAAATGAAGTAAATATGAACAAAAATAAAATTTAAAAATAAAAACAAAAACCAACACTGCTCTCAAGGAGCTCACAGTCTAATGAGGAGAAAACATGTAAACAACTATAAAATAAGACATTAGAAGGGTAAGTTGGGAGTAGCCTTATGAGGGACTAGAAAAGATGTGTTTTTAATTTTTTTAATATTTTATTTTCCCAATTACATGTAATAACAATTTTCAACAAATCTGAAATTATAAGATCCAAATTGTGGACTCCCCCCTTATTCTCCCTCCTCCCTCCTGGATGGTAAGCAATTTGATCTGGGTTATACATGTATTATCATGCAAAACTTACTTCCATATTGGTCATTGTTGTAAGAGAATACTCCTATAAAACCAGTACCCCCAAATAAAAACACAAATAAACTAAAATAGTATACTTTGATCTGCACCCCAACTCTATCATTTCTTCCTCTGGAAATGGATAGCCTTCTTTGTCATAAGTCCTTCAGAATTGTCCTGGATAATTATATGGCTGAGAGAAGCTAAATCTTTCATAGTCTAACATCAAACAATTTTGCTGTTATTATGTACAA
This sequence comes from Monodelphis domestica, assembly GCF_027887165.1. Classification (NCBI taxonomy): domain Eukaryota; kingdom Metazoa; phylum Chordata; class Mammalia; order Didelphimorphia; family Didelphidae; genus Monodelphis; species Monodelphis domestica. Next base: position 321,334,913 of record NC_077228.1, on the reverse strand, counting down.
TATTCCGGTTCCATTCATTTCACTCTGCAATCAGTTTGTGTAAGTCTTTCCAGCTTTTCTGAGATCATCCTGCTCATCATTTCTTATATCACAGAAGCATACCATAACTATCATATACCACAATTTGTTCAGCCATTCCCTAATTAATGGGCATCTCTTCAATTTCCAATTCTTTGCCACTACAAAGAGAGTTTCTATAAATGTTTTCCTATAAGTAGGTCCTTCCCCCCACCCCCTTTTTCTTAAATCTCTTGGGAAACAGACTCAGTAGTAGTACTACAGGAGCAAAGCATATGCACAATTTTATAGCCCTGTGGCAATAAAACTTGGGCATAGTCCCAAATTGCTCTCCAGAATGGTTAGATCAGTTCAAAGCTCTGCCAACAACACATTCATTTCCCAATTTTGCCACATCCCCTCCAACATTCATCACTTTCCTTTACTTTCAAGATGGCTAATCTGACAGGTGTTAGGTGGTACCTCAGAGTTGTTTTAATCTGTGTTTCTCTAATCAAGAGGGATTTAGAACACTTTTTCATATGATTATTGATAGCTTTGATTTCTTCATCTGAAAACTGCTTGTTCATATCCTTTGACCATTTGTCAATTAAGGAATAACATATTCCAATAAATTTTACTTAGTTCTCTATATATTTGAGAAATTAAACTTTTATCATAAAACTGTTGCAAAAATTTTTCCCAGTTTGTTGTTTACCTTCTAATCCTGTAGGAAAGACTTCTTGCAAAATGCAAGACTTTAGCTGAGGCTTGAAGGAAGCCAGGGAAGCCAAGAGGAAAAGATGAGGAAGGAGATAGAGCATTTTGGCATGGGGAAGGGATGCTGAAAACAGTCAGGAGACAGAGCATAGTGTGTGAATAACAGCAAGAAGGCCAGTGTCAATAGATAGCAAACCACCTGGAGATAAGTTAAAGTATAAGAAGATTGTAAAGGGGAGCAGCTAGGTAGCCCAGTGGAAAGAGCTCCAGGTCTGGAGTCCTGAGGAATCTGGGTTCATATCTGGTCTCAGACACCTCCTAGCTGCATCACATGGGGCAATTCACTTAACCCCAGTTGCCCAGCCTTACCACTCTTCTGCCTTACAATCAATACTTAGTGTGGATTCTAAAACAGAAAGTATGGGTTTAAAAAAAAGAGAGAGGGGACTAAAAAGGTAGGACAAGAGAATGTTATGAAGGGTTTTTTAAATCCAGATAGAGCCAGATTCATATATCAAATTGTCCTCTCATGAATTCACTAGAAGTGGGGGGAGGGTCTTTGCCATGTGGTAAAATGGGATTAGGATGAGAAATCTCTAAGGACAAATGAACAAGAAATTCTATAGCAGAACCAAAAATTCTGATGTCCCTTTCTCTGCTCCTGTGAGTTTCCTCTGCCCTTCCCATTCATTTAGGATATATATGTGACAACTTATGTGCCAAACTATCATACCTCAATGACTGATTTTATTGGGATAGTTACCTCCCTGATGCAATGTGCAATCCTTCTTAGTGAATCACTATTGCCAAAACTTTCCAAAAAGATTAGTGAGATCACAAGTTTGATACTAAGATATATATTTTCTTTTTTCTGCCAGATTACTTCCCATTCTCTTTTCTCACTGGGTGAGCCAACTTTAAAGCAGTAGAGATTATTAGGAATAATTCATTAATTATAATTATTAATATTAATCATTTTATAGTATTATAATATTAATAATTATTCCTACTATTTAGAAATTAGGGAATTAAGATCTTTAAGTGTGATATGACTTGCCCATAATCATACAGCTAATGAATCACAGATCTAAAACAAGAATCTGGGCATCCTCATTCCCTGTCCAACATTCAACCTACTCATTATACTGCACTGCCTTCCTTTCCTTGGATAATGGATCTCAGTCTTAGTGGGGAAGTATTATTCTGGGAAGGTAGACAATAATCAAGGTAGCTGAAACATAAACTAGTCCCCAGTCTTTGTTGCAACATATCAACTGAGTTACTCTGCATTGTGTTTGGAGGTCAGAAATAATATACATTTCAGTGCTTGTCATGGCAGAAATTTGTCTAATCCACAATAAAAACAACTGGGGCAAAACTCCAAAACAATAATCATTTATTAGAGGGACCTGGTCCCCTCCAACAAATAGGATCCCAGACCTTCCTCATGGTCTAAGACCCCTACCTTTTCCAGAGTACAGCTTTTATTACCTTCTGTGCCCAGCCCCATCCTTTCATGGTGGTTAGTCCATGCATCCATGAGTGATCTCATTGGTGGGCTCCAGTCTCTTGGTATGCCCCCTAGTCACATTGCTACCAAACAGTAGGTAGACATGTAGCAATCAGCTCACCTGCCTCATCTTTTTGTGCCAGTTACTTTATCATCAGTCCTGCTTTATCAACAGACACACTTTAGTTTCTCATTTAGGCAACCCAGTTTGCTTAATGACAGTCATAAAGGAAGCAATATTCAGTGGAAGGGCTTTGTTTTTCCTTTTTAACATATCATGGGGCTTACCAATGGGGCTCATGACATCTGGATTAAGGTCCCCTTCATGCTATGCTTGTTAAGTTAGTGTTTAACCTGGAGTTTTATAGAAGAAAAATTGAGATGAGCAGAGGTCTACTAAATAGAGCTACTAAATAAAAGAGGTCTACTAAAATAGAGCAGGGGTCATTAGTACATTAAGAAGAATTGGTGACCAGGCAAGACATCCGAAGCCAATAGTGTGAAAATTCCAGAGACCAAGGGGCTTCCAGAAAACTCTTCTTCAGCTTCCAGACTTTGTGATTAATTCAGCTTCAGTATCTTCAATGCAGAATTTCTACTCAACTCAAAAGCAAGGGGAAGAAATAATCAATCAACAAACATTTATTAAATCTTTACCATGTGTCAGACACTGATAAATCCTGGTGATACAAACAAGCAAAAGTCCCTGACCTCAAAAAATTTACAGTCTAACAAAAGAGACAACCTACATGCATAAAGGCATATAGAAAACATACATAAAATATTCTAAAACAGTAGTCATCAAAACTATCTGATATTGGTTTTGAAATAGAGATAGATCAATGGAACAGGCAAAGAAGGCAAAGAAGAATCAGAAACAGTGTGTGACAAAGTAGAAAACACAAATCATAAAGGAAAAATCTCCTTACTTGATAAAAACTGCTGGGAAAACTGGAAAGCAATCTGGCAAAAACTAGGCTTAGACTAGCACCTTCTAGTATTACACAATGTAATTTAAATATATACACAACCTTAATACTAAAGATCATACCTTAAAAAAATTAGAATAGAACATTATATATCTCTCCTAGCTGTTAGTAGGAAAGGTATTCTTAACCAAACAATAGATAAAAACAATTACAAAAGATAAATGGATAATTTTGATTACTTGAAACCAAATGCTTCTACACAACAAAATTAGTGCACCTAAGAAAGAAGGAAAATGGTTGATCGGGGAATCTTCATGTGAAATTTCTCTGAGAAAAGTTTGGTATCCAAGACACATGCACATATTTATATTTATATATATATATATATATATATATAATATGTTTATACATATAGAATAATATATCACATATATGAATAATAGCCATTCCCTACAGGATATGAACAAAAAATTAAAAATTGGCAAAGGTGACAAAAAATGACTGTAGTCAATTTTTTCCAATTGTGGAATAATAGCTATACTAGTACATATTTATTGGATGTGTGGAATAGTACAACCATTTTGGGGAAAAAATTGGAATTACGCCAACAAAGTGGCTAAAATCCCCTTTGTAACAGAAATTTCCTTACTGGGCTTATATCTCAAAGAAGCCATGAATAAGAAAAAACTCACCATCTACATCAAAATAGCAACATCTTTTGTGATAGCAAAGAATTAGAAATAAAGTAAATTTCATCAACCAGAGCATAACTAAACAAATTGTGGTGCATGAATGTAATAAAATATAACTCTGCTAAAAGAATTATTTATGTGATGAATACAAAAAAGTATGGAAAGATTTGCATGAACTAAAGCAGAATGAAGTAAGCAGAGCCTATATGTGTATGTGTGTGTGTGTACATACACAATACCAATAATGCAAAAGAACAACTACATACCAAAAAGTTAAAAGCTAATATAACAAAATTAGGAAAAGTAAGCCAGGCTGAAATGAAGAGATACAAGATGATGTCCCCACAGGCATCAAGCAGTGCCCATTTTTTTTATTTTTTCAGTGTATTAATCAGTTTTGCTGATGTATTTTCTTTTTCTCTTTAAAAATATTGTTATATGGACTTCCGGGTAATCATGGCTGCAATCTAGACGCGGCACGCTTCCTCTCCCCAGCACCGAACGAAATAGACTACATCAAAGGAGCATAAAATCACCTTTGGAGGAACAGAAGGACTCCCCAGTACCCCACAGAGGCAAAGGTACGTGGGGCTCGAACATTTCCACACTAAAATAAGAAGGAAAAGCTTGCACAGAAAAGTGAACTGAGCCGCCCTTCCCCCACCCCACCTCCCCCACTAAACCAGAGTGAGCTACCTGAGCGCTCACCGGGACAGCGAGTGAGTGGGGAGCGTCTCTGTCTGGGGGGGCACTCCAGGGTCCTTGGGATCTGGGGACTGCCAGGAAAAAATGTCTCAGGGCGCTTTCACTGGAGAATCCAGCGACCTGGACTTGGGGCGGGCTGCGCTGAACAACGCGCGCTGATTATCTGGGCGGAGCTGAATACCTGGGCTCGGAGGCTGGGAAGAACTAGTCTGAAGCAACCTAAATTCACAGAAAAACCGCTCTTATAACCCAGACCCCAGACCAAAAAGGAAAGGGAAATAAAACCACCAAAGGGATGGCTCACATGGCCCAAAATCAAGCCTCCAGGAAGAAAGGGAAAAAAGTGACTATTGAAAACTTTTATGGTGGAAGTACCCAAGGAAAAGAGGAGAATGAGGAGGAAATCCAAAAAAATTCAGAACACGCCTCCCAAAATGGAAACTATCAACAAGCTCTGGAAGATCTCAAACTGGAACTTATCCAAAAGATGGAAACCTTCTGGAAAGAAAAATGGGAGAAAGAGATCAGCTGTCTGACAGATAAGACTGCTCAATTGGAAAAAGAACTCGAAGCATCCAATAGAAGGGCAGACAAGGCTGAAAAGCAAATCCAGTCCCTAATGACCAGAATTAAGCACCTCGAAGAAAGTGAGATGATAAAACAGCAAGAATCAATAAAGCAAACCCAAATAATTAATGAATTGGAAGAAAACAGAAAATATCTCACTGAGAAGGTCACGGACCTGGAGAACAGAGGAAGACGAGAAAATCTCCGTATCATCGGTCTCCCAGAAAAACCAGAGGTAAACAACAAATTGGATTCTATTCTAGAGGAGATTATAAAAGAAAATTGCCCCCACGTTCTGGAGCAAGGGGGCAAAATAGAAATAGAAAGGATTCATAGAACACCTTCTATACTAAATCCCCAAAAGACAATGCCTAGGAATGTAATTGCCAAATTCAAGAGCTTCCAAGTAAAGGAGAAAATCCTACAAGAAGCCAAGAAGAAGAGCTTCAGATATAAGGGGGCTCCCATAAGGATCACACACGACTTAGCGGCTAATACACTAAGAGACCGCAAAGCATGGAACACGATATTTAGAAAGGCAAGAGAGCTGGGTCTCCAACCAAGAATCAACTACCCAGCAAAACTGACTATATACTTCCAGGGGAAAGTATGGGCATTCAACAAAATAGAAGATTTCCAAGCATTTGCTAAGAAAAGACCAGAGCTCTGTGGAAAGTTCGATATCCAAGCACAGAAAGCAAGAGAAACATGAAAAGGTAAATATGAAAGAAAGGGAAAAGGAGATAAATCTTATCTTTCTCTTAAAGTCAAACTCTCTTCTATAAGGACTACATTTACATCTAATTATATATATTAATATGTGGGGAAAATGTTTTGTGTAACTCTTATAAATTGTATCATCATAAGAGTAGTTAGAAGAAACATGCATAGGGAAAGATTGGGGAATTAAGAAGATTTGGGGAAAGTTGGGGCAAAAAAAGGAAAAGGGAGGGGGGAACCGTGATAATACTAAGATTAACTTCAAGAAATAGGGGGGGAATCAATAGAATAAACTTTCCCATATAAAGATACACATGGGAAGGGGAGGGGAAGAACTCTCATATGAGAAGGAGAGGAAGAGAGCGTGAAGTGGAATTACTTAAACCTTACTCTCAGTGAAATCAAATCTGAGAGGGAAGAACATCTAGATCCAGTGGGATCCTGAATTCTATCTTATCCATTAGGGCAAGAAAGAAAGGAAAATTAAGGAGGGGGAGGGGGGAGGGAGTACAAAAAGGGAGGGAAGGAGAGGGGGGAGGGGAAGGGAGCATAAAAAGGGAGGGGCTAGAAAGGGAAGCATCTCAAGGGAGGGGACTAGGGGGTCTGACCTAAAGTAAATCACTGGTTCAAAAGGAGAAAGCTAAAGAAGAAAGGTCAGAACTAGGGGAAGACATCAAAATGCCAGCGAATCCACAAATAACAATCATAACTTTGAACGTGAATGGGATGAACTCACCCATAAAACGCAGACAAATAGCAGATTGGATTAGAACACAAAACCCTACCATATGTTGTCTTCAAGAAACACATATGAGACGGGTTGACACTCACAAGGTTAGAATTAAAGGTTGGAGTAAGACCTTTTGGGCCTCAACCGATAGAAAGAAGGCAGGAGTTGCAATCATGATATCTGACAAAGCCAAAGTACAAATAGACCTGATCAAAAGGGACAGGGAAGGTAAATATATTCTGCTAAAAGGGAGTATAGACAATGAGGAAATATCACTAATCAACATGTATGCACCAAATGGTATAGCATCCAAATTTTTAATAGAGAAACTAGGAGAATTGAAGGAGGAATTAGACAGTAAAACCATATTAGTGGGAGACTTGAACCAACCACTATCAAATTTAGATAAATCAAACCAAAAAATAAATAAGAAAGAGGTAAAAGAGGTGAATGAAATCTTAGAAAAATTAGAATTAATAGACATATGGAGAAAAATAAATAGGGACAAAAAAGAATACACCTTCTTTTCAGCACCACATGGCACATTCACAAAAATAGATCATACACTAGGTCATAGAAACATGGCACTTAAATGCAGAAAAGCAGAAATATTAACTGCAGCCTTTTCAGATCACAAGGCAATTAAAATATTGATCGGCAAGGGTACATGGAGACCCAAATCAAAAACTAATTGGAAATTAAATAACATGATACTCCAAAATCGGATAGTTAGAGAAGAAATCATAGAAACAATTAACAATTTCGTTGAAGAAAATGACAATGGCGAAACATCCTTTCAAACCTTATGGGATGCAGCCAAGGCAGTACTTAGAGGAAAATTCATATCCCTGAGTGCATATATTAACAAATTAGGGAGGACAGAGACCAAGGAATTGGAAATGCAAATAAAAAAACTTGAGAACGAACAAATTAAAAACCCCCAGAAGAAAACCATACTAGAGATCCTAAAAATTAAGGGAGAAATTAATAAAATAGAAAGTGACAGAACTATTGAGCTAATAAACAAGACTAGAAGCTGGTACTTTGAAAAAACAGACAAAATACACAAAGTACTGGTTAATTTAATTAAAAAAAGGAAAGAAGAAAGGCAAATTAATAGCATCAAGGATGAAAAGGGGGATCTCACCTCAAATGAAGAGGAAATTAAGGCAATCATTAAAAACTACTTTGCCCAACTATATGGCAATAAATATACCAACCTAGGTGATATGGATGAATATTTACAAAAATATAAATTGCCTAGACTAACAGAAGAAGAAATAGTTTTCTTAAATAATCCCATATCAGAAATTGAAATCCATCAAGCCATCAAAGAACTGCCTAAGAAAAAATCCCCAGGGCCTGATGGATTCACCAGTGAATTCTATCAAACATTCAGAGAACAGTTAACCCCAATATTATACAAACTATTTGACATAATAAGCAAAGAGGGAATCCTACCAAACTCCTTTTATGACACAAGCATGGTACTAATTCCAAAGCCAGGCAGGCCAAAAACAGAGAAAGAAAACTATAGGCCAATCTCCCTAATGAATATAGATGCAAAAATCTTAAATAGGATACTAGCAAAAAGACTCCAGCAAGTGATTAGAAGGGTCATCCACCATGATCAAGTAGGATTCATACCAGGGATGCAGGGCTGGTTCAACATTAGGAAAACTATCCACATAATTGACCACATCAACAAGCAAACCAACAAGAATCACATGATTATCTCAATAGATGCAGAAAAAGCCTTTGATAAAATACAACACCCATTCCTACTAAAAACACTAGAAAGCATAGGAATAGAAGGGTCATTCCTAAAAATAATAAACAGTATATATCTAAAACCATCAGCTAATATCATCTGCAATGGGGATAAACTAAATCCATTCCCATTAAGATCAGGAGTGAAACAAGGATGCCCATTATCACCTCTATTATTTGACATTGTATTAGAAACACTAGCAGTAGCAATTAGAGAAGAAAAAGAAATTGAAGGCATCAAAATAGGCAAGGAGGAGACCAAATTATCACTCTTTGCAGATGACATGATGGTCTACTTAAAGAATCCTAGAGACTCAACCAAAAAGCTAATTGAAATAATCAACAACTTTAGCAAAGTTGCAGGATACAAAATAAACCCACATAAGTCATCAGCATTTCTATATAATTCCAACACAGCTCAGCAGCAAGAACTAGAAAGAGAAATCCCATTCAAAATTACCCAAGACAAAATAAAATACTTAGGAATCTATCTCCCGAGACAAACACAGGATCTATATGAACACAACTACAAAACACTTTCCACACAACTAAAACTAGACTTGAACAATTGGAAGAACATTAACTGCTCATGGGTAGGACGAGCCAATATAATAAAAATGACCATCCTACCCAAACTCATCTATCTATTTAGTGCCATACCCATGGAACTTCCAAAATTTTTTTTTACTGATTTAGAAAAAAACATAACAAAGTTCATTTGGAAGAACAAAAGATCAAGGATATCCAGGGAATTAATGAAAAAAAACACAAAGGAAGGGGGTCTTGCAGTCCCAGATCTCAGACTATATTATAAAGCAGCGGTCATCAAAACAATTTGGTACTGGCTAAGAGACAGAAAGGAGGATCAGTGGAATAGACTGGGGGCAAGCAACCTCAGCAAGACAGTATATGACAAACCCAAAGATCCCAGCTTTTGGGACAAAAATCCACTATTTCATAAAAACTGTTGGGAAAATTGGAGGACAGTGTGGGAAAGATTAGGCTTAGATCAACACCTCACACCCTACACCAAGATAAATTCAAAATGGATGAATGACTTGAGCATAAAGAAGGAAACTATAAGAAAATTAGGCGAACACAGAATAGTATACATGTCAGACCTTTGGGAAGGGAAATACTTCAAAACCAAGCAAGAATTAGAAAGAATTACAAAATGCAAAATAAATAATCTGGATTACATCAAATTAAAAAGTTTTTGTACAAACAAAACCAATGTAACCAAAATCAGAAGGGTAGCAACAAATTGGGAAACAATCTTCATAAAACCCTCTGACAAGGGTTTAATTACTAAAATTTATAAAGAACTAAATCAATTGTACAAAAAATCAAGCCATTCTCCAATTGACAAATGGGCAAGGGACATGAACAGGCAATTCTCAGCCAAAGAAATCAAAACTATTAATAAGCACATGAAAAAGTGCTCTACATCTCTTATAATCAGAGAGATGCAAATCAAAACAACTCTGAGGTATCATCTCACACCTAGCAGATTGGCTAACATGACAGCTATGCAAAGTAATGAATGCTGGAGGGGATGTGGCAAAGTGGGGACATTAATTCATTGCTGGTGGAGTTGTGAATTGATCCAACCATTCTGGAGGGCAATTTGGAACTATGTCCAAAGGGCGATAAAAGACTGTCTGCCCTTTGATCCAGCCATAGCACTGCTGGGCTTGTACCCCAAAGAGATAATGGACAAAAAGACTTGTACAAAAATATTCATAGCTGCACTCTTTGTGGTGGCCAAAAGTTGGAAAATGAGGGGATGCCCTTCAATTGGGGAATGGCTGAACAAATTGTGGTATATGTTGGTGATGGAATACTATTGTGCTAAAAGGAATAATAAAGTGGAGAAGTTCCATGGAGACTGGAACAACCTCCAGGAAGTAATGCAGAGCGAGAGGAGCAGAACCAGGAAAACATTGTACACAGAGACTGATACATTGTGGTACAATCGAAGGTGATGGACTTCTCCATTAGTATCAATGCAATCCCTGAACAATCTGCAGGGATCTAAAAAAAAATACTACCCACAAGCAGAGGATAAACTGTGGGAGTAAAAACACCGCTGAAAAGCAACTGCTTGACTACAGGGTTGGAGGAGATAAGACTGAGGAGAGACTCTAAATGAACACTATAATGCAAACTCCAACAACAGGGAAATGGGTTCGAGTCAAGAACACATGTGATAACCAGTGGAATCATGCGTCGGCTATGGGAGAGGGAAAGGCGGGGGGGGGGGGGGGGGGAGAGGGGGGGAGGAAAAGAAAACGATCTTTGTTTCCAGTGAATAATGTATGAAAACGACCAAATAAAATAATATTAAAATTAAAAAAAATTTTTTCAAAAAAAAATAAATAAAAAATAAAAAAAAAATATTGTTATATGGGCTGGCTCTCTGGGAGGGGAAAGAGGAAGAGTACTGAAGATAACTATGATAATGAAGAAGAAAGAAGATGTCAATAAAAACTTACATTAAAAATAAATATAACACCTCAGCCACTTCCTAGCTGTATGACCCTGGGCAAGTCACTTGACCCCCATTGCCTAGCCCTTACCACTCTTCTGCCTTGGAGCCAATACACAGTATTGACTCCAAGACGGAAGGTAAGGGTTTAAAAAATAAATAAATATAACATTAAAAAATTTTTAATATTTGTTAAATGAGATGTCTCTCTGGGAGGGGAAAGAGAAGGAATACTATTAGAAATTTTAGTAAAGTGAAAAAACAAAAAATATCTATAAACATTTAATTTTAAAAATATATATCCATATAAAGCAAACACCAGGCAACTTTGGATGGTAAGGTACTGCCAGTTGGGGAACCAAGGATAGCCTACAGAATGTGGTACTGAACTGAGAAGGAAACCAGGGCTTCCAAGAGAAGGAAGTGCTGAGGGAGAAAGAGGATTCTAGGTATGGAGAGAGGGGGCATCCAGTACAAACGTACTGTGATAGAAGATAGAGCATCATGTGAAAAAATAATAGGCCAATGAAAAGTGCATGCTGGGGAAATAGCATGATAGGGAGACTGAAGAGGCAAGAATGAACTGGATTGTAAAGAGCTTTAAATGCCAAACAGAGAAGTATAAATTTGATCTTAGAATAAATATATTAAATGCCAGATGCTCCAGCAACCGCTCTAAGCCCCTACACAGTTTGTAATGATGTAACATCATCTCTGAAGTACATTTATGAAACATTGGGGAAGTTCTTGTTGTTCCCAATCTTCTCAGTGGGACGATGATTCAGTAGAGGCTTCAGAAAATTGAATTGCACTCATCCATACTAATGTTTTAACTTCAAAGTACTTTATATTCAGACTGTAACAGGAACATAATAGTCTTGAGAAAATGAGATTTGAGGATGTATGAAAGAACAATTAAATGCTTATTATATGCCATGCAGTGTATTAAACATTTGAGATAGGAATACAGAAGTGAGGACAGCCCTGCCCTCAAGGAGTTTCCATTTTAATAGGAGGAGACTTGACTGGGAAGGGGAAGAGGTGGTCAAGAGGGGTATTTTGGTTTGGAAAGTCACCAAAATGGTGAGTGGAGCCTTTAAGCAGTTAATTGGCACGTTCTTTCCAATATAAATTACACTATTAATTTCATGGAAAATGAAGGTGGAAAGAGGGATTGCTTTGCAGCAAGTAGCTAGTGAGATTAAGGATGAGTAAAGGGAAGCATGGCATATCTTTTTTTTTTTTTTAAACCCCTACCTTCCGTCTTGGAATCAATACTGTGTATTGGTTCCAAGGCAGAAGAGTGGTAAGGGCTAGGCAATGGGGGTTAAGTGACTTGCCCAGGGTCACACATCTGGGAAGTGTCTGAGGTCAGATTTGAACCCAGGACCTCCCATCTCTAGGCCTGGCTCTCAATCCACTGAACAACCCAGTTGCCTCCCCCCCCCCATGGTATATCTTAAATGCAAAGAGTGTGTTGGCATAAAGGTCTGTACAGATAATGCCATGCTGAGTCAGTTGTTCCTGAATCATTTCAGTCATATCCAAGTCTTCCATGACCCTATTATGGGATCTTCTTGGCAAAGATTCTGGTGCTGTTTGCCATTTCCTTTTCCAGCTCATTTTACAGATAAGGAAACTGAGGCAAACAGAGTTGAATGACTAGCCCAGGATCACACAGTAAGAGTCTGAGGCTGTATTTGAATTCAGGTCTTCCTGACTCCAGGTCCCAGACTCTATGTGCCATTTAACTGTCCCTCTTGGCCAATTCACTCAGGTGTAAATTGTCACTCCCTGATTTATTTGGGTTTCCACTAACTTAAGTTCATAAGATCGTAAGTATGAAGTTAGAAGAGATCTTAAAGAAAAGAATATGCTGAAGTTAGCTCTTACTAATTTAGAAATTTTCAGCATGAGTATTTATGCTTCAGAAATCAGAAAACATATGCAAACCTGGGATTGATTTTTTTGTTTTGTTGATTGTCTAGACTTAAAGTAGCAAAGGAAATTTTAATATTGAAGATTCAGCTTACAACTATGTTGTGGGTACATTTTATCCCCCCAAGAAAGCCAATTTACCACACTATCACTACTTAGAGGTTGCCAAGTCACCCTCTCATCTTACAGAAAACTGTGGCTCAGAGGGTAAAATGACTTGCCCATAATCACACAGAGACATTGTTCAAAGGATCTTATCACTATTGCATGCCAAGCCATATTCTTCTGCCAACTTCTTGGATGACCTTAAATAACTCAGTTCTACCACCTGAATTCTTATACAGAAATTCAATATTAAGAATGGAGAGTACAAACAAAACCAATGCAAACAAAATTATAAGGGAAGCAGCAAATTGGGGGGGAAATCTTTATGAAAAAAACCTCTGACAAAAGTCTAATTTCTCAAATATATAAGGAGCTAAGTCAATTGTACAAAAATCAAGCCATTCTCCAATTGAGAAATGGGCAAGGGACATGAATAGGCACTTTTCAGATAAAGAAATCAAAACTATCAATAAGCACATCAAAAAATATTCTACATCTCTCTTAATTAGAAAAATACAAATCAAAACAACTCTGAGGTACCACCTTACATCTAGCAGATTGGCCAATATGACAGTAAAGGAAAATGATAAATGTTGGAAGGGATGGGGCAAAATTGTGACACTAATACACTGCTGGTGGAGTTGTGAATTGATCCAACCATTCTCAAGGGCAATTTGGAACAATGCACAAAGGGCTTTAAAAGACTGGCTGCCCCAGAGACTGACACATTGTGGTACAATTGAACATAAGGACTTTTCCATTAGTGTCAATGCAATGTCCCTGAACAATCTGCAGGGATCTAGGAGAAAAAACACTATCCACAAGCAGGGTACAAACTGTGGGATTAAAAACACCAAGGAAAAGCAACTACTTGACTACAGGGGTTGAGGGATTATGACTGAGGAGAGACTCTAAACGAACACTCTAATGCAAATACCAACAACATGGAAATGGGTTTGAATCAAGAACACATGTGATACCCAGTGGAATCGAGCGCCAGCTATGGGAGAGGTGGGGAAGGGGGGGGAGAAAATGATCTTTGTCTCCAATGAATAATGCTTGGAAGTGACCAAATAAAATAATGTTATTTTTTTTTAAAGTAACAAACAAACAACAATAACAAAAAAGACTGGCTGCCCTTTGATCCAGCCATAGCACTGCTGGGTTTGTACCCCAAAGAGACAATAAGGAAAAAAACTTGTACAAAAATATTTATAGCCACACTCTTTGTAGTGGCAAAAAAAAAATGGAAAATGAGTAGGTGTCCATTGATTGCTGAATGGCTGAACAAATTGTAGTATCTATTGGTGATGTAATACTATTGTGCTGAAAGGAATAAAGAACTGGAGGAATTCCCTGTGAACTGGAACGACCTCCAGGAATTAATGCAGAGCAAAAGGAACAGAACTGGGAAAACATTGTACACAGAGAATGATACACTATGACACAATTAAATGTAATAGACTTTTCTACTAGCAGCAATGCAATGACCCAGAACAGTCCAGAGTAATTTATGAGAAAGAACGCTCTCCACATCCAGAGAAAGAACTGTGGGAGCAAAAATGCAGAAGAAAAACATATGATCGATTGTGTGGTTTGATGGGGATATGATTGGGGATTTTGAATTTAAGTGATCACTCTTGCAAATAATAATATTGAAATAGGTTTTGAACAATGATATGTGTACAACCCAGTGGAATTGCTCATCAGCTCAAGGAGAGGGGAGGGAAGAGGGGTGGGTAAAATCATGAATCATGTAACCATGGAAAAATATTCTAAATTAATTAATTAATTTTTAAAAGATTTTTTTAAATGGAGAGGAAAAATGGACTTTAACTTGTGTAGTTGAAAAAGGAGCTATTAGCAATCACTAACTAACAGTTATTCCAGTGATCTCCAGAGACCAAAGGGGAAGGCTCCATTGGTAGCCAAAAAGATGCAAAATATTGATTAGAAAAGTGCTGGGTAAGGCAATGAATTTTCCTTCTAACTGCTCTCAGATTTAGCATCTGAGTCTGAGTGCTGATGTTAAAGCTTGCATACTCTCAATGTACCATATTCCTGAAAGTCAGTAAACTAGTGAGTCAACAGACATTTAGTAAACATTTACTATATTCTCAGTGTCAGAGCAGCTAGGTGTCACATTGGACAGAGTGCCAAGTGTTGAGTCAGGTAGACATATCTTCCTGAATTCAAATCTGACTTCAGATACTAGCTATGTGGCCCTGGGTAAGTCACTTAATCCTGTTTGCCATGGTTTCTTCATATGTAAAATGAACTGGAGAAGGAAATAGCAGAGCACTCTAGTATCCTTGCCTAGAAAACCCCAAATGGGGTTACAGAGAATCAGACAGGACTAAAAAATGACTAAACAACAACAATATTCTAGACACTGTGCTAAGTCCAGAGGACACCAAAGCAAGTAAAAAAAAAAATAGACCTTCCTCTCATGAAGGTCACATTCTAATGAAAGAGTCAACATGCAAATAACTATTAACATGTAAGATGTATATGGTATACACGGAAGGTCCTGGAGCTCCTCTCTGATATCCAGGTTCTCAAACTCCATGTGAGTGGCATGATGGTGGAAGTCCTTGAGTTTTCCAGGAGCTGTTCCTAAATGTAGCTTTCTACTCTGGAGCCATCATTAGGAGAAACATAGGAAAGAATGACTTCTGGCACCACACCTATTCCTTCCAAGACAACTCCCAGCTTCAAAGTCTAGGATGCACCTAGCCAAAAAGGCTGCAAGAGCAGTTAGAACTGATGCATCATGAGCTGTTTCCATCTCCAAAGGGAATGCTGAACCTATAGAGCCAGGGCAACTGTGGTGTATTGCTAGAAAGGACCCTGAACCAAGAACCAAGAGACCCCTGTCCTGGTCACAGTCCTAGTGCTGACTGGCTGCACTATCCTTTCCCCATATCAGTACATCTGTAAAATAAGTATTGAACTAGGTCATTTCAGAGAACCCTTCTAATAGACAAATTCCACAATCATCTGAGAGTTACACAATCTAAGTTTATCTTTGGACTTTAATCCTACCCCACTTCTGTCTCTCTC
The DNA here is from genome assembly GCF_027887165.1 of Monodelphis domestica. Classification (NCBI taxonomy): domain Eukaryota; kingdom Metazoa; phylum Chordata; class Mammalia; order Didelphimorphia; family Didelphidae; genus Monodelphis; species Monodelphis domestica. Next base: position 321,318,979 of record NC_077228.1, on the reverse strand, counting down.
CCCTATTTTAGATGGAACAGATGTCCCTTTCTCCTTCTTTAGAGGTCTCCCATACTTGCCAACATAGCGCTTTACCTTCTGATGTCTACAGAATGGCACATAGATTTGGACCAGCAAGAGATCTTAAAGGTTATCTAGTCCAACGCCCTCATTTTACAGATGAGGAAACAGAGCTCAGAGAATGCAGTCATACAGTTATATAGTCATACAGTGCTGCTATGACTCAATTACACAAATATATACATACAGTGGTCAGCTTTGAATTTGAACCCAGGACATGGAGTCAGAAGTCTTGAGTTTAAATCCCATTTCTGATCTTACTACCTATGTGACCCTAGACAATTCATTTTATTTCAGTTCCTTCATTTGTAAAAATAATGATTTGAATTGGAGGACTTCTAAGGTCTCCTCTAGATCTTAATCTACAACCCTTTAATCCTATTAGCTGGCCCTGACTCCGAATTCAGTATGGCACCACAATGTAATATTGCTTTTGGTATAGCCTGAAAGGGAGGCAAATGTGCTTGGGGGCACATTTTAATCTAGTGTGATGATTTCCAAACTTCTAGGACATATAATAATTGTTTTGTTTCACAACATTCCCCACTCTTCTAAAAAATCAGAAGACATAGATTTCAACTAGAAATAATGTACCTCAGTATTTTAAAAGATCTTTGATTTCATAAGCATGGGTAACCTCTCCACTAACAGAAATCACAATGCTTTGGTAAACCATCTTATGACATGCTATGCCCCTTCCCCAAAATAGAATTGTTCAATTAAATTAAGGTAATCTTAGTTTGGGAAACTTGGGGCAGGTAGGTGATTTAATGAATAGAAAGCAAGGCAAAGAGATGAGAGATCCTGGGTTCAAATTCAAATTCAAATATTTCCTAGCTATGTGGGCTATGTGGCAAGTCCCTTACAGTTCTCCTGCCTTGGAATCAATACTTGTAACTTGGATTCTAAGACTGAAGGTAAAAGTTTAAAAAAAAATCTTGCATTGGCTCTAGACATAATTGGAGATGCTCTGATTGTTACAAACCTGGAGTTAGAGTTTACCAATCTCCATCTCATCCACTATTTTTTAATAATAAAATATTACATTGTAATAAATTTATCCCATAAAATAAACATAGATATGAAAAAAACAGGCTTGTAATTTTTTGCTTGGCTCTGATATTTGATTCCCCAATCACCATCCATGCCCAACACCCCAATTCCTCTATTCCCCACAGGATACATATGAAGCCCAGGGCCTACCACAGTGTCTGGCATAGAATAGACACTTAAAAAATGATTGTTGATTTTATTGATAATATAAATACCAAGGGCCTTTTTTCTAAATAAAATTAACGACCACTCCTAATCGATACCATGAGAATTTAAAAGAGCTGTAATTTTTTTAAATTACATAATAATTTTAATGACTTAATTTAAAAATTTAACAATAATAATTTTAAGTCTTTATTCTCTTTATTTCACCCTCTCACTCTAGACCAGAAATTTTTAACCTGGGAGGCAGCCTTGTGATTCCTTTAAAATATATATTTGATAATTCTATTTCAATGTAATTAGTTCCCTTTGTAATTCTATTTTTTTCCACTTAAAATCATTATTGTGAAAAAGGGTACATAAGCTTCACCAGACTGCCAGAGGGGACTGTGACCCCAAAAGGTCTTAGAAGAGTCCCTACTTTAGAGGGTTCCAGTTTTGCTCCTCTTCTTTGGAGCTGAGGCCAGGGGCATAGCTGCTAGTGGTTAACTTTCCACAGCACTGGTTGTTAATAGTAACAGCTGATACACTGCTTCCTGGATGTGACTCTGCCGGAAAAATCAATAGTCCTTTGTTGATTAATAACTGATTTTCCACTGATCAAAATGCGTGGATCGATAGGCTGAATTTGGTGCCAAGCTTGTGATGACACAGCTAAAACATGGCTAGCAGGACCTCCCTCCACAAGCCTCATTTCCTTCCCTACCAGGTTCCCACTCAAAATATGGTTGTACCATTCCAAGGAAATTTTGGCAAGGCTTAAATTTGGTCTTTAGCCTTATTTATAGCCACTATCTCCTCAATGCCCCCCTTTCCTCTCCACTAGATGGTGCTCTCGTCTTGTATTTGCAACAGTTCATTGGGCTTGTAGACAGATGAATGAAAAATATAGACAGGTGAAACACTAGAGGATGTTTAAAATTTATGGAAGTTAATCCTTTAAACACTCCGGTCTGTGCATGTGTCTTGGCAGGCGTTTGAATAAAAGGTCCATTCAAGTGAATGGAAATTTACAACCTGCCTACTCATTTATTACATTTGGCCGCATGGGACACACACATTTCCAGAACAAGTATCTCCTGGCACTTCTGTGCATAAATAAAGCAGCTGTTTACTCAACAAATAACAATTAATACTCTCCTAAAAGAAAACTATTTCTGACACCTAAAGCTTAAAAGTATGTTTTGTGATCTCAGGAGGCAAGTCTCAGTAAAAATCGGCTGGCTGGGTTCTTGGGAACCCCATTAATTGCTCTGTCTTGTAAAGCCCTGTAGAAAAAAGAAATCAAAGCAAGAATGTTGCCAGAGATGAGTTTTCTCATTGTAAGTAGCTTCTTTTTCTTCAAGATCAAAGGTCCAGTTTATGGCAAAGCCCTGATGTTTCTTAACTGCATCTTAACTGTATCTTTTTTGTATCTTAACTGAATACAAGGAACTTCCCTTCGGGGCATTTCTATTCAATTCCTGCTACTGCAGTGGGGTGTGAGGGAATGAATGAGAAATGCTGCATATTAGGGAAAAAACAATCTGATTACTCTTTTCTACAAAGGTTAATTTTGTTGTTCGGCTGTGCATTACCCTATTCTGCTTTGTTTTGTCTCTGGGTCTACTGAAATGATAGCATAAATCTGGTTAATCCAGCTTGGAGTCACCCCATCAGGTTCCTATCCATTTAACAAAGTCAAATTAACTTCATTTGCAATTGACAATCCCAGCCCCCCTTTCCCGGGTTTCAAATTATGTTGCTAATTCACTTTGGGAAATGGTATCACTAATCCAGCATTAGCTAGTTGGCATGTCACCTTGACAGATGGACACTGGGACAATGGGATTGATTCAATTGCATCCTCTTGAGCCATATGTAGTTCAACTCCAGTCTAAGGGCTCAGTGGGGGAGAAGGCAGTACAGAGAGGGAGGAATAATTCCAGTATAGTCAGTAAAGCCTATCTGAGGACTCTGAGGCAACTGAAACACCTTTTTTTTATTTTTCCGGAATGATTTAACATCAAAGACAAGAGAAATGGAGAAAGACTGACAAGATTAGGAATAAACAAAAAGTAAATAGAATCATAAAGTTTGTATGTATAAAGAAGCTTTGGGTGTTGTTGAGACAAGCAAAGGAAGAAACAGGGAGGCAGCCAGGAAAGAAGGACTAATCCTCACCCATTCCTTTCTGTTAAGAAACTGCTCAAATTTACACTAACACAGAAAAAGAGGGCTTTCATTTTGTTTTGTCTGGTCCTTTGAGCCAAATGGTTAGAGGTGATTGGCAATGAACTGGAAAGATAACCAGAACTGGGTAGGGAGATTTTTCTACAGATCATTGACTGGTATTTGCCAACATTTTATATTTGCCCCAAGATTAAACTGGGACTCAAATCTGGAGGCAGGAGGTCCTGAGTTCTAATTTGACCTCAGATACTTCTTAGCCAAGTGACCCTTAACCCCAATGGCCTAACCTTTATTGCTCTTTCTGCTTTGGAACCAATATTTAGCATTGATTATAAGACAGAAGGCAAGGGTTTTTGGTTTTTTTAAGTGATTCCCTGCCTGTTTTCTTAATCTCTCATATTTCATAGACTGTCAATAAAATCAAAAGCTAAATAAAAGTGGCAGACAAGATTAGTGACTTTTGGAAGTCAACATGGCTAAGGGTTCCTAAATGAATAAATCTATGTGATGCTTGTGTGTTCATATATATATATGTTGACATACATTTAACAAAAAGCTGGATTTGGGGTCAAAAGACCTGGATTCAAATCCTTGCTTAGACACTTTCTCCTGATTTCATTTTCTACATCTATGAAATGAAGGAGTTGGATGAGAAGGATTGAAAGGTCCTTTCAGGTCCTAAATCTATGTGGGAAGAGACAACAGTCTCATACTGTTGAAAAAAAGGAGAGAAGAATGTGTTGAACTCAGACTTGTACATAGAAACAACTCTATTTTTTATCTGTCCATCCTTCCAAGCCCATTCATTGGGTTCTAGAGAAGATAAAAAGATAAGGGAGATATAATCTCTGTTCTGAAGGAAGTTACAGCATAGCTATGGTAATTATACATCTTTGTTTTCCAGTAATAATCACAATCTAAAATATTCTGTCCTTTTGTCTCTACAAGTCATCTAAATGCCCTAAAAATTCCAGGACCTTCCAATTATTGAATGAATTGTCAGACAGCATTGCAATCAAAATGTGCACATCACAAAAGATTGAGATCCATAAGGAGTAGCCCTGAAGCACTGCCTGTGTTTGCCCATGAGAATGCTTGCATAGCATTATGTCTCTAGCCATGTTTGCTGTATACATACCTGTGGTGCATGATGGGCAGGTGGTCCACTGAGCGTGGTTATAATGACAATTAGCACCTGTGCTCCCTATACTAATAGAAAACCCCTGCAATTGCAGCTACAAGGCAAACTTGAACAATAAATTCACAGACAGGAAAATCACACATTTTGATTCAGAAAATAAGGTCACCTTAAATGTTGTAAATGCTACATGGGGGTTAAGGAGGATAAGGGTAAAATTGGTGGAGGATAGCTTTGGATGTGGTAATTAGCAGGTGATCAATGAATTCTGAGAGAATAGTTTCTACAACTGGTAGGGATGGAAAGTAGACTTCATTATTTAGGAGGAAGTGCAGGGTAAAGGAACATAGATGGCTATAGTCTACTCCTTCCAGAATTTTGGCAATGTAAAAGGAGATGAGAAATGAGATCACTGTTTGAGGAGGTATTGGGTACGGTCTGTTGTCTTTGGATTTAAAGTTTATGCACTTTAGTTTGATTTCTGCCCTCTGTGATACATTTTCCTTGTTCTAATAGTTAACAATAATTATAGAGTTGGCACCATGGATGGGGGCACTACATTTGGAGTCAGGAAGAACTGCCTCAGATACTTCCTAATTGGGTGACCATGGACAAATGACTTTTTTTAAAATGAAAAATGTTATTGTAAGAATTACTTTATGATCTTGGTCTCCTCTTCTTGCCTTTATAAAAAGCCAGAAATGAGCTACTTTTACAACTTTGAAACGGACTCCAGGAATTTCACCAACAACATGGCTCTTTCAACAAAAGCCAGCCACTAACCCTTCATCATTTTCCTCAATAAAGCTCAAACAGTCATCATCAAGAACAAAAGCTGTGATTTTCTTGCCATTCTTGATCAATTGGACTCTCCTGCTTCTCATGGACTTCCTCATGGCAGAATTGGGCTGCTTAGCCTCCCCACTTTCTCCAGGACATTGCCTTTGGCATGTGAGACACCCCCAAAGGGTTTGGCCTTGAGTGCCATGTCCAGGTGGGCCTTCTTGTACTGCTTTCCGTGCCACTTCTGATCCTACCAGTGGCTGTGCAGTTTCCCCATTTTCTTCATTTCAAAAACTGGGATAATAATAGCACTTCCCTCCCAGGGTTGTTGTGAGAATAAAATAAGATATTACTTAATATAATAAACTATTTTGCAAATCATATAAATGCAAACTATTATTACATGCAAATGTTTTTCATTCCATAAACATGAAAACATGTTGGATTCTCAAATGACAAAATCATTTACAATGCCTAGCATTGCTTGTAATTCCTACCCAGAGAATCCTGCTCTTCGTGGCACCATATAAGATAGTCCCCATTTCTCCAATCTCTCTATGAACTTATTGATGTGAAGACTCCTTCCAACAATATAGACTGCCAACTATCTGGCTATCTTGAGTGACTTTTCCATATCCTCCTATAAATCAATATACTGCGGACTTTTCCCTAGATCTCTTGATGGTCCATGGACACTAATGAACCACACAAATTGGTGATCAATTACCTTTCCTTTGCTGTTGCTTGTCATGTGATCAATCTGTATTTTTTTCCAGTCATATATTTCTCTAATGGCATCATCTATACAGGTTCTCCTACCGGAGTTTTCATTTGTAATAAGAGATATATGTATAATAAGATGTATGGTCATGTCTACCATGCATTCTTCCATTGACATTTTTCAGTTACCATTTATTTTTATTTTTATATATAACATAATAAAATATAATAATATATGTGAATTTTAAATATGTAATAAATTATAATTATAATAATATATTAAAATAAATATGCTTATCCAAAAGAAACAAATTCTCATATTGGTTATGTCCAAAAATCTGTCTCATTCATTTTCCCCTTCTTCCCACCTCTCCTCCTCCAAAAAAGTAGGTAATATTATGTAGATTATCTCTATATTATCACATAACACATATTTCCCTGTTCATCTTATTGTGATTTTTTACTTCTGGGAAAGTTTTCTACTTCAATTTTATAGACTCAAAGCCAGACAATATGACATGAAAAATATTTCTATTCAAAAAATGATTCTATGTTTCAGGAAAACTTTGAGGTAACTAAAAGAACTGTTTGACTTTGCAAAGGCAAAGTTATTTAAAATTAGCATCCTTATTTATGATTGGCTACATGACAGTTCTGCATTGGTTCTGCTGTTCTCCAACTTCTGTGCCTTCTTTTTTTTTAATTCTTAATTTTTTTTCACGTTGATACCATTTACTAATGACTTCTAGTGAGGGCAGCTAGGTTGTGTAGGGGATAGAGTGCTAGACCTGGAGTCCTCAGACCCTTACTAGGTATGCGACCCTAGAAAAGTCACAATGTTCTTTGCCTCAGTTTCTCATTTGGAGGCAGCTAGATGGCTCCGAGTCAGGAATACCTGAGTTCAAAATCTGGCCTCAGATACTTACTAGTTATATAATCCTAGGAAGTCACTTAGCCTCTGTTTGTCCAGACCAGTCCAGTATCTTTGCCAAGAAAACCCCATGGATAGTATGGTACATAGGGTCACAAAATGTCTAACATGACTGAACAAGGAGTGTGTCTAACCAGTTGTGCTATGGTCATGTTGTGCTTCTAAGTGTTCTCAAAGAATGGTACAGGGAGAGACCCCTGGGTCTGGAGTCAGAGGACCTAAATTCAAACCCAGTCTATGATAAGACTGGACAAATCACTTAATCTATGGGCCACTATTTTCTTTTCTGTAAAATACAGCCATTGGATTGGACAGCTGCTAAAGTCCTTTCCAGCGCTAAAGCTACACTCCTCTACTCTTGTACCTCCTGCTCTTTCTCTCTCCTCCCTCTCTTTTTCCTCCTCCTCTTTTTTGTCTGACCCCATAGCAGCTGTTTGAGTAGAAGGCAGCAGTAAATATCTTGTGGATCTTGGTGTCCAGGTGTTTATATCCTTGCTTTCCTTTTAATGCTCCAAATGTTTCAGAGGTGACAGTGATAAAAAGATTTGTGGAGCCCAATGTAACACTAAAAGCATGCCTTCATTAAGTACAGAAGGTTAAATGCTATCTCTACTCTTTCTTCACAGGCCTTTTGTTGGACCTAAAGCTTGATACAAAATTGATGACATCCTTGTTTGGGGAAAAAACCTCCCCAATGACCCTGGTTCTTCTTGCTTTGTCAGACAGATAGTAAATAATGTTGTGGTCATATAGTAAATGGCATTGGCTTTTAAGCTTTTATATACACATATGTGTGTATGGGTGCATATCTAATTCAAATCTTTGCATTGAGAATTTCCCTGGAATAGTACATGATTTAAAATTGTTATTTTAAATGCAATGTTAGATATCTCAAAATATCATAAAGGATGCCAAGCAGGATATAGATGACAAGCAATGGTTTCATAAGGTTCCAAGATTAACAACCGGCTTTGAGAATCCTAACTTGAGGATGAATGATTGGGCTGAATCACAGTGAATTGACTTGTCCCATTGGTCTTCTAAATGACATGGGTCTAGTAGCAGAAGTGACTCATTCAGGTCTTATCAAGCAGTAACAATGAGTGAGTAGCATCTTTTCTATTGTCTGGACTCTTAACAATGAGTAGTTTGTTATTTATATTTGTGTAAATATAAATACTTCAGAGGGGATTCAGTTTGGGTTTGGGTTCTTTGTGGGGTGGTTTTTAGCCACCATTTAGGATATTCCAGGTCTTGCATCTGAATTTTTTGTCATTGGATTTATCATTGTCAGTTGTTTGGTATCATATCAGGATTTGAAAATCAGTTCAGTCAGGTTCAATTATTACTCAACAGTAGATCTTCACTTTTATTTCTTTGCAAACACAATGTCCTAAAAGTCTTGGTGCAATTTTAAACCCTAATATTTTATACCTGCTCTAAGACTTTTGGGAAACCTTTCTGTGTACATATACATACTGGCATGTGTGTGCACACACATGTATATATACAGAGACAGAGACATATGTCTGCTAGTCACCACTCTTCCCGTGATGGAGATCTTCTTCATTAGTTTCATACTTCATTCTTCCCCTCAATTTGCATCATTCATTATTTCTGTCATCAGCAGAAATGTGCTGTGAACAAAAGCACCTGGGAAAAGGGATGCCAAAAGAAAGAGGTAGAAGGAATTAAAGAACCATTGGCCAAGTACTAGCCATTTATCCAAAATCATGAAATCTGTGTACATAGAAAAATTTTAAAAGACAAGAGACGGCAAAAGTAACGAATGCCCACCACTTCTGCCAAAACATAGCCAGAGCAACATACTAAAAACACAGGCAAAAAGTCATAATGAAAGACTTAGCTCATTGATTCAAGAGCACTATAATTACTGCACAGAGACACCAAGCAAAAGTAACTTATGCTATTATTCTCTTATTATGGCCTTAGTTTTCAAAATTAAAGGATACTTGATTTTTAATAAGTGGCCTCTGTTTCAATTACATTAGGAGACCATTTGTATACAAGCTAGAGCATCTGTTTGCACAAGGAAATCACAAGCTCTGAACACTGAGAATCCACTTGTGGTTGGAAAAGCAATAAAGATAAAATAGCTGTTGTCACAAAAGCACCAAACTTCGGGAAATTCCTGAGACTCAAAGTATTTTGGGAAGTTGACAAGATGGCTGAGTTAGTAAGAAATAACAATTGTAAGAGAGAGGAAAAAAAGAATGAAGCACAGGGGGGAAGGGAAGGAAGGAAGGAAGGAAGGAAGGAAGGAAGGAAGGAAGGAAGGAAGGAAGGAAGGAAGGAAGGAAGGAAGGAAGGAAGGAAGGAAGGAAGGAAGGAAGGAAGGAAGGAAGGAAGGAAGGAAGGAAGGAAGGAAGGAAGGAAGGAAGGAAGGAAGGAAGTTGTTTAGTTATTTCAGTTTTGACTGACTTTTGACTGACCCCATTTGAGGCCTCTTTGGGATTTTCTTGGCAAAAAAAAAAATACTGGAGTTGTTAGCTATTTTCTTCTCCAGCTCATATTACAGCTGAGAAAATTGAGGCAAACAAAGTTAAGTGACTTGCCCAGGGTCACATAACTAGTATCTGAGTCTGCATTTGAATTCAGGACTTCCTGATTCTAGGCATGACACTCTGTCCACTGTACCACCTAGCTGCCTTTGTAAGAAGAGTCATTAGTAAATGGTCACATTGTGAAAAAAAAATAGTAATAATTTTTTTAAAGAATTTACAAACAGTTGAACCAAGGAAGTGCATCAACATTCACATGCTTGGGATGGAGATGAGGGAGGTTACTTTTGCTCACTGTTTTTGCCTTATATACCCTTTTAATTTTGCTTAAAATAGAAGACAGAGACTTGACAGCCACAGCAATTTAGAGAGCTCAGGACTTCCAAACCATTTGAATTTGTGGCATTTGGAATGAAAGTGTAACATAAGAGTAATCGAGTTACTATGTCTAAAGCTTTCCTGGTTGTGGCTTTGGAAGTAAGAGGCATCCAGGTGAGCATGAGTCCCAGAGAGTCCTGGCTGCAAATTTTTCATCCAGACCTCTTTAAGTAGGCTTGGTACTCAGGCCCCATGACCAAATAAGAACTCCGCAGCAACCTAACCCCTTTACTACTGTAAAAGCAACAGATGCGGCAATTCCTTATTTACTCATTCATATTAAAACCTCATCTCCAAGTTTCCAACAGCTACTCAGTCTAGTCAAGGTTAACTGTAGCCCCTCCCCTCCGCTGCAGCCCTGCAGCTACCCTACTCACCAGCATTGAAGCTGGGTGATGACTATCATTTTCTCTTTTTATAGTACCTTTTGAGTGATTTTCATATGGCCTTCAAGGAAGATGAGGCTCCAAACACTTGTGCAGCATCAAAAATCAGAACAAAGCAAATCCAAACAAGGAGGGGGGGGGGAGGAGAGAAATCTAGCCCAAAGGTAAGCCATCCTCCCTACTTTCTTCCATATGCATATAAATATTTGTATGAATAATGACATGTGAGTTGTGTCCTTATAAAGTAATGAGGTTGATCTTTTTAACAGATATTCCTGAAAATCCCTTTCAAAGTAATCACCGTTGAAGACAGTGAATATATTATTATATAGTCTTGCCTCAGGAGGCTAGATCAGCATCCCAGTGATGTGTCCACACTGTAAAAATGTTTTTGGACATTCTCTTTGGTATTCACCTTCAAAGTCAATTATACCACAAAAGGAAATCTCTCCAACATGCTTCAAGTGCTTTCTCCTGTGTTCCCAAGTCCTCATTCATTCATTGGTGAGCTCCTACCAGAACCGCCATTTTGGAAACAGCCCTGCTTCCCTCTTCAGACTTCTCAGAATCAGATAATAATTCATCACCATTCCCTATAATAAAGATTAAAAAAAAAAAGGAGAAATAAGAGTTAAGAAAAATCAAACCCTTCCCCCACACAGATGCTTTTCAGCTCCATTTTATATATTATCCTCTTTCATCATTTATAATATAAGCTCCTTACAGACAGGGACTGTCTTTATTTTTGCCTTTCTTTGTATGAGTCAGTGTTTGCTGTGTAATAAAAGCTTGTTGCCTTGAGTTTTATTACTTTAGAATCAAATATCATTTCTGACCTTAACTTATATCTGGCAGGAATAACCATTTCATTCATCAACCTTGACTACAGACTTTTCTTGTTTTTATCATTTAGTCATTTAAGCCATGTCTGATTTCATTATCCAATATAGGGTTTTCTCAGCAGATACTGGAATGGTTTGTAATTTTCTTCTCCAGCTCATTCTACAGATGAGGAAACTGAGGCAAACAGTATTAAATGACTTGCCTAGGGTCACATAGCCAGTGACTGAAGCTAGATTTGAACTCAGGAGGATGAGTCTACTTGACTCTACTCCCAGTACTCTATTCACTTCACCACCTAACTGTCCAAAATAACTTGTTTTTCAATCATATCTGGTTCTTCAACAAAGAGTTAAACCAAGGAAATGTGTCAACATTCACATATTTGGAAGGGAAATGAGAAAGGTTACTTTGCGTCATTTTTCTTGCTTTATATACTCATTTAATTTTGCTTAGAATAGAAGGCAGAGAATAGCCATTGATTGCTCTTCCTACAACTTCCTCAAAATCCATGTTTTCATTTGATGAACACACATTGTCCATGAGGTTTTTCCTAATGCTATTGAGGATCATCAGAGAAGTAGATAGAACATAGAACTTCAAGGCAGGAGGTTTAGGTTCAAAGTATGTCTCAGATGCTTATTCTCTTTACATCTTAATTTTCTCATCCATATGATAAGGATAATAATATCACTGGCACTTATATCACAGAGTTGTCCTGAGAATCACATGAGAAAATATATGGAATGTTATTTGAAAGTCTTTCAAGTCTATATAAAGTCAGCTTTTTAAAAGTTATTTACATCATGGCTTTTGTGCTTTGTCAACATATTGTTGATTGGGTTCTTATGACTGCCACCATATTGCCCATAGTGATCCTAGTAGGATAGGGATTGGATTTGAGATTTCATCAGTGTAGGTTTGGAACTCTCAGGTTTGTAAACTCCTTCTACCCAAGGCAGTTGACAACTTGCCAACTTCTCTGCAAATTTTAGTCTTAGAGCATTGTCTACAGCATTGAGAGATTAATTGAATTTCCCAGTATCACAAGATGAGTGTTTCAGAGGAGAAACTTGAACCCAGATTTCTCTAGCTCCAAGGTGAGACCTTTCTTCTCTACACCCATGTTGGCAAACCTATGACACACATGCTGGGGCTGGGGAGCTGCTCTCCTTCCCTTCCCCACCATGCCTAAGGACATTTTTCCCAACACCTGCCCCTCTGCCCACCAGCCCAGTGGGAGTGCTTCCTCCCTCCCATCTGTGGTTAGGGGTGGCTCACATGCCACTCAAGGGTTGCAGTTTGGGCACTCAGACTCTAAAAGATTTACCATGACTGCCCTACACCATGCTATTTCACATTACATTATCAACATTATTAATTATCATGTGATCATTGTTCTTTTCATAACACTGTTCCCTTGTTTCCATTCAGTCCAGTTTCGTTAATATGCTATGATTTACATTGTTGTAAAATCAGCAATGAGAAAAGCTGGAGCAATTTTGGGGGTTCTAAACAACTAAACTGCAGAAACCAGAAACAAAAATGTCAGAGATGGAGGAGAACAAATATAACCCAGAGATAAGCAACTCCTAATTTGATGTGTCCTTCTATCTACTGCCCTGTTTTGGTCCTGTCGAGCATAATGCTACCATATTTATTCAGTCAGACTTTAAAGAGATGTTTACAGAATCCCTTTTTTTGGGTTATTACCAGTCTCTCCATTATATAAAAGAAAAATAGCAAGCTGACTGTGTCAGGTAGTAGCTTTTAGAGGAGGAAGTAGGGCGCGAAGTGTTCATCAGAAAGAACAGAAAAGATGAACAAAGCAAGCATAGTCTCGGAGAATAAAAGGTGCCCTCTGATTAAATATATATTACTCACTAGCACAACTATAACCCCACCTCACGAACCCTCATGAAGCTTTTTTCAAAAGCATACCTAGAAGTGAATAAAAGGAAGCATGCCCCAGAGAGAACATCAATTTTTAAAATTCAAATCAATTTTTCAAATAAAAGATAAAATTACATCCATTGTCAATACATTTTTAGGGCTAGCTTCATATTTGTTCCCATAAACCAACAGAAGCCTAGTCAACACATTCACTTGTTTACATTTGGAGAGATCAGGGAGAATGTGTGCAGCCAAATCATTTGTAGTGATGGTATATTCTGGTATTGTGTTATTGATTACAAAAAGAGCTATAGATTTTCATAGACAATGGTCATTAAAATTTTTCCTACCTAATAATCTAATTATTCATGAATATTGTATCCTGATCTTGCATTAAAGTTGACACTCCCCCTCTCCCCATGGCAGCTAAGTAGTTCAGTAAATAGAGAGCCAAACCTGGAGTCCAAAGGAGCTGAGTTCAAATTTGACCTCAGATACTTCGTAGTTATGTCAGTGACCCTGGGGAAATCATTTAACCCCATCTGTCCAATCCTTACCACTTTTCTGTCTTAGAACTGATAATTAGAATGGATTTTAAGACAGAAGATAAGGGTTTCAAAAAAAAGAAAGCTGACCCTGAGAGTTGTGGAAGAGAGATGGGGAAAAAGAAGTCTGCAGAAAAGACTGGAAAAGCAAAGACTCCAGAACTGTCAGTCAAATGGACATTCTATTTAGAATGGGGACCAGGAAGGACCTTTGAAAAAAAGAAGGAAGCAAACTGAAAAACTGAGTCTCTTTGCCTTGAGACCTGAGGAAGAAGGACAAAAGTCCTGCTCTCTGATTTCTCTCTGCTGTACTACAGTGACTGAATTTTAAGACCTGTTAACCAATTTTCCCAAATCTGAACTATATTCCACCATCCTCCAACCTAGGAATTATTCTAGTATTCAGGAAACCCCAAACCCTCTTTCCATCTTCTTATCGTTCCCTTTCTCCCACATAAACCCCTTACTTAATCTTAGAGAAAATAAAAGAGTATTTTATTTGAGACACCATAATACTCACTCTGAATTGATTTTATAGAGACCAACAGAAAATCAACTGAAGGGGGAGGAAGGAAGGGAGGAGGGTCCAGGAGGGAGGTAACCAGGGAGGGTGAAGGGAGGAAGAAGGGAGGAAGGGAGGAGATGGGCAGATCTGATCCTGAATTATTATTTCTCAGTTAGATAATCCCCTATTACAGAGTTAAAGTTTGTTTTTTTCTGAGACAATTTGGAATAGTATATCACTGCTAAAAATAAAAGCATAAAAGAAAGAGAAAGAGGCAGTATAATGTAGTGAAGAGATAACTTACTTTGGACAAAGCTTTGGGTTCAAATCCTGTTTCTGACACTTATAAGCAGTGTGACCATCAGCAAAACACTTAAAGTCTCAGGGAATCACATGATCCTCTAAGACCATAAGGTTCGGATGAGTTTTCATGAAGGAATATCCACACTAGGAGTTCCCTGAACTCTAGGAAATCACAAGTCAGTACCCAACCTACCAATTATTCCTTCCCATTCCACCCCTGAAAAAGTCATCCACTAGCTAGGGGAACTAGGTAGCACAATGGATAGAGTACAGAATCTGGGGTCAAGAGTACCTGAGTTCAAATCTCATATCAGACACTTGCTGGCTGTGTCATCTTGGGCAAGTCACTTACCTTCTCTCTACCTCAGTTTGTTCATCTATAAAATGGGGGGAATAATAATGACTACTTCCAAAGGTTGTTCTGAGAATCAAATAAGACAGTATTTGTAAAGTGTCTAGAACAGTGCCTGGCACATAATAAATGAGCTACACATGTTTATAGTTATTTGTTATTATATGTATGAATCATATATTTTGGCCAAATAGAGTGATGCCTATCTTCTCTGGTATCATTAAGGTATTAATTATCTTGGGAAAATATACTTTACTCCTTGTAAATTTCCATAGGACTAATATCTGCCAGAGTTTCTCTGTCTTTCCCTATATGGGTTAGGAAAAGGTAACACAGTCGAGTTTTGACTGGCCCTTCCAGATCAACTTGAAGAACACTGGAGTCACCCCAGCTTGCCTGCTGAATAGCTCATATGTGGAAACTCAGTACTACCGTATCTTTGTTGTACATCCTTGTTAGGTTAGAGTTAAGTGATCCTCCTTTTGTTAATGGGTCATTGAGTTCTGAGTGCCTCATTTTATTACAGCATCAAACCTGAACTAACAGGTTGCTGGTATCAACCTTCCCCCAAACCCCATAAATGATAAAAACTTCCCCCAAAAGGTGTAATCATTTTTAAAATCAGTCTCTTGCTTCATGAAAAAGGATACACTTGCCATTTATATTTTCTTGATGAGTCAAGCTGATGAATATGCATCCTGTTATAACCAAGAAAGAAACAAAAGATGCCAGAACAAACCAAACAGTAAAGCTTGTTCAATCAATAAACTCAATTTTACATATAGCTTTGGTTGACGGTAGATGAAGTCCCCTGTTTGACTTGTAAAGTTCCTCACAACCTGGCCCCTTCCCATCAGTCCAGCTTGCTGACACTTTATTCCCCTGTGATCCAGCCACACGGGATTTGCTATTTCATTCATAGGACACTCCATTTTTGAACTCCATGACTTTTGTACAGACAGTACCCCATTCCTGGAATGTTCTGTCTCTCCCTATTACTTCTCTGCCATCTTTAAAATTTTATCTCAAATCCCACCATCTGCTAAAGACCTTGCTTGTTCCCCTCTAGCTGCAAGTACCTTTCCCTGTGAGATCATCCTCTTTATTCTTCTTGTTTTTGTTTTTGTTTTTTGGCTATCATCCCATCCTTTTCAACTTACTCCCCATCTTCTATCTATGTGTTCTCCTTCTCACTGCCCTAAAAGTGATAAAGTTCTTTTAAGTACCTTAAATATCTCTGGTGTTGAATATATATATGTATTTTTTTAAAGAAAATTTTATTTAGTCAATTTAGAACATTATTCCTTGGTTACAAGAATCATATTCTTTCCCTCCCTCCCCTACCCCCACCCTTCCCACAGCTGACATGCAAAAAAAAGTATATATATATCTTAAGTATCTTAATTATCACCTTCTCATGCAGGAATATAATCAGTTTAACCTTATTGAATCCCTAAAGTTTTCCCTCTTCTGTCTAATCTGTGTCTATGCCTTGAATATATCTAGTTATTTTTATGTTTGTCTCCCCCAATAGAGTGTGAGCTACAGGAGAAGGACTGATTTTTGTTTTCCTTTCCATATTTACAGCACTGAACACAAAAGAAGGGGCAGCTAGGTGGCACTAGATTTGGAATGGGGAAAACTCATCCAAAAGAGATCAAATCATGCCTCCGTCATTGATTGGCTGTGGGACCCAGGACAAGTCACTTAACCTTGCTTGCCTCAGTTTCCTTATCTGTAAAATAAGCTGGAGAAGGAAACCACTCCAGTATCTTTACCACAAATCTCCCAAATGAGGCACAAAGTGTCAGATATGACTGAACAACAACAAAAGTGTATAGGAAGGCTTAATAAATGCATCTTGACTTAAAAGTGCATAAGCATTAAGATGGCCATTTTCCTCTGTGCTCAAAGGACCTTCCTTCTAGTTTCAAGGATAGTTTCTAGATCTTCGATCTCCAAATCTTTTCAATAGTACCACCATATTGGGTTTTTGAATTATGTGTCCCAAATATGTGTATGTGTTAGAAAACATAAAAAATAGCAATTAAAAAGGATGAGGTAGAGAAGAAACAATACTTTATCTTAGTCAAGAGTTTACTAAGTAGGGGAATGGCATGGCCAGTTTGACACTTATGGGGAATCGCTCCCCTCAACCCAAGCAACCAGAAACCATAAAACAGTAACTCCAGAGTCCATATTCAAAAGAAGAGAAAGTGGCATTTGGAGGGCATTGCATTAGAGAGGAGATACTTTGGGCAGCAAGATTAGGAACCTATTGAATTTGTCCATTTGAAAGGATAAGAACTAGAATAACGTTTGTATAAGTACAGAGAAGGAGATAGATATAAGACATGTTGTGGAAATAGCAACACATCTGGAATTTGGGAGGAAAAAGAGTAAGGAATCCAAGATGCCACTAAACTGTGAACCTGGCTAACAAGAAGGATGGTATTTCCCCAGGGGAATGAGGAATTGGGAAGAAGGGAAACTAGGTAGCATAGTGGATTGATCACCATGCTTGGAGTCAGGAAGACTCATCTTCTTGAGTTCAAATACAGCCTCAGAAACCTATGAGCTGCGTGACCTTGGGCAAGTCATTTGACCTCCTCCTTGCCTCCTTTGCCTCAGTTCCTCATTTATAAAATAAACTGGAAAAGGAAATGGCAAACCACTCTGCCAAGAAAACCCCAAAACAGGGTAATGAAGAATCAGACCCAACTGAACAACAACAATAGATTTTGAGGTAAAAATGATATAATGAGCTCTGTGAAGAAAACCATAACCTAACCAAACCAGTTTATTCTCTGAGAGCCATTCTGCCCTCCCAAAAGTAAAAAAAAAAAAGGAAAGTAGGGACTTAATTGACCTATCACAGCTGCAGAATTCAGTCTGTCCTCTTCAGAGCTGTGTATTTATTGGCAGGGGGTCAGGGGTGGTAAAGATTGCTGGTGATAGGTGAGGGGAAAGGAGAGAAGGGGATTTTTTCCAATATCTTCTGTGTAATTGTTGCTGCAGGTTCCCCGAATAGCAATTCGTATGAGAGAAGCTTGAAAGCTTGCATGCAGAGGGAGATTATGAAGTGAGGGGTGGGGGTTGGGAAAGAAGTGGGGCGGTTCTGTTGAAGATAAGCCTTGACTACTGCAGGGGGCGGGGTGGGATGTAATCTATCTTCTTAGTCTTCTTAGCCATGGCCCCCTTTAGAGATCACTAGACAAGATGGCTGAAATCGCAAGACACCTGACCAACAGATAAGTGGGGAGTTATTGCACATTAAGCTAGCAATTCATATATAATTTCCTCCATGATGGTTAACTATGCTCCAGAGTCTCTAATTATCATACTTTGGAAAGCAGAACCCTTCTCCTCCTCATTTTGGTCTTCATTGCCATACTTTCCATTTGTTATTGCTACTAAAAATACTTGGCTCATTTAATTTTTAAATTCCCAAACAGTATTTTGCTGAACTTTCAAAGACATTAGTTCTGCAATTGAGATTTTTTCCAAAATGTTAATTCTTCTTTAGAAATAGGTAAAAGTTGAGCTAGTTCTTACACAGTGATCCCAAAGTTGTAATTAATAAGCAAGTCTCATTCAAAGCAACTGCTTCCATATAAAAAATTGGTTTTCATCATTTGACAAAATCCCCCTCAGAGGAAAAAAAAAACCAACTCATAGTCCCTTCATTCAGTTTACTCAAAAAAAATTTTTTTAAGTTCATTATGCCATATAGTTAAAGTTCAATTAACTAAAAACCAACTACCTGAAACTCTCAGCTGTATTATTTTGCTACATTCTATTTTTAGGAGAAAGAAGTTTAAAAAAAAAACACAATCCTAGGGAATTTGTTATTTTTTTCATTCCAGGTTACAATAGAGCCATTACAAATTTAATCTAATCTTCTAAATATCCTACATCTGCCTGTACTCTATAATCAGAATGATGGCCTTATATACTTCACAATCCTCAATTATGCTCATTATGCTATACTTTAAAAAGACAGGAAAATGGGTTATTACATATTTTAAAGATTTTCAGCAGTTGAAACAAAGAGTTTTCTCTCATGAATCCTGATCTGATCAGAAAATAGAAGTAAAAAGGACATATGCCCCTTTCCCAATACATTGCAAATATTTGAGGTTTTACTGCATATTTTCTCTTACAAAAATTCCCTTTATTTCTCAAATGTTCATTTGTTAGATCCTTATTTCATGGAAAACAAAAGGGAGCTGATGGCTCTCAACAACAAATGACAATGAAAACAATGAGACCTCATTTTCACTGGATGGAAACCTCCCAAAATGGTGGTTTATGAAAAAAAATAATAAAACAAAAAAGTAAACTCATGTCCAGAATTGTTTGGCTGTAAATCACAAAGAAACTTATTTGATATGATGGTATCCAAATTGTTTTCCCCTCACAAATCTGTCCAAATTTGAGGCATTTGATCCAATCATTCTGGAAAATGACTCTGAATTTTGAAGGAAAAAAAGAGGCTATAATGTCTGCCATGTTTTCAGTCATGTCTGACTCTTCATGACCCTATTTGGAATTTTCTTGGCAAAGATTCTGGAGTGGTTTGCCATTTCCTTTTCCAGCTCATTTAATAGATGAGGAACTGAAGCAAATAGGATGAAATGACTTACCCAAGATCACAAGGTAAGGTGACACAGTAAGTGATTGAGGCTGAATTTGAACCCAGGTCTTCCTGACTCCAAACCCAACAATCTAATATTGTGCATATTGTCAGATATTACTAGTCAATATATTGGTTGGTTTTGCTTAGTCAATTTTTTTCTCTCTTACTTTCTAATCTTTGTTTAAAAAAGGGATTGTTTAGTGGGTAAAGGGGCAGGGCTAGTTAGATACAAGATGGTAGGTGATATTAAAAAAAATCAATTAAAAAAAGATAATTTTTAAAAGAATCTGTTATCAATGTGACTACTCCTTCCATGTATAAAAAATGAAATTCCTCCATGCCTCAATAGATTAGAAATAGGTTGGATTAATAGATTAGAAATGCCTTCTAGCCAGAAAAATTCACCCCTTGCTGGTTAGTCTTCTGGTAACAAACTACTCCTGAGTTGGTCAGGCTCATTCTCAGATCACAGGCCCATAGTCCTTTACTGGACTCCCTTCTTTCCAGTTTGGAAGGATCTATCAGAAGTTGGACTCCATTGGCATAAACTTTGAGAATCCAGGTGGATCTTTATGCCTCATTGGAGTGCAGCAATGGGACTTTAGTACAGGTTCAGTCACATGCACACTGAAAGAGTCTGAAAAGCAAAAACCTAAATACCAGAAAATAACTAGTAAATATTATCTTAATGGGACTAGTCTCACATGGCAGGCTCTCCCATTACTCAGCAGTCTCTCCTTATATGTAGTTGAATTAAAAAAAAATACAAACAAAAAGTATGACCACCATTTTACAAATAAGCCACATGAAGTCCAGAGGAGTTAGGTGTTGTAATGGATACAACTGGCCCAAAATGGAAGAAAATTTTATTCACTCATTTCTGTTGTGTCTAATTTGTCGTGATCCCTTTTGGTATTTTCTTGGCAGAGATACTGGAATGATGTGACATTTCCTTCTCCAGCTCATTTTATGGATGAGGAAACTGAGGCAAACAGAGTAAAGGCACCTCTTCTACTCTGGGGCTCCCCTTGACCAGCTTCTGAGCTGATGTTTGTTAAACTTTCCCTTATACCAATGACTGAGTATGTGGATGGATGGGAAGACAAGAGTAGCAGGTGGGTCTTCTCTGTGACACAGCAGGACAGTCCTGGGAGGATGATCCAAAAGAAGAAAGGTAAACCATCAACAACTATTTAGAAAGAAAGACACCTTCTTGGCTATTGGTAGAGCTGTGAATTGACAATAATATAAATAAAAAAACATTCAAATGAAGCCAAATATTGTTTAAGAGACAAAGAAATTCACCACCTTCCTTTTGTTGTAAAGGTGAACTATAGGTGTAGAATGTCACATACTCTGTCAGACATGGTCATTATTGATTAGTTTTGCTTGATTGTTTTTCTTCTTTATGAGAGAAGACTGACTGGCTGATGGTGAAAGGGGATGTTTCCAGAAATGACTGTGACATTAAAACAAAAGGCAAATTTTTTACATGATTGCACATGTAAAATCTCTATGAGATTGCTTACTGTCTCAGTGGGGCAGCAGGGGTAGGCAGAAAGGAAGGAAATTCAAGACTCAAATTCTTTTTAAAATGTTGGAAAGTGTTTTTACATGAAAGTAGAAGGGGAAATAAAAACAAAAGGCAATGTTTCGTCTTGTTTTAAAGAAAAAAATCATACTTGGAATCAGAAAGTCAAAGTTTCCTTACTTGTGTGGCTCTCAAGCCTAGGTAAAGATTTTTAGGCAGTGCAAGTTTTTTTTAGGAGGTAGAAGGTAGAAAATAGCACCCTCAGCCTTTCTGTGAAATTTGTCATTTTCATGGGTGGTTTCTTAAAGTGTTCCTCAAAACAGGTGAGTGATAAGAAAGGGAGTCAAGTGAACAAATCTTGTATGAAACATAAATAAATCATAGCCAACTTCAGAGTCACTGCTGATTCAAAAGAAACTATCTTTTTGGCCGGAAAGAAGCTATTGTAATTGAGTAACCTGACATAAGACTGGAAAAGAAAAAGCCTGGCAAGCTTTAATATTTATATGCTTTAGATATTTAATACACAGTTATATTTTAGTAATACATCTCATCAACAATTCAATAATTAAGCAATTCAACACACATTTATTAATAGATGAAGGGATTACTTATAGAAAGGATGGTGTTGAGAGAAGTACAAAAGTGAATAAAATACAGTCCCTGTCCTCATGAAATCAATCAACAAATTATATGTTAAGTATCTCCCACATGCCAGGTACTGTATAAGCACTGAAGATATAAAATAAAAACAATAATAAACAATATTTAAATTCTGGTTTAAGGTTTTTCAAAACACTTGTAAATGCGATCTCATTTAATCCTCACAACAACACTAGGAGGTAGGGGCTATTATTATCCTCATTTGGTGGATAAGGAAACTAAGTCAGAAAGAGATTAAGTAACTTGCCCAGGTCAGAGAGCTAGTAGATGCCTGAGGTTGGATTTGTACTCAGGTCTTTCTAACCTCTAGATGAGTGTTTCCTACCCTGTAAGAATTTACAGTTCCAGTAAAGGAGATTGGAGGGGTACAACACAAATAAGTTCTTCATCTGTAAAATGAGCTAGAAAAGGAAATGGCAAACCACCCTCGGTATCTTTGCCAAGAAAACCCAAAATGGGGTTACGATGAGTTGGACATGATTGAAACAATGGAGGAGGAGGAGGAGGAGGAAGAGGAGAAGGAAGAGGAGGAGGAGAAATAGTGTAGAATATGGCATAATAAAAGTACAAACAAGTTTTATGAGAGTTTAGAGGAGCAAGAAATCACTTCTGCTTGGGCATTTCCATGAAAAACTTCTATGGAGATAAATAGCATGTGTGCTATACTTTAAAGAATGTATAGGATTCCAAAAAAAAAAGAAATAGAAAAGTGGGTGTATCTGTATCATAAAAAAAAATGATTGAAGGAACAGAGGCAAGAAAGCACAGAGATGTTCAAAACTAACTGGAGGACAACTTATATGAAGAATAATGGTTAATTAAGGCAAGAAAAATCACTTGAACTTCTGTCTATGGGACACTGAATGCCAAGTTAGAATTTTAAGTTGGGAGAGGAGGGAACACTAAGAAGCCAGTGAAGGTTTTTCATCAGTGGATGCTATAATAAGCCCTGTACATTAAGCATAGTTTGCCAGTCATGTGAAGGACAGACAGAAGACGGTGAGACTGGAAGAGGAAAGTCTATTTGGAGTCTATTGAAATAGACAAAGTTATAAAGTAATGAGATTTTGAACTGAGATGGTGATAGATGGAATGGGCACAAAAAATATTTCAGGGATTGAATGGGCAGCTGATTGGAGAAAAGGGGTAAGGGTCAAATTCAATTCAACATTTATTGAGTATCTGCTATGTGCTGAGGCATTATTGTAGGAACTAGGAGGCAAAGACTACAACAAAGCTGTCCCTTTCCTAAAGGGACCTATAAAACCTATATTCTACTTGGGAGAAGCAACATACACATAAATAAGGAATTATAAAGTGTATACAAAATAATTGCAAGAAAAAATGTTTGTCCTTCATTTTTGAAAAGGACATCATGAGGTACTCTCAACTTTTGTGTGAATTGGATTTAAGTGAGGCAGAGTTGAAGAAAGCCATCAGCCTCAGTCTCTCTTCCAGAGTTTGAGAGTCAAAAGTTAGGATGACTTGGAAATGGCCTCAGATGCAATGGATGACCCTGGCATCTTTGATGTCTGACCAAACTCTAAACACTCCACAGCACCTGCTTCAACTGCTTTGATAGTTTTGGGAACAAATAGTTCTCATTCACTTATTCTGAGGAAGTCTTCACATGTTTGGGGGTAGACAGTCCCCTAATCCACCAAAAGGTTTATCCCTAATCCACCAAATTGGTTTAGCCCATCTGCCGGGATGGTTTAGCAGGGTGTGGGAGTTGTGCACACTATCGCTTCTTAGAGCCACAGGTAAGAGATGAGTGCTAGTTGGACACCAAAGATGGAGAAGAGGTTCAAAAGATGCTCAGCAAACTCTCACACCAAAGGTGCTTGGTCTGCCTTAAACTAGACCCTTGACAAAGATCTTACTGACATAACAAAGCATAAATTTGGAGTAGATTCCATTAGCAAAATTCCCTCATTTTCTCCAGTCCTAGTGGAGAGACTGGCAACAGAGGCAGAGAAAGCACATGTAAAAGAATCTGCTGGGGAAATTGAACTCTGTTCCTCTTGACTCCAGGCCTAGCACTTGGTGCTGGTTCTCTGTTATTGAAGGTCTTCAAGTCTAGCCAGGATGACCACTTGTTACGTGTGTTACAGGGGGAGATTCCTTTTGGGTACAGATTGACTTAGAGAGTCTTTGAGTTCCCCATCCATCTCTAAAGTGGTGTGATTCTGTGTCTTCTCTCCTCCTGTCAGTTCCTTCACTTATTACTATCCTATAAACTCCTTATTATCTTGACCAATGGCTCAGCCTTCTTAATCCCCAATCCTTTTGTATATAGCTTGGAACCTAGATTCAAATCTCCTAGGCATATTTGGTCTTCCAGATTTGCCCAAAGTCAACAATTTCCCAACACTTATTAGCTGGGTGACCCTGGATAAAGCCACTAACCCTGTTTGCCTCAGTTTCCTATCTGTAAAATGAGCTGGAGAAGGAAATGGCTGAATGCACTACTGCCAATTAATTACCTTCGTATACAGTGGCATCCAGAACTGAAAAAAAATCTACAAATCTGGCCTGATCAAGGCAGAATTCAGAGAGACCATCCTCTTCTTAATTCTAAAACTATGTCTCTCTCCTCTGAAGCCAGAATGAGAGTGATGGAAAGGAGTGAGGGAAGAATTAGGACTGGAAATTCCAAAGGAACTGAAGAGAAGGTTTAGTAGAAACAAAGAAATAGGAATAGTAGAAGGAAAGGAGATTACCATTGCCATAAGAGTTGGGAATTACAAGCTGTAATGTCAAATTGAGTAAGACGTTTGAAAGTACAGAAAAATTAGGGGAAGTCCTAAAGAGAAAACATACACACACACACACACACACACACACACAGAGTAAATCACCATAATGGTGGGAACTTGGCTTGAGCTTATACCTGAGAACAACATTTTTTATGCCAATGTTCTAGGACATGTTTAAGAAATTTTGCGACTACTAATTTGTAACTATTAAGGACTACTACTACTAAGCCTACTAATGTGAAACTGAGATCTAAGGAAATATTTTTAAAAATCAGTCAGCAAGCCTTTGTCAACCTAAGAATAAATGATTACTTATTAAACATCTGCTGTCCAGTGTGCCAGACATTGTGCTAAATGCTAAGGATATAAATACTTGGAATAGAATAATCCATACTCTCAAGGGGCTTACCTTTTAATGAGGGATACAACAAATTCATGGAGGGGGGTTGAAAGAAAGAGAGAGACAGAGAGAGAGACAGAGACAGAGAAACAGAGAGAATAAATATCAAGAAACTAACACTGAGCAGCTAGTTGGCTCAGTGGATAGAGAGCCAGACCTGAAGATGAGAGGTCTTGTCTTCAAATCTGGCCCCTGACACTTCCTAGCTGTGTAACCCTGAGCAAGTCACTTTACCCTAATTGCATAGACCTTATTGCCTTTTTGCCTTGGAACCATTGCAGACTCTAAAAAAAGAAGGTAAGGGATTAAAAAGAGAGAGACTAAAGCAAATAAATGCAAAGTAATTTAAGAAAAAAATTTTAAGGAAGGTATTTGGTGGTGATCAGGAAAGGCTTTATGTATAACCTAGTATATGTCAGGCGGAATGTAGGAACTGGGGATATAAATGCAAAAATAAAACCATTCCTGCCAATAAGAAGCATGCATCCTAACAGGGAAAACAAAATGCATATATATGTATATAATCTGCTATGACAACACAGTCTCAGAATTTACCAGTTGATATGATGGTCATGGTATGTTTGGGTACAAACCATAAATAGGTGGGATGATACCAAGTCGTGAAGAGCTTTACTTTCCAAATGGAAGAATTTGCATTTGATCCAAAAGCTAATGAGAGTCATTAAAATATATTGAATGAAATGCTCTGTCTGATGCTTTAGGAAAATCACTTTGAGGGCTGAATGGAGGATAGAATGGAATAAGGAGAGACTCACAGAAAGGAGACCAATCAGAAGGCTGTTACACTGGTCCAGGCAAAAAGTGATGAGAGGCAGAACAAGGACAGTGAATGAGAGCAGAATGAAGTGGCTATATAGGTGAAATGTTGTGGAGAAGCAAACAAGATTTTACAACTGATTGGATATGTTGGATGAGGAAGTATGAAAAGCTAAGGATGACACCAGGACCATGAACCTTGGTGACTATGAGGATAGTAATGCTCTTGATGGTAATTGATAAGTTTGGGGAAAGGTTGGGTTTTGGATAAAAGATAATGAGTAACACTGTAGACATGTTGAGTTTGAGATGTTTTCCAGTTCAAAATATCCAATAAGTAATTGCTGATATATGAGTAGAACTCAAGAGAGAGACTGAAGCTGAACATATTGATGTAGGTAAATCTGATCATTGAACCCATGAAAACTGTTGAGAAAGTGAGACAACATAGAGAATAGTAGAGGAACTATGACAAAGTCTTTGGGGCAAAGGAGATTGAAACAGTGCAGTTGGAAAAGAACCAGAGAAGTGTCGTGGAAGTCCAGAAAGGAAAGAATTTCCAGGAACAGAATCTGGTTATCAAGGCCAAATAATGTAGAGATCTAAAAAGGATCAGGATTTTATTTAAAAGCAATTAGATTTGGTCATTAAGAGATCAATAGTAACCTTTGACATAGTTTTCATTTTAGCTGAGTGATGAGGTAGAAAGCCATTGTCCATAGGGTTTAGAAGAGAGAAAAATGAGAGATTGTAGCTGTTGTGTGGAGATGACATTTTCAAGGAGTTTGGCCAAGAAAGAGATCAGTTGGAGGGGAGGGGATTATGGTGGTTGTCATTTTTTTTATCTTTAAGATAAGGGAAATTTGGGTTTGTACTCAGCAGAGAAGGAACTCGTTAAAAGAATACTCCCTCAAGGGTCTGTATACAGTTAAGGGAACATGGAAATAATAACTGATTAATCACTAAATGCTTAGTTTTTAGACAAGACATATGGGTAGTTTGAAATATACAATTGTGAGAAAGCTCCCTTGCATTGATCTCTGGATATGACTGGGTTTCTGGTCAGCCTAACCTAGATTCTTATTTAAAGGTCTTCAGGCAGCAGGTAGAGGTTATCAAGCTTCCCAGTAAGCAGGGCTAAGTTTGAACAATGGCACAGTTTTCTACCAATCCCACAATTGAATAAAGTTTTCTCACAACACAAAAATTGGACTAGATCCATAATTGAATAGAAAGGGACCTGAGCTAGATCCAGAATTGAGTCACAAGATGGAGTCAGTGTGATTCACTCAATTCCCACTACTCCTTGTGCTCCAGTCTCCTCACACAATAGGTCATGAAAGGCTCCGTGGTCCACATATTAAAACTTACTGATTTTTTAAAAACATTAAGTTACCCACATTGCATTTTCCCATTGTTCTGGGTTGATAGACTATGAAATATAAGTTGGAAGTTGTCATAATGTTTCTAAATTAATGTTAGCAAAAGGACATCAACATTTTCATTTCCTAATTTAGGTGTGATTGTGCTATTATAATCCTATAATATGGTAAGTTTTTGCATTTATTAGGAGAAAGCTACCTTTTCACAAAATGTTCAATTTATATACAGGAGAATGAGCAGACTGTGGAGCTGAGAAGCAATACAGTAAACAAATGGAGTAAAGTGAAATGTGATTAAGATAAATTTGATATAATAAATGGCATATTTAATAAAGCAATATTGCTTTTCCTAGACAAAAGAGACCTAATATAGATCTGTCAAATAAAATGTTAATTATATTATTTGAGAATTATATAATATCTCATCTTCAGTGGACAAGATAGGAAGGTAGCTAATTACTTTGGTGAAAAATTAAATCCTATCGAATTTTTTTTATGAAAAGTCACACCAAGTACCTTAATATACTCTCGACTTAAATTTTCCAAAATGATATGGAACTCCTAAAATAAAGTAACACAGAATTAATCAGTTAAAGGTATAATTAAACCACATTAAGAGTACCATAATTAGCTCTATAGCTTTAAGCCACTGAACAATTATGAAATGGGTTTGTTTATATCACTTCAGTTCCAACAAGTTTACAGTTATGCCGTTATCATGAGTCCACCATGAAATGATGCAGGAATATAGCAGTAAGACAGACAATTATACAATACTTTTCATTTGCAAAACACATTTCATCCTGATCAATGACACATGTAAAACCCAGTGGAATTGCTTGTTAGCTACTGGAGGGGGGAGGGATTAAGGGAGGGAAAGAACATGAATCGTGTAACCATGGAAAAATATTCTGAATTAATTAAATAAATAAACTAACTTAAAAAAACACATTTCATCCTTTTTCACATTTTAATTTTCTCTAAGGATTATAAATTTAGGGTATTCTGTTTTGCTCTACTCCATGCATTTAACAATGGAGGCAATTTCCTTCACAGATACAAATCAACAACTCATCTGCAACTCAAAGTCATAATTGTGTGGGGGAGAAGTGACTCGCCTATGGACCTAGAGTTAGTCTGTGTCTAGGCAGTGCTTGAACTCAGGTCTTCCTGACTATCAGGCTAATCCTCAATCCATTACATCCTGCTGCAGGCAAGAGTTTAATTCTCCCTTGGTTTTCTCATCAAACCATTGGCAGTAAAAGGATTACAATTCAGATCTCATACTGAATTTACTACAATTTCATCCCCTGACCATACTGCTTTCCTTCCTATTAAAATCAATTTGGTGCTCCTTAATTTTTTTTCTAGAGACCCTTTTAGTAACTGACTCATAGCAAAACTGAGTCATCCGTAATGGATCTCAGGAACATTAGCATATTACAGTGGAAAAAGCCCAGGGATAGAAGGTAGGAGATTTTGGTTTTCATTTTTACTCTATCACTTCCTGGCTTTGTGTCTTTGGGCAATCACTTATGGAGTGGCTCTCCAAGCCTGTTTCCTCTTCTGTAAAGCAGAAATCATAATTCCAATCAGAAAAATGCTTTATACAGTGTCATTTCTTTAGAAGCCAAAAGTCCCAAGGCCATGTAACAGGGTAGAAAGAGCTAGCTTTAAATCTGGAGTGACAGGAAGGAAACAAGCATCTATTAAGCACCTACTATATGCCAGACAATGTGCTAAGCACATATATATATATATATATAGGAAGGAAGGAAGGAAGGAAGGAAGGAAGGAAGGAAGGGAGGGAGGGAGGGAGGGAGGGAGGGAGGAAGGAAGGAAGGGAGGGAGGGAGGAAGGAAGGAAGGAAGGAAGGAAGGAAGGAAGGAAGGAAGGAAGGAAGGAAGGAAGGAAGGAAGGGAGGGAGGGAGGGAGGGAGGGAGGGAGGGAGGGAGGAGGGAGGAAGAGAAAGTATCCTGCCTCAGAAATGTACTAATTGTATGACCCTCAGCAAGGCACTTAAATGCTTTGTGACTCAGTTTCCTTGTGAGGATCAAATAAGATAACACATCTGCAAAACATTTTGTTTTCATTTGGTTTTTATTTTAATTAATTACAAAACATTTTGAAAACTTTAAAGCTCTATAAAAATAATAATGAGATTTTCGATGCATGTGTTTTCTAATATTAAGGCATCACAATATGGTGAGGATGGAGATTATACTGAAGTCTAAGATTCATTCTGGATTTGGTTGTCATTTTTTCTGTGATAGAGGAAGGGCAGTGAGGTTGGTTGATTTAAGTCCAACTCTTAGCAATTATGCTGAACTGTGGGACTGAGAATTTTCCCGGGTTAATTGGCCTTTTATTTAACAAAATCCCAAGAGCTTTTCTTATAAAATAATAGCCTCAATCCTACAGACCTGATGTGAGCTTTAACTCCTATTCTCACTTCAGAACCAAGGCTTCCTAATGGGTACTTTTTATGACTATAGCAATGCCCTCGGAGTCTTATGCTGCCACTGGTGGTCCCTGATGCGCAGCAGAATGAAGCAATGGTAGAAACCCTGGAGTCCCTTGTTCTAGAGATTACCAGGTTATATTGAATAATGCACATTTTCTTTTCTCAAAGCTAAGCCTCATTTAATTTGGCATCCAACAAGCAGTAAATAATTTAATAAAAATATAGGCACACCATTTGCCCAAATGCACTCCCAATACTAATCCATTGCTAGACTATCAAAAAGAATTTGAAAAATTCCAAGACAACAAACTACTTGACTTGGAAGGAACTATACCATTTCCTGACAGAAAAAAAATGAATAAATAAAATGCATTATTTCAAATTTAAGCTTATAAGGGTAAATATTGTATACATGTACTTTCAATATTATAACTAGTTTCACTTCTAAAATTTGTAAGAGTAACATTATTTCTTCTGAAATAATTTAGGAAGATCCATTTATCTGAGATGATTCAGCCCTGCCTGCCATCTTCCAACTTCATGCCACTGGCCCATGCTAAGCAAATCTTCAAAATTCAGTGATGGTGATGACATTGATAACCACTGACACTAATATAACACTTTAAAGTCAGTTTCCTACTGTGTGGAGCACTGTGCAAGACAGAGGTAGAGACATAAGGTTAGATAAAGCAGAGTCCGTGCCTTTATGACGGATTACTACCATACATAATATTACATGATAAGTACAATGTAGAGACACAAAACAAAATTCTCTGACCTAGACCCTCTTTTCTCTCTACAAACTCTTTCTTAGAGATTTCATGGGTTCAACTATGGCAATGGATCTCTTAATAATTTTTGTGCATCGTGGATCCCTTTGGCAGCCTGGGAAAACGTCTGGATCCCTTCTCAGAATAATGCCTCCAAACGAATGAATTAAGTAAAATGCACGATTACAAAGGAGATCAGTTTCATCCAAAAGTGTTCACCAAATGTTTGGGTTTTTTTTTAAGTTTATGGATCTAGGTTAACAATTCTTGATATGGAATAGAACTTAAATTCTGCCTCAAATGTTTACTAATTGTATAACCTGGACAGTTCATTTAACATCTCTCACCTTCTGTTTCCTCGTTAATAAAATGTATACCACAATAGCGGCTAACTCATAGGATTATTCTAGGAATCAAATGACATACTGTGTGTAAGGTGTTTAGCAAATTTTGAAACTCTCTATAAAAGTTAGCTGCTTCTCCTATCCATAACTAATAGTTTTGTTGCTGTTATCTCTATCTAAATGACTCAGATCTACATATTCTGTCTACATCTCTATCTTCAGATCACATCTTCTCCAACTTCATGTTAGACATCTTTGGATGTTCCACAGACATCTTAAACTCAATGTATCTAAAATAAACTTATTATACCCACAACCACCATCACTAGCCCTTATCTGCCACCCCTAATCCACCCTCTTCCTAACTTGCCTCTCTGTTTAGGATACACACCACTGTTTTTCCAGGCACTTTGGTTCACCCCCATAGGCATCAGTTACTAGCTCTTATGTCTCATTCACTGTAACAGAAAATCAGTTATCGAGTCTTTAATTCCTTATCCGCAGCATTTCTTGCATCTGCCCCCTTTCTCCTCCACAGGTATTCATTACCTTTTCCCTGGACTACTACAATAGCTTCCTATTTAGTCTTTCAACATAGCTGACAATTTGACATTGCTGTTAACCTGGTATCACTAAAGCCCAGGGCACAGACAATGGCACTCCCTTTTAAGAACCTTTGGTGTCTCCCTGTTGCCTCTATGATAAAATACAAATGCCTTTGTTTGACACGGAAAGTCTTGAAAATATGTTTTCACTCAATTTTTCTAGCCTGATTGTGTAACCCCTCATTCATTCTTTCATCTAGCTAAACTGACCTCACTGGTCTTTATATACAACATTGCATCTCCCATCTCTGTCCCTTTGCATAGGCTATTTTCCAAGCCCAGAAGGTTCTCTTCTCTCATCTCTCTATTTAAAAACCCCTAAACCTCTATTCTCTTAGTCGTTTATATCCACTTACCTCAAAATAATTTATTTTTGTTTTGTATTTTTTTTACTTGTTTAATCTGTGGACATGTTGTTTTTTCTCAAGTAAAATGTCAATTCCTTGAAGATAGGAGCTGTTTCATTTTTGTCTTTAGAGTCCCTACTATGTAGCAGAATACCTGCTCATCACATGTCTTTCCTCAATTCTTTTTTTAAACCCTCACCTTCCATATTAGAATCCATACTGGGTATTGGTTCTAAGGCAGCAGAGTGGTAAGGGCTAATCAATGAGGATTAAGTGACTTGCCCAGGGTCACACAGCTGGGAGGTATCTGTGGTCAAATTTGAACCTAGCACCTCCTGTCTCTGGGCCTGGCTCTCAATCCACTGAGTTACACAGCTGCCCCCTCCCCAATCCTTTTTGACTTGAACTGAATTCAGTTTCTGAGGTCCAAGGGCAAAAAGATCATTACTGACAGGAAAGACCAGAGAAGACTTCCTCAAGGTATTTAAAGAACAAGTTAGCAGAGAAACTGAAGGATCTTTTAAAAATTATTTTTAAAGCATTTCCCTAAAACCAAAAAGCAAGCATTATATGTAATGGGGAAATACTAGAAGCTTTCTCGGTAAGTATAGAAATAAAGCAAGGATGGTCTCCTTCCCAGCTGTTATTTGACATAATTCTAGAAATGCCTGCAATGCTTCTCCCTCTTGCTAATAACAATAACAGTAAGATCTGAGAGAGAAACTAAAGCTGATGACATAATGGTTTATTTAGAAATTTTTGTGAAATAAACAAAGAAAATGAATTCGTTTTGTTAAGGTAAATGGTTACAAAATAAATCTGAAAATCAATATTTCTTTAAAGAGGAAGAAACTTCCAAATAACTACAAAATGCATGAAATGTCTGAGATCCAATCTGCCAAAACCTACTTACTACAGAATGAAAAACTTAAATGATTGAATGGTCAGTGCTCATGTCAGAACTGTACTAATAATAAAATGACAATACTGCTAATATTAATTTAGAGATTTGGTGGTATACCAAAGTTCCAAAGATATAATTTATAGAGATTGGCAAATTTACCACATTAATTTTAAGGAAGAAAAAGTAGATAATAACAAGGGAAACAATAGTAAAGTAGGAATGAAAGAGAAATGATGCTTCTATTCCTCAACAGTAATCTTCAAATCTATTTGCTATCTGTTAAAGAGAGAGAGAAAAGTAAAATAGGAAGATGGAACAAACCAACCAAGAAAAAATAAAAAGAATTTAATTCAAGAATCCATTGTTTATCAAACCTGGAATTGTAAACTCTGTAGGAAAGAACTCATTATCTGGAAAAGAATTGCTGGGGGACCTGGAAAAACAGTCTGGGAGGAATCAGGTTTCAGTCAACATTTATGCCATGTATCACAATAAACTCAAAATGACTATATAACCTGAATATTAAAGATCATAACTCACACACATTTGCACACAGCAGAAAACTAGATCAAGTATCTTGGTTTGTGGGCAAATTCTTAATGAAACAAGGAATAGAGGTAAATAGAAAAGATAACAAAAAAATTTTGATTACAAGAAACTAACAAGGTTTTGCATGAACAAAACTAATGCAACTTAGGTAAGGAATTGTTCAATTTGGGCGAAAAAAATCTTTGTTATCAACTACTCCTATAAGGGTCCTTTATATAAGATATATAGACAACTAAAAGACAAAGAGAGATAATGAATGATAGAAATGTATCTCTCTATACACATACATATATAGATATATATAATATGTATATACAAAAGTCATTTTCCAGTAGGTAAGTGGTCAAAGGTTATGAATTAACAGTTTTCAAAATGGTTTTAAGCTATTAAAAACCATATGAAAGAACCCTCCAATTATTAATAATAATAGAAATTCAAAGAAATCCAAGGCTTTTCTTCAAACACATAAAATAAGCAAAAATCACAAAAGAAGGGAGATGTCAATGTTGGAGATGTTGTGGAGATATAGGCACATTAATACACTGTTGAGGAAATGATAAATGTATTCAAACATTCTGGAAAGTAATTGATATTTATGCAAAGAATGTGACTAAAATATCCATATCCTTTGATATATAGAGATTTCATTGCTAGACAGAACCCCAAGAAGGACATTGGTTAAAAAAGAAATTCCAAAGAAAAGATTTCAGAAGGCCCCTGGTTCATTCATATGCACATACTTCCCTGTAGAGGTGAGAAAATGTGGGTGTGGATGACTGTTTATAGTATTAGACTTTGTAGAGTGTTGGAATTTGTAGTTATTTTGCTGAATTGTTTTTCTCCTCTTTTTAATTTCTGATTATAAGGAATAGCCCCTCTGGGAGGTGGAAGGGATGCATTGGGAAACATAGGTTATGTAAAAACAAAATATATATCCAAAAATTTTATTTAAAAAATAAAGATGAGGAGAAATGCAAAAGGTAAAAAGGAAGAGGACATTCCAGTTTAAAGAAGAATATGAGCAAAATTCAGGATACAAGATCTCGTAATTAGAGGTCTTTGATGACCTTGGAGAGAGGAGTTTCATGGGTGGGGGTTAGTGGGAAGCAGGGAGAAGGCTGAATACAGTAGGCTAAAGACTAGGTGTTAATTAATTAGTGGCATCAATTACATGAGATTGTTGAATTTTCTGCAAATTTATCATTACTAAAACAACAAGTGTATAGCACACATACCATTAACAAGATATCAGCACTGGTTAATAAAGACAATACCCACAAAACTAAAACCAAACTATGTATTATTTTAATGATAAAACTAATTTTGCATATTGAATAATTAACAGAGATGCAAGTTATGCTCATAAACTGTTTAAAACAAATTTTTATGGTGAAAGGATATAAATGGGCATTTTTTTCTGACAACAAAAGACAAGCTATCAATAGCCATGTGAAAAAATGCTCCAAATCACTAATAATTAGGGAAATGCAAATGAAAGTCATTCTAAAGTTCCCTTTCATGCCCATCAGATAGGCGAATTGACAAAAAGGAGAAAAAGACATACTGGAGGGATTGCAGAAAAGCAGGCATATTAATTCTGTTAGTGTAACTATGAATTGGTAGAGCCAATCTGGATGGCAATTTGGGACTCCGCCCAAGTATCTACTAACCTGACCATACCCTGTGACCTAATAAGACCACTGCTAGATTTTACTCTGAAGAGATCAAAGGAGGGGGGCATTTGCAACAAAACCTGAGAGGATTTGTATGCCCTGATTCAAAAGGAAATGGGTAAAACTTAAACTTAAAACTAGGGAAATGATATATACAATGAATAAAGCAATGTAAGAAAAACAATTATGAAAGACTTAAGAACACTGTTAATGAAATGGCCTGTCATGACTCCAGTAAACTTGGGATGAATCATGCTTCCCTTTTCTTGACAGAGAGGTGATTAACTGAATGTACAAAATGAGAGCACAGATTCTGCCAATTTGTTCTGCTTAACTAAAATTATTTGTTTCAGGGGAGGGATTTGGGGTGGGGTAGAATCGTGATACCAAAAAAAAAAAAGTTGGGAGAAAAGTTCAAAAAGGGACATAAATAAGTAGAACTAAGATATTAAATTACATATATACATAAAAGTTTTCTATGTATGCATGCCTATAATTTTATATGTACACATATATGAGACAAGCTATATATAAATATTCATGGTTTCATATACAATTCTCTTTTTCTTTTCTTGGACAGCTAGATGGTAAAGTATATAAAGTGCTGGACTTACAGTCAGGAAAACCTGAATTTCAATCCTGTCTCACATACTTACTAGCTCTGTGACCCTGGGCATATCCTTTAAGCTCCCCGTGCCTCAGTTTTTTCATCTGTACTATCGGGGCAATTATAACACTTACTTCCCAGGGTTGTTATGAGGATCAAATGAATTAATATATGTAAAGTACTTTGCAAATTTTAAAACACTATTTAAATACTGGCTATTAGTATTATCATTTTAGAAGTAAATGCTTCTGTTTGTCACGTTCATAATATTTTTTTAATAAATAAAATTAAGGGAGTGGATCAAGGCAATTATCTCTAAAGACTTTTCCAGCTCTAAACCCTGGCATCCTCTAACTCCTGACCTATACATTATTTTCTATCTCCAATGTTCACTGTAGCATTGTAATTATGGAAACTAGAAAGCAAATGAAATATCTGATAGTATGGAAATGCCCTTTTACCTTACATATGAATATATACTACTATATGGAAAAGAATACCAACAAGTATAAGTTATACAGAGAAATCTGGAAAGTCTTTTGTGAAATAATACCAAGTAGAAAAGGCAGAAATATGAGAATGGCCTTTCCACTAATTATGATCATATAAAGAAAATTCAATAAAGAGTATAGAGACAAAGAATTCTGATAGAGCTTTGGAAGAACTGAAATTGTATTATGGTACTTTATTTAAATTAACTAACTTAAATAAAACAAGCACTAAACTTAGTTGAGTATGTTTTAATCAGACGTAAAAATAATTCAAGAAAATATTTCAATTAACCTAAAAGAAAAATCATGACTCCAGAAGATGCATCATACCTATTTGAAAATCAGCATGGCCCTTCCATGATGGACCAAATGTGAAGAGTCCTAGCTACCACGTTTACTCAGCTGTAGTCTTTTGAAATAAAAGATATATTAATATCTTACTCATTGATTCAAAATCAAAATGTTCTGGGATTACCACATAATATGTTTCCCTTGTCTCCCTAGAAAGTATGCTTTTCTTTTTTTGACCTTTGGTTTGTTTATTCAAAGACAAAACTGGATATTCAAAGCTGATGGCTATGGCCAGCAAGCTGAGGAAGGAGGCATCATTATTGCCAAGGATGCTCTCTACTCACTCTGTTATACAAATAATTAGAAAGATTAAATGAAAATAAACACTGAGTGGTTATGCATGGCTCTGAAGTTAGGTAATTATGCTAATTACCCTAGTGACTTCCACCAACTTTCATTATCAACCACAGATCAAGCTTAAACTGTTTTACATAAGAACATAATGAATTTTATAGAAAAGGGCTCTTACCTACTATTCTGATTATGGTCCATAACATTGCTATTTCCCTTCAAATTCTAACCCCCACCCCTTCCTGTAGGAGTCATTCCTATTCTTATTTCTTATTTTGTTTTGTTTTAGGCTGTGATTTCACTAGTTTAGGGGGCTCTTAATGAGAAAATTCCCTCCACCAATGTAGATTAGCAACTATTTAGAATCTTAAAATCTTAGAGCCTAGGATACCAAGAGGCTAAATGATTTTTCTAGAATCAAGAAGCCAGGCTACATCAGAGGTTAAGACTTGAACCCTGCCTCCCTTATTCTGGGAAGTCAGCTTTTATCTACCATAATAAGCTACTCTAAAGCCTTCCTGGTACAGCTAGGAAGTGCAATGGATAGAGGGTTGGCCCTGGATTCAGAATGACCTGTGTTCAAATCTGGTCTCAGACACTCAATAGCTGTGTGACCCTGGGCAAGTTACTTAACTCTGTTTGCCTCAATTCCCTCATCTGTAAAATAACCCAGAGAAGGAAATGGCTATCTATTCCAGCATCATTGCCAAGAAAACCCCAAATGAGGTCAGAAAAGTCAGACCGAGGTAATCAACTTAACAACAACAAATCCATTCTACCTCAAATGGAATGAGAAATTGTTTACAGGTCAGTTCTTTTCTAAAATAGGTTTAGCTTCTCTTCCTTGGTTCTGTGCTTGAAGGTAATCTTGACTTTTTAAAAGTTGTTTTGTTTTGATTTGATTTGTTTTATTCACAAGTTTCACCATGTTCCTGGGAGTTTGATTCATTATGTGACAATCCGATATGTCTTCAGTCATTTGAGATAAATGCTTCAGGAGTAACAATAAACAACATTTATAAAGACTTTCAGGTTTGCAAAGTGTTTTGCAGAACAGACCTCATTTGAATCTCAGCACACTCCTTAAATTATTACATATTATATGTTTTTATGCATTTCAAATATATTATTATTGCTTCTA
Source organism: Monodelphis domestica (assembly GCF_027887165.1). Taxonomy (NCBI): domain Eukaryota; kingdom Metazoa; phylum Chordata; class Mammalia; order Didelphimorphia; family Didelphidae; genus Monodelphis; species Monodelphis domestica. Next base: position 321,281,548 of record NC_077228.1, on the reverse strand, counting down.
TATCAAAGATGAGGGAACTTTAAATTGTTCAGTCTAGATTTGTGATTTTATTGGTATGGAGAAATCCTAGTGAGGAAACTCTCTTTACCAGTACAGAAAAATAACTTCTCTGTAGTCTTAGAGAATTGTCTGGCATATTGAGCAATTAAGTAATTTGCACAGAGTTACTCTGCCAGTAATGTCAGAGGCAGCACTTGAACTCGTTTTCCTGACTCCAATGTGAAATGGACTCTCTGTTTTTCTGTCTCTTGAGATACCTTTATAGATGAGGAAACTGGGACCCAGAGAGGTTAAATGGTCACACAACTGGCATCACATACAAGATTAGAACTCATGACCTTCCTGTCTCCAATCCCAACTACTATTTCTACTACATCAAATTGACTTTCTTAATAGTCATTAAAATTTTCCACATTTTGTGTTTAGGATCTGGATTTTTTCCCTCTCACAATCCTTTTTTGTTACCAATAACATAAATTTCATGCTAACCATGCTAACTGCAATTGCCATGGCATAGGTAGTCTCCATTTAGTCTGTTCTGTTTTACATAGATTTTAGTTTATATTATAGCTCTCTAATGACCTTCCCAGTGATCCCTGTAGGGAAGTTCAGAATCATAAAATGTTGGAGCTGGTAGGGAATGAGATTATCTAGTCCAACTCTCTTGCTTTACTGATACTGAGGCTGAGAAAGGATGTAACTTGTCCAAAGTACCACAATCAGCAAGTAGCAGACTTTGAATTTGAAACCAGGATTCTAGATTCCCGAATCAGTGCTCTTTTCAGGATGTCACACCTGCTAGGCTTCCTATTTATGTAGATGTTACAATAATAATTAGAAGTTGCTGGTTGGTGGTAGAATAACCTGAAACAGTTATTGCTTTTATTCATGATCTCCTTAAAGAAGGAACCTTTTAAACAGCTGGGCAAAAAATGAATGATGGCAATGGAGAAGGCTCAGTGACACTGACAACAAATACTTTTTCCTTGTCTCTGACTTGCTATCATCTTCATTTTTAGATAAGGTGCTGAAGGGAATTTGGCTAAGTATGAGCCAAGTTGACTAAGATTATAGGCACCAGCAAAATCCTAAATGAAATGTCCAGATTGTGCTTGTTTTGAAAATTGTTCATACATGAATGGGCTTGATTTCCCAAGAAAATAAAATAGTCTGAGAAGTTGGATGTGATGAGGTTCATAAAATAATCAGCATATCTGTCAGTCAATATATATTTTTATTAAGTGCTTACTATATGACAAGTACTGTGCATAAAAAAGAGGCAGAAGACGGTCCTTGCCCTCAAAGAGCTTGCAATCTAATGGCAGTGGTTACAAGCAAGGAAATAGGTAAAATTAGCTATGCATAGGATAAACGGGAAATGATTAACAGAGGCAAGGAACCAGAATTAAGAAGGTTTGGGAAAAGCTTCCTGTAGAAGGGATTCTCATTGGGATTTAAAGAAAGCCAGGGAAGCTAGTAGGTAGAAATAAGGAAAGAAAGCACTCCGGACTTGGGGAAATTGCCCAGAGCAAGGATGGAGTATCTTGTTTGTGGAACATCAAAAAGACCTTTCTATCTATCAAGAGTAAGTGTTAAGGAGTATGTATAAGATGTCTAGAAAAGTAAGAGGGGGTTAGGTTATGAAGGGCTTTGAACATCAAATATAAGGTTGTCTATTTGATCCTGGAGGTGAGAGGGAGCTACTAGAATTTATTGAATGAATGAGTGAGTGAGTGAGTGTGTGTGTGTGTGGGGGGGAGCAGATGATACCATGAGACTTTTAGGAAAATCATTTTGATGGTCAAATGGAGTGGATGGAACATAAGAGGGAAAAACTTGAGGCAAGCTAATCTTCCAACAGGAGCATGCACAGGAGTATTGGCAGTGTCAGAGAAAGGGATGCATTAGAAAGAGATTACAAAAATGAGATCATCAAGCCTTGGCAACAGATTGGATATGGAATTGGGGGAGTAGGAATGGAGACAGTGAGGAGTTGAGGATGACTAGGGTGTGAACCTGAAGCACTGGGAAGATGATGTTGCTTTTGACAGTAATAGGGATATTATTATATATATACTTGCTAGGCAATAGAAATACAAATATGAATGTATAGTATAGTCTGATTAAAGCAATGAGCCTCCTTCAGTAGTCACTTGAGTTTTAATCCAGCTTAGTTTCAACAAATAGCAAAACATGTGATATTGGACTTCATCCAATGATATGGATGAAATTTTAGCATATGAGTTGTGGGTGCTATGCTATCCAACAATGAGAAATTCTTTTATTGACTCCATCTCCTTAAAATATTAGTATGGCTTTCACCCAAACATGATAAGAATGACATCAAAATTACACATTTTCCACTTGGCTGTGCTATATTTAATACTGAGTATATTAGGGACATGTGTTGTTTCTTGCATATAACATCCCATCTCCATACCTTTGCACAAGCTTGTTGCTCCTCATACTTGGACTTGCCTCTTGGACCTCCAGATTTCCTTCAAATCTCAGCTTAAATACCAACCTCTACATGAGACATTTCTTAAGACCTCTTAGGAAATAGTCCTCCTTTCAAATGTGTTAAATTTATTTCACATGTAATCTCACTCAATAGAATATAAGCTCAATAAAGGCAAAGATTGCCTCATTTTTTTACTTTGTATGTCCAGAGCCTAGCACAGTACTTGACACACAGTGAGCACTTTAACAAATGCTTGTTTGAAGGAAAAGTAGATGGTTCAATGGATTGAAGCCTGGCTCAGAGCTGGGAGGTCCTGGGCTCAAATTTGGCCTCAGACACTTCTTAGCTGTATGACCCTGGATAAGTCATTTAACCCCCACTGCCTAATCCTTTCTTCTGCCTTGGAAGTAGTGATGGCAAATTTTTTAGAGATCAAGTGCCCAAACTGCAACCCTCATACCTCATGTGAGTCACCCCCTGACAAAAGAGGGAGATAGCATTCCCATTGGGCTGCTGGGCAGAGGGGCAAGTGATGTGAAAAATGTCCTAAGGCACAGTGGAGAGGGAAAGGGTAGAAGCCCCCTTTGGCACACATACCATAGGTTCACCAACATGACAATACATAGTATTGATTCTAAGATAGAAGGTAAGGGTTTTTTCAAAATGCTTGTTTGGTTGGTTAGTAGGGAAAATGAGTTAATTCTGAAAATTTAAACACTGTGGATAAAAAAGAGATTATGGATGAAGGAGGAAAAATTGTGCCTGAAGCCTATCCTTACTATAAGCACTCAAGAGTTTAAATGTGCCGACTCTGCCCTTGTATATTTCAGGGGTAGAAGATAAGGTTAAGGAAGCAAAAGTATGGACAGATTATCAGTTAAAAAAAAAACTGAATGTGAAAGAGAAGGAGGAACCAAAAGCAAAGTATATCCCTATGAAAGGTCTCTCCAGCAAGACCACCCACCCATTTTCCCTCTGCACAGATAATAGGAAAGATTTATTTGTGAGTGGAAGTGAAGGAAACAAGAGAACTCAGGGGAAATGTTTCCCAATTATTTATCAGGCACTCACATGAATATAAAGCTTTCATATTCTCTGTCCCTCGGGAATATATGCCTATAATGCATTTGGGGACAGAATAGAATGACATTAATTACCCTTGCTCTTTTTCCCTCTCTGGGGCCAATAGGATAGCAAGGGATCCAGCTGCTTGATTCACAGTTGCCAAGTTCCTTTCATACAGTACAAGGTTGAAAATAATCATCCTTGGTTTGCTGAGTGGTTGGCCCTGTTTAATGCAAGTTGAAGAGCACAGAGCTGTATCTGTATTCCTACTTGTTACTCTATATCTCACTTGGTTTGGATGGTACATTTTGTTATTTAATATTTATTGAAAACCAGCAGTGTGTCAGGTTGTGGGGGTGGGAAGCACTTGGGGATTATTCTATGATATGGTATGCTGTAGTTGTCAGAAGACCTACATTCTAGCTTCAGTTTGGCCCCTTGAGTCTGAGTTGGTGGACAAGACCCGACCTCATTAGGTGGGATGTTAGTTTTTCTGTAAAATGAAGAAGATAAGACTAGATGGTTTCTAAGTTTCCTTTCCACTCAATGGCAATCTATGGCTCATATGAAATCTCTTTAAGCCTCAGTGTCCACAGCTGTAAAAATCAGGATAGCAATAGCTGTCCTTACTTCCCTACAAGGTTGTTGTGAGGAGCAAGGGAAATTGTGTGTGTGTGAAAGCAGGAAGCCATTAGACATGGTTAAGTTATTAATAATAGCTAGCAGGAGTATTAAAGGATGGAGAGGAAGAAAGATAGAAGGGAAAAGAGGAATTACTAAATAAAAGAAGTTTGGATTAGGGGTTTAAAGTTTCTGGTTTGTGTGTATTGGTGAAATGACACAGCTGGAAACAAACATTAAGTATTTGAATTGGAACCTTTCCCCTGGGTTCTCTCACATGCCCAAAGCCTTTGTGTGACACCCATCCCTCCATCTATGAGGAATTTTTTAATTGATTTTTATCTTTCTATAAAAGTGCATTTTGTTTTACGCTGTTTGGTATGATCCCTTAGTAGACAAACCTGCTGCTGTGATCTTTCTCTGAGCCAATATGCCCGGTTCTAAATAAGAAGCTTTTTTTTTTCTTTTTGGCTCTGTCTCTAAAATATCTTCCACCGTTTGAAGAATCCCCCCTGACTCTCTCCCACTCTCTCTCCCCCTACCTGAGGTCTCCTGAGTTTTCAGCGCATGAATAGATTTTCCTGTCTGCTCTCCAAAGACCCTGCAGTATTTCAGAAAGGAGAGAGATCAGCAAACAAACCTCCCAGCATCCAGCGCCTTCCAGCAACCAGCTTGTGAGCCCCCCTCCCTTTTCAGTGCAGCCCCAAGGGATCTCTCCCTCTTCTTTTCCAGCAGGCAGAGCCACCAGAACGCAGGGCAGCTGCTGGCGATGGTGGCTGTGGCGACGGCAGCGGCGGCGGCAGCAGCTACAGAACCAACAGTAGCAGCAGCAGGCTTTCGTTTTGGCCAGCACCAAGACCCAGGCGAAGAGCAAGGGAGGACCTCCCTTGCCTCTTCCCCCCTCCCCATAACACACCCACCCACCCACCCCCGTCCTCCCCACTCACAACCCCTCTTCTCCACCAGTAGCAGCGCTGCTGTCTTCCCACAGGAGAACTGGGAAGACTGCTAGAGTCTGCATCACAACCCTCCCATCCTCTTTTATTTTTTTCTTTTTTCTTTTTCTTTCCTTGCTTTGGGATCTTGCTGCTGGAGACGGGAGATGTTCAGAGAAGAGAAGGGGGTCCACAACAGAGTCGGCAGCAGTGGCGACACTGGGGGCAGCTTGGCACAGAGCGGCAGCTAGACTGTCCTCAGCATCCCTTCCAAGTCCTCACTGCCCCGACAAGGATGTGATGAAGGAAAACCTCTTCTGCTGCTCTCTTGACTCAAGCCTGCCCTCCTCTAAGGGAGCACTCGCTACTCCTCCTCTGTGATCCGAAGACTGCTTTTCAGGCTTTGTGGGGGATACGTGGCTTGGATCCCTCTTCTCTATTTAGTATCTTGCAGATCGTCTACCTACTGCCCCGGGACAGCAAAGAAGGTATCGGGACCTATCTCGTAGCTGATTACAGGGACTATTAAGAAAGACAGTGAAAGACCACCGCCCTTCCCCCTCTGGCCACCCTGTGCCAGCTTTCCCATCCAATCGGGTCTTTTCAACACAACTCTCGAAGAGAGGAAGAAGGAGACTAGAAAGGAACCTCTACTCATCCGCTAAGCTGAAGAATTGAGGGTGGCAGGAGAAACCCCCAACAGCTTTCCCCTCCCGCCCCTAACCTGCCCATTATATTCACACCCCTGCCCAGATCTCCCCTTAGTGCGTCTCCTCCTGGATCTGCTCCCCCTGACCGCCATGTACTGAGTCCCTCTACCCTGGGACTCCAGCCTTTCCCCGTCCCTATGGGGAGGGCTCCCCACCCAGCTCCGTGAAATAAGAGAAGGCGGCGACGGTATCTGGGCGCGGAGCGCCCCGCTTTCCGAGCTGCGGCTCGGAGGTACCTTACCCCCCCGGCCCCGGTGGGCCCCCTGGAGGGGCTGGAGGGGCCCCGTAGCGGGGAGAGGGGTCGGGGGTGAGCGCACCATGAAGTCCCTTCTCTTCAGCCGCTTCTTCATCCTCCTGCCCTGGGTACTCATCGTCATCATCATGATCGACGTGGATCCCCGCCGGCCCGCGCCCCACCTAGGTCCGCACCCTCACTTCTCCCCTTATGCGGCCGGCCGCTGGGGCGCAGCTCAGCGCACAGGCGCCCCGCGGCCCCCGCTACTCACTCGGGACGGCAGCCCCGACGGCGGCCCCCAGCGGGGCGCAGAACCTTCACGCAACCGCTCGCAGCCTCCTCCGCCGCCGATGCCGCTGCCCACCATATATGCCATCACCCCCACCTATAGCCGTCCGGTGCAGAAAGCGGAGCTCACTCGGTTAGCTAACACCTTCCGGCAGGTGGCGCAACTGCACTGGATCCTGGTGGAGGACGCGGCCGGCCGCAGCGAGTTGGTGAGCCGCTTCTTGGCCAGAGCGGGGCTTCCCAGCACCCACCTGCACGTGCCCACTCCTCGGCGCTACAAGCGGCCGGGTCTGCCCCGGGCTACGGAGCAGCGCAATGCTGGCCTCGCCTGGCTGCGCCAGACGCACCAGCACGAGCCTCAGCGGCCGCAGCCCGGTGTACTCTTCTTCGCCGACGATGACAATACCTACAGTCTGGAGCTGTTTCAGGAGGTAGTGAGCTTCCCAGTGCACCTGGGGCGCACCTGGGGCGATGGGGGCGGGAAAGGTTGTGTCACTGGGAGTCCCGCTGTGCACTTGAGGCAGCTTCTCCTCCACACTCTTTGCACTTGAAAATGCCTAAAGTTCCCGTATGCAGAATGCCTCACCCCGGGGTAGATAGGGACGGCCACTAGCTCTGCTGCGCTTTGCTGGTGTTGTTTCTGGCGGTACAGTATTTCTCTGTGCCTAGGGGAAGAGAGACGGGAAGCAGGGGCTCGGGTGGGCTTTGTTCCTCTTTTCCAGACCCTGGGATGGGCTAAATGGGCAACTTTCATTCGACAGATGCTGAATAACACCTAAGCTGTTGTTTTCCCTTTTTTTGGGGGGGGGGCACGGTTGGTGGGGGAGGGGTTGGTGTGAAATCCCGGGGGACTGATAGATTTGGAGTCTTAAGGCCTGGGTTCGAATTCCAGTCCTGCCACTCAATACCTGCAGGCAAGTCATTTAACTTCACAGGAAAACACGTTTCCTTTTAAAGGGGTGAAACTAGATGACCTCTGGATTCCTTCTAGCCCTAAAGCTTGTGACTTTACTTAATTTGCTGTTTGTAAGAGGAAGGGAAAAGCCAATTTAACCCAACTAGCAATTAAGTACTTGCTCTGAGGATACAAGGGCTAAACAAAAACCAGCAGGCCTTCAAGAAATTTACCCTCTCCTGGGGGTAAATAAAAAAGGTGTAACTTTTAACTATAGCATATGTGGTTAAATTTAGGGAGGAGTTGGGAGGATTGGGGAACTGAGAAATGGTCAGATCATAGCATTTAACCAAGGAGAAAAGCAGAACAAGCAGAAACCCACTTTTTGGATTCAGACTTGTAATTTTCATTGGTGTAGAGGACTTCTGGTGTGGAAACTCCTTCCACCTATACAAATTAAAAAACTACTTTGTTACTTAGCAGTTTTAGAGAGTTGCCAGGTGCCCAGTGACATTAAATGATTTACCAAGGCTGGTCCTCTATCTTCTTCACTACTGCCTTCCTCAAGATTTACTGAAGGAGGAGGAAGAAAAATCAGGAAGGTTATGTTAAACAATGAGTAACAAGTTTTCCTCCTGCCTTTCTTGTGCACAATTCCATGGCACATTTTACTTGGAAGCACTACACATATCTTTTGGCAAATATTTTGCATTTCAGACCCTTAGAATCTAGATGTTAGAACTAGGCACCTTTCATTGTGATTCTCTGTGTATGGGTCTACAGATATGTGTTTGCTCTGCCCTGGCCATTTTCATTTAAACCTCTCTGTTTTTGAACCCAAGGAATTTGCTGATCTCCTTGGCTCCTCTTTCCTCTCCTATTCCATTTCTTTGGAGAAGTGGCTTTTGCAGTGACAGCATCAGTATTCCACTCAGAGGGACAAGACCTGACAGCAGGATCAAGGCCATCTATTCAAGCTGCCCACCTCACTGTAGGCATGACAAATGTTTACCTTGTGATCCTTTTAAAGTTTAAATATCCTCATACATGCACAGATGCCAGGCACACTTTCTGGATTTCTGGATTTTCTGGAGACAAGTAGTGGGGTTGGAGATTAAACTGTTTGTTTTTTTTTCTATAAGACATACTGAATTGCCAAGTCAGCCATTTCTTCACCTCCTTAAAATGTTTACAGTAACCCATATAGCCCCCTCAATAAAATGAGAGTTCTAAAATATTTTTATCAATCTTCTTATATAACCATTTAGTCAAAAAATCATATAAAATATGGATCCATCCTTTCTACCCCTGCTTTTTAATGTTCTCTGTCTCTAGTCTGTAATTTGGCTCATTTTCATTATAACTGCCCTGATCTCTAGTTCTTCTCTCACGTACTCTGTGTCCAAGTGTCTACCTTCCTAGCTGAAATTTTATTTCCTAACTATAGTGTAGTGTTCTTTAATTTCAGTTCTTAATGGCATTCACAACCTTACTTTTCATTCATTCAAATAAACATTTATTTATTAAGCATGTACAAGATGCCAGACATTGTGCTAGGTTTTGGAGATAAAGCCAAAAAAAAAATTAAATAGTCCTTGCTCTCTAAAGACTTAACATTCTATTGAGCAGAAAACATGTCCATAGATTATATGAAGTGTATATGTGGGTGCATACACAAAATACAAGGGTATGTGTACATATACACTTATATGTTCATGTATTTTTTGTAATCTCTGGACACATTTTCATATATGTAGTATATCTGTCTATACTATGTATGTATTTACAAATAATATGAGGGTATAGAGGGAAAAGGAATGAAATGAGAGTGGATAGTGTTGGCTGGAAGTCAGGACCATCTGGGTCTGGCACATGATGGCTATTTGGCCCTTTACAGGTCACTAGTTACTTTTCAGTGATCTAGGCAGTTCTCTAGAACTAAAGAAGCTAACCTCTATTGGCAGAAGGGGTTTCTTTACCCAGGATTTCCCAGTACCAATAAAATTACATGTGTCTTCTGAATCCCTTTCCCCCTAATATGTAGGGAAGGCAGTAACATCTTGGGGGAGGGGGGGCTCAGGAAAGTCCTGAGACTCTACTCCAACCCTTTCATTCATTATTTTCTCCCGTTCCTCCAAACCCCTGGAGCAGGACTGACTTTCCCTTCAGGTATGACTTTCCTGGGATTTTTCTGCAGAAACAAACAAGACTAGGGCTTGCATGATTACTAGAATAACCATTCCATTTTCCAAGTCAACAAGAATTCATAAAGCAAGCACCCACTATGTTACAGAGTAGCACAACAGCTTCTTCTGTTTAGTTTGTTTGGGGCTCATACAGGGGAATTTGTTTTCATTAGAAGGGGCTTCCATTCAAAATCACAATAATAATTTTAATTCAACATAATTTTATGCCAAATCATCCCCCTCCCAACTTGAAAGTTACCTTAACTATGAACATCTATTGTGTTTATGTAATTTACACTCCTTTTAATTAACCTGTTAGGAGATTAGATGGCAAAGGAAAATGATTTTCAGTTTATGCCTAGCTTATAGCCCCTTGATGTGAGATATGAGGTCTTTTTTTTCTGTTTGTGGGAGAATTGGCACATGCATAGAAATACAACTCATCAGAATACAACCTTCCCTCTGATGTCTCTCAAGCTAGAAGGGAGGGTGTTAATTAGTGGACATTAAACAGCAAGAGAAAATTCCTGTAGATTTTTCACAGAGGCATAAGAAGAGTAATTGCTAGAGTAACAAAATTATATTGAATGGGAGGTAGGAAAACTATACAGGTTCCCTGTATGCACTGAGGACATGCAAAAATTGTAGGGTTGTAAAATCAGTGAGATATTCTATGTGGATTCATCACCAGAAAGATGTATGAATGAATCGAATAAATTTACACTGTAAAAAAAGAAGTTCATCTGCTGGCAAACAGAAACATGCCTCTTATTAAATCCTTAAAAGAAACCCCCTTCTCTGCCCCACATCCAAACACAGGAACTTTATTATATGGATGACATACTTTAGAATTTAAAACACTAAGCAACTTAAGGACAGGAATATTGTTTTCCAATTCCTCTGAATTCTCCTCACTCTCTCCTCTTATTATCCCTCTCCTTATATGGTGTTTTATACAGGGAAGGCATCTGTTAGCTGTAGTTTTGGTTTTTTTTTTACAATGTCTTACTCTTTTATTTGCATAATGAGCAATATTGAATGTTTTAAAAGTCCATTTGATGAAATTTGGAAATCTGTATACTGATAACATTTTTCCTAGTTGGTGAGTCTTTGCTGTTCTTTTTAAGCTCTTTAATTAATGCAAACGAATTGCCAACTCCACCTCTCAAATTATTTCATATGTGTTAAAAAATCCCGCATGGAGTCATGAACAGAAAGTTAGCCTCAAATCCAGGAAGCCCTGGGTTCAGGGTTCCAGGTTCTGAAAGAGAGTGGCTCTGTGTTTCAAGCAGCATTTGAAAGGCTAAATTGCCTAGATACTGATGTTCATTGGTGGTGGATTGGGGAGATGTTCCCCCACTTGGAAGTTCACTATACCTATGAAATCCCAGGTCGAGGCCCTTTGTATAGTATTATATAGACACTAGTAGGTAGAAGTGAAAGAGATACCTGAAAACAAGATTTCTTTAGTTTTAGGGTGGGAAAACTATATTCTTGGAGGAAAAAGTAGGAACTCCTAAAGCTAAAATATTAATTTTATTCTTTTGTCTCCTACAAAAAAAAAAAGTCCCAACCACCCTAATAATACAAAACAATTTTTAAAGAGATTCACAGCAGTTAAGAAAGAATGTCCCAAGACAGACTTCATCTTTTATTCATGGTATTTCTAATTTCCATGAATGATGTTAAAGTAGATAAGATAAAAGGAGGAAAATGCACCAGGTACAAATTAGCTCCCTATGTATTGGCTGCAAAGGCAGGAAAGTAAAGGATGAAAGGTCTCCAAATTAAATTAAAGGCGCAACAGGCAATCCATGTTCAATTATTTCTCCTTAGCAAGTGGAATGGTAGTTTCTTCTCACATTCAGCTAATTTTCAGCCTTTCCTTTCTACTGGGCTGTGCTGGAAAAGCAGTGTTTGCATTGAATAGCCCCACATTCACACACAGATCCATTTGCAAATGAAGCTCTGTGAATTGTACCAAGAGAAACAAAACAAATGATTTGTGAGGGGTGGTACCAAACATTTTTTCAACCTCAAAAACATAACTAAAACCACCCTTTGCTCTGTTCTCTGCAGCACTTATGGATTTTTGCATGATTGGATCATGGGTAATCCCTACTTCATCACCTCTAGTGCCCCCTCCCCTTATGTACTCTATTGATCTAACTACAGCTCATTTACAAAGGATTTAAGTCATGTTAATAAATATCAGGGCTACAAATAAGTGTGACTTTTACATATGTAATATTTTCAATCAGACAGATTTTGATTCTTTACTTGAAAACCTAGAATGTTTTCCAGGATTTATATCTGATACATCTCAGGTAAAGTGGGTTTTCGCCTTTGAGAATCATTTGAATTGGAAAGGTTAAAGGGGGAAAAATGCTTTCCAGACAAGAACAAACTGAAACACTAATGATAGAAAGCTGGAGATCTTAATGAGATGAGATTAGGACAACAAGCACTGGGGACTCTGGAAAGGACATTGTCTCCCTCCCACAGCCCTCAACAAAACAAAACAAAACAAAACAAAAAACCCCAAAACATAGCAAGAGAGACAAATGAAAGGTTTTGGCCCTGATTCTTTCTTCCTTTTTTTAGGAGATTCCTTTTTTAATATTTTTCTGGCTGGAGCCACAAACCAAAAAGAATCTAAGTTATAGCATTTGAAATCCACTTTACCCTAAATGGTAAATGCCCCATGTCTCCAGATAGGTAACCTGAAGTTCACATTTCCCCTTAACCTTGATACAGTTACTTAAAGAGTGTTTTCTTTTTCATCAGGAATAAGGCAAGACTAGGAGATTCTGTCCCTCAGGTCTAGAATAAATAGAGCATTGGCCTGGAAAAGTACCACAAGTACTAGGCTTCTACTCTTTTGAAAGTATGCCATGTGTCTATTAGGATATGGGTACATTTTGAAAATGAACATACAGAAAAATACAATCCTTTTTAATACAATTGAAATATAGAGTGTGAAGTGTTTTTTAACCTACTTCAGCTTCCTTCTCCCCATATGTGAATGCTTGACTTGTTTACTCTCTTATATCTTTGTAGTTTGAGGGCTCCTTTTTCACATCTTTACCTATAAACATCAACAATGTCTATTTGGTTGATAGTGTTTTGACTGATTAGCAGCAATTATTTTTTTATTTCAAACATTCTGCCTTCTTTCCCTTTCAGTCTTCTTTCCAATACCCTGTCCATACCCCTTCTTTGCCAGTTGTTAGTGCTTTCTATTTAATTCCCTTGATATAATGAAAACTCCTTTATGGAAGGGACTTTTTAAAATTTTTGTCTTTGTCTCCTCAAAATCTAGTACCCTTTCCCCCCTTCTCACATTTGAGATTTCATTGATATTAGGAACTCCTGGTATGGAAACTTCCTAAATTAATGCAAATAAGCAATAATTTTCTTAGATTACAGTCAACTTGACAGTTTGAAGGGATTTTCTAAGGTTTGAAACAGGTCTTTCTGATTCTAAGACCAACCCTGTACCTACCATACACTCTGTCTTGCCTAATAGGTGCTTAATAAATGTTTGTTGAGTCGAGTCAAGATTAGTTTCTTCAAATTAATAGAGCTTGAAGACCTGTCATAACAGTTTCTATTTGTAGGCACTCACTGTAGATTTGTGTTTGCTCTGTGCTGGTGGGACTTGTTTTGGTACTTCTTAGATCCTAGAGTGGGTGACTGTAATTTCCTCTGCCTGCTCCACTTGTCTCCAAATTATGAGCTTATAACTTTTCTTTTGTATGAATAGTAATGAGAATAGCAATTGCTTAGAAGACATGCTTCAGAAGCAAAATAGAAGAAGCTAAAGCCAATGATCTTATTTATTGAGTATTCTGCATTCTATTTTAAGTACAGTATTCAAGATTGTGCTTTCCATATGGAATTCAATAATACCCAAATATGACTCTTTATAGCCTTAGGACTCTGTTAGAATATCAGCATACTTTGTCTAGTTTATGCCTAAACATTACTGTAGATTTGAGTTCCATTGCCATTGAAGCATGAAATTTAAATTTTGCATTTAACTCAGCTCTTAGCCTAAAAGGGGGCAGAATTTATCTGCACATAAATAAATCAAAGTAATGATACCCCAGCCTTTGTATATCTCAAAAGAAGGTGGCTTAGATTAAAATAATTTGTTAGCAAAACTGTAAAACCTTAAAAATCAAAGCCCCGGGGGTCAGTAATTCTTGTGTTTATTTTAAACAATTATTTAAAATGACACATTAGCCTGAGTCGAAGTGAAAATGAACTTAATAATTTTTAATGCTTAAACTCAGAAATAGATAAAAATTTTAGATCATCTCACATCTCCCTTATTGCTCTTGGTTTCCTCAAACAAAATGAAACTCATCCTCTCTCCTTGATTGTGACAAGTCCTGCTTTTCTCCTCTGACTTTGATTTTCTTTATGTCTTTTCTTATAGACTATATGCTTTTATTTTCTTTTTTTTTCCTTGGAGGGAAATTAAAGTTAGTATGTAAGCTTTTTATGGTTTGACTTCCCAATTAAATGTTTATTCTGTAGTGTTAGGTAAGAGTTGATAATTTCTCCAAGGAGATAAAATATTAAAATTTATTTCATATTCATCGATATGCATCAGCAACTGCATCTCCAGCCTGTGCCTCTTGCCAGGGCACACAGAGCTGAATGAAGGGATGGTTTTCAAAACAGCCTTAGGTAGCAAAATGGGATGGCAGTGAGAAAACAGTGTTGAATTATTTCAGATGAATAGGGAACTTTATAATGTGAAAGAGATGCTGAAGGTCTGAGCCAATTTGAGGTGATAACAGTTCTGGAAAATAGACACTTGCCTGGATTTACATTCAGCAGGTGTACTGTAGGCAGCTTACTCCCTGAGGGCAGCAGGTTTTGCAGGAGGCATTGCCAGATCACTAGCATATTCATTATGTTGTTTCTTGAAGGCCTACACTAAAGGCTTTTCCCCTCCCCTTGCTGGTGAATGTGTGCAATCTTTGTTAATTTCCTTGTTTAATTTCTTCTTCTGGATTAGGAAGTTCTTAGGCTTTATTTATTTATTTAAGTGGAGAAGTGATTTTTGTTTTAATTGAAAACCTTGGAGGAGGTTAGTAAAAATAAAATTTCTTAAAGGAAAATCATTTTGGTCTTTCCTTTCAACTTAGAATTCAGTAGTTTTATCATTAAATTCAGAATCAAAAGGCAAGAAAAAGTGAGCAAATGGGTTATTTGACACATGGTAAACGAGATTTCTTTAGTCATGAAAATATTACAACTTTCAAAATTCTGGCTAAATATTTATCTTTTAAACCTCTATATGTAGAAGCCAACTATGCTAAATTCTGATCATTTCTTATTGAAAAAAAAATTAAAGACATCTAGGATACTTTAATTCCTGGGATAATTAAGATTCTCTTGTGAAATTCAAGGGCCTATGCTGAAAATCTGACTATTTTATAAACAATGAATCAGAGGTCTGAGAAATTGTCTAGTCTAACTCTTCATTTTATAAATGAAGAAACTAAAGCCCTAGGAGGTTTAAATTAATTTGCTTTGTTGCCTTGGGCAAATCCCTTATACCTCTGTGGACCTCAGTAATTTCATCTGAGAAGTAAGGAGATGGATTTTGATAATTTGGAAGGCCCCCTCCAGCTCTATAAGACTATTTCTACTTAAGTTTGTGGTAGACCTGGGATTAGAATCCAGTACTTCTGACTTCCAGGGAAGAAAATTTAAGAATTGGAAGTCACATAAAATTGAATTTTTATTTACTTGTTTATTTAACAGCAACATCTTAGTGATACTATGGTTTTTGTTAAATAGATGTTAGATTTTTCCTACTAATAGCATCAGCTAGCCTCCAACTCAACCCAAAATGTGCAGGAAATTGTATGATAGACTTCTTTAGAGTGACCTCTGAATAGTCAGCAACAAAACGAAGGGCCTAGATGGACAGCACTTGGAGCAAAGCCATTATTTTATTTTGCGTTGAAATTGAAAGCATGTCAAAGTGAGTAGTAGATGCCTAGATGTTAGATACAGAAATACAAAAATAGAAGTATTCACCTATAATACATCAGTACATCTTTGGTACATCATAGAACCTATTTTGAGCCCAGTAAGATGAGGATCAACTGGTTTTCCCTTCTTTTGTTTGCAATGGTAAAGATTTTATAATTTTATAATATAGTACAATTGGGATTGAGGTCCATGGACTTGGCTTTTGGAGAAAAAGTTTTGGATAACTATTTCAATTTAGTTGGTTTCCCTTGTGATCCCGTGCATTTTATCTTATGCATTTAAAGATATCATTCTGGGAAAAGGTCCATAGACTTTGTCAGACTACCAAGATTGTTCAGTCATTTCATTTCAGATGTGTCTGACTCTTTGTGACCCTGTTTGAGGGTTTTCTTGGCATTTTGATTTGCCATTTTTTTCTCTAGCTCATTTTACAGATGAGGAAACTGAGATAAACAGGACTAAATGGCTTGTCTAGGGTCACACAGCTAGTAAGTATCTGAAGCTTTAGAGTTGAATTCAGGAAGATGAATCTTCCTGGGACTCTACTGTACCACCTACTAAAGGGGTTCATGCACAAAAACAGATTAAGAATATCTGCTCTATAATATTTAGGAGTAGTTTTGAAATCCTGCTCATGAAAACCTTCTTTTTGTAGGTTATGAATGAATTATTTCCCAGAAATGCAAACTATTTCTATGTGAGGAACATAATAAAGAATTGTATTTTTATAATTATTCCATATTATTATGACTGCTATTTACTAGTGCTTTAAGGTTTTTATATGATATATTAATTACCTCATTTGATTGTTACAACAACCCTGTGAGGTAGGTGCTATTATTATCCTTATTATATAGATGAGGAAACTAAGGTTCAAAGAGATAATACTATTTGCTCAAAATGAGACAGTGAAGTTTGGTTTATGGTTCAAAGACCTGGGTTCAAAACCTGATGATTACTTATTAGTTGTGTGGCCTTAGACAAGTTGCTTCATTCCTCTAGGCCTCGGTTTTAACATCTGAGGAAAAATCATAGATGATCCTAGGATCACAAGGTGAGTGTCAGAGGCTAGATTAAAACCCAGTTCTCTACTTATGTTAGGTCCAACACTATTTTCGAGGTACATCCCTGCAACATCAGGGATACTTTCTATTTTGTCCTTTTGCTTCCTTGGATTTCAGTCTACCTCTTCATCAAATTCTCCTAGATGCGTTAGTTTTGCAGATGAGGCAAGAGTAAAATAGTAGGGGCTAGGTAGGTGGCTAAATGGATTGGAAGTTGGACCTAGAGATGAAAGATCCTGGATTCAAATGTGACCTCAGACACTTCCTAGCTATATGATCCTGGGCAAGTCACTTAACTCCCATTGCCTAACCCTTATTGCTTTTCTGCCTTGGAACCAGTCCACAGTATTGATTCTAAGTTCAAGAGCTATTTTTGTTTTTTTGTTTTTTTTTTATCTAAAATGGTAAAAGTGACACTGGACACTCACAGGAAAACTGAAAAATTCTTCCTACATCCCCAGTGCCTGTTGAATGGATACCATGATTTGAGAAGATACTTTATTTCAAGAGTTTTCAATACAGTAGCGAAGGAGATTTATGAATTGGAGAAAGACCCAATTCTTTTACCAAGGGATGGCTGAAAAATCCCAGGAATTTAAGAATGACTTTGTGATAAGGATTCTTAAGAGCATCTTGTCTCACTCTTTGACTAAAGTCATATTTTTTTGTTGTTCAATTGTTTCTGACTCTATGACCCTGTTGAGCGTTTTCTTGGAGTAGTTTGCCTTTTCCTTCTCCAGCTCAGTTTACAGATGAGGAAATGGATACAAAGTTAATTGACTTGTTCAGGGTCACATAGCTGGTAAATGTTTGAGGCCAGATTTGAACCTAAGAAGATGAGTCTTCCTGACTCCTGGAATTTCTATCCACTGTGCCACCTAACTGTCCACATATACACATGGATACACATATGTGAATATGTTGAGAGAGAGAGAAAGAGAGAGGGGGGAGGGGGGGAAGAGTGTTAACTCTTGCCTTCAGGAACTCAAAAACAGGAACGCCTGGGTTTAAATACTGTTCCTATCACTTACTAGTTATGTGACTTTTCCTCTCAGCTTCAATTTCTTCATCTGTAAAAATAGGATTAATACCTGTAATATCTCACAGGGTGTTATGGTACTCAAATGAAATAATCTACGTAAATCACTTTATATAATTCAAAACATTTTTAAAATGTCAGATAGTATTATTAATTGGGAATACGGGTCACTTGCAAATGCCTATGAATTTGTTGTCAATAATATATCTAATAAAAAACAGTATCATACAGTGGAAGGAGAACTGAGTCTGTCAGAGGATCTGGGTTCAAATCTTAATTCTAGAACTTACTACCTCTTATTACCTATGTGGTCTTAGATAAGCCACTTGATGTCCTTTGTCCTCACCTTCCTCATCTGTAGTATGGAAGGATTGGGATAGATCAGAGGTGTCCAACAGTGCTGGGGAACTAGATTAAAATGTAATTGGGAAATATTTAGCAAAATAATAAAAATGCAATAGAACATAGATAATGTTAATATGTGGTTTTCTAAGGCAAAAGGCAATGCGTGCCCCTTGGGTATCCTTATGTAGGATACTGTGGCCCCTATTTCTATTTGAGTTTGATACCACTTACCTTACTTCTGTGATTTGTTTCTATGATCTTATAAACCTCACTATAGAAATATACACATTAATTGCTTGAGAACTGTGGGATTGAGGGTGGGAAGGATGAAGGATAGAGGCAGGTGTGAAGACCCCGGGAAACTTGATGAATTCTCTGCCTGGTGCAGTTTCTCAGAGGCTTGAAGCTATCCTGATCAGAGAGCTGGCCAAATGTCTTATCCCTCATTTCTTAGATCTCCAGCTACCGTTGAGCTCCCTGTCTCCATCATATCAGTCTTACTGGGAGTGGCAGGGGCTCCTAACACCCTAAGATTGATTTGTACCCTAGTGTAACACTGATCACATCTTTCTTGTTAATTTGCTTAGTATAACTGGGCTTACATGGAAAGATTTTGTGGAGGAGGTGAGAGTTTAACAGAATGGAAGGGCATTAAAAGAAGATTTAGATGAAGAGGAGGTGGGAGGGGTGTTTCAGTGATAGGGAATGGCATTTATGGTACTTTAGAGTCATAAAAGGGTAAAATGTGGGTGTGTGAAAGCAGTGTGTCCCTGTCTGAAGTTGAGAGCAAGTAATAGGCTTGGAGTAGAAATAGATGGTTAGATAAGAAGGAATCACTGAATTTTAGGACTGGAGGGAGATATTAGGGACTACTATAAATACCTTATTTTATAGATGAAGAAAGGAAAGAGAAGGGAGCTGCTCAATACCACCAGGCCAGTACAAGATCCCAAGTCTCCTGAATCCAGGCTAGTAATCTTTTCCATATACTGTATAACCTCCTCAATTGGTGCTGATTTTTTTCATATGCTCTGATTGTAAATTGTAATGTGTTTTTAGAAGGGTAGATATATGTACACTACTTCTAGCATGTGGCCTCAGGAGAAGCAGAGCAAATCTCTTTAATGGCTTACCTCTTCTTTTGCTGTATCCTCATTTCCTCTCCAGGTTTTTAAGTGGGTGGTATTCATGTTTTCAATTCAATTCAGTTCAACATGCATCTGCTCTGGTCCTATGTGCCAGGTACCCCATTAGCCTTTGGAAGTACAGAACCAAAAATGAAAACAGTCTCTGCTCTCAAGGAGCTAACATTCCATTGTCCTGCCTCACCTACTCTGTGGGGTCCTGAATGGCAAGCCAGGGAACTTTAAAGAGGGCAGCTGTGGGCTGCCAAACACTGAAGAGCTTAAAATTCATTTTCCTTTTCAATTTTTCCTGAAGGCTTAAAAAATAAATGTGTTGAAACTTTTAGTGTAAGCCCCTGTTATAGAGATTAGGAAACTATACTGGTAGAATGTTTTATTTTATTTGCTTTAAATAGCATAGTTTGTAACCTGGTGGCCATGGACTTTAAAATATATTTATTTTAAGAACTACATTTCAATTTAGTTGGATTCCTTTTTAATTCTATTTAATTTATCTTATGTAATTAAAAACATTATTGGGCTTCACCTGATTGCTATAGAGTACATCACACACACACACACACACACACACACACACACACACACACACACACACACACACAGATTTAAATATCCCTGGCATAGGTCATTAGGGTTCATAGATTTAAATCTAGAAAGTATCTGCAGAAGATATCTAGTCCAACACTACCATTGTATAGATGAAGAAAAAGAGTCCCAGAGAGGTCAGGTAACTCAGTCAAAATCACAAAGCTGGCAAATTAAATTAGAATCTAGGACCTCTGCCTTCTGTCTTGCCATAAGTGTGCTCTTGATTGACTGCAGGGTCATACTATCATAGAATCTTAAGACCAGAAGAAATCTTAGAGCTCACCTAGCTCAATCCTGGCCTTTTACAGATTGAACAAACTGAAGGACCCAGAGGTAGAACGACTTGCCTAGACTTACCCAGCTAAACAGTGGTAGAGTTAAGTCTTATTTGGGTTTCCTGTCTCCCAGGGCAGTGGTAATGGCTTTATGTTACCCTCATTTACTAATTACTTCTTATTATTCATAGGAACATAGGTTTTGATCTAGAAAAGACCTTGAAAGCAGGTCATGTAGAAATGAGGAGCCTCTGAAGAAATGGGGTCTAAAGTTCATGAAATTGGAGACTTTATGCCTGTTTATTTCCTGGCTTCAGGTCAAAATGGGCAGTAACTGGCAGTTGTAGTAATTAGTGTGTTGTAAGCCCCAAATCTGATGATATTACAGAGACAGATTCTAGTCCTTCCTCAACTATAAACCTGTTGTGACCTTAGTTTCCTCTGTATCTGTGGTCATTGTTTATTTTGCAAATAAGGAAACTGAGGCCAACAGGGTTGAGTGACTAGCTCAGGATCACAAAGCTAGTAAGTGTCTAAGGCCAGATTAGAACTCAGGAAGATGAATCTTCCTCACTCTAGGCTTGGCACTCAAAACACTGGGCCACTTGTTTTCTCCCACTATCTTTTTACTCTTTTTTTTTTTGAAATGTGACATCCTTTATTTCCTCCAAGAATTGTTTTCTTCAGTGAAAAAAGCTCTTCTTTCACAATATGATGAACATAGAAATATGTATTACATGATAATATATGTATGACTAATATTGTATTAACTGCCTTCTGGTGGAGGTGGGAGTGTTGAGAGAGAAAGAACATGTATTATAAAATATTAGAAAAAGAATATTGAAAAATTATACTACTTATTTTTTAATTAATCCATTCTCTCTATGTACACTCAGTCACTTTGGTTGTGTATCTATTACATTTTTTGCCTTCATTTTCTTCATATTTTAATTCTCCTTCCCCATGTTTCTCTCTCTTAATCCTCTGTATATTCTCCATTACTTTCTTTTTACTCTTTTTAAAAATAGAGATGTTAATTCGTGCCTATGTACCCTAAAGTTATTTTTAAGAAAAAAAAAATAATGAAATAGAAATGGTAGCTGAAAGTATCATATAAGCAAAAAAAAATTTATAAATTGACTCCCCCTCTTGCTCTGGCCTTTTAAGAGATGAAAGGGGCCTCAGTGGCTATATAGTCATATTCCTAAGAGGTAGTGAGGTGATGCTATGGTTAGAGTCAGAAAGACCTGAGTTTAAATTTGGCCTCAGGTGCTTACTAGATGTGTGACCCTGGGGCAAGTCACTTAACCTCTATTGGCCTCAGTTTCTTCATGTAAAAATAGGCATAATAAAAGCATCTCCCTCCCAGGGTTGTTGTAAGGATCAAATGAGATATTTGTAAAGTGCTTTGCAAACATGAAGTTGCTCTGTAAAAATGCTACCTATTATTAGAACTGGTCAAAAATCCCCTCTACAACATTTCTGACAAGTGGTTTTCCTTTTTTTTTTTAATTTAAAACCCTTACCTTCCATCTTGGAGTCAATACTGTGTATTGGCTCCAAGGCAGAAGAGTGGTAAGGGCAATGGGGGTCAAGTGACTTGCCCAGGGTCACACAGCTGGGAAGTGTCTGAGGCCAGATTCAAACCTAGGACCTCCCATCTCTAGGCCTGGCTCTCAATCCACTGAACCACCCAGCTGCCTCCTGGTCTTCCTTTTCTTTTCTTTTTTTTTAATTTTAAACATTATTTTATTTCGTCATTTCCAAACATTATTCACTGGAAACAAAGATCATTTTCTTTTCCTCCCCCCCCCCCCCACCTTTCCCTCTCCCATAGCCGACGCAGGATTCCACTGGTTATCACATGTGTTCTTGACTGGAACCCATTTCCCTGTTGTTGGTATTTGCATTAGGGTGTTCATTTAGAGTCTCTCCTCAGTCACATCCCCTCCAACCCTGTAGTCAAGCAGTTGCTTTTCATCGGTGTTTTTACTCCCACAGTTTATCCTCTGCTTGTGGATAGTATTTTTTAGATCCCTGCAGATTGTTCAGGGACATTGCATTGACATTAATAGAGAAGTCCATTACGTTCGATTGTACCACAGTGTATCAGTCTCTGTGTACAGTGTTTTCCTGGTTCTGATCCTTTCGCTCTGCATCACTTCCTGGAGGTTGTTCCAGTTGGTCTTCCTTTTCTTAAAGAAGTCCAGTGAGGGGAAACCCGGTGCTTTCCCAGGAAGTCCATTTCACTTTAAGATACCTCTAATTTCCAGAAGTTTTTCTTTGCCATCAGACCTAAATTTGCTCTTTGTAGCTTTCTCTCATTGCTACACATTTCCCACTAAACTGAATGGCATATCTGATATTTGAATATGACCATCGTACCCAGTTTCTACAACCCATCCTTTTCAGGGTATCATCACAGGGCTCTTCACCATCTCTTTGCCCTCCTTCAGGTGTTTGCTAATATAGCAATGAATCACTCAAGGAAACAATGTCTTCAAGGATCTTATGTTGTAGGGAGAGGAGACAACATATATACAAAGTAATTTTAAAAGGAGGGACTGTCTGCTGTGGGAGTAAAAAAAAATTATGTAAAAGGAGGGTAACTTCTTCACCTAAACTTTAAAGGAAGCTAGAGATTCTAAAACATGGAGATGAGGCGAGGGTACACTCCAGGGATGGGAGGGAGTTTGTGCAAAGGCACAAAGAGGATATGGAACGTCATGAGAAAAATGAGAAATGTCAAATAGGCCAATATGATAAGGTTAGTAAAGGTAGATTAGATCCAGATTGTAACGAGTTTTTAATATCAATAGATAAATTAGTATTTAATCCTAAAAGTATCTTATCATGAGAGAGAACCAAGAAGAGAGAATAGTAGGAAGAAGTGTAGCAAGTTCTGCCATAACTCCTTCAAACAGATGTAGGAAATGTACATGACTAAATCTTAGTTAAGAAATGCAAGAATGAAATCAGTGAATCATTTTTCCAGGACAGTTCATCAAGAGTTAGAGAGGTCTGTGAACACTGGGGACCGGTTCTATCTAGGAGCCTGCCTTGTAGGACAGGAAGAGACTATACACCAGGGCAAGGAGAGGTTCCTAATCCAACCAAAAGGGTCTACATTTATGTAGGGTAAGGTGCAGGAACAGGTACCACCTGGTAGCTCTGTCCTTCACTACCCAGGTCTGGATTACAGATCCCAGTGGACTGAGAAGGGGACCTGTGCCTAAGGATGGTATTCCAGGGTGAGGAGCAGTCTTAGACTCTCTAAGCCAGCTTTAGTGAACCTTTCACCCCTCCTCCCCCCAGTGCCCAAAGGGCAATTTCAAGCTATCTGTGAGCTCCCACATTATTGGAGAGAGCTGAAGGAGGAAGTGCTTGCTTTGGGCAAATGAACAGAGGGGTGGGACATGCAAAAAATGACCTCAGGCACTGGGAAGAGGGGAAGGGAGCAGTTCCCCAAGTGCTGCCTCTGTACATGTGCCACATCTTCACCAACATTACTCTAGGCTGTATACCAAGCAAGGAGCAGTTGCAGAAGAAAGTAGTAGCTGTGTGGCTATTACTGGTCCCCTAGGACCAGAGCAAGGTCTCCTGTTCTGACTCCTAGCTAAGTCTGAGAACTAGAAAGGAATAACCAGGGCAGAAACCCCAGTCTAAAGAGAAGCCTACAGTTCTGTTCCCTCAGAACCATCAGAGCTTTCCAGCTGGCTGATATTAGCTGAATCCAGTAGCATCTACTGAAACTCCAAATAATACAAGATCACAGACTTCTTGTTCAGATCTAAACCTAGGTCAGAAGCTTGCAGAGCTCAGACCAGAAAGGCATCAATTAGCCTTTGGCCCAGATCAGACTACTTTGGAAATGCTGAAAGCTTAAAAGTCCCCAGCCTTAAAAAGTCCTTTAAAGATTATAATAATACAACATATAATAAAGTAGCAGGACCAGCCTAGACACTCCTTGCAGAAGTAAATAGAGCAGAAATAAAATCCAAAGACAGGAAGTGTATTAAAGAATAAACATTCCAAAAGGAAATAAAGAATAAGAATCCTACCAGGAAAAGTTATTTTGGTGATAGGTATATTCAAGACAGAGACCCAGCAGAAGAGAATGCCTCCAAAACATCCACAAGTAAAAGAAAATATAAGACAAAAATTGAACTAAGTTGGCAGGAAGAGATGAAACAAAAATTAAAATAAGTTTTAAAATATTTTTATAAATAAAAATGAGAGTACTGGAGAATAAAAATTGGAAAAAAATAAGCTATGGAAGATAGAATTGGGAAGAGAATATACAGTTTGGCACAAGAAATATAAAACCTTGCCCAAGCAACAAACTCTTGGAAAATTATAAAAGATCAAATAGAAGCCAAAGACTCTAGCACAGAAAGAATTAGAAAAATAAAGTCAAACAACAAAATAAAAGAATAAGAAGAAAATATAAGGTATTTCATAGCAAAATAATTGACCTATAAAACAGATCAAAGAGCTGAATGTCATCAATTTTTTGTTCCCCTTGAGAGCCTAGCTATTGTATTTCAAGAAATCTTAAAAATAAAACTTCAGAGATCTCTTATAAATATGAGACAATGTAGAAATAGAAAGAGTCCTCTTCTAACTTCCCAAAAGAAGCACCCAAATGAAAATTCCCAGGAATATCATAGCCAAACCCAGAGCATCCAAGTCCTTTTTCCAAATTAAAATTAAAAACTACTATAAGCAGCCAAAAAGAAAGCTTTTAAGTTCCAAAGAGGTACAGTGAAGATCACACATGATTTAGGAGAAATGGAGAGCTTGGAATTCAGTATTCCAGAAAGTAAAGGATATAGGGATACAGTCCAAAATTACTTACCCAGAAAAGCTGAGTATAATGGGAATAGGATGAATCTTTAATGAAATAAAAGTCTTATAAACATCCTGATGATAAGACAAGAGCTGCATAGAAAATCTGAAATATAAGCATAGGGTGTGAGAGACAAAAGAAAAGTAAACGTGAACAATCATAATGAAATAAACAAGAAAAAACTATTTACATTCTAATTTCTAAAGTGGAGATGATTCATTTTATCTTCTCTGAGCCCTAGCATCATCAGGGGTCATAGAGAGAAATTAAGTAGACAAAAGACCTATAAGTGCTTCTGTAATATCTTGATGCTTTTGAAAGAAGAATAAGAGAATAGAATAATAATACACTTGGAAAATAAAGGAGGAGGAAGGTTAGGGAAAATTATCTCCCATAATCAGGGTGGACAAGTAGACATTTATGTAAACAAGGAAGAGAGAATGAGGAAGAATGGCTGACAGGAGCCTCACTCATTAAAATTTGTCAAAGAAAAGAATACTGTTTTTTTTTTATGAACACAAATCCCAAAATATGAGAGAATTTTAAAATGTAACAATTGAAATATTGAGAGGCAGTGCATATTAAATTAAATTTATTAATTATCTACTCAAGACAAACTAAATCGACTCCCTCCAGGATCCCAATGGCCAAGGAGGGCAAACAGAGCAAAAGAGAGGGGCAAAAGAGGAAGAGAACCTCCGGCATACATCTTTTGTATTCTTTGTGACTTCTTCATCCAGTCCCTCCCATAGACATCCCAAGACATTTCTAATTGGTTAGTAGTCACAGAGAAGGCAGACTTAGAGACCCCAACTCCTCCCTGATTACTTCATGACATGTCTCAAGAGGATGCCAGGAAGCCCCCTTACTCCTTCATCATGTGACTGTGGTCCAAAATGGCAGCTAGGGCTTGCTGACTTCCCCCCCCCCCCCCAAAAAATAAACAAGGAACAGGTCTCCAAGAAAAGCCAACCCAGGGAAATATCCATAGGTCAGGGAGTAAATCACTTTAACTTAGAGGCTTAAACCCAGGTTTAATAAATGTTTCATATGAAAATTATTACTGTTCCATATTAATTTTCCACAGAATATATTAAGTCATTTGGTAAAGGAGAGCTAGCTGAAAAAGAGGCATGGCTCCTGGTTTTCCATTTCTTTCTCCAGCTCATTTTATAGATGAGGAGACTGAGGCAAACAGAGTTGAGTGACTTGCCAAGGTCACCCAGCTAGCAAGTGTCTGAAGTCAAATTTGAGTTCAGATCTTCTTGATTTCAGGCCCGGCACTTTATCCACTGCATTACCTAGCTGATCAGTAAACATTCCATAAAATTTTAGTGAAAACCAAAGCACTAAGGGAATCCAAAACATAAGCATGGGTAGACCCAAAAGAAGTAGATCCAAAAGTAAAAGTGGGAATGGCAGCCCAAATTATAACTGTGCTGGGTGAGTCCAGGACCTGAAGGAACCCAAGATTCCTTGTAGTCTTCTTAACATTCCTATGTAATTTCTGTGTTCAGGACAATATTCTGGATGCAAACAATCTTCAGTAACATAAAGTTGGATTTAAACAGTATAGTAAGTAATGTTTTCCAAACAATATAATAAATCATTTTCCTGCAATACACATAGAAGATAAATACATTTCACCAAACAGGGAATTAGGAGAGAAAAGGAAAAAGGGTGTAATTAGAGAAAGGACAGGTTATGGGAGAGAATATTCTTAAGTAAAACAAACATGATGTACAAAAATATTTATAGTTCTTTTGGGGAAGGTAGATTGCTCAGTGGATTGAAATCCAGCTAGAAATAGGAGTTCTTGGGTTCAAATATGACCTCAGATACTTCCTAGCTTTGTGACCCTGGGCAAGTCACTTAACCTCAATTGCCTAGCCCTTATCACTCTTCTGCCTTGGAACTTTAGTAATTATTCTAAGATGGAAAGAAAGGGTTTAAAAATGTATTTATAGCCCTTTATATGTCATATAAAAATTGGAAGCTGAAGGAATGCACATCATTCAAAGAATGGATGAACAAGTTATGGTATATAAATATGATGGAATGCCATTATGATATAAGAAATAATAAATGGGTTGGTTTTATTATTTTTTTACTTTTATTTAGTTAGTTAATTTAGAATATTTTTCCATGGTTACAAGATTCATGTTTTTCCCTTCCTTCCCCCCAACCTCCTCCCTTAGCTGACACACAATTCCACTGGGTTTTACATGTGTCACTGATCAAGACCTATTTCCTTATTATTAACATTTTCACTAGGGTGATCATTTAGAGTCAACATCCCTAAACATATCCCCATTGACCCTGTGATCAAGCAGTTGTTTTTCTTCTGTGTTTCTATTCCCAAAGTTCTTCCTCTGCATGTAGATAACATTCTTTCTCATAAGTCCCTCCAAATTGTTCTGGATCATTGCATTGCTACTAGTAGAGAAGTCCATTACATTTGATTGTACTACAATGTATCAGTCTCTGTGTATAATGTTCTCCTGGTTCTGCTCCTTTCACTCTGCATCAATTCCTGGAGATTGTTCCAGTTCACATGGAATTACTCCAGTTCATTATTCCTTTGAGCACAATAGTATTCTATCACCAACATATACCACAATTTGTTCAGCCATTCCCCAATTGGAGGGCATTCCTTCATTTTCCAATCTTTTGCCACCGTAAACTGTTCAGCTATGAGTATTCTTATAGAAGTCTTTTTTCCATATTATCTCTTTGGGGTACAGTAAATGGGTTAGTTTTAGAAAAACCCAGGAAGACTTTTATGTCTGATGCAAAGAAAAGTTCTTTAGTATACCTATTTTCTCACATCTCCTCCAGCATTTGTCATTTCTGATAGGTGTGAGGTATTGCCTCAAAGTTGTTTTAATTTGCATTTCTCTAGTCAGTAGTGATTATGAGTATTTTTTCACATGACTATAGATAATTTAGATTTCTTCTGAAAACTACCTTTTCACATCTTTTGTTCATTTATCAATTGGAGAATGATTCCTATTTTTATAAATATTACTTAGTTCCCTGCATATTTGAGAAATGAGACTTTTATCAGAGAAACTTGCTGTAAAAATTTTATAATACTTCATTATCTATGCCACCTTTTGGCTAAATATAGTTTCCCTGATTATCTCTTTTAAATTAGATCTGTTTTTGCTTTATCTCAGATCATAATTGCTACCTCTGCCTTTATTTTACGTCAGCTATAGCATATTAGATTCTCTTCAAGCCCTTTATTTTAACTATGCTGGGGGGTTGGGTGGTTCTGTTTCAAATGTATCTCTTGTAAACAGCATGTTATTGGATTCTATTTCTAATCAACTCTGCTTTCATTTCATGGGTGAGTTCATCCCATTCACATTCACTGTTATGATTAGTGTTTATTTCTCTCCAACCTATTTTCTACTGTTTATCTTTCTCTCTCCCTTTTTAAACTGTCTCTTCTCAAATGTCTGTTTTGATTTTACCACTGCCTCCCTTAATGCATCCTCTCTTCCTTTATCCCCTTCCCCTCCTTAGATGAGCAAATTTCTAAGCCCAACTAAGTGTGTCTATATAGTATGGTCTCTTTGAACTAGCTCTTATGAGAGTGAGATTCAAATATTACTCTCTATCATCACCCCCCATTTTCTCCTTCACTTGCATATCTCTTTTGTAAAATATAATTTTCCCCATTATTCCCCTCTCTTTCCCCTTCTCTCACTGCATCCCTCATTCTCATCCTCTCTTTTTTTTTTGAGATTCCGACATAAAATGGCTCAGTCATGTCCTCTGTCTATGTAGACTTCTAGATGCCCTAATAATGATAAAGTCTTAGGAATTACATATATCATTTTCTCATATAGAAATATAAATAGTCTAACCTCATTGAGTTCATTATGATCTATCTTTTGTGTTTACCTCTTTAAGCTTCTCTTGAATCTTGTATTTAAATGCCATATGTTCTTTTCATCTATGATATTTTCATCAGGAATGCTTGCAAGTTCTTCCTTTTCATTGAATATGTATTTTCTTCCCTAAAGGATTATCTTCAGTTTTAGTGAGTAGGTTATCTTTGGTTATAATAGTAATGCCTTTGCCTTTCAGAATATCATATTTTAAACCTTTAATATGGAAGCTGCTGAATCTTGTGTGATCCTATCTATGATTCCATGACATTTGAATTGTTCCTTTCTGACTACTTGCAATATTTTCTCCTTGCCATAGGAGATCTGGATTTTGGCAATAATTTTCCTGAGGTTTTTCACTATGAGATCTCTTTCAAGAGGTAATCAGTGGATTCTTTCAATTTCTATTTTACCTTCTGGACCTGAGATAGAGCAGACTTCCTTTATGATTTCTTGAAATATATCTAGGCTATTTTTAAAATCAAGGCTTTCAGGCAGTCCATAATTTTTAAATTCTCTCTCCTCAATATGTTTTCCAGGTCAGTTATATTTCCAGTGAGATATTCCACATTTCTTTCTATTTTTTTCCTTTTGACTATGTTTTATTGTTTCTTGATATCTCATTAAATCATTACCTTCCACTTGCCCAATTCTATTTTTTAAGAAATATTTTCTTTAGTGTACTTTTGTACTTTTTAAAATTTGACCCATTCTACTTTTTAAGAAATTCTTTTTTTCTCTAATAAATGAAAGTAAAATTATTAAATGTAATATTAATTAAAATATTATGGTCACTGTTATAAAATTAACTCTCAAGTCAGGAATCTGTTAGTAGCTCTTAACAATGTAATTTTAATAAAAATGACAATATATGAAAAGAGAAATGAAGGAAGGGCACAGAAAGTCTCACCTACCTATAAAAAATACCCTAAGCCAAAATCCAAAGGCTGCCAAACCACTTAGCCTGCAAAGCCCTCTAGCACCAACTGAGAGAGAGAGAGAGAGAGAGAGAGAGAGCTTTGCCCCACCCCTTTTATCCTTTATGCCCTGTACCTCCCACAACACAGACATGCAAAAATGGGGTGTGGGGTAGGACAAACTTAGTGATTTCTATCATCACACTTCAGGCAACTTTTGTACTTTCTTTTCTATTTGGTTTATTTTTAGGAATTACTTTTCTTCATTAATTTTTTGTGCTTCTTTTACCATTTGACTAATTCTTTTTTAAAAAGTGTTGGGCTTGTGTCCAGTTAGAATTTTTCTTTGAGGCTTTGCTTATAGCTGTTTTCTCCATGTTGCCTTCTTCTGAACTCATGTCTTGGTCTTCTCAGCAGCTTTTTATGGTTGAGTACTTTTTGTTTTATTTTGTTGTTATTTGCTTATTTCTCAGCCTATTTCTTGACTGTGAACATTATGTTAATCTATGCTCTGCCCACCTGGAGGTGGGAGAGGTGTGATCTGGGGAAAGGTGTGTGGTCACTGCTCTCCTGGTATGTGCTATGATCTTTATCCAGGGAGAGCCTGGCCTCCCCAGCAGCTGTGAGAGTTGGCAATCCTGTTTACCCTGGAAATGTGATCAATGTCCCTGCAGCCACTATTTATAGTGCTCTTCAATGCCTTGACTTTCTCGCTTATGAATGACCTCATGCACTCCCCTCTGATCTAGAGCTGTGACCCAGAACTGTGTATTGGCAATAGAGTTGCCAAATAGAATCAGACCCCACACCCAATTCCAGCAAAGAGTCCCCTGCCATTCTTCTCTAAATGTTTATCTGACACCTGTACTACTCCTGAAGCTGTGGCTGCCACTGCAAGGGGTGTCCCCAAAGCCCACAGCTGGTGCTACCACCACATGTACTCTAGGTCATCCCCCAATCCAGTGTCCCAGACCTCTCCTGCTGAGCCCCCAGGTTGTCTTGACCAGGAAAAATGTCCCACCCTGACCGTTTGTTGGCTCTGCCACTTCAGAATTTGTGTTGTTATTTTAAAATTGTTTGGAGAGGAATGCTGGGAGCCTTCAGCTGGGGCAATGTCTCCATTCTACACATTTGGTTCCATCCCTCTTAGGTCTTTTTCAAATGAATTATTTAACAGCTATACCTCCACCATTTCAGGCCTTCAGAGTTGATTTTGGGGAGCTAAGTATAAGCCTTTACACTTATCTCTCTTAAATTTTATCTTATTAGATTCAGCCCAACATTCTATACCATTATGTTCTTTTTTAATCCTGAATATCATTTAGAAATCAAAGTGGACAAGGAAAATTGTAGAAGAAATAAGCCATGAGCAGTCTAAGACAAAAAGCCCCTTCTTCTCAGAAAGCTCAATATAGATTTTCTAGATACAGTTTCTCTGGTGATTTCATATATGTGTGTATATATATTTATATATACTTGCACACATACACATACATAGTTATCTTTTGTTTTTATATCCATTTCATTTCTATCCATATCCTTTTCTCTCTTCTCTTAGCCATTTGAACTTTTTCTTATAGTATAGAAGATAAAAAGAAGAAAAATACATTGTCAGGACCTCCCAACATGGCAGCTGAGCCTTTCAATATATGTGATCTTCTATACTCATAGTTTCCCACTTTTGCAAAGAAGGGAGAGAGGTGCATTTTCTTATTCCTTCTCAAGGACAAAGTTTGATCATTATAATTATACAGTGTTCAATTGTCCTACTATATTGTTGTTTGGTGTTTTTTTTTTTTTACTTTTCCCACTGTTATTGGGTATAGCCTTTCTATTTCTTTTTACTTCACTCGGCATCGTTTCATATTGTCTTTCCATATTTCCTTGAATTTTCCATAGCCATCATTTCTTAAAACACAGTAATATTCCCCTATATTCCTGCACTGTGTTTTTAAACTATGTCCCAAATGATGGGTCTGCACTTTTCCTGACATTACAAGGGGTCCCTGGCTTTTCTTCTTCACTTGATAAAGAATGACAATGTAAGGAAGTATGGTCTGTTTGTGGACATACTTTGTTTATTGCTCAAGTAAACTTGGCATTGCAAGATTAAAATGCCAGTATCATTTTAAAAGGTCAAATGACAGTTTGGGGTATTTTTATATCTTTGAAAAGTTATTTTGCTACATCTGTTCACACTGGAGCAAATGCTGAGAGACACAATTGCGAAGTTTTTCCTGTACTGAAGAACCTCAGTCTTATCTTGTTGAAAATCTCCTACTTCCCTTGCTCCCTACCACCTACTGTCAGAAGAATTATTATGGTAATGGGCTCCATCTTGTAATTATAAGATACATTTCTTTTCCTCCATAATTAACATGTAACCCCTATTTTCTTGACTACAAGCTCTTTATTTCCTGTAATATATACTGAAAAGTGTAACTTTCAGTTTTCTAGGTTTGATTTTTGTTTCCAAGAATAATTGAAAAGTTTTTTAGTGAGGTGGGGAAGGAAGAGACTGTGGATCTATAATTTTGTTGTTTTGTTGAGTTCCTAGTTTGGATATTCCTTTCACTAATGTAGATAGGCAGCTCTGTAACTTATCAACTTATAGCACGGGTTTCTTAACTTTTTTGGGTGTTATGGATCCTTTCAGCAGTCTGGACCTCTTCTCAAAATAATTTTTTAAATGAACAAAAAATAAAATACACAAGATTACAAAGAAAAATAAAGGTTCATGAAAATAAAGATATATTTTTTCATCCAAATCCAGACTCCTTCACATCTATCTATGAGTCCTCTGTTTAAGAACCCTATCTCAGAAAATTACTTGGTGCACCAGAAGGTTAGGTAACACAGAGGCAGAACTTGAGAGTTAGAACCTCAGTAGTCATCTAGCCCAAGACATCCTGGAAAAAAGAATTCCCACTACAAATGTACTCAACAGCTGGATATCCAGCCTTTGCTAGATGACTGTCAGTAAGAGGGAACCTTATAACTGAGAAGCAGCTAATTTCACTATGTGATAGATCTAATGGTTAAGGAGTTTTCCAGATATCAAGCCTGAATTTGCATCTTACTTCTTTTGTTCTTTATCAGAACAAGTACAATGTTTCTTGAAATCCTTGACAGTACTAAGGGCTCTAGTGGCAAGAACTTTCTTTAATGGGTCTTTAATAGCTGGAACTGTAGCACCCACAGAAGCAGTTGCCAGAGCACGCATCTTCACAGGAATGGTTTCCCAAGATGATGACTTCTGGAATTAAGCTGGAAGCAAGACTGATCATTGGGGTGGGGAGAGAGTGAGTCACACTCCTAGTTGTCATAGGTTTATATACCTGTTGTTGGTAGATGGATAATAATTTGGGTTGATGATGCAAGAATGATTCTTCACAATTATTGCTCTCCTCAAAAATGAATGTGGTATGTGGATTTGAAGCAGTTCTGATGATCTGGGTAAGGGGAGTTGGGGAAGAACCTGGGCTATCTCTACCATGCCTGATGGGAGATGGTGACTGTTTTGACTTGACTATCTCTTCCTTGGTGTGTTTCAATTAGGTTGATGCCTTTCCAGTATATAAAACAATGAAACTTTTCCCCAATGACTTCATGTGTGTTTATGTGTGTATGCATGTGCTAATGTGCATGTGTGTGTGCATGTATGTGTAAAAAATTATCTGATTTTCAGAACAAGGCTGTGTGGTCATAATTCAAGTAGATGCATAGAATTTATTTTATTCTCTTAAAAAAAAAACAAAAATTAAGACTGGGATGTATGTGTTAATGGGTAGCCCTTGAGTGATGTTTTTATTTTTGTTCTGTTAGTATTCCATTGTAGAAAAAAGATTGTCATCCCTTGGTCTGAATTAGAATTATAGAAGTGGAAGAAATTTTAAAGATAATACAGTTCAATTCTTACCCTGAATCTGGGAGAGATTAAGAGCTATTTAATGGCAGAATTTGGATTAGAATTCAGGTTTTCTGTTGTTCTTTACACTAAAGTACAACTGTTTTCCCTTCTGCTAAATCTATGTTGATGCATAGAGGTACCTCATTAAAAATTGTTTTAAAAAATTACATCATTTGAATAATATTTCCCCTTTGGTTTATTGTTAAGAAAGAAACACTTTCCCCTCTTATTGATTTTTTGTTAGTGGTGGCTCATAACATTTTTGCTTTGTTTTTCCTTCTTTCCCTCCTCTTTCTCCAATTAAGTAGTTAATGATCTGTAAACAGAACACAATTTAAAAGAATTCTATAGTGAATTCTTTTGTAATGTGAATAATCACTTCCCTTCATCTGTTTATCAATTTGGATATTTTCGTTGAAATGAGGCATACTAATGCATTATATTGCTCCTTGTTCTGACCCTGTGGATGGAAATAGAAGAGCTGGTCACTATCTCATAAAATCTACATTCCAGAATAGTATGCTCATTGTTCTGTATCATTTTTTCATGGTACTAGGAAAAATTTCATTTGGACATTTCCTGGAAATATATGTATCCATAATCTTATGATAATATATAAGTGCTCATTTGTGAGTTTGTGTATGTGTATGTGTGTAGACAAAAAACACACACAAAAAACCTTATCAAATATCTATCCCCTATAGATATAGGTGTATTTCTAGGGATATTGACTGTGGCAAAATCTAAAGAAAAAGTATGGGGTGGGAATTGTAGAATTGCACAGAAGCCATCAAATGTAAGTTAAGAAAGAAAAGATATTCAAGATCATAAAGTGTAACCCCTGATCTTGAAATTAAGAAACAGAGTATAATGGGGTACTTGGCACCATACACCACATCAGTTTGTTTGGCTGATGAAAACTCTCAATATCTATTCTAGTGGATGCTGAGAAGCTTGCTTCCAGGAGAATCATGATGATATATAAGGAAATTTCTTGGTTAGACCATGGAGCATGTATGGATGTTCTTGAACTGGTCCTGATCAGCTTAATTAATTTGGAAGTCCTGAGGGTTTTTAATTGGGTCAGCATCAGCCATATCTAGTTTCTTGTCTGAAAGATCTGGTAACTCATGGCCACTGAGTCTTGTTTATAAAAGCAAGGGTCTTGGGGTCTTCTCTCCTTTGAAACTCCATGAAGGTGAGAAACAAGACCTCAATCCTTGACCCTTCTGCTTGTTCTTTTCCATTCTAATTGAAAGGCATAGAGATTTAGTTGAAGAAGAAAATGTCTAAGTCATCTCCTATTTGAAGAAAATCCAGAAGCCAGATAAACATCTCTCTCTCACTTTAATCATCCCTTGTAACAAAGAAAAGCAATTAAGCAAACTACCTGATGCAATATCCATTGCTAAAAGTAAAAGCTAATATTCTGCACCCTTAGTTCCCCACTTTTCAATCAAGAGGAGGAGATAGTGTCCCTCATCAAGGACAAAAATTTGGTCATTATATTTCATTGGAGTTAGATCACATTTTAGGATTGTTTTTATTTCATAATTGTAATCAGTGATGATAATTTGGCTATATTATCTATGATGATGCCAGAACAGTGGACCGAGGATGATGCATCCCAGAGTTTTTATGCCATATATAATTGTGCTCTAATTGTAAGATTTTTCCCTAATGTCTAATGAGTTGATATATTATTGATATTGTGAATATTCACCAAAAAAGCATTTATTATACATCTATCAGGTTTTCTCCAAGAACCATGCTAAAGATATAAAAGCAAAAAGCAAACTGAGATGAACACAGATAAGAAAACACAAATATATACAAATAATATGTGTTATGGGTGGGGGATGGTGATGAGGATCTTATTAGCAAGAGCAGGGTTAGATTGGGTCTTATATAGGAGGATTCTCTTGAATTGAGCTTTGAAAGAAGCTATAAATCATAAAAGGCGGAGATGATATGCAAAGACCAAAGAGTAGGAGTCAAAATGTCCTGTGAGGGACATGGGCCAGTTTGCCTGCACTAGATGGGTCATGAAAGAAATTAATATTCTAGAAGCCATAAAAGGTAGGAACTAAACCGAGAAGGGCTTTGAATGCCATACAGAGGCAAGAAGAATCCATTGGATCTCAAGTAGGGAATTTATATGGTCAGATTTGTGCTTTAGCAATATAAATTTGGTAGTTCTGTAGGAGGATGGATTGAAGAGAGCAAAGACAAGACACTAACTACTAGGCTATTGAAGTGGTCCAGACAATGATGAGGATCTGAAGTAGGGGAATGGTAATGTGAGCTAAGAAAATGGGGTGGATATGAGAAACTTTATTAAGGTATAACTGAGAAGAGAAAATGTGGATATATTGCCTGTGATGGTCCTAGGAATTTGGACAGAGGGTACTATATCCCATAGATTTTACTTTTTATTGTTCAGTCATTTTTCAGTCCTGTTAGAATTTTCATGACTCCATTTGGTATATTTTTGGCAAAAATGCTAGAGTAATTTGCCATTTCCTTTTCCAGCCCATTTTGCAGATGAGGAAATTGAAGTAAACAGGGTTAAGTGACTTTCCCAGGGTCACATAGCTAGTAAATGACTGAGGCTGGATTTGACCTTGGGAAAATCCAATTGAGTCATCCTAATTTGAGGCTTGAGCCATAAATGGTCATAGATTTCTCATTTTTAAAATTCTTTGATATGACTTTTCCCCACAATGAGGTTAAAGTGCTTTGCAATCTTTAAGGTTAGATAATGAGGGGGCAGACCTGGCCCTCTATCCACTGTACTACCTAATTTGCTAAACCTGATATTAAAATTATTATGACTGTGCTCTAATTTTAACATTTTTGCCCAGTCACTAATGACTAGATATGCTCATGGAGGAACTATATCACCATCCATTTGGATAAATTTTAATTATAAATAAACCAAAAGAAAAGTTTTGCCAAAATGGAAGAATGGCTTATAGTCTCTCTTTCCTTTTTTAAAAACCCTTACCTTCTGTCTTAGAATCAATATTATGTATTGGTTTTAAGGCAGAAGAGTGGTAAAGGCTAGGGAATGGGGCTTACATGACTTACCCAGGGTCACACAGCTAGGAAGTACATGAATCTAGATTTGAACTCAGAACCTCCCATCTCTGAGCCTGGCTCTAAATCTACTGAGCCACCCAGCTGCCCCCTTACAGTCTCTTTAGAACAATAAATGAAATCAGTTCTCTTAACTTCTTTATCACATTCTCAAGGACAATAAGAAGCATCACTTCATGGGTGATATGGTCACTTTGCTCTTTAATAGTAATGCTCATATTGAATATAAACAAAAAGATTTGAATAAGGGAGCAGCTAGATAGCATAGTGGATACAATTCCAAGCTTGGAGTAGAAAGGATCTGAGTTAAAATCTGGTCTCAAATAGTTCCCAACTGTGTGACCCTGGGCAAGTCACTTAACCCCATTTTCCTAGCTCTTGCTCTTCTGTCTTAGAGTTGTTACTAGGACAGAAAAGAAGGTTTTTTTTTTAAAGGCTACCATAAAAAGATGCTGTTTATTGGCCTCTGTTGCAGAGCACAAAGAAACAGAAATTCTATGAAGAACTTGATAACATCCTCAAAATTAGGTGACTATATTACCTAGCCACTTGGTGACTTCAGAGGGAAAGTTGGTACAGAGGAGGTCAGCAAAATAAAGGGTTGGAAAATTTGATTTGAGACCAAAAACAAAAAAGATTAAATGCTTATTGACTGCTCAGAAGTCTTATGTTTCAATGT
This sequence comes from Monodelphis domestica, assembly GCF_027887165.1. Classification (NCBI taxonomy): domain Eukaryota; kingdom Metazoa; phylum Chordata; class Mammalia; order Didelphimorphia; family Didelphidae; genus Monodelphis; species Monodelphis domestica. The sequence continues at coordinate 321,244,325 of NC_077228.1, read as the reverse complement.
CATGAGTGGGTCCTGCAAAAAGAAAGTTGGAAGACACTGAACATGGCAAGTACTGAGCAATATCAACAAAACAAAAAAGTCCTAATTTCATAACTAAGAAATGACTGGTTGTAAACATGGGAATTATTTCCAAATAATCTCACTGGGCAAGGGCAGATCATCCATAGGTTCTAATAAAGATAAAATTAACATCACATTAAAGAAAGTATTAAAAGAACAAGACACTGCTTAAAATTAAATCAGTGCCAGCCCAATGTTGACTATGAAACAAGAACCCTGGCCATTGGTTGAAAGCAAGGCAAAGCAATTGCTACAACAAGGAGGTAAGCAGAGAGACTTGACAGCCAAGGACAATATCAATTTAGTACAAAAGCTCATTTACAACACATTAGTGAGAAAGATTATGAGCAACATCACGAAACAGCAAAAAGCAGTGAAGGGGAAAACGAACCTACAAAATATTTAGCAGGAGAACCAGTCAAGATCATTCTCAAGAAATGTTATAGATGAAACTGACTGAAAGAACAAGTAAAAGAGAAATGGAATCTATTTGCTAGTATTTCTATAATAATCTACCGTTACTCTTTATGATAAAACCACCACATCCGAACTCAGAATTAGGTGTACTACATGAAGTGGAAATGTCACTGGAGAAAATGAAGTCATAGAAAATATATGTCCCCAGCCACATACATGAGGAAATCTATGATGGAGGAAACAAACATTTAAAGACCCTCAGGAGTAAGTTTTCAAGAGATTTCATAAAAGGAAGGATTCCAAAATAATGGATTTTTTTGGTATATATATAGCTACTGTAAGAACTTTTTTAGTAATTCACTAATTATCAGTATCAAGTGAGGTTTAAAATAGGACATATACTCACTGAAGGCTTTTACTATATCCAGACAGAACAAGTATATTCTAAAAACAATGCAGTTCTAGTTGCCCATCTTTGCAGAAGACTTTGCATCAACAGTCTTAAGCCCCAGAACTCCACAAGACTTTCTCAGATCCATGATCCCTCAAAAGAGATGAGTCTAGCAATTCACACAGGAAAAAGCAAGTGGATAAAAGGGACAATGGAAAGGAATAAACTATTACGTAATAGTTACAAAATAGTAGGCACTGGCTAAGCTCTTTACAAATATTATCTTATTTGATCCTCACAACAGTCCTATGAGGTAGGTGCTATTATTACCCCCATTTTACACTAGAGGAATCTAAGGCAAACAGAATTGAAATGAATGGATGAGCAAGTGAGTAAGTATGTGTTAATGTGTTTGTAAAATAATTTCAGAGACTATAGATAGTGGAGCTGGTTCCAGAATTGAATGGGAGGAGGAGGAAAACAGACTGGTCAAAATTTAGGGAATCATAGTCATATTCAGTGAGTTCAGTATGCCTCATACTGTCAAAGCATATCAAATTAACATCACAATTTTTCTGGTGATCTTATATAGTTATGAATCATTAAACACCACAATCTAAAAGAATCAAAATTGTATGTGATCCAAAGGGCAATGAAAAGACCTATGGTGGGTGACTTACCTGCAAGGAGATAACATAAAGGATACTTTTAAATGGAAAATGAGATGGATCATTTATAGAATAAAAGTCAAAGATTAGAAGTAGAGATGTATGAGTGCTTGACTCTTTCCTATGAAATATTAAGATACCCCCTAATAAGGCCTTTGACACATTGGGCAGATTCTTTCTAGAAGAATTATCAAAAGATCTGATCAAGAATCATAGGGAAGGATAAATCATCAATGGGTTATTTACTGGTGCAGAGGGAGTTCCCATGAGGATGAAATTGTGGATCTTTTGAATTATTGAAATCTGACTTGAAATGTCAATGGTAATGCATAGGGACTGGGTCAAAACCTAAGCAGAATTACAGAGAGTATAAAATATAATTTACATTTTAGACCAGTAGTTTGCCAGTCTCTAAAAAAAACTGACTAGTCTTGAATGCATAATCCTATTCCTCACCGTTTTCAGTAAAGTTCAGAGATCCTTGGGAGCAGAAACTGCTTCACTTTTGAATTTGTGTCCTCAGTGCTTAGTACAGTACCTTCCAGATAATAGGAACTTAATAAATGCTTGTTGTTTGATTGATATGTATTTTCAGATGAGTAGCAGTTATAGCTTTAGAAATAGCCCTTACTAGTTCTTTTTTTTAATAAAATTTTTTCATTCAGTCATTTTGTTCATTCAGTTGTGTCTGAATCTCTTAGTGACCCTGTAGTCCACAGCATACTAGGTCTGTCTGTCCTTCACCATCTCCAGAAATCTTTCCAAGCTGAAATTCATTGCTTCCATGATACTACCTATTCATTTCATCCTCTGTCTCCCCCTTTTTTCTTTTGTTTTCAGGCTTTCACAACATCTATGTCTTTTCCAATGAGTCTTGTCTTCTCATTATGTTGCCAAAGGATTTTTGCTTTAGCTTCAGTATTCTTTATTTTGTTTTTATATTCCTTGGATTTCTGCTTGTATTCCTCTCACTTATATCCCAGATAGCCACCATATTTAATATAGACTTTTTAAAAGAAATATTTTAAAAACAGTAGAGCTAATTAATATGTTGAAAAAATATACAATATGTGCAATATATATCCATCTCACTGGTTCTTTTCTTGTATGAATTCCTCCCTAGCTCCCAAATTCTTTCTTTCAGTCTCATAATTGGATCCTGTAGATAGATCCTTGATAATCCTATAAGTTCAATTCCAAACCCTGCTACTTACCACCTCTATGAATCTGGAGCATTTTATTTTCCTTCTCTTGGCCTTGACATTATCCTCTATAAAATGAAGGGTTTGGACTGAAGTGACGTTGATCTCTTAAATCTAACAGTTTTGGCCATCATGGCCTTAAAAACGTCATTAAACATTTTTGAAAATGTTTTTCTAGCTCTAAAATGGAATGTAAGTAAAGGTTGTCATCACAGAGGTTATAAACAAAAACTTAACTAGTTTATGTGAAAGTACTTTGACACTTATAAAGCACTATATAAGTATTAGTTACTATTATTTTATAGATGCTGAAACGGATCTAAAAACACTAAATGACTTGCTTATGGTCACATAACAGAGTTAAAACTAAAAATCAGGTATTCCACTAAAATATGTTTACATAGGACTGAATCAGTAAACAATTGTTGAGAGAATGATGGCAATAAATTTTTTTTTTTTGCTTCATCTCAAAGTGAGTGGCACAAGAGGCTTTGATAAAAAGATAGAGAGAGCTGGTCTCATAGCCAGGAAAACTTGTTTTCAGTTCCCACTTCTGAAACATTGTGACTCTGGTTAAGTCAGAGAGCTAAGCCTAGTGATGGGAGGTCTTGAACTCAAATCTGGCCTCACATATTTCCTAGCTATGTGACCTTGGGCAAGTCACCTAACCCCCATTGCCTAGCCCTTACTGCTCTTCTGCCTTGGAACCAATATGTAGAATAAATTCAAAGACAGAAGGTAAGGGTTTTTCAAAAATCAAAACCTTAGAGGGCTTCCTCTCCCCTCGCCTCCCTCATTTTATAGGGAGTATGGCACAGACTTTACATCATTTCTACATACACATTTTCTATATACTAACTCCACCAAGTCCACATCCAAATGTATCACTGCTGTCAAATAAGTCCTTGTCTCACTTACCCTTGAGCTAAGTCCTAATGGCCATTCCCTGCACCTCAGGACATTGGGGCTGGGCTGACTATAAAACCTGAATTGTGGGATGTTGGTATTCCTGAGATTCCTCTCTTGAACTCTCACTACTCACCAGATTGGAGTTTCCAATCCCTTCATCTAAAATAGGAAAGAACAAATAGTGAGGCAGAATGGGCAAGGCAAAAGGATTGAGGTCTGTTTTAATTGAACCACCTATTGGTTTCAGAGGGGAGAAGACCTAAAGTCTCTCCTCTGACAGCATTGTCTCTCACTGAAAAATAAGGTTAATGAAACAAGAGAGAGGACAACTGAAGAAAATGGTCAAGATGAGCTAAAGCATTTTGCAGGTGACTCAAGTATCAATTCTGGAACTAAAGCTAATCAAAGAGATGACCATGAGTCACACAGTTAGCAGACCAGAACTAGGTACAGGATGTCTACACATGCTCTGAAGTCTTTCCAAGATATCCATCACAACTCTCCTGGAGGCAAGATCCCCAATCTCTCCATGTGGGGAGAGTGCAGAGATAGCTGAGATAAAGACCCATTGGGTAGCAGTTTTCTATTTGGATATGAACTTGGTAGGATGAACTGGTAGAAAGCAAGTGCTCCATCTGAACCCACCTTCTCCAGAGACAGGGTTAGAATAGAGAAGAATGAACCCCTACCATATTAGAGGGCTGTGTTTTTGTTCTCCCTATATCTTTGAAGTATTCCTTTCTAAAAAAACATTTGGTGTTAAGTGATTAAAAGGCAGTGGGGTGCTAGTCCCCAAAAGATGGTTGACATTGACATAGTGTCAGAAACACCTTGCATGTACCACCCCCGTTATACAATGTTATTTCCATTCCTTTCTCCTACAATTAATGAACTTTTGAGCAATTTCCCAGTTTTAGAAGAATATTGTGCTCAGGGAAAAGGTTTATAGAAGGGAATGAGCCTTTAATGAAATGGAACTTATTATTCAATAAATATAAAAATTGAAATTAGATTTATTACTTCCTGTTTTCTCATCATTTGACAAAAGATTCAACTCTTTAACACTGTAGTGAAACCTTGTAAGTGCCAGAATTGCTCAGTTTTACTTAATATAAAATAGGAGGAAAAAAAGATATGTGTATGGCAACTGATCCTTCCACTGGATGATATCATGTCATTAGAGGCAGGTCTGAATGTGACTTGGTGGCTTTTTCTTCAGTAGAGACTTGATGGTTCTGATTTAAAGAATAATAGAAAGCCTCTTGAGCAGAAGTTGGAGTAAGCATGTGGTCCACAGTTAGAAGAAGGTTACAAAGGGAAAATAATTATATAAAGATTTGGCTGGTTTTCTTAGTAAAACAACAGCAATATATGTAAGATAGGATTTAGATCCAAAAGGGACCTTCCAGATCTCATCCAACTTCCTTATTTTCTAGGCAAGGAAACTGAGGCTAGAACGGAAAGGGTTTTGCTTAGTTAATGTAAAACCAGGTAATAAGTAGCTGAAGAAGAAACCAGATCTTCTGACTTACTGTTCATTTTTTTATAATTATCATGACTATTATCATTTGCAAAATTAGGTGGTCCATTGAAGCCTTTTAAAAATCCAAATCTAGCTAGTGGGAGTGTATCATAGAGAGAGCCTTCACTCTACTTTGTATATATCATAGATGCCTTACCTGAACCCTAGGTTAGCTTACTTACCCTATCTTGCTTTCTTTTCCCATACTTCTATACCATAGCTAAAGGCATAAGTAGAAGCTTATGGAGTGGGGGGACTGAAGTCAAGAAGACTTGAGTTCAAATATCACTTCAGACATTAGCTATGTGGTCCTGGACAAGTCACCTAACTTCTCTTTGTCTTAATTTCCTCATCTGTAAAATGGGGATAATAATAGTACCTAACTCCCAGAGTTGTTGTGAAGATCAAGCAAGATAATAATAAAGCACTTGACACATAAAATGTTAGCGATTACTAGTAATTATTAAATATGCATAGCAAGCAAAATAAAATCCTGAATTAGCCATTAATCTAACATGTATGTTTCATTCAGCTTTTTAAGTCCATCCCCTCTCTTGTCAGGAGATGAAGAGTTATAACTGGCAGCAACATTGATAACAAAGTAATTTTTTAAAACTTTTGCCGAATTCTAAATTAAATGATTGGTTGATGCCCCTCAAAATTTCTATGCCATGGAAATATTGAAGTGCCTGAATCTGAGCAGTCAAGCTGCAACCATGGAGATGCAGTGAAATCAGACACAGAAAGCAACATGGAGAATGAACAACAGTGAGAAAAAGGAAAAACTACTTTGAGGAAATGTCAGACAGATTGCATAACCAAAAGAAAAAAAGAACAGATGTAATGTTAGTTTCCCATTCTATGGGAAATTAATGGTCACTATTAAAAATATGAACCTTATTTACTTGCTAGTTGGGAATGCTTATGGGTAGGAGATGCCAGGGAAAGGTCCCTAACCTTAGATTGCAGAGAACTTACTCCTCCATATAGTTAAATGGACCTCTAACTGGACCTCCCAAGTCAATTTTTCACAGTACCTTTTCCTTCTTTAATGTGTTTGGCCACACTTATTTGCACATTTGGACAACTGGGTTCAGTTTGGAAGGGGGATCACATATAGGAAAGATACTGACTAACTGGAGACCATGCCATATAAAGAATGGCTTAGGGAAATTTGGTTGTTTAGCTTGGAAAAGAGGACATTTGGTGGGCTCATGGATCTACCTTCTAATATTGAAAGGGCTCTCTCACTGAAGGAAGGAGTAGACTTACTTGTGTAGCCACAGAAGGCAGAACTAGGAGTAATGAGGAGAAGCTGCAGAAAGGCAAATTTCAATTCCCTTGAAGGAGCTACTTCCTAATGATTAGGATTGTTCAGTGGGTTCTTCATCACTGGAAATCCTCAAGGAGAAGTTGGACATGACCAGAGTTGTTGTATTAGAAATTCTCATTCTTGTCCAAGGTGTGCAAGATGATCTCTCTGATTATTTGAAGAATTCAAGTCAATGCCACATGTTCTATTGTCTTCCATTTTATAGGGCCAATCATCTTTGAAGTATAAAATTACACTTATAATCTTGAAAGATAATCATATTATTGGTGAATCTTTTCAGTTATGTCTTACTCACTTGGGGTTTTCTTGGCAAAGATCCTGGAGTGGTTTGCCATTTCCTTCTCCAGATCATTTTACAGATGAGGAAACTGAGGCAAACAGAGTGAAATGACTTGTTTAGGGTCTCAAAGCTAGTGGGTATCTGAAGCTAGATTTGATTTAGTAAGATGAGTTTTCTTATCTCCAGGCTCAGCACTCTCTCCATTAGATCATCAGCTGCCCCATAAATAAATAAAGTCCTCGATTTCCCTTTAAAAAATTCTATGATACTGCTTTTCCCCACAAAGAAGTTAAAGTGCTTTGCAAACTTTAAGGTTAGATATTAATAATCATTTAATTTTTTCCTCTTTCCTCCAAAAGGCATTCTCACAGTCACTTACATATAGTCTTATGAAACCTTTAAATAAATGAAAAGACTGTGAACCACTTTACTCAAAAGCTGAATGGAAGCCAATAGATAATAAGATAAAATGTTTGTAGGAAGGATTGGGTTGTGCAGAAGAAACAAGCTAAGGTCAGCAGACACTAGAGGAATAGAAAGGTCATGGAGCCTTCTTTTCTGGACATTTTTAAGGGGAAGCCTAACCTTCTACCTTCCCTAGGCTGACCTAAATGATGATTAGCCTGGAGGAATTCTGTCTGTTACTAGATAACCTTTACGTCTTTTCCAGACCAGTGAACCTACAGAATGAATACCAGTGATGAGTTACAGCTGGTTATTTTTGCTCTTTTCACACTGTGTGTAGTTTATGGGTTGGTTTGGGCTTAGAGGGTGCAGAAAGAGGTAAAAAGGAAGAGGAGGAGCTAGTTGGTCAAATGGTGAAAAGACCACAGGTTTGGAGACGGAAATGTCCTTAGAGACCATATAATCCAGCACCCTCATTTTACAGATAAAGAATCTGAGGCAAGTTGGCCAGGTCACACAGGTGTCAGGTGGAGACCATCACAAGGTGATGTTCCAGCAGGAGCAGAACTGGAGTCCTCTGACCAAAAATCCTAAAATTTTTCTGGTGCCCCCCTGTTGTCTTAGTGGAAAGGGGAGAGTGGTCAGACGTGCTGAGAATGTAATGGAACTTAAAGAAAGGGGAAAAGCCCCCCCCCATCTTTCTAACTGGAGCTTGACTTCCAAATCTTATATTTCACTATTTAAAGTTGTATAAGGTGTAAAAATGAGTCCTTTTCTGTAACTACTGTTTCACATTAAGAGAGTAACTAGATTTTTAAGTGCCTGGGAGCATTTTAGTTCAATGAAAGCATTTTTATAGTTAATGCTAACAGTGAGTTGCATTTTCCCCCCTTCAGTGTAGAGAAAGTGGCTGTCAAGGAATTCCTTAAAGAGCAGAGATTGAGTGAAAAGGACACAGAACAAAAGATATATCGCAAGGGTGAAATGAAGAGGTTCTGTAAATAGCTGCACTATTTTCCTTTGAAATGTCTGGCAAGCTCTTTCCAGAACAGAGGATGCATAGGCTGGTGTTACATGCTTATGAATGTGATTGGGAATTCAACATTGAGCCCTGGAAAACAAACAAAAAGATATTTTCCCCCCTTGGGGCATCTGGAGCTCTTTCAATTTTGAAAGTATAATGTGACAAATCATGATTTCTTTAAACATATTCAGGAAAAAAAATTCTTCTCTTCCTAGTTTTCCTCCAGCTACTAACAAACACCAACTCTCTCTTACTGTCTTCATCCTAAAGAAAAGTAAATCAAGGACACGTGTAAGACTTGAAGTAGCCCTTTCTGCAGGAAATTTTGCAAGGTATATGTGGAACCCTATCTTTCCTAACTTGATGTGTAATGGGCAATAATACCAGTGGGTACCCATCTTTAAAATGGTAGATAGACTAGGCAAAGTTGGTTTTAAGGCATATTTGGTCTGCTGTTCCTCCTATACCAAAATCAGTTAGTATGGATGAAATCCCTGGAATCTCTTGTATTCCTTCAAGATTCAGCTCAAGTCCCACCTTCAGAATGATGTCTTTCTTTATCCCTCCAATTCTCAGGACCTTTTCCTCTCCCAGATTACCTTTTATGTTTCTAAACATATGCATGTTGTCTCCCCAGTATGGCTTAAGCTCCTTGAAGACAGGGAATGTTTCACTTTTCTTTTTGTATCTAGCATGGAACTAAGTGGCAATAATAAGTATTTAATCAATATTTATTGATTTATTGCATATCTTCTAAGCAAAAGCTAGTATTTATGTGAAGCTTTAAGGCTTGCAAAGTAAGTGCTTTACAGGGGTAGCTATTTAGCACAGTAGAGAGAGCATCTGGGCTGGAGTTGGGAAGGACCCGAGTTCCAGTGTGGCCTCAGACACTTCCTAGCTTTGTGACCCTTGGCAGATCATGTAACCCCAAATGCCTAGACCTTGTCACTCTTTTGTCTCAGAATTGATACAAAAACAAACAGTAAGGGTTTAAAAAAAAAGAAAGTGCTTTACAAATGCGATCTCATTTTATCCTCAGGACAGCCTTGTAAAGGGAGGTGCTATTATTATTTCCATTTTAAAAAATTAGAAAAATGAGGCATGGAGGCTAAGTGGTTTTTCCAGAGTCACACAGCTAGTAAGTGTCTGAGGCTGGATTAAAATTCAGGTCTTCCTGACTCTTAAATTCAGCACTCTCTCCACTGTGCCACCTAGCTATTTCTAGGCAATCATTCTCTGGCACTGTGGGAGGATAAAAAAATAATTATAAGACCTGACGTTTGCCATCATAGAGATTACAGTCTAATTATAAGGACTAAGATTCCCATAGAATAAACAAAAAAAAACCTAATGAAAACAATAGCTTTAGTGAAGTTTCAGGATACAAAATAAACCCACATAAATCATCAGCATTTCCATTTACCATCAGCAAAGTTCAACAGCAAGAGATAGAAAAAGAAATTCCATTCAAAATAACTATAGACAATATAAAATACAGAGCAGTATACTTACCAAAACAAACCCAGCAACTACATGAATATAGTTAAAAGACACTTTTCCACACAAATAAAGTTAGACCTAAACAACTGGAACAATATTTAAAAATGATAATCATACACAAACTAATTTATTTATTCAGTGTGATACCAATCAAACTACCCAAAAATTATTTCCTAGAACTAGAAAAATAAATTCATTTGGAAGAACAAAAAGTCAAGAATATCAAGGGAAGTAATGAAAAAAATATGATGGAAGGAAGCATATACTATAAAGTGATATTTGTCAAAACAATAGGGCAATACACAGTAGATAATGACCCTAGGAGGCCAATGCTTGATAAACCCAATGATCTAAGCTATTGGAGGAAGATCTCACTGGCTAACAAAAAGTGCTGGGAAAACTGGAAAACAATATGGCAAAAACTAGGCATTGGTCCATGTCTCATACCATACATGAAGATAAAGTCAAAATGGACACTTGATCTAAAAATAAAGGGGGATACCATAAACAAATGAGAGAAACACAAAAAAGCTTATCTGTCAGACTTATAGATAAGGGAAGAATTTATGACCAAACAAGACAAAGAGAACATATTGAAAATTGAAGTGGATAATTTTGATTACATTAAATTAAAAAATTTCTGTAGAAACAAAATTAATGCAACCAAGATATAAAGGGAAATAAATTGGGCAGAAAAATTTACAGCAAGTGTCTCTGAGTCAAAGGCTTCATTTCTCAAATACATAGAGAACTGAGTCAAATTAATAAGAATACAAAGTATCCCCCAATTGGTAAATAGTTAAAGGAAATGAAGACAATTCTCAGATGAAGAAATTAAAATTATCTATAGTCTTTTGAGGAAGTTCTCCAAATTACTATTGATTAGGGAAATGCAAATTAAAACAACTCTGAGGGACCATCTCACACCTGTCAGAGAGGCTAATATGGCTAATGGCTGAGACATGAACTATTCTGGCTAAAAGTGAACCATTTTAGAACATTTAGCTTAGTGTCACTCTTGTTTTTTGTTTTTTAATACATTGTTGATACCTTGTGTTTTTATATCCCTGTCACTTCTTAATAACTCCCCTTCTCCAGAAAGGTTTTTTTAAGCTTTGAGTAAGGCATACATCCTTGTCTCCATGAAACCAATAGAATGCAGCTTAATTTTAAAAGCATTTTTGTACTGAAGAGGAGTTTGGGGGCCAGTGATGGTGAGAGAAGACATCCTTCACAAAGGCAGGGAAGCACAAGAAACAGAATGTTGTGTCTGGGAAGAATAAAGTAGACCTGTTTGACTGAAGCAAAGAATCTGTGAGGAGGATCAATAGGGAAAGAAAGAAGTCTATATCTTTTTCATGACTAACAGATTGTCTTATACTGTTTTAGGGTTGCGATTCTGAACATCCATGGATTATTACAGTCTTGTAGATATAGAAGTTGTAGGAGAATGGGCTAGGTCACTAATGATAATAACTTTGTTGGGGTTTTTATTGTTTCTGTCACTTATATGGTATTTATACTATGTGCCAGGCACTGTGCTAAGAACTTTACAAAATTGATCCTCACAATAGCCCAGGGAGTTGTATACTTTTTTAAAACTGATCTCAAGTCATAGCAATAACTATAATAATATTTTATAGAAATTAAGGTTTGCAAAGTTACATAAATTATCTCATTTGATCCTTACAACTACATGGTAAGGTAGGTGCTCTTCTTATTTTCATTTTACAAATGAAGAAACTGATACAGAGAAGTTAAATGATTTGTCAAGGGTAACACATCTTGCAAGTAAGTGTCTGAGGTCTGATTTGAACTGAAGTCTATCTGATTTGCTGTCTTATGCTCTGTCCACTCTGTCTATATTAGTCTGGATGTTTTTTGTTTGTTTTTAATTAAAAACAATACCTCATATCACCATCGTTTTTGTGATTGATCTCTCTTATCAGACAAAAACAAAAAAACCCACATTAATAGAAGATTCATTAAGTTCTTATTCAGTGAGATTTATCTCTGTTTTCTGCTGAGTTCTTCCTATTGTTACTGCCCTCTTAACCTTCTGACCTGATGTCAGCAAGGTATAATCCTTGTTGGTAACAGGGATCTGGAGACACTCACTACTTATCAGAAATTATGTGTAGGAGATGTCTGCTCTGGTACAAGTAAAAAGCAGATGATCTTCCATGTCCCGTATAAAACAGAAATTTTGTCATTTAAATCCTTAAAATGTCACATCTCTAAGAATCATGTTATCATACATAACAATAGAATTTTAATATATTGCATATAATCCTACTATATCATATTAATAAGTTTATTTTGTTAAAAATAAAATTATATGATAATTTAAGGGCAAGTTATTAACAATGCTAATAATAAAAGTGGAAATTGGGAAACCACTTATCAGGATGTTTATAGAACAGATTCCTCCTGAGATATAGGCTAGACTAAATGGCTTTTGAGATGTCTTCCAGCTCAGAGAATCCGTGATTCAAGCAATTTGGGGTCCTCAAGAGTATTTAGTGCCCTTCTGGACCAGAAGGTAGACCATCTACCCTCATTATTTAAACCCAAAGACATTTATGACTCTGTACAAGAAAGTACAAGAAAGGAAAATTTTTCATTCCACCAAGTAAGGTTTTAGCCTTTAAGTAATTTCTTAACAGGACCTGTGATTTTAAATTCCCAATGAAATTCTACCAGTGCAGATGAGTGCCTTTTCTGCAACTTATGGTCTTTTTAAAAAATTATTTATTTGTGCATATATTTATAATCTTTCCCTCCCCCAATTGAACAACTAAAACCAGAAATTTCTCATTTTTGGCTGCTCAAAAATATATGGCTGCCTTTTAAGGCAACTTAAAATCTTAGAATTGCCTGGAGGTACTAAGGTTAAGTGAATTGCTCAGGCTTACATAGTGAGGCTGAGCTTTAACCCAGATCTTGCTGACTCCCGGGCCAGCTTTCTATCTTCTATGCCATATAACTCTTTTCAGGTAAATATGAAATTCTAAAAAAAAAGGTGGGAGGAAAGACCATGATGAAAAACTGTAGTATTAAAAATGAAGACTGAAAATAGAGACCCTGATATTCATTAGTGATTTGGGGGATAGGGAAGATATTGACACTCACTTTACTACTCTTAGGTCTAGAGTCTCCATCCAAATATGTACATTAATTTATACTCAGTTCTTAGCACAAGACCTTTAAATAATTGTATATTAGTATAGCAACCCGCAATACAGCAGATGGGTCAGGGATCTTTCCATCCTTGGAAATATCTACATTTGGTCTCTAAAAATGAAAGCAAGAGACTACTTCTACGCATTCTCTTCTCATATTCTTTTCTTAAAACATTTACAGCAGAACTTTTTTCCCCTTCTCTTAGATGCGTACAACACGAAAGGTCTCTGTCTGGCCAGTGGGCCTCGTTGGTGGACGGCGCTATGAACGTCCTTTGGTGGAAAATGGCAAAGTCGTGGGCTGGTACACTGGCTGGAGAGCTGATAGGCCATTTGCCATAGACATGGCAGGTAAGTGAGCACCAGTGGCATCTATCTTTTTTCTTGTGAATCTTTTTGTCTTGTTCTCCTTTTTTGTTTAGAAATCCATTGTGCAAACAAGAAATCAGGCTAGAAAAAAACAATTAGAGTTCACACACCCCTGAAATTACATACTTCACCATTTTGACCTAATGAAATATTTAACCACATTGAAAGTAGCCAATTACAAGTAGCAATTTATTATGCAGGTAGAAAATGCTTATGTCATGTTTCACTACCAATGAAATCTCTTATGTAGTTTTACTTGTAGAAACTACTTGGGTAGATTTACTGAGAAATGGAAATTAACCCTGTACACACTGATTAGTCTTTTATATACATATAAGACTTTTTAAAAAGTACATATCTGTTAATTTTTAAAAATGGTTGATAAAATAATATAAAATTAGATTGTAAATCTTTTGTTTGTTTACTTTCTGCATCTAGTCTTTTTCTGTTTGCATTCTGTAACCAGCTCTAGCAAATAGAATAAGAGCCTTTGGTAAACCACATGTCCAAAGATGCTGCTTTATCATGAAATGACTCATTTTCTGTGGGATATATAAAATGATGACAGTGATAACTGTGGAAGGATATACTTTGAAACACAAGGCATAGTGGAAAAATCATTGACATCTACAACCCAGTAGATGAAGGCAGAAAAGCTTCAAAATTGATCTCATCAATCTTCAACCGTAAAGCATGGTTCTGTGTCTCTGTCAGCCCATGCTTGGTCAATTTTTTGTGTGTACATCTCAACTGCAAGATAGAATCCCCAGTGCTCAGAATTCTAATGTGGCAACAGCTGTTTTCAAAATAAGAGAAGAGCTGCAAGAATTGCATGACTTTCAAAAGAGAATTATTCTTATTAGGATCCTGGTAATGGGAGTTCAGTAGTATATCACGGGGAAGATTGAAGGAACTAGAAGATTGAAAAGCCCTGCCATCCTCCTGTCAAACTAGCACCCTGGACAGCTACCCTCACTACTACCCAAACTTACCATCCAATCCTTTTCTCAATTACTTGAATTTGGATAGAATTTCAACTTAAGAATTATGTATAATTTTAGTATATAAAATAGATGAAGCTTTGAAAATTAGAACTCTGAAAAAAACTATGAATAAGTGCAAATGATTCAACTTGGAATGAGAATAAGCGCATACACAAGAAGGGTGGAGAAAAGGATAGAAAGCCAGGCTTGGAGGCAGAAATTCAGCAATTCCAGACAATATGCATTTATTAAATACCTATTAGGAATCAGCCATTGTAATAGATACTGGGGTGAAAAAGAGAAAAAGGAAAAAAATTTCTGACCTCAAGAAATTTACACTCGAGAGGGGATATATATATAATGCAATATTTACAAAATAAATGGGAGGTAATATTTTGGTGAAGATACAGCAGCTAGGAGCTAGATGAGGTCAGGAAAGGACTCATGTAGGAGAAGGCACTTGAGCTGGGTTTTGAAGGAAGCTAATGATACAAAGAGGTATAAAAAAGGAGGGAATGCATTTCAGGCATGAGGAATCGCCTGACCAAGACTACAGAGATGGGAGAATAGATGTGTCAGGAATATTGAGAAAAACAATGTGACTAGAAGGACATTTTCATTGTGCATTTTCACTGGCTATGTCCCTTGCTTGGAATTCTCTCCTTCCGTTTCTCCATCTCCTAGCTTTAGTTCTCAGTTAAAATCCCACATTCTACAAGAAGCCTTTCATGGTCCTCCTTAATGATAGTGCCTTCCTTCTGACTTTATTTCCAATTTAACTTTTATATATGTTGTTTTATATCTTTTTTGCATGTTTTCTCCCACAATAAATTGTAAATGTCTCAAGGACAAAGACTGTCTTTGGCCTTCCTTTATATCTCCAAGGCTTAGTATAGTGCCTAACGTATAAACTACTTGAGGACAAAGATGTTCGTTTCAGTTATGTCCAACTCTTTGGGATCCCATTGAGCTTTTTTGGCAAAGATACTGGACTGGTTTGCCATTTCCTTCTCCAGCTCATTTTACAAATGAGGAAACTGAGGCCAACAACATTAAGTAACTTGGCCACGGTCACACAGCAAGTAAATATCCAAGATCAGGCTTGTCACTCTTATCTGCTGCACCACCAATCTACCCAAGAGAAGAATACCATCTTCTTAAACTTGATAGTCCCATCTATAGTACCATGTAATCAAATAGTCAATTAAGAAATAAGCATTTATTAAATATTTGCTGAATGTTTACTGTGGTACATGATGATAGAAACATAGAAACAAATAAGATAGTTTCTTCCCACAAAAAGTTTATATTAGACTGAGTATATAGTGGATAATAAATATTTGTTGAATGAATGAATGGTAGATAAGCTTTCTCTCACCCATGTTCCTTTCTCTCCATTCAAAAAACTCTCTCTCCTGCCTTTCCTTCTTCCTCTAGTCCAGGTCCTCATCACCTCTGGAGTACTTCACTAGCTCTTTAGGTGATCTCCCAGCATTGTCTCTCCACTCTAATCCCTCATCCACATAGCTGCCCAAGTGATTTCCCTAAAACTCAAGACTAATTATGGCACCCACGCAGTGTGCCACCCTCCACTCTGACTCATTAAAATCCAGTGGCTCCCTATTAAATTCTGGATCAAGTATGAAGTCCTCTGTTTGGTATTTAAAATCTCAAATTAAAAGCAGTCTCCCTCCCACCTTATGGGCAGCTAAGTGGTTTAGTGGGTAGAGTGCTGGGTTAGAGTCAGGAAGACTCAAGTTAAAATCCAGCCTCAGATACTTGCTCACTGTGTCACTTTGGGACAGTCACTCATTTGCTTCAGTTTCCTTGCTGGTAAAACGTGAATAATTTTAGCACCTACCTCCCAGAGTTGTTGCAAGTCTCCATTGCGAGTAAGATATTTGTAAAGTGCTTATCATAGTGCCTGGCATGTAGTAAGCTCTCTATTAATGCTGGCGATTATTATTATCAATAATAAGTGATATAATAACTAATAGTGGCAATAATAATAGTTGGTTGCCTGACCTTTTTGCTGTTCTTTGAACCCAACCCTCCATCTCTTGACTTTGCACTGTAGTGTCTGGTAAACTTTGTCTCCTCACCAGGGTTTCTTAGCTTTCTTGACTTACTTCAAAACTCAGTTCTAATCCCACTTTCTTCATCTGGTCTTTCCCAGTTCCTACTTTCTCCATCATCCCCTTTCATCCCCATTGCCTTCCAAGATTATCTTCTATATATCCTGTACAGAGTTATTTCTATATTGTATTGACCATTAGAATGTGAGAAGCAGTATGTTTTATTGCCTTTATATCCACATAACTTTGCATTTTGCCTGGCACACAATAAGTGCTTAATATATGCTTGTTGACTGTCTGAAATATTTATAAAGGGGTTGCAGGCAGTCCTGGTCCTCTATCCCTAGCATTTTACAACTTTCCCTTTTATTTATATGGCTGTGAGATAGCTACATTGGTTGGTAAACACTTTTTGGATTCAGGCATATGCCCAGTGGCACAAGGCAGTTATATACGCTCAAGTGAAACAACCTAGACAAATGTTTTAATTTGGTTTGGAATGCAGAGCAATTATTTTGGCATGGCAGATTTCAAACTCTGTCATTTCCTTTGAATGGTTGCTTTAAAGAATGAAATTTGTACTAACAGCATCTGATGGAAGTCCTACTTCAGAACTTGTCGTGAAAAGATGTTTTGAATTATGAGAAGTTTCTAGGTTCACATCCTTAAAAAAGCATTTTCCCTTTGGGTGAACTCTCTCTCATGTTGAGAAAGAGGCAGCCCCTTTTATAGGCTTCTTTCTGATATGACTATGACTTTGAGTTCTTGAAGGCTGTGCAGGTAAGCCCCAAACTCCACCTGATCTTCCTAAGCCCCCAAAGGGTCATCTTTTGTGTGTCTATTGCCCAACCTAGTTAAGTTCTTAGAGATTCATCAAAATAAAATTGGCCACTGGATAATTAATACTTGACCATGGTAACCATGAAATAATCTAAAAGAAGAAGGAAGTATCCTGGATAATAGGATCATAGATTTAGAAATGATTGTTAGAAGTTATCTAGTCTAACTTTCTTATTAGATAGATGTGAAAACTGAGGTTCACAGAGGTTAAGTGACTTGCCCAAGGTCATGCAGATATCTTGAAGGATCAAATGAAGATTTATTTATAAAATTCTGACTATGTATTACTAATTGGTAGAGTCTACTCCATGTCCTCTAACTCTAAATATCCACTCATTCCCTGCATGGGGGGGGGAGGGGTGAGGACTGAATCCACTGAAATCTGAGATCTTTGGAAAAATTATTAAAAAAAGAAGCAGCATGGGATGAAAGGACCCAACTGGGAATAGAACCAGATTTAGTTCCAATACCAAATATTATGAACTACCATTAATTCTGTAAATTTGATCAAGTCTGTTAATCCTCATAAGATTTTCATTTCCTCATCTGTAAAAACAAATGTGAGAAATAAAGCCCCAAAACTATGGTTCTATCATTATTTAAACTTCATAATGGTTATGTAAATGAATGTGGAAACAATTCTAATATGTATTTTGTTCACACTGTGACCATAAGATTGTTTCCCCTCTATTTTATATCCTGGGATGCTACCATTTACTTTTTTTTTTATTCTGAACCTAACAAACACTAAATAAGACAAGCATTTCCATAATTCAAAGCAAATCAGAAAAAAAAAGAAAATTTGCATGTTGATGGGAAACTACACAACATATACCTTGCTTCTCCCAATATACAAAAAATTCTTCATGTTATTTTTAAACTTTTCCTACTTGTCTGTGTTTCTTGCTGACTTCTATTCTGTACTTTAATGTAAATTTTAAGAAATTCTTCAGTGATCTCTTATTTTATTCTGGTAAGTCTGATGCTATTCCCATAAAACTTTGCTTCCTCCCAGAAAAACTGAAACAAAAGAAAATTAATTCTTTGTATTAAATATGTATAATCAAACTAAATAATTTCCCCCATGGGCCATGTCTGAAAATATGTTTCATTTTGTATGTTGACTTTATTACTTTACTGTCAAGAGATGGGTAGCATGATTGATCTATGATCCTCTGAAATCACGGCTGATCATTGCACTGATTTTAGACTTGTCAAGGTTGTTTTTACAATGTTATACCAATTGTTCTTTGGGTTCTTCTCACTTCACTCTAAGTCAGTTCATATAGATCTTAACAGCTTTCTCTGAAGCCATCCTTTCATTTTTGACAGCAGAATAATTATCAGTTATATTTATCTGACATTCAGTTGTGCAGTCATTCCCATTTTATTTAAACTCCCATTCAATTCTATTTATAATCTTTTGCAACTACAAAAAGAGATGCTATAAATAGTTTTGTTTATGTGAACATTTTTCCTCTTTGGGCTCTTTGAGGTTTAATAGTTATATCCTCAAGTCAGAGAGTATGTTTAGTTTAGTGACTTTTGGATTAAGTTCCAAATTGCTTTCCAGAATGTCTAGACCAATTCATATCTCTACTAACAGCAAAATAATGTGCTTCTTGACCTTATTTCATTTATATCCTTTTATGTTCTTGCTTCATTTCTTCTAGGATTTTAGCTCACTTTATGGCTATGCTGTGCTTTTTTTTCTTTTGAGGCTTTGGTTGCAAATATTTTGGAGTTATTCTCATCTTCTAGGTTTGAATTTTTGATAGTTATCTTCTTTGATTATTCATTTTCCCAGTTATACTTCCTAAACTAACACTTGGGGTCAGGGACAGTCAGTCAATCAATAAACATTTATTAAGTGCCTGCTGTGTGCTAGGTTCTGTACCCTAGCATTGGGGATACAAAAAGATGCAAAAGACAGTCTCTGCCCTCAAGGTGCTTACAGTCTAACATGGGAGAAAATATACAAACAAATATGTACAAAGCATACTATATACAGGATAACTGGGAAATAATTGAGAGGGAAGTCACTAAAATTTAGAGGGGTTTGGGAAGGCTTCTAGTAAAAGATGGCATTATGGAGACACTAAAAGAAGCCAGGGAAGTCAGGAGGACAGGCTTCTTGTTAGTATCTTCTTCAATTTTTCATTTTCCCAATTATAATTCCTATATTAAGACAGGGTCAGGGACAATCAGCCAATCAGTAAACATTTATTAAGTGCCTGCTGCAGGATTTGTTCAGTCCTGATATTGCCTGGAGGCCCTACTTATGTATATTGATCCTTGTTGGTGAATCCTAAACTTTCATCAGTCAAAGTTTCACCAGTCAGAAAAACATCTCTGAGCTAGGGGGCCATTAATTGATCCCAGTCTGAGAACTTTACAGACCTCTTTCTGGTTCTGGATCTGGATGCTCTGGGTCCAAGAACTCTAATGGCCCCATCTGCTGTCAGTGTGTTGGGAGACTTTATTTTTTTTTTACTTTTAAACATTTTTATTTGGTCAATTTCAA
Organism: Monodelphis domestica; assembly: GCF_027887165.1. Classification (NCBI taxonomy): domain Eukaryota; kingdom Metazoa; phylum Chordata; class Mammalia; order Didelphimorphia; family Didelphidae; genus Monodelphis; species Monodelphis domestica. The sequence continues at coordinate 321,224,641 of NC_077228.1, read as the reverse complement.
ACATTATTTCTTGGATACAAAAATCATGATTTTTGTTGGGAGGCTTTATAAGGTTTGAACAACTATACTGCAAGCTTGATCCTGATCCAAGTTTCTTGGACTAGAAATACAACTGCACAGCTCAGTCCTTCTCAGAGTCTGAAGTACCAAACTGACAGTCCAGGCAGGGTCAAGGTGACCCAAAGATAGGCTTACCCTTGGTCTCTCTTCCCCAAGCTGGATACATAGCTGCAGGCTCCAGCCTTAGTTTGAAGCAATGCAGTTTCTCTTAAGAGCCTTCTTACCTAGAGCTTTCCCCCTTTTCATTGTCCATGACTTTCTGGTTGTCTTGCTATGCCAACATAAACTAGAAGGAACCTAGTGTAGCTTTTGGTTGTATTTTCTGATCACCACTTGGTCAGGTGATCTTCCTTTGCCTTTGCTGGAATAGATGTATGAGTAAACTTCCTCTGATTCCAGCATCTTTTTATTCCCCCCATCTTTGTTGGTTCTACGAAATATTTTGTAAATCCTTTGCAGATAGTGTGAGATCTGAATAGTGCCCTGTGAGGGGATAACCAACCTGGGATTTCAAAGTCTAAATAATTGAAATATCCTTAGAAATGTTATTTATTATAGGAGAAACAACATGGCATAGCAGATATAAAGTCTCCTGAATTAGGAAGAACCAGATTTAAATTCTATTTCTGACACGTGCTATTTGTGTGCCTCCAAGTAAGACAACTGACCTTTGTGATATTGAAATCACTTTAAAAGACTGATATATATTAATTTAAGGTCGCCAAGGAATTCACTTATGCAATTCCTAAATGAAACACTCAAGTCAGCTGCCAAATTTTTATGGTGTTTTAATTACAACAGGAGGAAGAAAGTATTAGAGGGAGAGAAGGAGAGAGAGAGAGAGAAGGAAAAGGGAGAGAAGGAAAGAAGTTTAACTCAGACCCACTCTGGCTCAGGCTGAGCCAAAGCGGGCTTTAAGGCCTTGGATAGCCAAGGCAGAGAAAGGGATCAGTCCTTATCACTCACGTGACCAATCTGAAGGAAAGCAGTCCGCGGCGCTCCTCCAACTCCAAGCACCAGCCTCGAACTGACTCTAGCCCTCCTCACAGGAAGTCCAGAGAACTCCAGAGACTGTTCTCTACCTCACTTCCTGCATATCACATATGCCAATGGTGGCTCTAGCTTGACCTCGGATCGCCCAGAGATCTGTCCTTGTTTGCACATGTCTGTTGAAGGCCATATTCTCAAATAATTAAATCTTGAGTTTGCTGCAGCCCTTCCTAATCTTGCTACACTGAAGGGTGGAGAATGTAGTTCCCAAGACCTGATTCTGTTATTCCTAGTATTTCTATTGTTATTGATCAGGAAATAGCTAAATCTGATCTTCTAAAGAATAGTCTGAATAGGGTGGAGTAGTTTTGAAATTCACACCTTTCAGTGTCACATGCAATTCTCTAAGACCACACATTGCCTTCTAATGGGGGAGAGAATGCCTTTATGGGAATGGTGGCTAAGGGAGGGAAGTGTGATCTGCTGAGTAACAATTGACATTGATTGTATCCTTTTCTAGTACCATGGTAATGTGGTGCTATCAATTTGATTATTGATTCCATGAATTTGAGTTTTCTCTAATGCACTGATAAATTAAGACAGCTCAGCCCAGGACAGAAGTTCCAAAGCTGAGTGACTAAGACCTCCCAGTTAATCTGGGATATTCTTGGGTCAGTCTAGACTTGAGGTACTGTTCTGGTTAGGGACAAACTAGTCAGTGATAAGCCAGATGGCAAAATAGCCAGGATAATCAACCAAATGGAATATTAAGATGGTCAGTTCTACCTGATGGGTAAGAGTACTAACAGGAGGGTCCAAGGGTCTAACTGGTTTTAGAAGATGGAAGCATATTTGAAGTATCCACCTCTGAATCCTCAGACTAGCTGAATCTGCCTCAGGGTTCACTCTAATGATGAGCTCTCCTAGGAGAGACTTGAACCCCAGCCTTCTTCCATTCCATTCCCCCATACAGTTGCCAAAGTGATAGTCCTAAAGCACAGGTTTGATCATGTCACTCCCCTGCTCAGTGAGTGTCCAGGGCAGTTTTTCTTTAGGTTCTAATACAAATTCTCCTGGCATTTAGAGCCCTACATACCCTAGCTTCAATCTACCTTTCTGGGCTAATTACACTCTTCACTTATTTCCAAAGGCTACTTCCAGCCAAAAGACATGCTCCTCCTGACTGGTGACATTCCATCTCTGGATCTTTGCACAGGTTATTTCCCTCACCTTAGAATTCACAACCTTCTCAAGTGTGCCCATAAGAAGGATTAGCTTAGGTGCCACCTTCCCTGTGAGGTCTTCTGTGGCATTTCTGGTTTTTAGACTTCCCTTTTCCCTAAGATTACCTCGCATTGTGTTTCTCTGTGTATGTGGAACATTCCCAGTAAAATGTAAGTTCCTTATCAGGGGCTGATTGATTTTCTATCTTTGTATCCATGGTGCCCAAAGACAGTCCCTTGGTACAGTGAATAAATTGATGTTTAATAAATTGTTTATTTAACAAGGTAAAAAAATATCCTGAACTCAGGAGGGAGAAGAGGGAGGCCATGTATGCATATCCAATCATCTTCCCCTTTCTTTGAGCTCTTAGATTTTTATTTCCTCTGTTGGACAATTTTGTAGTTTCAATGGCCTTTTTTTTTTAGGTCTTGTGATGTTTAAAGAAGAATGAGGGGAGCTAAAAGGTAACTGCTCATTGATGACAGAATAAAAGATTTATTAGCAATTTATCATCTAGTTCCACTGCCCTTGCTTTCTGTCTGACGACAATCAATCAGTCAGTCAGTCAATGAACAAGTAATTTAGTGCTCGCAGTGGAATGAGCACTTTGTTATGTACTGGGGATACAAAGACAAAAATAAAGTAATCCTGGTCTTCAAGGTGCTTATCTTCAGGCAAATGGTTATCAAGATTTTTCATTATAGCTTATGATCAGTGATCTGTTATGCAGTGATCCTCTTACATGAGAATAGATCAGAGAAAGCACTTGTACAGAATTAAGCATGGAACTAAATTAATGAAACCTTGTTTCTTTTTACTATTTTTTTGAGCAAGGGAAATGGCTTGGTCATACAGAGCCCTTCTTTGTCATAGGTTGAAGGTTCATGTAATCATTGGTTGAGAGATGAAAGAGCAAAAGGCAAGTCATATTGTACGTAGCAAGGGATAATCCACAAATGACTCATCTTGCTCCATTATCAAACTTAAACAAGTTTGAGTCAAACCTGACCAAGAACAATGAGACATGGATCTATTGTCCGGAACAGTCTATATGAGAAGTGAAACAGTGGCTCTAAGGGATCTGAGGATGGAGGTATCACTTCTAAATAGAGAAATCAGATAAAGACCTACATAGGGGTGGTGGAGAAAAAGAAGGAGAGGGAGGAGGGTAAAGAGGGAGAGGGAGAGAAAGATGATAAGAGGAAGAAGATGAGAGAGAGAGAGAGAGAGAGAGAGAGAGAGAGAGAGAGAGAGAGAGAGAGAGAGAGAGATTAAGCACTTAAGTGCCGGACACAATAAATGGGAATTGGAAGATGGCATTGAGGGGATGGACAATATTCATGAAGGACCAAGATGGAAAAGTTAGGTGTGGAGCTGGGAGAGAAGTGGCCTGGATGGCCTGAGCTCTTCCTGAAATAGTGGTGCCAGGCAGGGACTCATCAACCAAAGGAGGGGCTGAAGGAGTAAAGGCATCTTTAGTATTGGTTCAGAGGTGGAAAAAGCCAGACCATCAGGAGCAGAGCCAGTAATGAAGTCAAGAAGCCCATCTCACCAGGGTGAAAAAAGGAAAGTGATTTGTAAACCATAAAGTTCTTACTTGTAATAGCAAAAAGCTGGAACAAACTTTGCTGACCACGTGTTTTTTTTTTTCCCTGTGTTAATCTTGTTTTTCAGCACCCGCTTTCCTTACAGATAACACAGATAGGAAATAAGAGATGGCAGAATGTAATAGAGAGCCAGTCTCCAAGTCAAAAAAACTTCAAATCTTCTCTCTAGGAAAAATCATTTAACTTTTAGTGTTCTAGCAAACTCTCTAATACTCTGTTTCAGAGAAGACACCAAACCAAACTGGTAGAGGAAATGTCCTCCTCATAATTCCCTGTGCAGGGAAATTGCAGGACCAGTCCCCATGCCGTCATTAAACTGCCCAGCTTAAGTCAAGTAATCATAAATTCCATATCAGTAGAGTCAAAATAAGGGAAGTTTTGCTTTGCCCAGTGAGTATAAATAGTGTAAGAAAGTGGAAGGAAGAAAGAATCACCTTTCAAGCATTTTGGTGCTCTGAATAATCTAAGTAAGCTGGTTTGGGTACCTGAATGTCAGGGACCGTGTTTTGCATGAGTAAGATGTAGTTGTTAAATGTCCACAGTAGAATAACTTGATATGCCTTAGAGCCCCATTTCTTGTCCTTTAGTGCAAGGTTTAGGGACTGACTTGAGACTTTGTCCTCAGGCTGCTGCAATGTGACTGTCACAGAAGTGATGTGTAGCCTCTCTGGGAGAGCCCTGCAGCTCTGATTTGGAGAGAATTTTGCCTTGACAATTTATAGAACTGCAGGAGTGGAAGTTTTCCTTGCCGTAGGGAGGGAGACCTGTCCATTTGACACTTCTTTAGCATAAATTGACCCACCCCCAAATTGAAAAGATTAATTTCGTTTTGTTTTTAACAGAAACAGACTGGTAGACGACACTCTGTCGCTTGTAAAATTTCTGTTTCCCCATTCACACGGACTGCTGCTGGCATTAGCAGGAAGAATAATAATGATTCCTGACATTTGTGTAATACTCCTAAAGTTTGCAACACACTTTACATATGTCTTCTCATTTGAGCTTAACAACTCTGGGAGGTAGGTACTCTAAGTAGTTTTCCTTACCTTGCTGAGGAAAAAACTGAAGCCCAGAATGATAAAGAAACTTCCCCAGGGTCATATAGCTAGCTAGAAAGTATCAGGGGAAGCACTTGAACCCAAATCTTCTCACTCCTAGCTCAACTGTTTGCCCCTGGCATAATCTTGGACAAGTCACTTCCCCCAGTGGACCTCAGTTTCCTTGTCAGTAAAATGAGAGTTTAAGACTAGATGTATTCAAAAAATCTCTTCCAGCTCTAGACACTATGCTGCTGGGACCATCTTCTCCTCCAACAATAAACTCTTTAAAAGGGGAGATGGATGTAACCAAGAGGAACAATCATAATACATAGAGTCAGAAAATGCTCTTTCCGTGTTGATTCATATTGAACTAGAAATCCCATCATATGTTTCCAGCTCTGTCACATCACTGATCTCACTGATTGTTTTTTGGATAGAAACATCTACTAATTTCCCAGCCCAATGTGATATAATAAAGTACTGGATGTAGAATTAGGAACACCTGGGTTCAAATTCTCTTTCAGATTTTTTTACTAGCTGTATGACTGGACAAATCACTTAGTCTCTCTGGGGTCTCAGTTTCTTTGTCTTCAAAATGAAGGGGTTGGGTTAATGACCTTTGTTGTTTCTTCCAGCTCCTGTGAATCACTTGTATCTATTGACATTTACAAATTTACTCCATAGAGATTCATTAAAATTCCAGTCAGGAGAAGAATTTCTATTAGTCTACCTGCTGCCTGGTTTTCATTTGTTTAAGTGTTCATGTTTTTAGTTGTTTAGCCTCATATTAGGAAACCCTGGCCCTTGATGCAGATAAAGTCCCACAAAATGGCTCTATCCTTTTATTATTCATTTTATTGATACTTTTTTGTCTTTATATCACTTTAACTATCTATCTATTCTTCCCAGAAAGTCAACCCTTATAAAAACCAAAAAGGGGGGGAAAACAGTGTAGCAAAACTAACACATTCCACAACCAACTTAGACATTATATGCAATATTCCACACATAGAATCCCTCCCCTCCACAAAGAAAGGAAGGAACTATATTCTTATCTCTCTTCTTTGTGGTTGGGCACAGCCATTATAATTTTATAATATTCTGTTTTGATTTTGTTGTTTCCACTCAATCCATTTACATTTTCATAATCAGTATAGGGTTGCTTATTTTACTTGTTATCAGTTCAAAGAGTCTTCCACTGTTTCTTGGTAGTCTTCATATTCAATGTCTCCCTCTCTCTCTCTTTTTTTAATAAAAACCCTTGCCTTCCATCTCTGAATAAATACTAGATATTAGTTCTAAGATAGAACAGCAGTAAGGGCTGGGCAATGGGGATCAAGAGACTTGCCTAGAGTCCCACAGCTGGGAAATGTCTGAGTCCAGATTTGAACTGGGACCACTCATTTCCAGTCCTGGCTCTTCATCATCCACTGAGCACCTAGTTGCCCCTCAAATTCATTGTTTCTTAAGGCATAGGAATATTGTATTACATTTCACATATCACACTCTACTTAGCTGCTCCTTAATTGATGGACATATATTTCTCCTAGTTCTTTTCTGCCACAAAAGTCCTGCTATTATATCTAAAAGAAATTAAAGTGCTTGAAAAAGTAAAGAAATCATAATTAAAGGAAGTATTTGTCTGGAAGCAGGATATGCTCATTCTTGTATTACTTGGCTAAGTAGAAAAACAGTAAACAAAAGCCACTTAAGCTCTCAAAGGAAAATGCCAATTGTAATGTGTTAATTTACAAGGTGGTTTTTTGTAGCATTAGTTAAAGCTTCCAACTACAGCTCGTAACTAAATCAGTGTGACAGGGCACTCTCCATGAGAATAAGCAAGCACTGTTCCCCATTGTACAAGATTGACAAAATCACATATTGTAGGATTCAGAGGAATGGTTTGTGCATTTTCTTCACCAAACAGAAAAGAAAATTTCCCTTTGTTGTACTCTCGATTTTATTTTATTTTTTAAAAGGCATTTCAGGCTTTAATTTCTATTTTAGAATAGGAAAGGAAAAGAGAATAACCTTTTCTTAAATGCCTGGATCTTCCAGGAACTGTGCTAAGTTCTTTAAAAAATTTTCTCATTTGATCCTTATAACAACCATGAGAGGTAAATGTTGTTATTACCTCACCACAGTCAAGGAAATGGAGACTAGCAGAGGTTAAATGACTTATCTGAGGTTACACAGTGTAAACCTTAAAATTTCTTAGACTGATAAATGTTGGAAATTTCACCATTGGGAAATTTCATACTTGAAAATTTTCCTACTGATAGTCTATTGGAATGTGAACCCCATTGGCATGGGAGGTTCCTCCTCCTCCCTACTTAAGATTTCTTTAGGACAGAAACCTTTTGCTGAACAATGGAAAGGGCTTTGACCTATGCTTAAGCATAGAACAGGAATTTCTTTGAGTCATGATTGATTTTAGAATTGATACAATAGAGATACTTGGAATGACAGAACCAGGTCTTGGAAAATACAATTTCCACCCCACTCAGTCCTAACAGGATTTAGGAAGGGCTGCAGCAAAGGATCAAGATTTAATTATTGAGAATATGACCTTCAACAGACATGTGCAAAGCCACAGACCTCTGGGTGGTCCTGGGTTAAGCTAGAGCCACCATTGGCACAGGGAAGACATGGACAGTGATTGGTAGATGTGAGAACTGAGGGGAGGGAACTTGGATGGTTTCCTTAAAGATAGAGGGGTCTGAGGACTGAGGGTGGTTGGTTGGAGAGGTTTTTTGCTCTGAGAGGTGGTGCTTTGAGAGTTGGCTCTGAAGGAAGCTGGAGGTGGAGGCCCCTGAGACTGTTTCTCCATTTTGGTCACGTGAGTGATAGGGACTGATCTCTTTTCTTTGCCTCAGCTATCTAAGGGCTTGGGCCTTTTGGCCCAGCCTAAACAGAGGGGGTAGTTAAGCCCTATTCCCTTCTCTCCCCTTTCTCTCTCCCTCTCTCTCTCTATCTCTAATACCTTTCTTCCTCCTGTTTGTAATTAAACTCCATAAAAGGTTGACTGCTGATTTGAGTTTTCATTTAGGAATTACATAGCTGAATTCCTTGGCGACCTTAAATTAATATATATCAGTCTTTTAAAGTGATTTCCTTGTCACAACAGCTTGTAATTGTCCAAGGCTAGATTCAAACTCAAGTCTTTATTATTTCAAACACAATCCATAGATTGCTCTGTCTAATCTACCTCCCAGATAATGTATGATATAGTAGTGGAATCACAGAATAGTGGATGGATAGTGTACTAGATTTGGAGGCAGGAAGGTCTGTGCTCAACTCCCTTCTCTAATTCATGCCAAATGAGTCACTTAGCCTGCCTTGAACCTCAGACAGCTTCCTAGGTCTTATCTGCTAAATCATGACATTCCCCCACACTAACAAAAAGACAGGGCCAACATGAGCACATAAGGGTATTCCTTAATCTGCCTCCAAATTTCTAGTGATGATAATTTTTGGAGATAATCCCAACAACGATGACATGCATATCATAGAATTTAGAACTTAGAAAGCATTTGCTATAGCATCTTCATTTTTAGTTTTTAAGTGTTTTTGGTACTTTTAAAAAATTACTTTTTTTCAATTAGAAAAATTCACCTTCTTTCCCACTTCTCAATCCCATGTCCCAATCAAGAATGAAAGAAAAACAAAAACCCGTTACAAACATGTCTATTTAAACAAAAAAAATTTCTGCAATGTCCCCAAAAAGTCAGATTCTGCATTTTTTCTTCTTCTCCTCTATATCAGAATTTGTGGATGGCTTTGACTCGTTTATATGAGAGTGAGGTTCAGGTGGCAGCCACTTCCCTCATTTCCTCCTCCTTGTTGTATCTGTTGGTGTTCCCAGATTATAGGAGGTGATTTTTCCCTCTAACCTTTTTTTCCCCTTTCTCGTCTAATAAATTCCTTTTTCCCTCTCTTCCTATTCTTCCCTTAAAGTCATCAAGATGTAACAGAACTATTCCCGAGATTTACTCTGTTATTTCTAATTAGACTCCTTTTGTGAGCCCTGATAATGATAGGATTCAATGAAGAAACATTTATCATCTCCCCATATTATCCTTGTTTAGTCCTAAATTCTTGTTCATTTCGATTTGCCTTATTGTGTTTCTCTTAAATTCCTGTGTCTGAACCTCAAAGTTGCTGCATAACTCTGGTCTTCTCTTTTACCTTCCTTATCTTCCATCTTATAATCAGTACCATGTTTCAAGGTAGAAGAGTGGTAAGGGCTAGGCAATGAAGGTTAAGTGACTTGCCCAGGATCAGATAGCTAGGAAGTCTTTGAGACCAGAATTGAACCCAAGACCTCTGTCTCTAGGCCTGGTTCATAATCCCTGTTTGCCTAGCCCTAGCCACTTTTCTGTCTTGGAATTAATACTAAGACAAAAGAAAATAAGAATTTTAGAAAAAGAAAAAAAGAAAATATTTGGAAGACCTATGTTTCAGTAAAATTCCTTTTTTTCCTTTTAGGATTATTCTATTTTGCTGGGTAAATTGTCTGTAAGCCTATATTCTTTTGCCTTCTGGAATACAGTATTCTAAACTCTCTGCTCTTTTAGACTAGTGGCTGCTAAATAGTGCATGATTCTGACTGTAAGTTCTCAGTACTTGAATTCTTTCTTTCTGACAGCTTGCATTTTTTTCTTTAAACCAAAAACTAGTTTTTGTCTATCATGACCCTAGGAATTTTCATCTGTGATTTCTTTAAGGAGAAAAATGGGTGAATTTTTTTCTATTTCCACCTTCCCCTCTGGTTCTAAGAGATCCCGGTAATTTTCTTTTAAGATTTCTTTAAATATGAAAGTTAGACCCTTCTTTTGGTGATTCCATTCAGGTAGTGCAATAATTCTTTTTTTATTCATTAAAAAAACTCCTTATCTTTCATCTTAGAATCATTAATTCATTTTGAATTTTTCCAACCATTCTGGAAGGCAATTTGGAACTATGCCCAAAGGGCACTAAAAGACCACCTGCCCTTTGATCCAGCCATACTACTCCTGTGTTCATACCCCCAAAGAGATCATAAGAAATAAGACCTGTACAAGAATATTCATAGCTGTGCTCTTTGTGGTGGTATAAATTTGGAAAATGAGGGGATGTCCTTCAATTGGGGAATGGCTGAACAAATTGTGGTATATGTTGGTGATGGAATACTATTGTGCTCAAAGGAATAATGAACTGGAGGAATTCCATGTGAACTGGAATGACCTCCAGGAAGTGATGCAGAGTGAGAGGAGCAGAACCAGGAAAACATTGTACACAGAGACTGATACACTGTGGTACGATCAAATGTAATGGACTTCTTCATTAATGGCAATACAATGATCCAGGACATTTCTGAAGGACTTATGAAAAAGAAAGTTGTCCACATCCAGAGGAAGAACTGTGGGAGTAGAAACACAGAAGAAAAACAACTGCTTGATTACATGGTTTGAGGGGGGTATGATTGGGGACTTAGACTCTAAATGATCACCCTAGTGCAAAAATCAATAATATGGAATTAGTATTGATAAGTAACACATGTAAAACCCAGTGGAATTGTGCGTCATCTACAGGAGGTGGGGAGGGGGGAAGGAGGGAGAGAATGTGAATCTTGTAACCATGGAAAAATATTCTAAATTAATTAAATTAAATTAAAAAAAAAAAGAATCATTACTTCATATTTGTTCCAGTGCAGAAGTGTGGTACGAGCTAGACAATGGGAGTTAAGTGCTCAGAATCACACAGTTAGGAAAAGTCAGAAGCCAGATTTGAACCCAGGGCCTCCCATCTCTAGGTCTGGCTCTCAATACACTGAGTTACCTAATTGCCTCCTAGTGCTATAATCCTTAAATTTTCCTCCTTAATCTATTTTCCAGATCGAGTTTTACAATAATATAACTTAGGAGGGCAGCTGGGTGGCTCAGTAGATTGAGAGCCACAGGAGGTCCTAGGTTCAAATCTGGACTCAGACACTTCCCAGCTGCGTGATCCTGGGCAAGTCACTTAACCCCCATTGCCTAACCCTTAACCCTTTTCTGCCTTGGAACCAATACACAGTATTGGTTCTAAGACAGAAGGTAAGGGTTTTATAAAAAGATAATATAACTTACAGGATACCTTCCACATTTTGTTCTTTTGACTTTGTTTTAATATTTTTATTGTTGTTTTATCATGGTGTCATATTTGGTCCATTCTAGTTTTCAAGAAATGTGTTGCTTCTAAGTCTTGTATCTTGTGAGCTATTAATTCCCTTTCAAAATCTGTCTTTCATAGTTCTTGTTTCTTTTCCTGTATAGGCTTTATATTGGGTTAGAAGCTGGAAATGAGACTCTGCTCTGCCTCAGCGATCTGAGCTACATCTCTGCTGCTTGTTTCTGAACTTTTTCCTCTTTTGGGTTAGAGCCCAGGGGTAGAATGGGCCACAGATCTCCACAAAATTCTTCCAGTATGTACCTATCCTTGTTGAGTCTCCCTGATAAAAGTCTAGGTGTACCTCATACAGATTTGGTCCACCTTCTCCAGTCTCCTGCTTTTCCCTATGCTGCAATGCCTATGAGTCATGTCAGGCCCTCCCCCCACTGTCCATAGGTCCCCCTGTCTTACTATGCCAATCTGGATTAGAAAAATACTCCATTGTGATTGTCTCTTAAGTTTTTCCATCAGAATTTGTGTGTTGCATTTTCTAGATCTATCAGGAATAATTCTAAGGGGGAGCTTGCTGTATTGCTTCCCACTAATCCACCATCTTGGCTCTGCCTCTGTGCCTTGTTTTTTTATATCACAGTCATTTCTTGATATGCCCCCTACCATTCCTCTTCTGCTGCCAATGAATCTTCCCTTGTAAACAAAAAAGAGAAAAAAGAAACAAATAAAATCTTTGGCCAAGTTAACTGTGCATGACACTACACCCTTCGTCCACTGTCTCTGCAATTAAAAGATTTGGTTGTGTTTCTCATTTCTTCTACAGGGTCAAGACTGACCACTATATTACACAGCATTCACTATTTATTACTCTTATTTATATTGTTAAACTTGCATGTATTGGTTCTGCTTACTTCAATCTATATCGGTTCACTCCAGTTTGTATGTGTTTCTCTTAATTCCTCATTTTTGCTTGTTTTTTTTTTTTTATGGTACAATATTTCATTCCATTCAGGAACCACAGTTATTTTAGCCATTAACCAATACACAAGTGCCCCTCATTCTTTCAGTTTCTTTGCTCTCACAAAAAGTACTACCATGAATATATTGGTATATATGAGACTTGGCTCTTAAATTTGTATTCATTCTCTGTGTGTGAATGTGAGTGCATATGTGTGTTTGTGTGAATCTCAGAACTTTATCAGAGATATTTGATGCAAAATTTTCCTTTTTTCCCCCAATTGAGTTTCATTTCTTATCATTGTGGAAACATAGATCTAGGGCAGGAAAGAATGCTAGAGGTTATTTAAGCTCTTCAAACTCTTCATGTTAAAATTGAGAAAACTGAGGCTCAAGAAGATTATATGATTTGTACATGGTAGGGCAGGTATTAAGTGGAAGAACTAGGATTCAAATTCAGGACATATTTAGGACTCCAAGTTCAGCACTCTTTCCACATTACCATGCTATTACTTTGATCTTGAGAAAGCCTTTTCATTTTGCAGAACTGAAATTATTGATTTTCCTCTTTATGATCACCTCTGCCCTTTGTTTAGTTAAAAATTCTTCCCCCCCACCCCGTGCCACAGTTCTGAAAAGTTCCTTTTATTTTCTTCCTAACTTTTTTTACTGTGTCTCATCATTTGTGATCTTTTATATTGTATTGGTTATCCATTTGGAAATTATTATGGTATATGGCATAAAATGCCAGTTTGACCATATTGCTTTTCACTTTCCCTGGCAATTTTTGTTAATAGAGAGCCCTTTTCCAAGTCCCTAACTTTATAGAGGAAGAAACTGAGACCTGGAGACATGATGTAACTTCCCCAAGATTACTTGGGAAGTGAGTAGCAGAGGCAGGATTCCAGGCCAAATCAAATGCCCTGTTCAGCACCCCATCACTACCTCTTAGAAATCTAGTTACTTCCCACACTCTCAAGCATGACACACCCAGAGTGTAACAATACTGTATAAGTCCTGGTGTGAACTTGGGCAAATCTTTTGACCTCTTAAATAAGGGAGGATGTTAGACTAGATGAGGGATAATCTTTAATCTCCGTTTCAGCTATTAATCTGTGATCTAGTGATCTTATGAAAAGGCTATCCTCTTTGGCCCAAGTCTTCACAGAAAGATGGTAAACTCACTAGAACACATGTGAAATCTATCAGATTGCTTGCCCTCTGGGTAGGGGGGCAGAGAAGGGAGGAAGGGTGAGAATTTGGCCCAAACCTTTTTTAAAAAGGAAAAAAAATGTATTTTCGTAGAATTGAAGAAAAAGCTAAAATGTAAAAAAAAATTTTAATAAACAAAAACTAACCAATAACAACAACAAAAAAAGAAAGATGGTAGACTTGGACTAACCAATTAAAGGAGAAATTGAGAAGTGAATTACTACCATTTGGACAAGATTTTTTTTCCCCTTTACTTTTTAGAAGTGCATGCGATTTGAACAAAGTCTTATTCATTTGGTTGTAACAAGGAGCTGCCTGGGAATAGAATTTGATGGCCTCATGAGGTAGTTTACTGTTCCCAGAATTGTTCCAGTAGTGAAGGATATGGTAGAAGTGATACTTCCTTTATTAACTAGGTTGGTAGTACCTTCCAACTCAAGCTTCTGTGATCCTTCCAATACCTAGTTTTCATTGTTATGTTAATGATCTACCAATACAGACTTGAATATACACTGTTGTCAGATTGCTAAATAACCCAGACAAATTAGCTAGCCACATGCCTCCTGGATCACTAGAATTTCAAGTGGAGTGAAGGGAGGACTGTAGAGCATTATAAGCAGTCTGCCTAATTCTTCCCCCATTTACACACACAAACATACACTTTTATACATAGAGCACTGCAATAGGGGTGCTCCTTAATAGGGTGCAGTGGCTCCTCATTAAAAACAATATTGGGAACCAATGCTATGGTCACTTCCACAGAAAATATTTTTATCTCTCATCAGGAACTCTGTGACCCTGAGCAAGTCACTTATCCCTCCTGTTCTAGGCAACTCAGTAAGACTGTAAGTTGTGAGTGAAAGTGCTGTACAGTAATGGTAAAGGAAGCTTCCTCATCAGGAAGTTCCCTTTATGGAGAAATTCGTAGGTGTAATCCCTTACCCCCTTATCTCATCCCTAAATGGCTAAGGAGGGAGAGCATTTGGATATTAAAAAATACTTCATCAAACTTCTCCAATGGGTGTAGCAGAAAATGTCTGCAGTTGTGTATAGTGGTGGTTTTTAAGTATACACAATAAACTGCCATTTATCTAGAATGCTTGAGAAATGAGAATGCTGTGTTTAATTAAATATGGTGGTTAACTGAAATTTGAATATTCTATAGACAGGGGACCAATTTGCAAAGAAATGAATAGAGAAAAATCCAGGTAGTTCTTGCTCTAGGACCAGCACCGAATTGATAATACATAACATATAACAATGATATTTTATATAATAAAAAGGTTTTAATGTCAGATAAATGAGAATTAAGTCTGTTAAAGAAAATCTAGGGATTTTATTTGTATAATGTGAAATCAAAACACTTTACTAAGAAAATCCTGGGTTTTTACTTGTATAATGTAAAATTAAAATCTTCCATTATTATAAATTATTTTATTTTTGCCTTAGATATTTTTTATATTTCAGTTGTTAATTCATTGGAGAATCTTTGAACTTTTCTTTTGTTCTTTTGTGATATGTTTAAAAACAACTTAAATAATTTAAAATTTAAAAATCTAGTATGATTATAATTACTTTTGAGTTCGCAATAAATATAAATGTACATATATGGAACGTATGCACAAATGGCCCCAGTTTCCTTGTCTGTAAAAAAAAAAATATGGAAGTTGGTCCAGACTTCTGTGGTCCTTTCCAGTTGTGGTTAAGTTTTATCTAAATGATCAAACATTACTTAATACTCAACATACCCTAGTCCACAAGTGCCCACCTGTTCTCCCTGGTAAGGAATTAAGACAGTGAAATACTTGAATTACTTTGCTTTCAGTTTTCTTACCTTTTTATTTTTAGAAATTCTGGTTAATGAAGTAGCCACAAAATGACTCCCAGTAGTTTTTAACCAGATGACTAGCAGTTGACTCCTAAATCTGAAATTAGGACTAGTGAGTGTGGTTTCTAACCGTGAAATCAGGACTGGATTCCAATACAGTGCTTGTAGCTTTGGCAAAGAAAGACCCAGCCAACCCTAAAAGCATACCCATGTCCAGTGCTTAGAAAGGCATCTTCTGGCTGGTGGTAGTGATTAAATAGCATTTTTGTATGTGTGCAAGAGAGTGCTGTTTGGTAAGCTACTCATTTATAACTTTGCACATATTTTGGCTGCGTAATGGTGTGTATATAAGTGAGGGTCTGTGGATCCACATATCACGCTCATACCTCAGGCAAGAATGCTTGCTAGCTTGGGATGATTCCATTTGCATCCTGAACAGCTGTTCCTGTGCTTCCTTGTACGGAGAGCTCTTTCTCCTAGCAGTGACCCTGCATTCTAACATGCAAGCTCTGAGTGGTGCCTACAGCCAGCACAGGTGAATAATGATCTGTAGATGAGAGAAAAGAATAGTTACTGGGGGCATGGTTCACTTTGTATTTTTCCAAATTGCAAACCTGTGACTTGAATCTAGCAGCACTAATTCTCCCCTTTCATTCCCCCATCCCCCAAATAACAGGGTCATTAGCCTTCTAAATAGATGATTGTAATGGGGAGAGTGCAAAAAGGGCTTCCTTGGCTGCCAGGTTAGTGAGTTTTGCACTTGTGCCACTATTTTCTCCTCCACCCCCTACCTCTGTAAGTGTGCACTCCCAGTTCTGGAGTGTAGCCACTGCTTTCATGACTGTGTAGTTAAAATCTGAGCTGGGATGAATTTCGACTACCGCATCTTTGTTGAACATACATCATATTGTAAAGTGTTTTTGGAAGCTGTGTAAAATGGGGTGGTGTGGGTGGAAAGCATGATCAAAGGAACAAGTATAGGTTGTTTAAAATAGATTTCTATAAAGAATAAATATATCATACAAAAGAAAAGCTCAAATTGTGCTGAGGAAACCTGCAACTCTGCTGAAGGAGGAATTTGGAGAATGAAGGGAAAGACTGACATGACTTCAGTGCACGAATGAGGAGCTGGACTGCAGAAGTGGAACAAGGCATACGCCATCAATGTATGCTTTGTTTGATTTTTCTTAGCTGTACTACTTGATTTTAAGGAAGGGTCCTAGTTGAGGGGTTCATATTCCACCATTGGGAAGTGTCAATGATGTAGGGCAAAAAGGCATCAATAAAATATTTAGTTAAAACAGAGACGCTACCTTTCTATGTCAGGATCCCCTTTACTCATTTGGTCAATAAATAATTGAATGTAATGCCAAATTTCAGTTAGCAGTTAGTAAAATTAAAGATAGTTTTTTTCATCCAAATTCCATTTGAGGGCAACCAGCAGGTCTCAAAACTGTCATTGAGTTAGGAGATTCTACTCTAACTATGTGAAGATGTCCCCTGGCAGAATGGGTGAATGAGAACAATCTCTTCTATTGGCTACAAAGGTGGCTGAAGCAGGTGCCCCTGGAGTTCTTAGATGTTGGTCAGACTTTGAAGATGCCAAGGTTATCCACTGCATTCTGGGCCATCACCTGTCATCCTGACTTTTGTCAAAGAGGACTTTGATTTTTCTGAAAGAGAGAGTTAGCCTGATGGCTTTGTGCAACTCTGCCTCACAAATCCAGTTCACACCCGAGTCAAGACATTGCCCTATGATGGCATTGGACTTCTTAAAAAACAAAGACTAAACAACAGCACTAATGAAATCTGTCCATTAACTACTTCAGGGTGTGTAAATCCCATTTTTAAGAGTATTTGGGTTTTTTTAGACTTCTGGGTCAAGATGGCTACTGAGTAGAAGCAGGGCTCTTCTCCTCTTCACTGATCAAGACAGAGTGCCTTAAAATGACAAAACCAAAATCAAACAAGTGAAAGAGTTCCATGGTAGGACACAGCACAGAAGGGAGGCAAAGTTAGGGCATTTCCACGCAAAAAGGGGGTGAAATTTCCCCCACTAAGGAGCTCACCCCTGCATCACTTCACCTACCTTTCCAGAGTCCGAGCGAGCAGGGACAAACTTCTGAATTCTAGGAGGGAGGCTGGCTGAGTTCAGACTTAACCTCTAAGAAACTAGACTCAGAACATTGAGAGGCTAAGGAAATGTGGAGATAGGGTGTTGTGAAGCTTGGGAGTGGCTCACAGCAAAATGCCATAAAGAACCATAAAAAGCCCTCAGGCTTAAACCTCTCCAGTGCTCAATACAGAGACTTGCCTACAATTCACACCCAGACTTCTGCAAGGCAATCTTTAAGTTCTTGGGGGCTGGACTTGCCAATAAAAGTGGCTGGACACTGCTGAGGACTGGGAAAAATATCCACATGGTAAAAACCTCTCCAGAGCCCAATACAAAGATCACCCACATTCCTCACTTAGACATCTGACCTGGAAGGTAAAAGGCAATGGCCACCAACTCCTAGGAATGAAAATCCACAAATACAAAAAAAAAAACCCAAGAAGAAAATGCTGATCCTTGATAATTTTTATGCAGAAAAAAACTAGAAGAAAGAAGAGACAGCAGAAGATGAACAACAATTAAACACACCCAAACCTTTTTGAAAAAAAAATGGAAATTGATCACAAGTTCTTGAAGACTTTAAATCCAAGATTGTCAGAAAAATGGAAGCGATATGACAAGAAAAGTGGGAAATAGTCCAAAAAGAAAATAGTTTAAAAGACAGGATCTCCCACTTGGAAATTGAAGCCCATAAATCAAAGGAAATAATAAACAAATTGAAGACCAGAAACGACCTGCTGGAAGCCATGAAAATCAGGATCAATCAAACTGAAAAAGAAAAATCAAAAGATCTTAGCTGAGAACCAGTCATTAAAAACTACATTGGGGCAAGTAGAAGCCAATGATCTCACAAGACAGCAAGAATTAATAAAGCAAAGCCCAAAAAATGACAGATTAGAAGGCAACACAAAATATCTCACCAAGAAGGTGGTTGACCTTGAAAGTAGAAGTCAGAGACACAATTTGAGAACCATAGGCCTACCTGAAAACCTGAAGAAAAAAAAAACCAGAAACCTTGACACCATACTACAAGAAATTATCCAAGAAAACTGCCCTGAGGTTCTGCAAGAAGAGGGCAAAATAGACATTGAAAGAGTCCATAGATCACCCACCACACTAAATACTCAAAAGACAACTCCCAGGAATGTAACTGCCAAATTCAAGAACGTCCAAGCTAAGGAGAAAATATTACAAGAAGCCAGAAAGAAACAATTCAGATATCAAGGAGCACCAATCAGGATTACACAGGATCTGGCAACCTCCATGCTAAAAGACCACAAAGCTTAGAATACAATATTCAGAAAGGCAAGAGAATTGGGTCTACAACTAAGGATCACCTACCCATCAAAAGTGATTATATACTTCCAGGGGAAAGAGTAGGCATTTAGCAAAACTGAAGACTTCCAAATATTTGTAAAGAAAAGACCAGAACTAAACAGAACATTTGACATAGAAATTCAAAAACCAAGAGAAAGATGAAAAGGTAAATTAGAAAGAGAGGAGTCTTATTTTTTTTGTTGTTGTTGTTGCCTTAAATAAGGCCAAATCGTTTATATTCCTATATGGAGATATGTTATTTATAACTGTCAAAAATTGTATTTACTATTATAGTAGTTAGAAGAATTATTCATAGGTAGAGACTGGGGTACTAAATGGTTTAAAATCATATATAAAAAAAGAAGAAAGAAAGGGGAGGGGGGAATGGCACCCAAGAGAAACTTGAAGGAATAAAAAAATTAGGATTACCTATACTATACAAAAAGGCACACGAGAGAGGAAGGGGAAGAATACAACTATAAGAAGGAGAGGAAGAGAGTGCTAAAAGGTAATACTTAAACCTTATTCTCAGTGGAACCAATTCTGAGAGGAAAGAGCATCTAGGTCCATTGGGATATTGAACTCTATCTTACCCTATAGGGAAGCTGAGAGGGGAAAACTAAGAAGGGGAGTGGGGAGGGGAGTTAAAAAAGGTGGGGAGAGAAAGATGGGAAAGGGAATTTAATAGACTCTAAAAAAACAAAAAAGGAATTAAAAGGGAGGAGGTGGTAAGGAAAGGTGGGGAGGGAAGTAATTCAAGGGGGGAGAGTGTGTGTGGTAGCTTAAAAATACCCCAAAAGAAAATTAAGAGAGGAATAATAAGGGAGGGGGGAGAAAGGAAAGTGAAATAAGGGTGGGAATTAGGGGGACTGATTAAAAACAATACTGGTATAGAAGGAATTAATGAAAGAGGAAAGGGCATGACAAGGAGAGAAAATCAAAATGTTGGGAAATACACAGGTAGTAATCATAAATTTGAATGTGAATGGGATGAACTCACCTGTAAAATAGAAGCAAATAGCAGAGTGGATCAGAAACCAAAATCCTATCATATGTTGTCTACAAGAAACACACATGAGGAAGGTAGATACACAAAAGGTAAAGGTAAGCATATGGAGCAAAATTTATTGGACATCAACTGAGACAAAGAAGGCAGGAGTTGCAATCAAGATATTTGACAAAGCCAAAGTAAAAATAGATCTAATTAAAAGAGATAGGGAAGGTAATTACATCCTGGTAAAAGGCAGTATAGACAATGAGGAAATACCAGTATTCAACATGTATGCACCAAATGGCACAGATTCCAAATTTTTAAAGGGGAAACTAGTGGAGCTCAAGGATGAAATAGATAGAAAAACTATACTAGTGGGAGACCTGAACCTTCCTCTATCAGATCTAGATAAATTGAACCAAAAAATAAATAAGAAATAAGTAAGAGAAGTGAATGAAATCTTAGAAAAATTAGAGTTAGTAGATATATGGAGAAAAATAAATAGGGACAAAAAGGAATACACCTTCTTTCAGTAGCACATGGTACATTCACAAAGATTGACCATGTACTAGGGCATAAAAACATGGCAAACAAGTGCAAAAGGGCAGAAATAATAAATGCAACCATTTCAGATCATAATGCAATAAAAATAATAGTAATGATATATGGAGAGGCAGATCAAAAATTAATCAGAAATTAAATAATATGATTCTCCAAAATCGTATAGTTAAAGAACAAATCATAGAAACAATAATTTCATTGAAAATGACAATGAAGAGATCG
Source organism: Monodelphis domestica (assembly GCF_027887165.1). Classification (NCBI taxonomy): domain Eukaryota; kingdom Metazoa; phylum Chordata; class Mammalia; order Didelphimorphia; family Didelphidae; genus Monodelphis; species Monodelphis domestica. The sequence continues at coordinate 321,204,372 of NC_077228.1, read as the reverse complement.
CCTTTCAAAATATATGGGATGCAGCTAAAGCATCACTAATGGAGAAATTTATATCCTTGAGTTCATATATTAATAAATTAGAGAGGGCAGAGGTCAATGAATTGGGCATGCAAGTTAAAAAAAAAACTAGAAAGTGAACAAATTAAAAATCCCCAGAAGAAAACCAAATTAGAGATCCTAAAAATCAAAGGAGAAATTAATAAAATTGAAAAATAAAAGAACTATTGAATTAATAAATAAGACTAGAAGCTGGTACTTTGAAAAAACAAATAAAATAGACAAAGTACTGGTCAGTCTAATAAAGAAAAGGAAAGAAGAAAACCAAATTGACAGTATCCAAGATGAAAAGGGAGACCTCACCTCTAATGAAGAGGAAATTAAGGCAATCATTAAAAACCATTTTGCCCAATTACATAGCAATCTAGGTGATATGAACGAATATTTACAAAAATATAAAATGGCTAGATTAGCAGAAGAAGAAATAGAATACTTGAATAACCCCATATTTGAAAAAGAAATCAAACGAGCCATCAAAGAACTCCCTAAGAAAAAATTCCCAGGGCCTGATGGATTCACAAGTGAATTCTATGAAACATTCAAAGAACAACTAATCCCAATATTATACAAACTATTTGACAGAATAAGCAAAGAAGGAGTTCTACCAAATTCCTTTTATGACACAAATATGGTACTGATACCAAAGCCAGGTAGATTAAAAACAGAGAAAGAAAACTATAGACCATTCTCCTTAATGAACATAGATGCAAAAATCTTAAATAGAATACTAGCCAAAAGACTCCAGCAAGTGATCATGAGGATTATTCATTATGATCAGGTAGGATTTATACCAGGAATGCAAAGATGGTTTAATATTAAGAAAACCATTCACATAATTGACCATATCACCAAGCAAACCAACAAAAATCACATGATTTTCTCAATAGATGCAGAAAAAGCCTTTGACAAAATACAACACTCATTCCTGTTGAAAACACTAGAAAGCATAGGAATAGAAGGGTCTTTTCTAAAAATAATAAACAGTATATATCTAAAACCATCAGCAAACATCATCTGCAATGGGGATAAATTAGAAGCCTTCCCAATAAGATCAGGAGTGAAACAAGGATGCCCATTATCACCTCTATTATTTAACATTGTACTAGAAACACTAGCTGTAGCAATTAGAGAAGAAAAAGAAATTGAAGGTATTAAAATTGGCAATGAGGAGACCAAGCTATTACTCTTTGCAGATATGATGGTCTACATAGAGAATCCTAGAAAATCAATTAAAAAGCTAGCTGAAATCAGGATACAAAATAAACCCACAAGAGTTTGAAAAATAAATTCCTTTTAAAGTCACCACAGACAGTATAAAATACTTAGGAATATATCTGCCAAGACAAACGCAGGAATTATATGATTACAACTACAAAACACTCTCCACACAATTAAAAACTAGATCTAAATAAATGGAAAAACATTAATTCCTTATAGGTAGGACGAGCTACCATAATAAAAATGACAATCCTATTGAAACTAATTTACTTATTTGGTGCCATACTCATTAAACTACCAAGAAACTTTTTTACTGAATTAGAAAAAACCATAACAAAATTTATTTGGAAGAACAAAACATCAAGAATATCAAGGGAAATAATGAATAAAAAATGTGAAGGAAGGTGGCCTAGCAGTACCAGATCTTAAACTGTATTATAAAGCAGTGATCATCAAAACCATATGGTACTGGCTAAGAGACAGAAGGGAGGACGAATGGAATAGACTTGGGCTAAGTGACCTCAGTAAGACAGCCTATGATAAACCCAAAGATCTCAGCTTTTGGGACAAAAATCCACTATTTGGCAAAAACTGCTAGGAAAATGGAAAACAGTATGGGAGATATTAGGTTTAGATCAACATCTCACACCCTATACCAAGATAAACTCAGGCTGGGTGAATGACTTGAACATAAAGAAGGAAACAGTAAGTAAATTAGGTGAACACAGAATAGTATACTTGTCAGATCTTTGGGAAAGGAAAGATTTTAAGACCAAGTAAGAGTTAGAAAAAAAAATTACTAAATCCAAAATAGATAATTTTGATTACATTAAATTAAAAAGGTTTTGTACAAACAAAACCAATGCACCCAAAATTAGAAGGGAAGCAACAAATTGGGAAACAATCTTTATAACAAAAACCTCTGACAGAGGTCTAATCACTCAAATTTATAAGGAACTAAATCAATTGTACAAAAAATCAAGCCATTCCCCAGTTGATAAATGGGCAAGGGAAATGAATAAGCAATTTTCAGGAAAAGAAATCAAAACTATTAATAAGCACATGAAAAAATGTTCTAAATCTCTTATAATCAGAGAAATGCAAATCAAAACAACTCTAAGGTATCACTTTACACCTAGTAGATTGGCTAACATGACAGCAAAGGAAAGTAATGAATGCTGGAGGGAATGTGGCAAAATTGGGACATTAATGCATTGCTGGTAGAGTTGTGAATTTATTCAACCATTCTGGAGGGCAATTTGGAACTATGTCCAAAGGGCACTAAAAGACTGTCTGCCCTTTGCACTGCTGGGTTTGTACCCCAAAGAGATCATAAGGAAAACGACTTGTACAAGAATATTCATAGCTGCACAGTTTGTGCTGGCAAAAAAATGGAAAATGAGGGGATGCCCTTCAATTGGGGAATGGCTGAACAAATTGTGGTATATGTTGGTGATAGAATACTATTGTGCTCAAAGGAATAATAAAGTGGAGGAATTCCATGTGAACTGGAATGACCTCTAGGAATTGATGCAGAGTGAAAGGAGCAGATTCAGGGGAACACTATAAACAGGGACTGATACACTGTGCTAAAACCAAATGTAATGGACTTCTCCATTAGTGGCAATGCAGTGATCCAGAACCATTTGGGGGGACATATGAAAAAGAACGCTATCCACATCGAGAGGAAGAACTGTGAGAAAAGAAACACAGAAGAAAAACAATCGCTTGATCACATGGGCTATGACTGGGAAAGTAGACTCTAAAACATCACCCTCATGCAAATATTAATAATAAGGAAATGGATCTTGATGAATGGCACATGTTAAACCCAGTGGAATTGTGCATCAGATACGGGAGGGAGTTTGGGGAGGGCATGGGAAGGAACATGAGTCTTGTAACCATGGAAAATTATTCCACATCATCTAATTAAATAAAAATTTTAAAAAAGAATGGGTTAAAAAAAAAAGTTGTCTCAACATCAAAAAAGAGGAAAGTAGAAAAAACAGACTGACCTAACATGTCCTGAACTGAGAATGGATCCTTCTGGACCTTTGCTATATGTACTTATTAGTATATGTTATAAATCAAAGGATTTTATACCACCATTATAATGGATTTAGAATTTAACCTGTTGAAAGAGAAAAGGTGATGATATAGTTTGCCATCTTGATAACAATAAGATATGAAATCTATGTCTTGTGACCTAACATTTAAAATCAGAGACAACTTTGGATTTTTAGATCTTTGCAATTGAACTATAAAAATGTGTTCTTCAGAAGTAAATTCCCAGGAGCAAAAGTTGTGTGGGGAAAGAAAGAGCACTGGACTAAGGTGAGCTGAGTTCTAGCCCTCTGTGTACAATGCCCTTTCAATGTGATCTTGGTCAAGACTCTTTTAACCTCTCTGTATCTCATCTGTAAAATGGACCATTGTAGTAATTCTGTGAGTAATTCAAGATCAACCCTGTGTGAAAATGCTTCAGAAACTGGAACATTCCAACTAATTCTTGGGATAGTTTGTGGTTATTTTTTGATACATTCCACTAGTTGGTATGTGCAATTTAAGAGCTGATATGTATGTAATAGGATCCTAGAGGAAGAGAAACTATATCTGGGTTAAGGCAGGGTATGAAGCTGACTGTATTGAGAATTTCTTCTTAGAGATGGAAGAAAGTTCTTAGCAGTTCATACCTTGGACACACAAGAGCTATCTTCTGAAGTTCATATACTGGCCTAATGTTAGCTTACTAGATGACCAAGTCTTCCTTTTCTCAGAGGAATTGCATTGATTCCAAGGGGCAGCTGAACTCCCTGTCACTAGTCTCCCCCTTCCCCCTTCAAAAAAAAGGGATATTTTTAGTGGTTTGGTTAATTAAGCCTTCTTAATTTATCTTTTGTTCTCAAAATCAACTTTTCTGTCCCTGTCAGCATTGTAATTGTTTCCATAGAAGATTTAGCCTTCTATGACAACTGGTTGTTTTCGGGGAAGAGATTTAAATGAATTTGTCACAGGTTAAGTAGAAAATACTTAGAAATGCACTTTCCTTTCACTTCACAAAGAACAATGGTTGCTAAATGGACTTTTAGACAGTTCTTTAAATTAGATGGTGACAGGACAGCAGGACAGACAGCATCTGGTGGTAAAGGATCAAAATCTCAATCAATAGTCCTTTCGAAAAAGATGAGCTAATCTGTTTAAAGATCAGAGGCTTGTTTCCTGGTTGGTCATTTTAGCAGATGGTAAAACATATAGCCCATTTCCAACTGCCTCTATGTAAGAAAATGATTAAAAACAGGCAATGAATTGAGCTTGGAGTAGTTCCATTGAAAGTTTTATCCTCCTGCCTTCACCTAGGAAGAGGTCTTTATCACAGCAATGGCCAGTCACTGTAACATAGAAGCCTTCAGCCTAGAGTGATGCTTAGGACTTGTCCAGACAAATGACATTCTATGGATGTGAGTAGAAGAGTCATTTGGTCATGCCTGCCACTTTATAACATTCCAAATTTCCTGTGCTTGACCCGAGTCTAATAAGTAATAGCACTAGAAAAATATGATTCTCCTAGCATTTTCCCAAATAGTTTAGGGAAACTAGTCAAAGTATTTCCCTCTATGCTGATGGGTTACCAGATTTTTTACTTGCATCCCCCATGGACCACAGTATTCCTGCAACTGTCCCTTCTTAGTCCCCAACACAAACCCTTTGGAGTTTGGGGGAGGGAAGCAAGTAGAAGTGAAGTTCATATATGGTGGACAGAGGGCCAGCCTCATAGGCAGGAATATCAGGCTTCAAGTCTCACCTCTGATCCTCTGCAAGTCATTGATTTTCTCAGTGCACCAGAAAAGAAGTTGTGTAATGTCCACCCCACCATTCTGGAACCACTCTGAGCTCTGCCGCGAGAGCTTCCATATTTACCCTCCCCTGACTCAAACTTTGACTTGACTTTCCAGGCACTAGATCCAAACCATCCCTTCCTGCCATCTACTTTCTAGCCCCCCTTTTATGTGTGTAATATAACTGTAATATGAAGGCAGGGAGAGAATGGAGTCTTCCCTCCCTGCTGGGCCAGGACCAGAGTGAGGTAAAGATGGAGGAGAGTCAAGTATAGAGAGAGGTGGGGGGGGTGGATTGTCTTTCCTCTCAGCTCTCCCTAACAAACCCCACTCTGGTTGCTTTTCTGTTCCCTCAGAGACCTTGGCTAATCAAGCTTGATGCAGTTAGCTTCCCTCTCCCTGGGGAGAGACATGCTACTTCCCTCCCCCCAACGTCGTCTCTCTAGACGTGATGGAGTCAGTCACTTGTTCTTATTAAACTGTTTTATTCTAAGGGAACAAGGTAAGGGATAGGGTGGATGAGTTGAGGAATGAGGCAGAAGGAAAGAGGGAGCAGAGGGTCCCTAGACTTAACTGAAACCCCTTCTCTCCAAAGTCTGGCAGATCAGGCTTTGTTGATCTGACCCCTGGGGTCAGTTAGTGAAGAAGCCCTGGCTCTAACTGCCTTGGCAGCTGTAACCAGTCCAGGACTTTAGGGGATCTGGAGGAAATCTTTGTTCTGGTGAACAGCTTCAGTTGAAGTCCTATTCACTTGATTGTCTTCTTGGGGTATTGGGTGAAGCTTTCACAGGAGGAGGTGAGTGATAGTTCAGAGATCCGCCCAGTCTACCTTCCTGGTCGCTTCTCAGAGAAGAGAAGAATCTTTCCCACTGTCCAGACCAGCTCACTTCCTCTCTTTTTCCCAGAATTCTCTCTTCTTCTTGCCCTTCCCCCGTTCCTGCAGAGTTCTCCAGCTTGCCAGATCTGCTTCTCTGTTCTGCCGGCAGATTAAGTCCGGTTTCTCTCTTACATACGTTACCTCCTTCCCTTAGAAGGTAAATTCCTAGGGGGCAAAGACTTTTGCTTGCTTACATTTGTAGCCATGGCCCTGTGCATGATGCATAGTAAATCACTATCAAGTTCTTTGTCTCTCTGTTGTTAAGGGGAATTTTCCTTCTGTAAACCTCAAATTTCCTTAGACTTATAAATGTTGGAAATTTCACCATTGGGATATTTCATACTTGGAAAATTTCTTACTGATAGTCTATTGGAATGGGAACCCCATTGGCATGGGAGGTTTCTTCTCTTCCCTTCTTAAGATTACTTTAGGACAGAAACCCTTTGCTGAACAATGGAAAGGACTTTGACCTATGCTTAAGCATAGAACAGGAATTTCTTTGAGTCATGATTGATTTTAGAATTGATACAATGGAGATACTTGGAATAAATCTCCACCCTATTCAGTCCTAACAGGATTGAGTAAGGGCTGCAGCCTAGATCAAAATTTAATTATTCCAATCTCTACCCTACTCAGGTTAACAGGATTTAGAAAGGGCTGTAGCAAAGGAGCAAAGATTTAATCATTTGAAAATATGGCCTTCAACAGACATGTGCAAAAGCCAGAAACCTCTGGGCGGTCCTGGGTTAAGCTAGAGCCTCCATTGGCACAGGGAAATTGATGAACAGTGATTGGTAGATGGGAGAACTGAAAGGAGGAACTTGGATGGTTTCCTTAAACATAGGGGGTCTGAAGACTCGAGAGGAGGGGGTTGAGTAGTTGGTCGGTGTGGTTCGTGTGGGCTCTGAGAAGCTTGCGCTGAAGGAAGCTGAAGGTGGGGGCCTCTGAGACTGTTTCTCCATTTTGGTCACGTGAGTAATAGGGACTGATCTCTTTTCTTTGCCCCAGCTATCTAAGGGCTTGGGCCTTTGGCCTAGACTAAACAGAAGGGGTATTTAAGCCCTATTTCCTTCTCTCCCTTTTCTCTCTCTCTATCTCTAATTACTTCCTCCTATTGTAATTAAACTCCATAAAAGATTGACGGCTGACTTAAGTTTTCATTTAGGAATTACATTGCTGATTCCTTGGCGACCTTAAATTAATATATATCAGTCTTTTAAAGTGATTCCCTTGTAACACTTCCTGGGAGTTTCCTATCATGATGAAATCAGAGCCATAGCATGTGTGTCCCCTCTACTTCCCCCGACCCCCACAAAAAAAATCTACACGCAGTTCCAGGAGACGTCCAGATTGTGCCCTTAAATAAAAAAGTGGGAGCACATTGGAATTATATTTCCAGTTTGGGGAAGGGGCAGATAGCCTTGGCGAGTAACAAGAAGTTCTCTAAAACCTGTAGAGGAGCCGACATGTTCTCTAGGTTCCCATGGACATCACTTTCACCGGTGAGCTCCAAGATGCGTGTGCGGGGGCTGTAAAGTTTCTAAGATGGAGGGAGGAGAGGGTACGTGATTACTCAGAAAGAAAACTCAACTCAGCTTTCACAAGGTACTTTCCTAATGAGTTAGAAGGGCTCTAGGAATAGAGCTATAATAAAAGCCTGTAGACATCCTTTAAGGTTTGCCAAGCACTTTATTTTTAAACCCTTTCCGTCTTAGAATCACCTCTAAGACAGAAGACTAAGAGGGCTAAGAGAACTTCCCCAGAGTCACACAGCAAAAAGTGTTTGAAATCAGCTTCGGACCCAGGTCTTCCCAACTCCAAGATTGTTGCTCTATCCACTGAACCACCTACCCCCTTTTTTCCCCACCCTTATTTCATTAGTAACAACTAAAACAGAAAGGGAAATGCTGCAAAGCACTTCAAATAGATAAAGCATTTATTACATATTTACTATGTGCTAGGCACTGTGCTAAGCCCTGAGAATTCAAAACTGACAAAAGAAGACAGTCTCTACTCTCAAAGAGTTAAAAACAATTTTAAACCCTTACTTTCCATCTTAGAAGCAATACTGCATGTTAATTCCAGGGCAGAGGAGCAACAAGGGCTAGGCAATGGGGGTCAAGTGACTTGCCCACTGCTAGTAAGTGCTTGAGGCTAGAGTTGAACCCAGGACTTCCAATCTCCAGGTCCTGCTTTCTATCCACTGAGTCACCTAACTGACCCTTGAGTTTACATTTTAATAAGGGAAGGAATGTTGGAAGTTGAAGAGAAGGAAAAGGGCCAGGCAGCCACAGGTGGAAGTGGATAGTGAGTGGTGTGGCTGAGCCATCTCATGATATAATGGTTTCAGACAGGGACATTATTGAGTCAGGCTCAGGATGGAGTAGTTCCCAATGGAACAGGAAGCTGGTCAGTGGTGGAGATGGTCTTTGTGGCTTTCTATATGCCCTTCAGAGTGTGTAAGGCCTCTGGAGTGGCCATCTAAGCCAAACCTTTCATTTCATAGTGGAGATAAGTGAGACTCGGAGGCAAGCTACAGTAACTTAGCCAGGATAATTGTTAGCAAGTAACAGAGTTAGAAATGAATTAAATGAAAAGTGTTTATTAAATATTGACCATCATGTATCAGGCACTACACTAAGTGCTGAGGATACAAAGAGAAAAAGCAACACACTTTCTACCCTAGGAGTTACTTTCCTGGAGGAGGGGGGGCGGGGCCAGGAAAGAATGTTTTGATCAGGAAGTCAGTGATGGCAAGCCAGTAATGGAATACCCTCTTGGGGAATGGTAATGTTGATTTGATTAGTATTTCCAGGGCGAGAGGCAGAAAGGTGGGAGGGGAAGTAGAAAGAGTGCATGCCAGCCCTGGTGGCGTGAAGATGGCCAGGCAGGAAGGAGTACAGTGGCTCTAGGTCAGACTTGATAGGGTAAATCAAAGCCTTGGACACCAGAGTTGTAATTCCAAGTCAGAGATGGAGAACGTAATGAGTGAATGTTAATGGTCAGAGAATAATATGGTGGACCTGTATTTGAACCTAGGTCCTCTGGCTTCAAACCAATGCTTTTTGCCATCAGTATATTAGTTTTAGTGAGTGATTATTCTGTACAGAGATCAGAGAGAACATTTAGTAGAATTATGTATTTTTCAATGCCAGGTTCTAAAGGTACCATTCCCACAGACTAACCTTTGGAACATAAAAAATGAATACATAAACATGAAAATATCTATAATAAAAATTTTTCCAACAAATAGGATTTGCAAAAAAAAAATAGTGATCTCTAAGGGCAAGTAGAAGAAGGATGCCTATTGCCAACTCTGGGAAGGTGGAGATGGATGTGTTTAGCTATTTGGTATACATCAGAATTGTTCTGGTAGATGCTGGCAGAATCTTAACTATTGTCTAAAGGAGAATAGGAAGCTATAAAGTTCCTCCAGACTGCAAACTCCTGGAACATGTCTCTGTTCAAGTCCCTCAACATGGAACCATACTGTAACCCCCTCCTCCCCCCCGTGAATTTTAAAACTATTCCACCCTAATCAGACCGTACATTAGAAGATTTGATTTAGGTATTTCCTGATTGTAACAATGGAGATACTTGGTCTAACAGAATCAGGAATGTCTTGGGAACTCTATATTGCTCCACCCTACTTAGTCTAACAAAGTCAGGAATGTCTGCACCTATACTCAAGAATTAAGTATCTAGGAGGAGGATGGCCTTCAATAGACATGTGCAGAAAAAACTGACAAACCCCTAGGCAGTCCTCAATCAAGCTAAGCTACCATTGGTACAAATAAGATGCAGGAAAGTGACATAAAACTGTCTAAATAGGGCGCATCACTTCCTCTCTTCAGGCTCTTTTCCCAGAGAGGTCGCTCTGGCTGATCACTTCCTGTGAGCAGCCTAGGCGCCAGTTCGATCCTGGAACTCGAGCCTGGAGAAGCTCCCTCAGACAGCTTCCTTGAGATGGTCTCGTGGTGAGTGATAAAACTGACTTCCTTTTCCCTTGGCACTCAGGGGAGGCCCCCTTGGCCAAGGCCTTTAACTCTTGCCTGGCTCAGCCTGAGACCCCTCCCCCCATGTTCTGGTAACCTTTTCCTTGGACAATTGGATAGCATAATGAAATCAAGAAATACTACCCAGAGAGAGAGCACAGCAGGACAGAAAAAAGAACTGGATTCAGATTCTACCCCTTGTTCTTTAGCCTATCTGAGCCTTAGTTTTCCCATTTTAAAATAAGGAGTTTAAAATTTTGATCTTAAGATTATTTCATATTTTCTACAACTTCTTGGAACAGTGAATCTGACCCTATTTTTATAATGCCTTAATGTTTCCCCAGATGCCACAAGGATTACTGTAAATTTTTCGGATTCTTCTCCCTTGCAAAATAGTTTGTTTTAATTCACCTTTTTAAAAAAATACAGCATTTGGGAATAACGAATTGTCACTTATGTAATTCAAAAGATTGTTGTCCAAGAAGTACATCAAATATCCTTGTCCAATCAGCTAAGAACTCAATCTTCATTTTTTCAAGAAGGCATAGAGAAACACTTAGGCTATTGGCTCTGCAGACTGGCACTGTAAATCACAGGATGCCAGGAGAAGCATCTGAGGACTTGGCCTAATTAGCCATAGCTGGCTCTTGACAGGCAGCCTTGCACTCCTTTCCTTTAAAGATCTTGTTCAGGAAGAAATAGACAAAAATGACTGAGATAGATGCTCCAAAGGCATGTCTTATTGCCTTTTGATTAGAAAACAGATACAATCAGGTAAAGATTTATGAGGGTAACAAGTGGGGTTCTTTGTTCTTTTCTTTTCTTTTCTTTTCTGGCTAACCTTGCAACCCATGATTTCATTTAATGGCAGATTCCCCCTCTCTACCTCTAGCAAATGATGCCAGAGAATACTTCACAGCTAAAGAATGATGGTGTCTTCACTATCTGTCAAAATCCTGAAATTACACATCCAGCATGGACCTCATTCTAAGCAGCTCTAAGCACTTCCTTTGAGCACATTTTAAGAAAAAGACAGGAAAATTTGTTCCAAACTCTCTGAGTGCTTCAGGAAATGTTAGGAGAGAAGACAGAGAATTTGATGAAAGCAGCCACGCATCACTTCCAAATTAACCTCCAACAAACAGGGCTCCTGTTTTTTGTGAAACAGAATCTAGAAACACATTCACCAGCCTGAAGGCAACGAGAAAAGCACAGACGTACCCTAAATGTTGTTATTTGGTTCAGAGAAAACATGACCAAGAGAAACAACATGGCAGAGGTCTGTCTGTCATTCTATAACAACAATGTTATAATTCGAGGTACTTCCAGGAAAGTCGATTTGGGCTCTCAGGTTTCAAAATGGCCTTTGTGGAGCTCTGAGATTAGAATAAGAAATCCTGAGTTTGGACTGGGCTGGACTTATTTGCCAACAGGTTTTAAAAGCTCAAGCCATGTGGCTCTAGGATGTTTGCAGCTGGCGAGTGTTCAGCTGGATAGTGAGGGGGAGTAGCATGAGAGTCAACCAACTTGTACTTCTTTGATGTTAATGTTACCCCCTTTTTGAACTTTTGTTATAAAGTGCTTATGTGATAAGGGGCAACTTAAATGGAGAGGCTCAGTTTCCTCATCTATAAAATGGAGATAAAAATAATCATACTTCTCTTATCAAAGGGTTTTTGTGAGAATTAAATGAAAAGTGTATAAACATATAATGTAACTACATTATTATAGCTAACAGCTACCATTAATATATTTTTTAAGGTTTGCAAAGCACTTTACAATTATCTCATTTTATCCCTAACAACAACTCAGAAAGGTAGGTGCTACTATCATCACCATTTTACAAATGAGGAAACCAAAGCAAGACAGAGGTTAAGTGACTTGCCCAATAAGTGTCTGAGGTTGGATTTGAACCCAGATCTTCAGGACTCCTGGCCCAGCTTTCTATCCACCATGCCAGTTCTCTCTTCCCATAATTAACCCATGAGGAACATAAATTTAATGTTAGCACTAGTTCTGGTCTGTGGATTTGACTACAGATTTGATTGAATACAGTTTGATCTGTGGATTAATGACCATACCCTTATTTGAGGACTGCTTATTTTTCTTCATATTATTGCAGAATGATGTTGATTTGGCTAACCTGAAATGGACTACGGCTAGATACCATTTTTCACACAGGTGAAAAACATCCTTTTTGCTGGGTCTGTGTAGCCTGTGCTTTTAAAAGTGAGGTCTGAACCACTCGTCTGCTGCCCAGTTACTTATGATGCTCAGAGAAAGGCCAGGTGGTTTTACCAGAAAGCATGTTTTACAGAAGTGAGAATGCTCCAGCTCCATCTGCGTCTAAGTTCTTAGCCCTGTGGCCTTGGGTGCGTCACAATAGGAGCCACTCACCTGTCTATCACAAAGGGCTCTTAGAAAGGCAGGTGAGAAAAGGCTCTGTAAAAATCTCAATTCAGTTTGACAAACACTGATTCAGTGTTCACAATTTGCATGGCTTTGTGCACTCAGTGCTCCCACAGATACATGAAGACTTTTGTTCTTTTTCCAGTCTTTCCATGAAGGATTTCCCAAAAATAATGATCTACACCTGATTCTTTTAATAAGTTGTTGGATGCTGATACAACCCAGATACCTTCTATGCCTCTTGCCATGACACTTCCTTTTCCAGGAACATACAGGTCCTAGGTGATGTCTCTTATGACCTATCTGGGAGAGGGAGTCATGCCTGCTACAGCCAGCTGTCCATTGCCTTTTGGACCAGCTGAAATTTTCATTCTTTCAAACAGTGACCCAGCTGTCTAGGCGGTGGTACAGTAGTATCAGACTTGAGTCAGGAAGACCCAAGTTCAGGGTCTGCCTCAGGCACTTGTTACCTCTGTAGCCATGGACAAATTTACTTCACTCAGACTCAGTTTATCTGTAAAATGAGAGCAGTAATAGCACTTCACAGGGTTGTGGGAAGGACCCCAAATTTTACAAGTTTTTAAAACACTACATAAATGCTATATTATTATCATTTTTTAGGCAGTGGTGTTCATAGATTCAGAAAAATGAAAATGCCCTCAAGCAGCTTAGAATCAAATTGTGGCACACATATAAGTTTATTTGTGAAGAATCTAAAGCCCCAATCCTCTTGGGTAAGCCATCTGCTTCAGGTTCTCCTCATGTGAAAGTGACTAATACTGCCCAGCCCCAAGTTAAGGAATCTTCATTCTCTTAAATCAGTTACTTTGGGGGAAGTGGAGGGAGGGGGACAGATATTCCATGGGGTGGGAGGTTGGGCTATAAAGTCTCTTCCAATTTTATGAGTATCTGAAGGAACCAAAATGGAAAAGTAAGAACGCTAGCAAAAACCACTTCTATTTATAGACACATTCTTGTAAACTAAAATCTTGTTTAATTGGTTCTTAACTAACACTTAATCAGAAATTCTCCCCCTTCATTCTTTGCTTATGCTTGACTTTTAGGAAGTGGCAAATTAGTCACAGGAAAACAAGCTAGTTTCAGGGGCTTAAAAACACACACACACATTCCCAAATTATGGCTGTCTCAGTCCACATCTCTGAGCGGTGTGATTGCGGGCAAGCCACCAAAGTCATTCTAAGCTTCAATTTCCACATCAGTAAAATGGGGAGGATAGGATGTCTGCACTACTTCATAGGCTTTGTGGGGAAAGCATGTTATAAACCTTAAAGCACTCTTGAAATAAGTTGTCATTGTTATTCTAGAGCTACACTAACGTACAGACAGACATGGTATTTAGAATGATGGCCGTTGTCTTCAGAGGTTTCTGTCGATTATTCCAATCAGGTAAGAAAGTGGACAGATGACTTTAGAGTCTCCAGCTGGGAGTTGTGGCCCAGTGGACAGCTCTGGAGTGAGGAAGATTCAGCTTCTTGAGTTCCTATCTAGCCTCAGACACTCAGTAGCGAGGTGACCCTGGGCAGGTTGCCTAACTGTGCTTGTCTTAGCTCTTCATCTGTATAATTAGCTGGAGAAGGCAAACACTCCAGTACTTTTGCCAAGAAAACCCCAAATGAGGTCATGAAGAGTCAAGATAGAACTGAAATGACCTAACAACAGTAGAACCTTCCTGGTGATAAATACCTCAGTTAACAGAAAATTAACAGGCACCCCTACCTTTGCCTTCAGCAATTGAAGTTTTATTCCATTATACATGTAAATGTGGCATTGATTCCTTGGGACTGGGTAGAACGGGCATCACTATTAAGTGATAAATAGGATTTGAGGTTCTGGCTTAAACTCTGCCCACTGCATAGTCCATACCAGACTTGGAGAAAAGTAGAATGGACTGACTTGTTTACACCAAACTTAATGCTTTCCCCCAGACCAACTGTCTCAAACCCACCTAATTGTGTTTGTTATAGCCACACATGCGATTCTCTTCACTCCTTTACTATGCATTCTGCTTTACTCGACCCTGCTTAGTCTTAGAATCCTAGCAAACAGGAATGTATACACCCCTACTTAAGGATTAAGTGTCGAGGAGGATGTCTATGACTGACATGAGCTAGCAAGTGACAAATCAGAAACAGCTGACAGACCCCCTGGGCTGTCCTAAGTTAAGCTTAAGCTACCACTGGTACATGTGAGTCACAGGAAGTGATGTAAAGAACTGTCTGTATGTATTTCACGTCACTTCCTCTCTCCGGGCTCTCTCTCTTGTGGAGAAGTTGGGCTCTTTCAGAGTTGGGAGCTTGTGGCAGCATTCTTAGCATGCTTGGTAAGTTGTTTATGCTGATTCCTCTTTTCCTTTACCTCCTAAAATGCTATCGTAGGAGGCCCCTCATCTCAGAGGAGGCTTCATGGCTGGAAGCCAAGATAGATTGAGAAGGCCCCTTGACCTAGGCCTCTGAACTCCTATCTGGCTAGCCAGAGCAGTCCAATTCCTTTTCCTCTCTCTCTTCTTCTTAATTCCTTCCTACTATTGTAATTAAACCACCATAAAAATCCCAAACTGACTTGAATATTTTATTGGGATTGAATTTTAATCCCTGGCAACCACCAGTATAATATATTCAGTCAACAACCCTAATTTTTACCCATTACACTAAGCATTTGCTCATAATCATTTATTTGTACAACACTGATGATAGATGTTACTTTAGAAATATCTTCCATTATTCACAAGTTTTTTTGTTCCTTCCAAACAAATTGAAATACTGAGACATTCTCAAGGAAAGGAAAATAGGAGATAGTTTCCTGAACTCAAATGTTGAGTGTTTGTCAACATAACTCGTTTTCCTTTTACAGGTTATCAAATCTCTAAGTCAGCCCCTTCTGACCCCCTCATTTTACAGATGAGAAAACTGAGATCCAGAAAAGTTGGGATTTTCCTAAGGATATAACTAGGTAACAGCAGAGCAAGAAAGTGAGGTCTCCTCCCTGAGCTGCTGCTCCTACCCACCTTCCACAAATGGGAGAAATCAGAGAAAAAGAATGGAGATATTGGCTAGGCAACTGGGCCATCATGAGAGATCTTTCTCTCATTGTACATCATCTCATTTCTCCTCTTCTGCCATTCTGATTGATTACTTGCTGACTGTTCCAATGTGGATAGTTCAGGAAAAGGCTCATTAAGTCAGTGTAGGTACCTTCCTCCAAAAGTGGATCAAGAAGGTCAAGTTACTCAGCACTTTAGATACCACAAGTTATCTGTTTTCTGATTGTTCAAATAATTTTACCTCTCAAGGTATGCCTTTTTCCCCTTTCAACTTCATATTGAGCCAGATGGCACTGAAAAGAGAAAGGAAGCATGGAAATTTCTGACGGCGCGAACTAATTTCCGATTGTTTAAGTACTTGGCAGCATGCATTATAAAGTACTTGAATCAGTGGGCCTTCAGAATGTTCCATTTTTGTTTGAATTACACTGATTCATTTGGATTGAAGATGGCGCTGCACAGTAAGTATTAATGGATTCTTTGAGAACTCGGATTTTCATTGTCTTAATTGTTGCACTGTGTGATAAATTGCACTATAATGTTATTCAAAAATGGGAGGGAAAAAACCCTCATCCTGATGTTCCCTTCCAGTTCTAAAATTCTGTGACCAGAAACAAGCATTAACTAATGTGATCTTTCATTTTACATTAAACTTTTCTGAAAGTTCTGGTTAAGTAGGTAGAAGTCTCTATGTAAATGAACTTGTACTATTTTTATTTAGTGGTTTTTTTCTTTTAGCACAATAGAAATTCTTTGTTTTTTATCTAAAAAAGGGAAGTACTAATTTTGATGTCAGCAAGGGTATACCATAAAAACATAGATTATATTGATGGAATTTCAGGTTTCCCCAGCTGATGAATTCACTAGTTGTCCTGACATGCATAGGCATATAAGTCATGAATCTAGAACTGAATGGAGACCTAGAGGACATCAAGAGCTAAGTGACTTGCCCAAGGCCACATGACTATTAAATATTAAAAGTGGGATTTGAACCTAGGCTTCTTGATTCTAGCCTGTATACCACGTTGTCTCTCAGGTAATAGCCAGTTTCTCAAAATTAAAGATTCCTTTACTACACTCTTCTAAAAGCCAAAGTCATGGTGGAACTTTTCTGGCCACTATTGGTTCTTCTTTATTTTCAAAGTTTGGGGAACCAGAATAGACTTGGATTTCTAGTGGTGTCCTGTATTTTATTTAGGAGATGGTTTACAGAAAGATTTCTTAAAATGAAGTAGAACTGTCGTGCACACCCACATAATGTAAGGACACATTAATAATGGGAAGATAAGACAGATGCAGTGAAATAGAGGATTCCACTCTGGATGAAGCTCTGACTTGTGTCTTTTTGTGGTTCAGTTGAGTTCATAGAAAAAGGGCTGGGAATTGAGGTCTGGAAAGAGTGGTGGTAAAGACTGATTCTTTTTTTTTTTTAACATGAAAATCCAAATTAGATGGATAAAACCCCAAACATTCCAGTGTTTTACTTTAAAACCTTTTTACTTTTCACAAAGGGTTTGCTGTGAGCCTTCAAGTGATTTTGTCCAATCCAAAAGCTGTATTTAAGCGCCGTGGGTCCCAGCCAGGGATGCAAGAATCTGATTTTCTAAAACAGATAACAACAGTTGAGGAACTGGAACCAAAAGCAAACAACTGCACCAAGGTATTCATTCATTTTCCAAGTGTTGCTTAATTTTGACTTTAATTGGAATTAGGGCCCCTTTGCCCTAAACTAACATTTTCCTTTTCCCTCAGGTTCTGGTATGGCACACTAGAACAGAAAAGGTCAACTTAGCTAATGAGCCAAAGTACCACCTGGACACTGTTAAAATTGAGGTCTAACCTGAAGATACAAATGGGACTTGCATGACCATCATGGACAGATGGCTGAGGCAAAGAGGATGCCTCCTGAAGTTTAGGCTGCAAAAGCATTCAGGTACTAGTCACTCTACCACAACAGCCCTGCTTTTCATGAGATGGACGTCTGTATAAACAAACTGGATGGTATAAAAATGTCTTCCCTTGGTTTTGCATGTTTCCCCTTACCATTTCAGTACACACAGTCACCTGAAAGATTGATATGTCATCCAGAGAGAGAAAGAGTGAATGATGCTGTAAGGAAACATTTCCAACTACTTGCGTTTTATGTATTTTTTTTTCTTGCTTCTCTCCCATCTTAATTGATGAAACTGAACAGGTTTTAAGGAACAAATGAGTGTTATTTTGTCAATTCAATATTCTTGACCTCTCAGCACTAAGCGATTCCTAGAAATCAGTGGCAAAATATAGCTTAGGAAATAAAACCCACAAGAAAGGTCGATGGATTCATCTGTTTAATATAGGGAAATAACATTTTGTCAATACTAGGCACCATAAAATGTAAACACAATTACTGTCATAAACCTGGATATACCTTCAAGGATTAAAAGGAATATTTTGTAGATACCCTGTATGCATATAGTGCAAGGAGAGCTCTGCAGATTAGCACTATGTACACAAGAAGTGATCCCAATTATCAGAGACTCAGAGAAAAGATTCTGGATTCCTTTATTCTTTGAACAGATTAAATTTTGTGGTGACATCCAGGTTTATCTTCCTTTCACTAACCATGTTCCCTGTTAAGCACACCATAACAACATCACAGTGAAATGAATGATGAAATAAAAGAATTCTGATACACTAGAAAACAGTGCTCGGTGATACATTTACATTCTATTTATATGATTAAACATCTGTTCATATAGTACCTTTCTACAGGATTACTGACTAATTTGGGGGCAGGGTTTATACTGTTAGAGGTATTACTAACATGATAACTACTTCCCTTATATGCAAACAGTAGACCTATAATCTTATTGAGAATAAAACTGATTATGTAAATTGACTAAGCAGCTTCGCCAAGAATGTGGTTTATGAAATCATGTGTAGTATGGAAAAAAAAAGCTGCCAGTGACGTCAATATGGATTCTCAACCTGCTTTTTATCACATCAAATTTAATCAATAGAGACCAACACGGTCAGTCAATTCTTAATATGAACAACTGGAGAGGAAAAAACGAATCTGTACATGAATAAACAGGGTAGATGCATTTATCAAGGAATGTCAGGTGGTAGTGATTCTGGATGAAACTCCTATTGCAGTTTTCATTTCATTTCCACAGCTGTGTGCTGAGAGTCTGACCCGATGAGCTTCCAGACCATCCTGCTGTGGTATTGGGGGGTTGGCCAAAACCCACAGCACTGCTTGCACTGGTGATGTTCATTCCAGCCATTTGCTGGTTCATCTGTGAAACATAAAAGTGGTTTGGTAACTATGTAGAAAGGAAATGTCAAGTACACATACTTTGATGATTTATCAGGTTATGCTTGTCCCCAAAATACATTGAGTTGTTATAACTAGGATGAGACTTTTTTGTTTTTGTTTTTTTTTAAGGATATGTATTTTTTTTTCTTTCAAAAGAATAAAAATTTTACAGGGGCAATTGATATTCAGACCAATGAGAAGTGTGAAAACAATTATGTGTAAGGAATATATATCGATATACTTTTATTGGCCAAAAACAGACAATGAAGTCTTAGATTAAATATAAAAATAAGGCCTACTTAGTTACACAACCGAGGAGGCACATGTATTTAAATGTATTCACATCATACAATCTTTTAAAGAATTTTAGACTGATAACACAGGGGAAAGTCACCAAAAAGACTCATTTTGAAAAACCAAGGTATTTCTAACAGAAGAGAGTCCCAATAGAACCAAATATAAAACCTAAGAAATTTTAAATGACCAGAAAGGAACAGATTAGGCAGATGAAAAGAAATGTTAGTTTTTCTGTCACTTCTTGCTGGGCAGAAAACATGCCAATATTCAGATTTGGGTAAAAGCAATTAAAAACTCTTAATATAGACTAAATTGTATCAGTACGTATTAACTTTTACATCAATTGTGTCCAACTGCAGTGCTTTTTTATTTACATGTATCAAAAACTTAATAAGGATGTGACCTATAAAAATATTGAATCCTATTTGCTTGTAATGGGTTCTATGGAAGTGGTTCTTTTAGCTATTTTGCTTAGGGGCTGCTAAAAGCTTTATCTTAAGCTTTTAGATCCAATTTCTAATCATAAACAATGTATCACTTTTTTAAAATATTTTTTTCACCTATGGGAATGAAGCTATAAAAATTGCAAATAGTATGGGAGTAATACATTAAATGGGAAGTGATCAAATTTTCCAAGATGAAATGAGGGTAAATACTTAAGAAATTCAAACATTTAGAAAGTCAGATTCTCCTAAATTGTATCTGTTACACTTAAACTGCATGGCATAAATATTATATAGTTCCCTTCCAAATTTCTGCCTTTAATGAAGAACTCATATGACTTTTTTTGAAGACTTAAATCAGAATATATGTACATGTTTTCCAAAACAAAGGGGTTGATCAAAGGGGTTATTTTCCTTGAATTACCTATCAATGTCCCAGTGAGGAAGATTTTTGGGTTTTGAAATTTGCCTATTTGTCTGTCATATTTCCCTTGAAGTCTGTCATATATCCCTTATATATAAATATGATCCTTGAAGATTAAAGTAACTATTGCTCAAAATGGGGTCAGCATGTGTGTGTCTATTCACACATCAGGTAAAACAGTTACTTCCCACATTGCTTCAACTACTGCCAAAAGTGGTAAAGATTCCCCCAAACATCATGCCTGATGGCAGTAGTCATTGGAGGGCATCTCTGCCATCTGTCAGTAGTACAGAGGGGTGTGTGCATGAAAGCAAAAGCTCCACTTCTTAGCAGCTGGAAAGAGATGGGCTTTATTAGGATCCTAGTTTGAAGCTTGCATTTTATACAGAAAACTTCAAGTCAACCGTATACACTTGGCTGGATTATATCCTGGAGCATATCTCAAAATTGACAAGCAATAACGCTAGCTCGTACCCTATAAAGCAGGTCAAACAGTTAATGAGACCATTCCATTTCCCTCTTCTTCAGTGAAGAGATAGGTGTTATAAAACTGTTTATATGCATCTTCTACTAAGGCTGTTTCAAGCACCTTGCCCTCTCAGGACAGATGGGCAAGTGGGACAACCTAAATTTAATCAAGAAAGATTGTAAGTAGGACTATTAAAGTTACTATCCTTGTGTACTAATAAGTCAAAACACACTCTTTTCTCATTTGGCCAAAAATGCAGCATTTGATTCTCAGTTAAGAACTATCTGTCCCAATCAATACATTTGTCTGTATGATTGTAGGTTTCTTGAGAGTCCTCAAAAGTTAAGTTAGCAAAAGTTATAACCTCAAATATTCTAACTAGCAAACTGATTTAATTTGGGTTTGCAATTTTTTTCCTTATAATTAAGAAATTTTTAAAGACATTCAACAAATGTATTTAGAATGGTAGCAAAATGTAAATAAATATAATGAAAGTGCAACCTTCTGAGTCTTACTGCTTTCATGCCCCTTTTCTCCTCTCTGGCTAGGACTGGAAGCTCTTACATTCACCCTTAAAGAAGGAATCTAGAGGAGTCTCCTGCCCAAACCAGCAAAGTTGCTGTTAACTCAGTGACAAAGTTAAAGGTCACAAAATGCCTAAGTTTTGGGAGTGGGTCAAAAACCTAGATTCAAGTTACTAAGATTTTAGCAAGTCTTCTGATAAAAAAAAGGGGGGCAGTAAGATACCAAAGGTTTGGAAGTTGTGTTTTCTCATCAACAGAGAATTCTCTCTTTTTTTTTTTTAAAGCAAGGGGACAAATGGGGTTTTAGATGGAAAAGTATTAACAGGAACATTATTTCTCCAGGAATCGGTTTTTAAATCAAATTTACATAACATTTTTACAAATTATCTGGAAAGGAGAGGGAGTGTACAGTATCATCTTCAAAGTTTGCATATGACTATGATTTCTAACAGGTAGAAAAATTTCATCTGATTATATGAAAGGGGAAGACAGAACTCCAATGCATGAAATACAAAGTGATGAAATGCATTTAAAGGAAGACAGTCAAAAAGTGGATGGATGAGTGCTTTAAACTGTTAATTATAGGTTAGGGGGAAAAGGCTATCATATTCAGAGGTTCCTGACACTCTGAGCTCAATATGCTGCAGAGACAAACAAATCAAAAACCCAAAACCCAATTCCAGGCAATACCAGGAAGTATATTACAAAGAGCCCACTTTTGTAAAGAATATGTAGTATGTCTACACCTAGAATACAGCATTCTGGCTAGTTACATTTGAAAAACAACATAATAAGGTTACAGAACATTCAGAAATGGGCAGAGGAGAGGGATTCTCATATGACGATGCAATGAAAAAGTTAAGCTAATTTTTAGTTTCAAAAGTAGGGGCTTATTCACCAAATCCTGAACTATTAGAACTAGAAAACACTCAGTATGAGTTATTTTAGTACAAATAAGGGGAAAGGCCAGTTGACATACTTTTGGAATTGGTTTTCCCATGTGGTGGAACAAGCAGAAAATACCATTTCAAGGATGAAAAATCTATTATCATTTGCACATTAAAGAAAATTTTTTGTTTAGGTTAATAACATCTTACCCAGAACACCAGACCTAACCCAGGGTAACTTTTCACTTGTTTGTGATTTAACGATAATATTGTTTCCCAAATACGAACATTTTAAAATAAGTTTTAAAATGAATTAGGGAAAGTGCTTCAAGAGTTTGTTAAAGCCTTTGTTCCTATGGTAAAAAGCCAAGAAAAGTGTGGTTTCTTTGTACAGCAAATACAAACTCTACATTTAGATACTACAATAGATTCAAATGAAATCATCAGGTATATCTCAAGCATCTACTATATGCCAGGCACTGTACGAGATACTACTTGTTGTAAACTATGTCAGTGTTGATTTTGAAAAATCCAGAATCACCAGCAGAGCACTGAATCCATGTAGACAACATGTTAATACTCCAAATAGGTTTCATTTACTTTGTGAGCACTCCATTATTAAAACATTAGCCACTGCTACATAGGATCTCTTCCACAGCAGTGTATTTAACTAAGAATTAAATTAAAATAACATAAAGAAATATGCTGTCTTTAGTTTGGAAAAAAGCTGGAAGGCAAAAGCCTCATACCTGAGAAAGGTTCCACTGAGGCTGCTGAGTTTGCTGGATACCAAACTTATTCTGTGCTGCTCCCATTTGTCCTACCATTCCTCCTTGGGAACCAACCACATTTTGGGAAAGTGGCATCACACCAGTTTGTGCGTTTCCCACAAACCCATTGGGCATTGCCATGCCAACCATCATGCTTGCATTTTGTCCCATGACAGGTACTGACTGTCCCATCATATTTCCCATGATTCCAGGGGTTGCAGGCACAGGTACTCCCATGGATGGAAAGCCTTGGAACTGAGTTGGTGCTTGGGAGGTAAATGGCAGAGTTGAAGGTCCCATAAACATACCTACATTATAGGGAAAGAAAAAAAATAGGAATCTAAAAACTCTACTTTCACTTGCAACTCAAGTCACCTTTTTATTATCCTTCTGTGGTCTACATAAGTACAATTGTTTACTCTGTGCATCTCTAACAGGAAAAACTGTAAATGCCAATCTAGTTTGATTTCACTAATCATTCCAGCACACTTCTGAGAAAGCCACCTTCCTAACCATCTTATGTTAACAGAATGCAAACTAAGTTATTAGCATTACCCTGTGCAAAACCTCAAGCACATAATTCATTTGATAACCCCCTAACAAATAAGATCACTCGCATCACTGTTTCTCTTCAGTTGTATAAATAAATGAGAGTTAACTACAGTGTGGCTTTGATAGATAGCTCCTAGAGTCAAGATTCCCAGTACAATTTCCACTTGAAAAGGGAATGGGTTCCACTGTTTTAGAGGAAACTGCCTGAAATACATTCAAACTATGTATACAATAAAGCTTATAATTCTGGTTTCATCATAATGATAATGACGAAAAAATGTTCAAAGCAATCTTGGAACATATATGAAATTCAGGTTGTCTTTTGTTTACATGCAGAGACTATTTCATCTTGTACACAAAGTCATAACCTTCATGCAAATCAAATTTTATCAATCCAAGATAATTCATTTTCTAGAAGCTTGTGAAACTGTATTAAGTGATATGTGAACAGCTTGTTAATTCTAAATAATAAAAATTTTTAATCCTATACTTGCCCTGTAATTTAATGCTGTTTTCATTTCAGTTTCTTAGCTCTAAAAATTGCAAGAGTAAATGCATCCATCTCATATCTAAACAATAGAGAACATGATTAATATGACACTGGTGAATTTCTAAGCACTTTTATCTAAAACCTACATCAGAGTACAATGTACACATGTGGAATCAAAACCTCTAGGAAACAGCTTTGAAAATTAACAACCTGGAGCACTTGGTTGCTGAATGGTCCCTGTCCCATACAGGGATAGGATGGAGTCTTTGGAGAGTTGCTTCTTTGCTGATTCCTCTGATTTTGTAGTTGGCTCAGTGAACAGATCCAGATCCCCAGATCCGGCAGTTAAAGTAGCAGCTACTGGTATTGTGGGGGGCCCCTAAAAATACAAGCATAAAAATAGGCAGCTGAAAAAACTGATGGGCAGTTTTTCCAATGAAACTACAGCTCACTCTACTCAAAATCCATACAAAAACCAGTTAGAAAATTAGTTAGGAATGAAATAACTTCAAAAATCACTGATGATTAGATAATTCACAAACCTAAACAAATGAATGAGTTGTAGGTGATTACATTAATTACAGTAATGTTGTTAGGCTATGTTACCTGACCATGAGAATCTGGTCTTTTGAGTCTTTTGTGTGTATCTACTAAATAAATTGTGCAGTGGTGACTGTTCTCTGTGCCAAAAAAAAAAAGGTCATGTGCTAGATTGGGCATCAGGTACTTGGAGTTTCCCTCTTTTCCCTTCTTAACTGCCACTTTTAAGATGTGCTATTTTGCATTTTAAAGGAGAACTCTAAAACTAGAATGCAGTACTGAAATGTTAGTTCAACACACAGGCAGGAAATCCTTTGTTTTTCTCACAATGTACATAAAATGTTAAATGTAAATTTAGATTCAGTTACCACAATATAATGTTATCTATAAAATGCTTCTAATTTAATCAGAAACTGTGTCAGCCTTCTATTAATCTTTGAATATTCTATACTACTTTTATGAGAAAGAAATGGCAAGTCAATATGAAATATTATTATTATTATTAATAACAATATTATAACATTAAATGTAGTCATTGAGGGAAGGGGCTAATTCATTTTTGTCCTTATATCTACAGTGCCTTGAATACTGCAGGGGCTTAATAAATATTTGCTCAATTAAATTGAATAACTTCTAGGTCGCACCGTGGAGTTACCCAGTTCTACATCCATATATTGACAAAAAAAAGTGATACTAATTGAGAAAGATAGTCCCTGTAGCACTGTGCCCTCTCCAATTATCAAAGATTCAATTACAATTGGCATACTCTTGATTATTAAGGCAGAAATAGGTTTCAATGCAATAATTTAGAATTTTTAAAAATAGATGAAATAGATATGGATACAATGATTAAATTGACTAACCAAAATAAGTGATGCTCCAAACAATATAGTAAATCAAGTTCTCAAAGTAAATTAATTGAAAAATATCCAAAACTTGCAAAAAACTTGTTAATGCTGGAAGGCACCCATCAACACTCTGACTCTTATTTGTTGTCCTACACCATTTAAAAATATTTAGTTCTTTCTTCAACTGGTGAAATTTTCAAACAAACATTTATTATAGAACAGCTTTTAACAATATAAGAAGTGAGACAGAGTGCTGGCCTAAGAGTCAGCCTGGGTCCAAGAATCACATACTGGTTATATGACCCTGGATAAGCATAACCAGTTGCTAACTCTTAAATTGGTGAGTCAATAATTTGTACTGGCAGAAGGGACTAAATGGGAGCTCTTTTTATGAAATGAAACCATGGATCCTTGACTAAAAAACAAATAAACAATTACTAATATCCCAGTTATGTAAAAAAAATTATATATATATATATATATATATATATATATAAACATAAACTACTCCACCAAAGTTCTACTGCTGTTTCACTGTGGTGTAGAAGTGATTCTAAATGGCACAAGCTCTGGGGGGGGGCAGTACCAGGGAGAAATAGCCACCCAAAGAGAAGCCTTAGTAAGTCAGAAGAGATCGATCTTTAGGTCTCAAAAACTCTTAAGGACCATTTTCAATGTTCTGGAAAGGTTCTGATCTTTACTGGTGGAGGAATATCTAACTCAATAAAAATGCAGATTGCTAAAGTTCTCAAGTATAAAAGCAAGCTAAAAGTTTTGGATACTTTGTGAAAATAGAGTCTTTTCCCACAAATGTCAAATTTTATAAGTATTTTTTTCCTGCTTACACAGTGATCTGAAACATCACTGCTATACAATCAAAAGGTATCATATGCCTACTATGTGCCAGACCCTGTGTAGGGCAATGGGAATATAATAAAAGGAATGAAAGGACAGGCTATAGAAATGCATTCAACCCATCATCCTGTGGTTGTTCTTTCTTTCAGAGAAATCCTAGAGATAATTCCATATGAACTTCTGGGTTGGGTTCCTGTGAAGCAAAATATGAAAGTAACTGGCTTATTACAATTTTGTAGCAGGAGAACTGGCCTCTTTTTTCACTAGATTGAAAGGTTTAGAATTATTTCTTTCAAGAAGTAGCTAAACTCAAGTCTTTTAACCAAGGAAATAATTAAAGCACGCACACGCACGCACACACATGCGTGTGTGAGTGAATTTCTATTAGCTGGGAGAAACTAGAGGGCCGGGCAAAAAAAAATTGAGCATTTATATGTACCCTTTGTCTCCTTCCTTTCTCCTGAATCTTCTAGCTTTTTCTATTATGTTGACTATGTTTAAAGTAATTCTCAAGCAGTAAGACTAAGGGAAATTTTTCAGAACTAAATCACATTCCTGTTGATAATTATCTTGTAAAAATTTTAAAAAGAAAAATTATTGAAAATGAATGCTGTGTATGAAAAGGTCTTTGAATATCATTAAATGTTTGAAATCAGTGCTTCCAATGAATTCAAATGTATCTAGACATTAAGCCAGTGTTTTTATCTGTGTGAGCAATTCTTGAATCTCTTTGGGTTAGCTGAGTTTTATAGTTTATTTTACTCATCAACACCAGACATTTACTTGTGGCACTGCAGTCTCCCTATTTTTTTTTTAAGTTGTGTTAACTAGATACAAAATCATGTCAAAAGTCTGGCACGAGTAGGGGATTAATTACTCTCAAGCTCTCACTGGAACATTTCTCATTTAAATAACTTATAAATATTATGTATATTTTCTTTGCTGATGGTGAGAAGTAGCCTCCCTCACATGGAGAGAACTTTAAAACGGCCAAATCAAATATCATACTTCAGTGAGCACTCATCCAAAACCTTTTTTGGTGACCTATTTGTCATGTCAAAAAGTACAAGATAAAGAAGTATCCTCCATTAGCCTCTCACATGTGTTCTTGGTGCAGCAAAGCCTCCCTTACCAAAAGGGTAGCTTCCCTCTTGGTTCTAGTGACTAAGCAAACAAATTTAGGGCACTGTGTCCATTCTGCTCTGATGGGTTTATGGCATGTCACATATCATGGGAAGATTGTTTCTAGTTTCTACTACCTATAAGTAGCTTACCAATATAAGATGCTGTATCTCCCTAATAACTTTTCCCAACATGAACTTAATCAGTCACATACTGTGAGCTCCCTAGGGACACCAAACTATGAGGTAAACAAAACAGATACTTTCCTGGGTGAAGGCAGAGAAATCTTGTACTTTATTCTAAAACTCAATTTGGACCAAAGAAAATGAATACTAAAAAGAAAAGTTCCATAGAGGGACTTAAACCAGATGGCCTTTGTGGTCCCTGTCAGAGAAATCTACAATGATTAGATCTATTTTAGGGGCAATTAGTGCACCTCTTAATATTTTTTGTAAATGTACATATTTTAATGTTCAAAATTTGACTCTTGGTAGCATATAGGCAATTAAACAATGTAACAAATCACATCTGTGTGAAGGCTCAAAGCACAAAGGTTCCATGCATAGTTACAAAATGGATACAAAATTTTCAAACCTGGCCCAATGCAAGCACATGCTTTTCTGAATCTAACAGCAGGATCTCTGTGTTGAAAATATAGAAGCATAAGCTCTAAAATATAAATTTGGAAAAGTTTATAAATGAAGTCTCAGGAGCTACAAGAAAGAGTTATCTGAACTGACCAATCTCAAGAGTTTCAGAGGTTTGAATATCATCTTGAATTTCATTTAGAAGGCACTATTTAAAAACATCTTAATGAATTGTATTTTGAATATGTTTGCCATTTAATCAGGATTATAAGCCTTAAAAAAAAAGTTGGGATATTTACTTGCAATATTTTATATTGTGCTAAAACTCAGTTTCCTCAAGTTAATTTAAGTCCAAGCTACATATATTTTAGACTAAAAAAACAATTTGTAACAAAAGAAAAGTAGGTCAATTAAAAGTATTTTCTGACCAGTATGTTAAGGGTCATTAGACAGACTATACTAGAGATCTCTGAAGATGCTGTCAAAAAGGTAATGCTAAAATGAATATATCTATGCCCAGAGCCCCTTTCCACAAGTTTAAGTCTTATGGTTTAATTATTGGTTTAGATACTAAGCAGAAGCTACACATGGCACATTGGAACCTGACATAGGGGAGGAAATCTTAGAGTAATGCTACTGCAAAGCAACCTGAACATCCCAAAGGAATCCCAAAGAAGTCTGGCAAATAGAACAGCCTCACCAGAATGCCAGAGCAAATAAATTGCTTTTCATGCTCAGATTGTCGAATATCCCAACTCTCTCTTTGGAAAGCTATAATATTGGAGTAGTATCAATTTTTTATTGTTTCATGCATAATCATATCTGCACAAACAAATCAACAGGTGAATGATTTAGCAGTCTTCGTCAGTTAAACTATACAAATGCAAAGTTTTTAAATATTTCATGAGTTTTAAAGGTACCTAGACATTAAATGAAAAAAGACCTTTCCACAAATCACAGATTCTTCCAAAGAAATAAAATGCTGACAATAATGAGTTTTAATAGTTATTTCAGATAAATCTTTTTTTGAATATCCTAGCATCTCTGTTTCTAATGAGAATGACTTATTTTCTGATGATGCAGTATTAAACTGAGACAGTTTTTTTTTTATTAAGCTTTCTATCCAAATAAATCAAAATTGGCACAGAATTTTATCTCCTAGTCAAAAAGAAATCACTGAAGGGCCATGTGATTCAGTGAAAAGAGCTAGATTTACAGTGAAAACCTAGGTTAAAATCTATCTCTGTCATTTGTTACCTATATGCCCTTGATCAAATCATTTAACCTCTGTGAGACTCAGTTTCCTTCTTCTATAAAATGAGGGAATGAGGGAGTTGGACTAGATAGTCTCTAATGTCCATTTCTTCTGGCCTGAAATCTATATTCTATGAACACACACACACACACACACACACACACACACACACACACACACATTTAAATGAAAGTATTTTGGTGCCTATTTTGGAAGAAATAAAGAGCTTAAAATGAAATTCAAAATAATGCAAATGGTGCACTTTTCTTGATGGCAGAATAGATCTTTAAAACATGACTATTTCCCCCTTTAGAGATTCCATTAAAGTGATTTTAAAATCCTGCATTATCAAAAATGAATAAATTACTTTACCATTAATATAAATGACTTCATATAAAACAATCTGACACATATACTAAAAAAATTAGCAAAATTAGTATAATAGAAGTAGAATATGTTTGTTTTTTTTTTAGGTAGTAATGGTTTTTCCCTTAAGGAGGCTGCTTTCAATGGAATTTAGTCTAGGCAGGGGACAAGGTCCTGGACTACTGGCATTGCTTTCCTGTTAAATGAGGCATAAAAAGCCTAGTGTGCTACTCTCCTGTAGTGGGAAGTCCACTAAACTTGTTGGTGTTCTACTATTTCAGTTGTGCCTATTGCAGAAAAAGAGGAGAAGTATCTATTTTATAGAGTAATAGTATTCTTTTAAAATCTCTAATTGCAAATATATTTATTTTTATTGAATTTTAGTCACTGAACATTAATTTTGTTCCACTCTTCAGAATCATTAGATTGGCCTGGATCTTAAAACAACCAAAAAAGCCACACACCTGCTTCTAAGTAACAAAATGGGGGGTGGGGGGTGAGATGGGGGTGGGTGGGTGGGCTGAAGGAATGAAGGATGGGAGAAGGGGTGGAGATAATTTTCTCAAAGAGGTGATTAGTCTCTTTTTTGTTCTTTGTGTACAGGAATGTATGTTAATGATTGTTAAATTCGTAATTTTAAAAAATGATTGTTAAATAAAAATGAAATCTGAAATGACACTTAGAATAACACCAGTTATCATCTAAAGGGAAGTCCATGATCCACTTAAGAGGAAAACTTCAAGCTTTCGCTATTACAAACCCACATTACAAATTGGTACCCTCATTTGTCTCATCCAAGGTCAAAGTAATCTGAGTTCCCCAATTCTCTACTCTGTAATAACACTTTCTTTAAAGGATTAATATCTTTCACATTATCAGTGTTTGTTTTGTTTTTTCAGAAGCATTGGAGAAAAAAAAAAGCAATGACAATTCAGAACTGTATCCCTCCAACCTACCTGGGCTGGGGGGATGACTGTTGCTGGTAAAGGATTAGAGATCATTGGACCAAAGATATCCAGGTCATCATTCAGGGTGGTGGTGATAGTAGTAGTACTTCCATTTGTCACAGGTGCTTCAGGAGGGCCATCTTAAAAAAAAAGGGGGGAGGGGGACAGATTTTCATTTTAAAGTAAAAAAAAATCTTTAATATTAACAAATGGATGAGATTTATGTTGCCTTTAAAAAGTCTTAATATGAAGGGGGGGAAACCAAGACATTTTTAAGATCTAAGCATAAAATCATCCACATCCCAATTTGCACAATCCTCAGTAGCTAATAAAACCAAACAGATTTAAAAACAAGCAAAAGCAACTTAACACCAAATACTTCCTTTTTAAACTTTTAAAAAATCTTAGAGGAACATTCTGTCCTGTTTTCAAGTAAAGTTGCTTCTGCTGAATGAAGTACAGTTAAAAAAGCAAATCTTACATCAGGAAATACTTTTCAGGATTCTAAACTAGGGGACTTAAAACTTTGTGATTTCAAAATTTCTTTCTCAATCGGCCTTCCTCTTCTGAAACTAAACTACTCCCAATCTTTATATCCCCCTTGAAATCACAAGAGAATGGTAGTAGGCTAGGGAGGCTAAACAAGCAGGCAGAATTCAGGAACAAGGGAAGGTTACAACACAGAGATTGGATGCTGCACAGAGATCTAGCCACTGATTTTGCCACTATACAAAACAGCTGTTGAGAGAGCTTTAGAGTTCCAATTTCCACCACCTACTTGGAACTCTCTCAAAGTGCCCAGATTGAGACAACTGCTCTAAACAAATAGATTCTGTTTTTCCAAATATAACTGAAATCTGGCATCCTTTTTATTTCTCATTCATTCTCAAGCATTTGCGATTCACAATAGCCCTTCACTATTACAAATGAATGAGGCTTCACAATAAAATAATTTAAATATACAATTTGCAAAATATAGCCTGTTAAACCCAAATTAAGTTAATTGGAAAGATTACCCATCTGCATTTATTTCCAAATCATTTTTCTGTACTACCACACTACAAGAATTATAATTTTACAAAAAAAGAATTTAATTTATGTAGTTACCATATATCTATCAAGAGTTATGGGCTATTCAGAGGTAAAGCAATCAAAGACAATTTCTCTGGAATTATTACTAATTTCAGAAGTTATATACCATGAAGGATTTAACTGAGAATGAGAATTGAGTCTTTCAATTAACAATTAAAAGAATCAGAATATAAGACTTATACATGAGATGAATGCAGACTTGTTTTTAAACTAGCATATGAAAAATACATCAAAAGCCAAAATGAAAAACTGAAAAACCTAATTTTTATCTACATTGCAGCTCTTTCAAGTGACTATAATGATCTGGATATCACAATTCTATTATTATAAATTTTCATAATAGATAGTGCTTTTAAGGTATGCAAAATGCTTTGACATTTGTGATCTCATTTGATCCTCCCAACAGATGCTATTATTTTTTACAAATGGGGAAACTGAGACAGAACAATTTTTAAAATGCCTTGCCCATGTGAACCTGGCTAGAATGCTAGACTTGAAGTCCGAAAGACTTCAGTTCAAAACCTCCTGCAGACATTTACTAGTCCTGTTACATTGGGCAAGTTGCTTAACCATTGTGAGCCTTCATATATTCATATGTAAAATGGGGATCATCATAGTAGAATTTACCTCATAGAACTGTTGTTAAGATCAAATGAGATGGCATTTGTAAGGCGCTTTGCAAAACCTTAAAGTGCTATATAAATGTTGACTATTTTAAGTTTAGCTCTATTCTGCTCTGCAATTCATATTAGGTTATACCAAGAAAAAGCAACGTAAAATGACATTTAAAAGACTTTTAAGATTAAAAATCAACTACATGGAGAATCCCATAAAACCACTCACAAACAGCTTAACTTCGTACTTGGTTATAAAAAAGTCTTAGTCATTCAAAAGGTTAATCTATCTTGGGTAAAGTATTAACCATTCCTTAGAACTTCAATTTTATTTCTATAAATAGTGTTAACTACCAGAAATTTTAAGAGTCTGATTTAAAGAGTAGACTGTGTTCTATCTTAGAATATAACTGAATGCAAACTGATTCAAGTCCATTGCCTTGCACAACAACTGCTAGTATTTTTTATCCTATCTCTAACTTGGCACTCTTTACGAATGGGAAAATATTAAAAGGGTGAGTCAGACCTCTTGAATTCTATCCCCACTTCTTATATGACCCTAAGCCAATTTGCATGACAGCTTCCCAATTTCTATGCTACCTAGGCTTGATAATTTTTCATAAGGTCAGGAGTGTTTCCCAGGAAAAAAAAATCAACAAACAAGAAATGTGGTCTTTCTGGTATGGCCAGTATAGTACCATAAAGTCAATATATGACAGTTAGCCGCTCAAAACATTTGTTCAAACCTTTAATATGGCCCATATGATACCCCCAAATAGCCCTGTATAGGTACAACAGCAGTGGACTAAGATTCAGAATACTTGGGTTTTGCTTCTCACTTTGCCACTAACTAGATGTTTATGACTTATGCAAATAACTTAAGCTTTCTATAGCTCAGTTTTCACATCTGTAAAGTTAAAAACAACAAATCAATTAAGCATCTACCAATGTACAAGTCATTGTGCTAGATGGTAAGAGTACAGTGATAAGAAAAGCCAGTGGCCATGCTGTAATCCTGCTTACTTACAAGACTATTTCAAAGACTAAATGAAACTAATGCATTTAAAAGCCTTTGTCAAAGCTCAAGCTCTCTGCATCTAAGAGAATAATGTAGATTTAAAGAAGGTATTTGATGGTGATGGCACCATCTCCAATATGTGCAGAGTATACTTTAAAATCTTATCTCACAAATCTTCAAATCCTCACAAATCTTCAAATCTTATTTCAACTTCACACTAAAGGCTGAAGAGAAGTGGAGAAGATATTACCTTCATTTAACAAATAAGGAAGTAATTATATCTTTCTGAATATGTAAAAATAAATATTTGGGTTAGATTAGTATAAGTAATTAAAATAGAGAAATGGGCAGGGAGGGAAAGGAGCAACACTTGGTTTATTGGTCAGGCCTGGCCCTTAAATGCACTAACAAATTATATGTATTAAGCAAAGATAAGTAAGCTTGCAGATGAGTGAGAGATCGCTCTGTTAACAGGAAGAGGTACTGCTTTACTTACAGTATATAACATTTTAACATGCCTTCAAGGACTCTGAAAAAAACATCCATGATTAGTTTCCTTGACTGTCAACCCACAAGACAAAGAAGTGGTAGCTAGCATATTGGCAAGAGTGAAATAACTGTTAAATGAAAATTAAACTAATAAGGTTTTTTTAACTTCTTGATATTTCCAAATTTTGTTGTTGTTTGTCCTTCGTTTTAAAGAGGGTCAATGACATGTCTTATTTTGTGCATGAATTGAAGGAAGGCAGAATTCTGATAAGTCATCAGCTTCACTCTCTTTCCAGAGTAATTGAAGTCCAATGGCAAGACAAAAATCTGGTGATAGCCTAGATGACCTTGGCTTCTTCCCTGTCTAACCTACATCAGCCGCCTTCATAGGCACTGGAACAAAATGCTCTCATCTGCCCTTTCTGCCAGGGAAGTCTTTACACACATGGGATAAACACAGCTCCAACTCACCTCCAGGTGTGAAACCTGGCAGTTATCCTTAGGGAACAAACCTAGCACATCTTTGCTTAGAGTCTTCATGTAGAAAGTCCCTCTATTAATGCATATTGGCAAATCATTGTACTTGGAAATTTTAGGGAATTTTCTGAAGGCACTAAGAGGTATGAAGTAGGAATTATTATAATAGTAATTGTAGTGGTAACAGCAGCAGTAACAAGCAACAGCAACTAACATGATCTTTTTTTTTTTTGCAAAGGGCTTTCTTTAGATATTTGCATTTTATTCCAACCCTTTATAATGCTATTATTATCTCCATTTTCTTGAGGAAAGTGAAACTGAAATTAATTTGCCCAGAATGTGTCTGTCTCTGTCTCTCTTTCTCTCTCTCACACACACACTCACACTTATACTCACTCAACTTCAAGGCCAAACTATAGTACTGCTTACTGCAATTATTTATATGATATAAATATATGTTTCCACTCTGTATAATTCATCTCTATCAACAAACTAGCGTTTATTAAATATCTTCTATATTTGGCACTTTGATACAGTCTTGCAAAACATTAAAACCTTATTTCCTAACTAAGATTATTTTAATATTCCCAGATAAGCTCTACCCTAACTCCCTATTTCATCACAAAAATCACAAATGCTGATTCTGTTTCCATTAGCTTTCCTTGTTCTTGAATGGCTGACTGTCTATGGAAAAAGACTAAGACACAGGACACTCTACACCTTTAAAATCATTTTTCTGCTCCAGAACTCTTTTCCTTTCCTATGTTGGCATTGTTTCTTTATATAATTATTATGTTCAACTTGAAATTCCAGCCTGTACTAGGTACAGAAGTTCTTTGCCTGGGACAAAAATACAGAAACTCTACAAATAATCATTAAAGGAGAAACTTTTAGGGACATTCAAAACCACTGGGACTGTAAGCTTTAATAAAAAGAATAAATAAATTCATGCCCAAGTGGAAACCACTTTTACTGTATTTCTTGGTCTTCCTAACTCAGCAAAGTTTTAAAAAAAAAAGTAACAAAGCCAATAAATATTTATTAAATGCTTATTATGTGTCATGCACTGTGCCCAAAGTTGCACAACTATTTTCTAATGGGTTGCAATTGTCAGTTCACTGTCACAAGCAAAATTACTACATATTTATGCTGCTAACAGCTTTATTATGAGTTATACAGATATTTCATTTGGTTTTGAATTGCCCTTCATCTTTTCCATATTCTATATTTGGGCACAGCTGAATGGGAGAAGGTAGAAATGGGAGAGGCGTTCCTATTACTGATGAAAATACATGATAATATGTATCATAAACTACATTGATTACAGCTGTACCTAATTACCCAGAAAGGAATAATTCAGCAGCATATGATTGATTATTAGTCTGTTTACTAAAGGAAGGAGAAGTAGGGATAATCAAAAAAAATCATGTTTAGTCATTCAAAACCTCTGTGCCTGACCTAATCAATATCCAACTAGCTTAAGTGTGTTAGATAGGAAAGGTCATCCCATATCCTTGGGTGACAGTAAATAAATTGCAGAGATGAAAACATGGAAAAAAGCTAGAGTAAAGTGGCTAGTTTAGAGATGGCCCCAAATCACATGAATAGTACCTATACAGATCATTAGAAATTCACTGCACTGTAAGCAAAGGACTGAAAAGTTAGTCTAAACAATCAAAACAGATTTAAAATACATTTTTCCTCTTTTTTTTTCATGTGTTTAAATTAAGGGTTTAAAAAATCAAAAGCCCAAATTCCATGCCATGATTATGGCTTGCCTTACTTCAAGCAAACTACTCACTTAGTAGCTGTATAGCTTATTAACCAATGTTCAAAAGAAATACATCTGCATCACAATAATTTTTAATATCCAGACAAATACAAATCTCTTCTTTTGGGGTGAAAAGAGCCCAAGAATCACACATAGCCAAGCATGTCTCTACAAAATAAAGTGTACCTCTATGTCAGCAGCTAATCAGTATTCACCAAAGACAGATTCACACATTTTACTTTTCTGTAGAGGAGAGAATGGTAGCAGAAAGAGGTAGGCCCCCATAATCAGTATGCAGAGGCAGTGTTGGCCAATAAAAATAATGGGAGATCCAAAGTACAAAAAAAGCCTAGGGCAAATGGAAGAAATTTAGCAAGGGACAACTTCCAAAAGAAAGAATGAAGCACAAAGGGCCTCTTGAAAAGGCATTGAGTAAATAGAAGAAATTGGGACAATGCATTTTTTTTTAAAGTGAGAGATGAAGGAAACTTTACTGATAAAGGCAGGCATCAAATCAAAATTAGGGGCTCTCAGTTATCCTCAAGGGGTAGACCTAGCACTTTTACTTTTAAAATTTCAGCCAGGATGTTTAAAAACTAGAACTGAATATGTAACTAAATTCTTTCTTTGCTCAAAATTAACATTTGAAATTCTCCAAGGGTGCACCTATAGGAAAATGCAAGGACGAATTTTCTTCCTTTTGGATGTGTTATTTTTTCCAAAAAGGTTAAAATGTTTTGAGGTTAAAAATTTTTTTTTGTTAATTCTGTATCTTGATGAATACTGGGTGTGTGTTGACTGTGACTTTATTGTAGTACTTTCATATGACACATGATTTTTTAAGTTAATATTTGAAAAATGACAGTCTTTCCATAAGGCTAGTATATTATACAGAAATCATTTCTGTTAGATTGTGGTTTCCTGAGGACAATGTCTAGTCAATTTTGCATATTTCTCCATGATTTGTACACAGTGAACATATCAACTATGTGTTGAATGAAGATGTTGAACCTATTCATCCCCCTGTAAACCTAATTTCTTTAACTTAAATGAATCAAAATTTAGTCTCTTTTCTGATGGCTACCCCCAAGAAAACAAAAAATATCTTGTTTATCTCTAATTATGAACTAGATGACAATTTTCACCATCCATCTCTACTTAATTTCTTTGAAAAATCACTGGTTTTTAATCTTGAGGGAAACAAAACACTACATAAGTGATACTGACAGCTCTTATGATGCAAAATATGAACACATTGGGTTATCTTGCTTTCTTTTCCAACTTTCTGCAAGGGAATCAATAATCCATTAGAATTTACCTGAAATGATAAAGAACTCAAAACTATTAATAAGCACATAAAGAAGTGTTCTAAATCTCTTATAATCAGAGAGATGCAAATAAAAACAACTCTGAGGTATCACCTCACACCTAGCAGATTGGCTAACATGACAGCTATGGAAAGTAATGAATGCTGGAGGGGATGTGGCAAAGTAGGGACATTAATTCATTGCTGGTGGAGTTGTGAACTGATCCAACCATTCTGGAGGGCAATTTGGAACTATGCACAAAGGGCGATAAAAGAATGTCTACCCTTTGATCCAGCCATAGCACTGATGGGTCTGTACCCCAAAGAGATAATGGACAAAAAGACTTGTACAAAAATATTCATAGCTGCACTCTTTGTGGTGGCCAAAAATTGGAAAACGAGGGGATGCCCATCAATTGGGGAATGGCTGAACAAATTGTGGTATATGTTGGTGATTGTGCAAAAAGGAATAATAAAGTGGAGGAATTCCATGGAGACTGGAATGACCTCCAGGAAGTGATGCAGAGCGAGAGGAGCAGAACCAGGAGAACATTGTACACAGAGACTAATACACTGTGGTACAATCGAATGTAATGGACTTCTCCATTAGTGGCGGTGTAATGTCCCTGAACAATCTGCAGGGATCTAGGAGAAAAAACACTATCTATAAGCAGAGGACAAACTGTGGGAATAGAAACACCGAGGAAAAGCAACTGCCTGACTACAGCGGTTGAGGGGACATGACAGAGGAGAGACTCTAAACGAAACTCTAATGCAAATACCAACAACATGGCAATGGGTTCAAATCAAGAACACATGTGATACCCAGTGGAATCACACGTCGGCTACAGGGGCCCGGGGGGAGGGGGAGGAAAAGAAAATGATCTTTGTCTTTAATGAATTATGCATGGAAATGATCAAATAAAATACTAAAAAAAATCTTAAAATAAAAAAAATTTATGATGTAAAAGTTATAAGAGGATTATACAAATAGTGACCAAAATGTGCAAAAAAAAAAAATAGAATTTACCTGAAATAAATAAAAGTGACAGTTGTTGTAATATTAAAAAATATAGAATTATATCCAAAATGTAAAATTTATTACCTTACACAATCAATCTATTTTGCATAAACTGCAAGTATTTGATCCTTCTCAGACAATTCAAAGTAAAATGGAGGGAAAAACTTAGAAATTCAATACCATATTCAAAATTTCTTACTCTGAACTCTTTTGAATAACAATATCTCCTTTCCTATTCTATCTATCTCTTTGTCTTTCCTTCAGAAGATTCAGCCTCTTTATTTTCTATTTATTGGCTGAATCTCACTTTCATTGTAATATATAAGAGAACTACATTTCCTAGTACCTAGGACAGTGCCATGAACCTGGCTGATATTCAATAAATAGCAACCAAATTCATCCTGTTCTGTCATTACCCTCTTAAAAATATCATAATTTTTTAAAATCAAAAAGCAACAAGGGGCCCTTAGTAAATAGTCCTCTAGTTTGGCAAGTTATGTATGTCATGTTCTTCCTTACTATTTTTGAA
Organism: Monodelphis domestica; assembly: GCF_027887165.1. Taxonomy (NCBI): domain Eukaryota; kingdom Metazoa; phylum Chordata; class Mammalia; order Didelphimorphia; family Didelphidae; genus Monodelphis; species Monodelphis domestica. Next base: position 321,165,925 of record NC_077228.1, on the reverse strand, counting down.
TAAGCATAGCTTTCTGCCTTGGGTATATCCTTGATGCAATAAAAACTGCCTTATCTAACACTTCACAGTGAACTACTGAAGCATTCTTCCTCCTGCCTACATCCCCGAAAAGGAATAAATTTAAAGCAGTCATAACACTAATACAAGTGGTCTCTCTGTGATCAGTGATGTTCACCTCAATACCGACCCATTTAAGTTACCATTATTTTTTGCAGATTTACTAACAAAAACAAAACAGCTCTTTTCAGTTCTATTCAGAGTGGTTTAATTCAAATCAACAAATATTCATTAACCACTTATGTGCAATACATTTTGCCATGTCCTATCGACCAAGCACTCGGAGCACTAGCTTCAAAAAAGTAATTTAGTCTTGGTTTGTATTGAACTATATTTTACTTTATAAAATGGTACAATAATTATTATGAGATTATGACTTTTAGAGTTTTATAAAATCAATTACATTCCATTCAAACTGAACTATTCACTATTCTCAGATTTTTCTTGCTCTCTCGCCCCTCACCCCTCTCCATGTATTTACATGCAACATCCTCCACAGCAGGAATGGGGTCATTTTTACCTCTCTGGCACCAACACCAAAACTATGTTCTCCTTGAAAAGCTTCCCTCTTTAAAGGTCTATTTTAGGTATCAGCCCCTCTAATGCCTTCCTTGCTTTTATGGCTAGAAATGATCATTCTCTTTTTGAGTTGCTCAAACTACTCTATAATAATACTTTTCCTAACCACTTAGTCATATTATAATTTGTCTTATGGTTATCTGTGTATATCTCATCCCTCTAAGAAACTATGAACTCCTTCAAGGAAGATGGTATCTTCATCTTTGTATCTTTAGCACTTGGCGCAGAGCTTTACACACATTAATTAAGCTTAATATCTGTTGAATTAAACAAAACTGATTATTTTAAAAGTGTTCTGGGGGAGGAGTGTATACTGAAAAAAAAAAAAGGGGGGAGTTTAAAACCAAATTCTCCTTAATGATAAAACAATATGTTTGGAGATAATGATAACCCCTAGAGCTTAGTTTTAACTTATAACATAGGTTAGGCATTACGACTATGCACATTTAAATGACCTCAATCAACCTCACCACTGACTCATAATGGAACTAAAGTAGTATTAAAGAAAGGCAGTACTATATAGAAGGCAAGTGCTGAAGTCAGAAAACCTGGGTTCAAATCCTGTCTCTGATGAGATGATCTGTATAGTCCCTTCTGGCACTAAATCTATGATTCTATACACCTTCCCATGTACCTGGCCATAGGGGGGAAGTCACTTATTCAATTAGTATCCTAAACAATTCTCAGTCTATAGTCAACCCATATGTATCATTAGTAGATGTTTCCATATGAAAATATCCCTACACTAAAAAATGGAATCATAGGACTGTGCCAGAAAACAAATAGGAAAGTTATTAGCCAGCCTTCCACCTCATCCTCAGCCTTCCAGTCCCAGGTTAAGCTAACTTTTCAGTTCCCCTGTCTAATCTCAGGAGAAAGAAGCTTAATTATTTTTGGAGGCAAGATCTAGCCTGCTGGTCTTCTGTTCAAGTTCACTGGTATTTATTCCCCATCTTCACAGCTAACAAATGTTTGCCCTAAGATTTATATACATGCTCTTTTCTCCCTACTATCTTTGACCTATTTTACTTGATTGGTACTTTCCCTTAAATCAGAATGAATTTTCTTCTCTGTCCATCTTCTCTGAGTTTACTCTAGTGGGATCTTTTTACTATTCTTATGTATCCCTCCAACCCTACACTCGATCCATCATACCAATCCTGTTCCTTCTAAAACTTCTCTTCTAGACTCCATCTTACAGGTTCCTCCTACCTGCCAAATCATTTTCTTCATTTAAAATATTCTATGAGATAATTCACTTTTCTTACTTGCTTCTAGTAGAGGCAGATGGTTACTTCCCAGCATGATCCCCTTATCCAAGGGACTTTTTTACCAATCACTTCACTGAGACATCAATACATTTACATTTTTATAACCTTCACAGGTTCTGATAATACTTTTAAAAAAGAAAAAGAGAAAAAAAATTTTTAAATCTCAAGAGTCATCCAAAGAAGGAGGGAAAAGGCATTCAAAAAAGGTAATTAAATTATTCTTAAAGGAAACAAACTTTGTGAAAAGTTAAGACCCTGAATTATGGAGACAAAAGTCTGCCACTTATTGACTATGTGACTTTAGGTAAAGTACAAACTCTCATGCAACAATTCATCAGCTGAGTTGGGATAATGATACTGATACTGCATGGCTTAGAGTTGTTATGAAGATCAAATAAGACAAAACATGTCTTTGCAAACCTAAAGGGCCTTAGAATGCTACAGAAGTAGAAGCTATTATTATTGCACAGGCTCTTGGCATCATTCTCATCACTTTAAGATTATAGCAACCACAAAACTACAGGCAACTATGACTAAAATTCCAATCACTTTGGTTACAGTGTTCCTTAAAATTAACTTGTGTTTACTTCATTTGACCGAACAGTTGTAGAAAGGTTCAATGCTTAAGGAGCCATGGCCTAGTTGTCTGTAATGTGGCACCCTCTTCAGGTCTCCTACTTTTTAAGTCATTAAAGGTAAAACTGGTAGGCGCAATTATTATTTCCATTTATTGAAGAAATAAATTGAAGCTGATACAAGAACAGTCACACAGCTATGTGCCTGAGGAAGGGTTAAAAACCCAAGTTATCCTTTGCCATTCCCGCCTGTTAGCACTTAAATATCTTCAACTTTTATGGTGAAAAAGGCAATTTGTTCATCTCTCATATTTGGTAAAGAAATGGATTTAGACATGGCAGTTGTGTTCCACTAAAGTGGTTATCCCTTCTCAACTTTGCCAGTTCAGTTGAATGGTGCATTAAAATAACACATCTTGTTTCTTTAAATTCAGCATAAAAGTGGACATTTTAAAGAATGTTTGCTTTTCTCACATATTTAAGTAGTACTATTTCTAAGTCTGACACTCAGCTGCACGTTAGTTCAATAAAGACTCCTTGCTCAGATTAGTTCTCTTTCCTTTTACCCTTATAGCCACATGTTTTTAAAAGCTTCTTATTGAAAAGACTTGTGAACTGTTTAGACAGCAATTTCTCTAGATTAAGTTGGACTAGCAAAAAAAAAAAAAAGGTAAATTTAAATCAATACCGTTCAGAAAATGAATATTATGTACATGCACTGACAATGTTTCCTGAGCTATATTTTCATTAGCAGGCTATTACTTAAATGTTGTATATCAAAATGATGGATTCTTTAGCACTATCCTCATTTAACAGCCTATATGACCAATAACTTGCAAGAAGGAGTTAGGGGAGTATGTCTTGGACTAAATTAAAAGGAGGTCAATTTCTACTCAATAAAAACATCAACTGACATTCTGCAGAGTTGATACTTAACCTTGAGTCAGGCCAGGCTGGGTTCATGTCCCTTCTCTAACACATAGTGTGGCCCTGGAAAATCACTTAACCTGTTCATGTTCCAGACAAATGAAACCAGAAGTTCTACAACAGTTCTTGCTCTGCATTGGTAAATGGTTTTGTTTTTATTCTTATGGGATACTCCTTACCCTCTGAAATCACAGGTCCAAGCAAACAAAACAATAATAATAAATCCATTTTAAATATTCATTAATATGTGCCAGGAACTGTGCTAAGCACTGGGTAAACAAGTACAAAGAATTAAACAATCCCTACTCACAACAGTCTGTATTCTAATGGAAGAGACAAGTGCATGTAAAATACATGTAGAATAAATGCAAATTAAGAAATATAGATTTTACACATACCCAAAGCAGTTGAATACAAGGTACTATGGGAGGGGAGGACACTAGTGGCTGTGGGACCAGGAAGGGCATCATACAAAAGAGGGGAATCTAAGCTCATCTTAGAAGAGAGACTTAAGAAGTGGAGGTAAGGAGCAAGTACATTACCAGCATGGGGAATGGTGAGTGCAAAGGCAAAGGAATGAGGGATGGAGCATCCTATGTGATAAACCAAGAGAAGTGCAGTTTGACTAGAATCACAGATGAAGCCAGGTTGTCTAGAGTTTTTGTTTTTTTCTTTTAAACATTAATTTTAGAATTAATAATGTGTATTTGTGCCAAAGCAGAAGAGTGATAAGGGATAGGTAATGGGGGTTAAATGACTTGCCCAGGGTCACACAGCTAGGAAGTGTCTGAGACCAGATTTTAACCCAGGACCTCCTGTCTCTGGGCCTGGCTCTCACTCATTCACTGCTGGCCCCCTATGTAGAGTTTTAAAAACTAAATAGTGGAGTTTATATTTTATTCTACAGGCAATAAGGAAGCCACTGCTATCTGATGCATAGAGAAGTCACATGTCAGGAAAGTTAGGTCTAAGCTTAAAGAAATTACTTTGGTGGTAGTGCATCGAATGGACTGAAATATTGAGAGACTTGGGGCAGGGTGACCCAGTTAGGAAGCTATTGCAATAATCTAGGGAAAAGGTGGTGAAGGCCTGACGTGGGTATGTGAAGAATAGAGGACAATGCTGTAATTATAAGGAGGCAATGGACCTACCTTTGAGAGAAATAAGGAAATTTTGAAGAAGGGAGGGTTGAAATGAAAATGTCTTCAGGATATCCGGTTTGAAATGTCCAATAGGCAATTAGTGATACAGCTCAGGAGAGAGACTGGGATTGAATATGTAGATGTAATAATAAACAATTAATTGTACAAAAATGGAATGAACTCTCTTACTAAACAATGAACTCTTCATCCACAATTATGATCTAGCAGGAGCTGAATAACCATTTTCTCAGAGATATTCTAGAAAACATTATTGTCCAGATGGGATAAAGCAATCTATACGTTCACTCTATGATTTTATGAGTTTAATCAGGCAATTTCCTACTCTGAAGAGTCTTATGACTTTCTGAAGATTAATTTTACCCCTTGTCTGAAATCTTTTGAATTAAAGTGAACTCAAGGATTGATTCTAGCCCAGTGTATCTCCTGGAGGTTTGGGTCTTAAGATAAAACACGTATGTACACACAAAAATATATACACATATGTGTTTGTATATGCAAAATGTATATATGTAGTATGTCATCCCTTGTATCTTTTGTCCCCTCAATCCCTCAATCTTTTGAGTACTGGGCTTAGAATCAATAAGAGAGGTCACACTCTCCCTAAAAGGTTGGGGAAGAGTTAAGGAGAAGTAAGGATTTAGAGATGTGGAGAAAAGGTGTGCATCTTGGGTAAGTAAAACAGAGAAAAATGTGAAAACAGAATTGCAGGTTGACATCTAGTTCTGACACCTATTAATTTCTATGACTTTGGGATAAAAAAACACAAAGGGAAAAGTGATTTATCCAAGCTCATATAGGTATTCACTGTCAAATCTGGGACAGAGCCCAGGAATTGAGACTCCATATGTAGTGTTCTTCTACTGTACTACAGCACTGAAACTGCGCTGGATGTTTTGACAAGTATTGGATAAATAACACAGCACAAACTTTACAAGGATAGAAATAAGAAGTTGTCAAGTATCTCCCTCCTTCCTTCCTCTCCCCGCACTAGAGACAGCAACTTTGAACAAAAAGATATATGTATATATAAAGCTATGTCTTGCTTATTTCTATTTATCAGTTCCTTCTCTGGAAGTAGATATATACAAACTACTTAATATAACCAAGAAATAATTTCTAAATTTTAAAAAAGAAAATTAAATAGGAAGCCAAAAAGGAGCATGATTTAGCCTGTCACCAAAGTTGGATAAGGAAAAAAATTACCTCAATTAACTAATGCTTCATTTAAAGAAAAAGCCAATTTACTCTCAAATGATCTGATCTTTATTTTACTTTACATATTAGTAGCATCCAAAAAAGCTTTCATTATAGAAAGCCTGGGATGCCAATAACAAGCATGTAAACCTATGTGGCACAGTAAAGCACACATTTTAAAGATAATTATAAATTATAAATGAATTAACCAGGTACTAAACCAAATCAAGTGAACTAGAAATGCCACAGCAATTTTAAAAAATGATTAGTTTAATAAGATAATCTTAATTTGGAGTATGACAGAAGTCTTTTCCCCTGTCCTTCACAAGTCAAAGTACAAAAGGGATAAAATACAGAAATTACAAGGACTAGCAACTTCACATAATTATGTTTACAGCCTCCAGTCTCAAATTCTATTTTCAAAATTACATTTATATTTTTATGTGTCTATCATACTACTTTTCACTACCACATTAGGAAATTTACCTCTAGGAGAAACATTTGCATGACACACACCAGCTTTTAAAGAAATGAATAAAATATGTAACACTGATTCTCAAAACAAGAAGGAATTTGCCCACAAAGAACGAAAATTTTTTCAGAGACTAGGTTCCACTAACTGCCTTACGTTATCCTTCAGTTTTTCTCAAACTGAAAGAAAAATTCATTACTGCCCACAAAGCACTGATATTGTTGAAAACTATGGTTTGCTTTTTTGAAAAATCCTTTGAGGAAGAATATAAAAAAGAACGGACAATATTTGTAGATAAACATCCTATAGGACTGGCACTTCTTGAATCAAAGCTTATTTACTTATAAGACAAAGTACATATTGTTATCTGCTAAGCCAAGAAAAAAAAAAGGGACATTAGACAAAAAATGAACAATTTCCAATTTCAATTGATGCATAAGATAAACTTAGATACTAGAATTATGTATGAAATATGGAAGATGGCTTTAGTCAACTACAATTACTTTTTCTTTTACATCAGCACATTATATCAGCCCACCATAACATAGTTACTTTAATAATAATAAAAATAAAAGCACACAAACACACTAATCCTCACTTTCGTATTTTAAATGTTGAAATGTCATAGTCTACCAAGCCTTTGAAGATTACTTTGATATCTCTCCTTTCCCTAAGGAGCTCATTACTTGTATTTCAGTGAAGACAGTGCTGACAGACACCAGCCCCCTTATTAAAGATTTCCTTTATAGTGGGAGAACTCAGTAGACTTAATCATAGCATTTTCAAATTCAGTTCATGGTATCTGTTGGCATATTGAAGATAAAGCCATTATGTTCATTTCAAATAAAGGTCTCTTTCAATAGTTCTGTAACAAAAATGAAGGTTTTTATTATTTATTACTTACCAAGTCCTAAAAGATCAATAGTGGGTTCTGCTGCTTTTTTTGGGCTGGTGCTTTTTTTAAATTCCAGATTCTGTTCTTCTTTCTTCTGAGGCTTCAAGAAGAAAATAATAAGGCTTGAGAATGCTTCTTAAATAACATAAGCTTATAACCATCCCCATTAATTCTGCAAACATGAATTTTGCAACTTAAAAGTAATTGTCACATATATTATCTTGGAGATGGAACGGTAGATAGAGCACTAGACCTAGAATCAATAAGGTCTAAGTTCAAGTCCAACCAACTGGTTAATGACTAAATTTTCTTTGACAAAGGGAAAATTTTACTAACAGAACTAAAAAACTTAAGATATACTTTCTTTAGATGATATCAGTTAATCTAAAAGTGTAAATGCCTGATCTTCAGATCCCTTCCTATTCTTATGGGGGAAGAGAGATGACAGATAACAAGAAGACTTTGATCCTGAAATATGACATTACACTATGGGTAGAAAAAAGATACCTAGGATTGGAGAAAGTCAGTACAAGGGTATATAGACTGGGGTTGGAATTAACCATGTGAGGAACAGAATGAAGGCCAATTTGCTTGCAATGCACTTTCTTCCTTCCCTCCATTTCATAGAATCTGTTACTTCTTTCAAGACTCAGTTCAAAAAGGTTTTTCCCCCCTAATACCCATAGCTGCTAGTGCCTTTCTTCCCCAAATCATATTCAATTTCTTTCTGGACAGGATATATTCCACAGCAGAATGAATGCTCCTTGAGGCTAGAAAATGACTTCACTTTTTATATGCACAGCACCTAGAATTACCTGATACATCGTAAGTGTTTAATAAATCCCTGCGGATTAACTGATTATTAGGTTTTTAGTTGAGTATATATACATTAGAGCAGCATTGGTGAACCTTTTAGAGATTACATACCCAAATTGCACTTCAAGCTGCCTGTGAGCCCCCCTACCCCCACATTACCCCAGACAGAGGAGGGAGAAACTGTTTGCTTTGTGCTGCTCAGCAGAGGGGTGGAGCATGTAAACACTGTCCTCAGATGCAGTGGAGAGGGGGAACAGAGGAGCTCCCTCCAATACACCAGGGCACATGTGCCATGCACGTTTTTGCCAACACAACATTAGAGTTAACTCAGCACAAAAACTTCAAGACTGATTCTTAAGTACCCCTACTATTTATTATGTGCTGAGGTCAAACAAGGTGTATTCATGATGGGATAGAGCACAGTGATTTTTAATTAATATTATTTAGGCCCTTATTCAAATTAAAAAAAGCAAAAAGAATTTCCATTTTAAAAGATGGCATTCAATTTTTTCACTTGATTCTTTGGTTTTCTAAAATCATTCAGAAACAGTATTTCATTACACATTAATGCATGGTAGAATTAACTTGAAATGCAAACCCTATAACCTTTTAAAAGAAATTAAGTACTCCCTTGCATATATTAGTCAGAATTACTCAGCTTGAATTTAAATAATACTCTACTTTGCTTACCAATTTAAAAGTCAGAAATTAATCTTGTTACTTTAAATATACTCTAATGAAAGGCATGTTGAGTAGATTTGTCTCTAGATTAGGCCTCTTAGCTCAAAGAAATACATCAACACATTACTTAAATAAGAATGAGACTGAATTTCTTAAAATCCTAACACAAACAAGTAACTACTTTGATTATTAAAAATTAATTTTGTCTTTGTAATATACATCCATTTTTCAATCATGTGTATTTCTCAAATTTCTAAAAATTTTAGTAAGTCAATAAAAAGAAAGTCTCACTGATACTTAGTATCACAGATCTAGAGTTTAAAAAAGCATAATAAAAAAGCTATAGTAAAAGAAATAAGGCTGAGAGAGTTTAAGTGGTTAGCCCATTAAAAAGGAAATAAACAGATGGAATGGGGCTTTAATCCAGGTGTCAGTACTCTCATTCCACCAATTATGGTCTATTTCATGTAAAACTAGATCTTTTAAACAACATGTAACAAAAGCGTGATAAATTTTAAAACAAAGCCTATAAATAGACTCATCCCTCAACTTCATAGTTAAAAAAGTTCTACAAACTATGAGCAGAAAATAAGGACAGAAAGATCTCTTTTTTAAAAAAAATATTGTTATAATAAAAGTTAAAAGTAAAATTTTCAAGGTTTCCTTTCAATGCTCTTAAATAAATAGGCATTACAGAATGTAAAGCATTCTAGCCTATAAAACAATCCTCCCTAGAGTAGACTGGACCAACTTTTAGTTGTAAGAATTAAGCATTTTCAAAACTAAGATAAATGATAAGTATTAGATTTATGTTTCACAGCTTGCTTCTTGACACATAAATCAATCTTTTAAAAACCAATATTGTCCAAGGGATACTAACTTAACTAACTATATAGCTGTGTATATACCATGCAACAACAAAAATCTCCGAAGAATACAAAAAGTATAGAAAAAAATTACAGGGGGTATAAGTATAAGCACAATAATGTACCTACAAAAAATGACAAAATATGATCAAAGACATGTAGGATCAGGAAGAGGAAGGGAAAAGAAATGGCCAGTCCATGTATTGCATTGATGTTCATGAAATATTGGAAAATCTTGGGTATGTCTAGTAGGTTCTCTAATGGAGGCTTATGGGATGTCATGGTCAAAAACTGTGCAGAATGAGTGGATAAGTTGTGGTTTGCACTGGTTGGGAATATCCACAACACTAATATGATAGGGCTATTGAAGAGAAAGTAATATCATTTAAAGCAATAAATGTCCTATTGTTTAAAAATAAAGTATACTTTAAGGACCTTTTACTCCTGCTGTGCATTTGAAAGATGTTAGATAGCCCAATACACTATGAAATTTGTGTAGGCAAAGACCCTACATGGAAATTCTACTTTCAAATGTTCTTACCTTGTGACATCCTCTTTGCTGATTGCTGCTGATCATTGTCATGCATCAAAATGACTGGCTATAGTGTGTTTGAAGAGCTATAGATGGTGGCAAATGGCAGTGTCTGATGATTTAGGGTATTGGGGGAATTTCAGTAGTCATACAGTAATAGAAGCGAAATCCATGTATGGTACCAAAAAAGGAGACTCACCTATAGCAGCATTTTGCCTAGACCTAATGCTAGTGAACTAAAATGTGATGGTAAAACAGTGACATTTGCAGGATCTGACTTAAGATCTATCTACTTCACAGCATACAATCATTTTTGGTTTATGAAACAATGTTAAATGATTGATCAAAAAACAAAATGGAAGTTATCATATTAATCTATGGCAGGAACAAAGAAATCTACCTAACTAATTTTGATTTTGAAATTTGCTTGTAAGCTGGATCAGTGAGTCTAAGTATTACTCATTGAGCCTTAAATCTATCCTACCTAATGGAAAAGGCAGTCTTTCAGCTGTGGAAGAGTTGACTGGTAACTAAAATTCTGATAAAGTGAATGAATGCATTATTAAAAAGGATGAATTAAGAACATTTTGAAACAAGTGATAATCAATAAAAATCAATCTAACTTCATCAATACAAGATCATTCCAGATAAACCCTAATTTCCCTTTTTAAAAGGTATCTAGATGAGTGGAATACTGTAGAGTATTAGGTAGATTCAGAACTAATTGAATGACTGGCTGTAGAGAAATAAATGTCTAAAGTGAAAGGCCCCAGAATTCTGTTCTTGGCTCTCTGCTATTTAGTATCTTTATTAATTATGAAGATATAGATGGCAAATTTGCAGACTGCAAAAAGCTAAGGAGAGCAGATAATATGTTAGATGGCAGAGGCAGTATTCAGAAAAACTTCAATGGGCTACCAGGATAGGTCAAAAAGAAAAAAAGAAAATATGAAGCGTAAAAGTCTAGAGTTGGGTTTCAAAATAATAATGATAATAATAAAAATAATAATGATAATAATAGTAATTTGGAACTCAAAGTTTAAAAAGCAGGCTGACTAGGGAGAAATTATGCTATCTTCAATGATCCCAAGTCATTCTCTAATTTTAAAAAAATCTCCCTGATATACCTCTTTTCCAATAAATCCCAATTGCTCCCTATTACTTCCAAGATCAAATATAAAAATCCTCTGTTTGATTTATAAAACACTTCAACATTTTCAAGGTTTAAAAAAAAATGTAGTCACCTCCATATACCTTTTAATCCAGCAACACTGATTTTCTTGCTGTTCCTCACACATGATAATCAATTCCCCATCCTTTGCCTTTTCAAATGGCTTTCCCCAGGTCTAGATCTCTCTTCTTCCTCACCTTCAACTCTTCGCTTCTTTCAAAAATCAGCTCAAATCATACTTTTTGAAAGCTGCCCCACTGCTATTTCCTACTATAGTTTATTATCCTGTATATATCTTGTTCATAGGTAGTTGTTTTCATGTTATCTCTTCCATTGGGAAGTAAGCTTCTACAAGGGAATGGACCAGTCTTGCCTTTCCTTGTACTACCTAGAGATTAACAGAGCATTTGGCACATATTAAGCATTTAATAAATGCTTGCTGATTGGCTACAGCATATTGTCAACAATGAACTGAGTGCAAGAAAAGATATTAAAAGATTGAGAAATATATGCTTTGTGATTTAGTAATGCGTAGGAATCTCAGTGAAATATTCCTATGAAATGTTAAAAGATCTAAAATAAAATACTGGAGTGCACTGGATGATTTTAGGGAGAGAATGGAGAATTCATAAAATTAAAAAAAAAACACTGGCCATAATTTTTACTGGTAGATACAGTACCTACTTGATAAAATTGCTGGTCCATAAAACCTCAATGTACAGCATGAAGGATATCAGTATCCCATTACACTTTGCCTTAACAGGACCATATCTTGAATAACAGTTTAAATTCTGGGCAACAGTTTTTTAAAGACATTGATAAACTAGAACATGTTCACAGGAAGATGACTAGAATAGTGAGTAGAGTGGAAATGATGTCACAGAAAGATTGACTGAAGAAATTGGGGAGTTTTGGACATGAGAAGGCTTAGGGGAAGGTACACAATAGTTTTTGTTTTTTAAACCCTTCCTTTCTGTCTTAATATCAATTCTAGCAAGAGCTAGGCAATTAGGGTTAAGTAACTAGTCCAGGGTCACACAACTAGGAAGTGTCTGACTGTCTCTGACTCCAGGCCTGATCCTCTATTTTACCATGTTACTACCTAACCTGTCCCCATGATAGTTATACTGAAGTCTGTGAAATTTATCAGGTGGGAAAAGAGAATAAATTTGATCTGCCTAGACTCAGGGCAAGACTGGGAATAAAGCTGGAGAAAAACAGATTTTGGACAAATTACAAAAGAGCCACCTTAGGAAATAGTGAGTTCCCAACCACTGAAACTTTTCATAGATCACTCCTGGAGATAGCTGTTCAGGTATAGATTAGATTATTTCTGACAAATCTTCCTTTTTTGAGATTCTCTGAAGCAGAGAAATTTGACCAGCATGTATGTTATCTCTTTTGGCTTCTATTTTATAAAGCTACCATTTCTTTTACAAAAGTATGCACTATATCTATTGCCAATTGTGGTTAACAGTCAAAACAAGAGAACATTCATAAAGTGTGTTTCTTTTTTTTTTTTTAAACCCTTACCTTCCGTCTTGGAGTCAATACTGTATATTGGCTTCAAGGCAGAAGAGTGGTAAGGGCTAGGCAATGGGGGTCAAGTGACTTGCCCAGGATCACACAGTTGGGAAGTGTCTGAGGCCAGATTTGAACCTAGGACCTCCCGTCTCTAGGCCTGGCTCTCAATTCACTGAGCTACCCAGCTGCCCCCATAAAGTGTGTTTCTGAATGGAATTTGATGTCTAAACTTAAACACTTACAGAAGAATTTTTGCCTCTATGACATGTCTTTAATAAATAAAAACTCGCTTGCATTATTCCAGTCTTGAACTTTTAGATAGATAACTAAGTTTACCAAACTTTCCCTTGCAGTCAAGGCAAAAAACCTTAATTAAATAATGAGTTAAAAATCTTGAATGAGTGACAGAGCAGCTGGTGACTCAATGAATAGTCAGTCCTGGAGATGGGAAGACCTGTGTTCAAATTTGACCTACCATACTTCCTAGCTGGCAATTCACTTAATCCCAGTTGCCTAGCCCTTACTACCTTTCTGCCTTGGAATTGATACTTAGTATTGATTCAAAGACAGAAAGTGAGGGTTTAAAATTTTTTTGAAAGTCTAAGTTCACAAAAGCACAAATGAACAATTTGACTTTTTTCTATTGATGTGTGGTCAGTAGAAGGATTTGGATTTGATATTACATCAGTTGTTTTTAAATGCTTCCTTTTTACTTTATGAGAATTTTGGATTCAAGACTGGTGACACTCTGCTAGTCGACAATTACAGTGAAGCATTTTATAAACATGTGCATAACAGACATACATTCTCAATTCCTCTCTATAGCTAATTCCTACATTATTTTTCACTGAGACGTCTTTAAAAATCTTAAAAGGTTACAAGGTTATATTTAATGAAATATTTCCCTTGTCAAGATTTACATAAATAATATAGATAAAATTAGGGCATCTTTAACTTATTAAACAAATTTTTATAATAAATAAGAACATGGGCCTTAGAGTGATTCTATATAAAATGTAATTTCCTTAGATTCATATTGAGCAGATGTCTCATTCAAGTCCTCCTTCCTATACAATGATAAAAGGTAAAATTGTTAAAAAGATGCAAGTGGGGGATAGTTGGACTACCAAGGCACATTTGTATTCTCTTGAACTGTTTCCACTTCTTTCTCTAGTTGTACTCACATAACTTGAAGCCCAACCTTAGAAATTGCAGATAATATTCATGGAAGTCTCTGACTTTATTTTTTTTCCTATCAAAAGGGTTATGTATGGAATTTATCTTCTAACAAATAGAGAATACAGTCGACTATAAGTAGATAAAATTGTGGCATCTATAATTTATTAAACAAGTTTTTATAACAAGTAAGAACATAGGCCTACTTAAAAGTAATTCTATAAAATGTAATTTCCTTAGATTCATATTGAGCAGATGTCTCATTCAAATTATTAAAACCTTTATTAGTAGAAGCTTCACCAACCAATCTGCTTGTAATTCATAAAGTTACTCTGACTATAATTGAATCAAAAATAATTTCGTTTCCAACTCCTACATTTTCTCCTATTTCTCTGCCATCTTAAATAAATAGTATATCAGTTAAACCTCTAAATTTTGCAATATTAGCTATCTTTAGTGAGCCAAGTGATTTAGATAAGAGCATTCATAAATGTTATAAAATGGAAAATTATGCAACTCTAAGCTCCAAAGAACTTATTCAAAATTTAGATTAATTTTTGTAAATAAAAAAATGTAATATTAGACAAATTATCTCAAACCATTGACTATTCTGTATTCAATATTCCTTTAAAATTGAACTCTAAGATCAGGGGACTTCAACCAAGACCATGTAAATATCATAGTCTGATTTTCTTAATTTACAGATGAGGAAACTGAGATCCCAAGGAGAAAATGACTTATCCAAAATCATGGAGCTATAAGACTTGAAATTTATAGCCAGGTTCCCTCTTTCAGTCTAGTGTGTTTCTACTCCACCATGCTACATTCTACTTATTTTCAGGGGGAAATTTTCTAGTGGTTTTGGTTTGAGGCATGAAAAAAATTAAATATAAAAAAAAATATTAAGCTACACAACCCTGTCTGTAGACAAAGTCCATTTAGAGTCACAATTTGGGGATATTTAAATGGCTCAGGGAACATATCATTCAAACACTCATTGGGCCAATATATGCTATCAATTTATAAAGTGTTATACCAAAGCTGGAGAGCTGAAAAGGAGAAAAGTATAGTCAAAGAGGGGATAGAATTAAAAAGCCTTAATGGCAAATCCCTATGAATAAATGAACTATAAAAGGTAAAACTTGTACACAAATGGTAGGCAGCCTGAATCTTAGTTGGTATTAAGCTATTATTTTAAGCTTTTTTTTTCAGTGAGATAACATTAAGAGATGGCATTATTATTGGAAGCTAAAAACAACTACACAGGGCAGTTTCAAAGGGCTTAGCCTATCATAGATAAAGAACTATGGTCTGTGAGGAAAAGGCTAATATATTTCTATAGAATGAGGATGAATTGAACATAGAATTAGCACCAAACAGGTTAATCCACACTACATGTGGGAGTTCCAACCTTGGTAAAGGAAATTCTCTCTATATTAACATATATATATATATATATATTCTGTATTATTCTATATTATATTTCTATAGAATGATATTCTATAGAAATATAATATAGAATAATACAGAATGATATTCTATAGAAATATAATATACTTAATGGCATCAGTTCAAAGCATAAAAGATGAAAGGATTATAATAATAACTGTAGTTAAACTCCTGGCTTTGGCAAGGGTGCCATAATAGGGCCAAAAGAGCATAAAGGGGATGTAGTGGAATGGACTAAATAAATAAATAAATAATGACTGGCATTTACATTATCTGATATAGTTTGCAACATACTTTAAGAACATTATTTCAATCACACAATAAAGGAGATAGTTTGAAAAAGTATTATCACCTTCATTTTCAAGATGAGAAAAAGCTGAAATGGTGAGATAATGTTCCCAGAGATACATAAATAGTGAGAATCAGAGGCAAGATTAGAATTCAGGTTTTGGTCACTCTAAATCCAGCACTTCATTCACTACACCCCAAAGGAGGACAGGAATGTAAACTCCATAAGAACATATTTCATCTTTGTAACTCTGGGCCTGAGGTTGAGCAAAGAGTTCTTTATTGAGAAGGTACTTAATAAAGGTTTATGGAAGTTGAAATATAACAGTGACTTTATCAAGTCCTAGTCTCCTGCCTAAGAAGTTGTCCTTTTGGACAGTGAAGATCTGTAAACTAAATAGTGGCCCTTTCTACAGAAAAAAATAAGACTATAAACATGTAGATATAGAGTTTTAACCAAATCTTCCAAAAGCAAAGTCAATTTAAATATTGTTTTTAACCTGGAAACAATTATATACCATTATAAACCATGTTTTGATGGGTTGAATTATGTGCCAAACCTAGTACTCATATTATAGGAAGGGTGACGAGGCAAGTGACTTCTCAGTCTCCCAAAGGAACTCTCTAAGAACCACTGCAGATATGCATTAATAGGAGTTTTCAATACCAATGAAATCATAGGCCCAGACAAAAAACAAAAAACACCTGATGAACTGAAAGGAAGAAATGAATAAGGGTCTGAAACTGGGCCACAGAAAGAGCATACCTCACATTAAGAGTTGTATATGATTCAATTGCAATTCATTCATAGCACATTCCCTAATCATTATAAAATGCAGTGTTAAATAGTTACTATTTTTTAAATAGCATAAATCTACATTATGAGTTTTTTAAACACAGAATGAGTTTCAGGAAGATATTCCTGTTACCAAATCAAAGTAATATAAAAAAGCAAAGCAGAGCAAAGCAAAGAACATGAAAGATAAGATAAAATACCACAGAACTCTAAAATTTGCAATGCAATAATAGCCTCCTGGTATTTATTACGTGAACTTCAAACAAATGTTCACTGAAAATGTGGTAAAACCCGAACCCCATTAAAAATAAATTAAAAGGAACATCCAAATTATGGTATTGTAGTAGAAATCTTTTATGAATATACTATTATAAGCTATGCTCTTACTTTGAGAGGGATAGGAAAATAGTTAATATTAGCATCTTGGTAGTCAATTTGCAAAGGAGGGAGTATAAAAGAATGGAGTGAATTCATTAGGGGATGGATTCATCATGGGATCACATACTAGAGACTGGAGAACTCATCTGGTTTACTCCACTGCATTTATAGGAGAATCTGAGTTTTGGAAATGATAGATGATTTGTCTATTATACACAATGAGGTGCTTTTGGCACAGAAAATGATTGTTATGTGAACGTGGATTATACATATACAGAATCATTCAAGTCATTTTAGTAGTAATTAGGATTAAGGAGTTTCAGGATGCATGTATCTATTTGGGAAAGCTCTGTGTAGTGGTGATTATTGAATTTATGGGAGTGAGTAGGTAAGATAACCAAGGGAGGGATGGAGAAGAGAAGAAAGTCTTCAGGATGGAACCTTCAGGTAAACCCACACTTAAGAGAAAGAAAAATGATCAACCAGTAAGGTAAATCTAAAAGAAGGAGAACCAGTAAAGAAAATTTCATAGAACCTTGAATAAGAGCACAGCTTTGATGAAAAAAATGTGGCTAGATCAAGGAGGACTTGAACTCAAATCTTATAGACTCTGGGCCTAGAACTCTAGTCATTGTGCTACCTAGCCACCCCAGCAGCAACAATGAACAGCATCAAGTAATCTTAATTAAATGTCATAAAATCATAATGATCAATCTTGACTGCAAAGAAGGGATAAACAGAAGTGTAAAGACTATGGGTACAGAACATGAAATACAATATCAAGACTTCTCTGATATGCTGGTTAGCTTTAATGAACAGGGATTTTTTTTTCTATTTTATTCTTCTGTTAGAAGGAATAACTCTCTAGAAGAAAATAGAAATATATTAGGAAATTAAAATGACATAAGAGCAAAAGATAACAATAAGTACTTTTTTTTAAATGAAAGGATCACCTCTAATTAGAAGGTTTGGGGAAAGCTTCATAGAGCAAGTGGCATCTGAATTTGACCTTGAAAAAAGAACCATTCCTACACTAGGAAATGTAGGCAGAATCTAATCATAGGCAGTAGTGAAAGCACATACAAATGCACAAAATAAAGACCAAAATAGGATGAAGAAAGAGTAAGTAATCTAGTTTGGCTAGAGCTTAGCATGAAAAAGGGTAATGTGAAGTAAGGTCTGAAAAGTGGTAGGAAGTTTTAATGCTAGGAATAAGAATTTGTGTCTTATTTAGTTGGAAACAGGTAGGCACCTGAAAGTTTTGAGTACAGTAGCAAGATTTTGGGGGCCAGAAATGTAGATGAACTGGAAAAGGAAGAGATTCTAGTAACTACTAGTGTCCACCCTTTATCTAACTACTTTGAATGTATGTATAATATAGATACTTTATAGAAGGTATCCTATAAGTCTTAATGCAGTTTTAAACTTTAATAATAAACTGCACTGAACATTTTAAGAGATCCTATATATACCTTTGCTGTCCCTACCATTAAAACATAAATTCCTTTGTACTTGTATCCCCAAAGTACCTGGCAAATATTATATGTGTTATTGATGTTTTATTTATTGATTTGTTGAAGTAGATGACACAGTAAGTTACTATAATAACAACTACCAATTCTACATAAATTGTTTTGTGAGATAAAGAATCAGAATTATTACTCTTAGAGGTACAACTGAATAGGTTTCTCAACAAAAAATTTCACATTTTCTGGTAATCTGAAATAATCAATGAAAGAAAAAGACAAACTCCCAAATTGGTTAAGGTATACCTATTTGCTTGTACCACATTCTATTGTTATGATTATTACCATACATCTAAAAATAGATCTATCTAATCTATCAAGACTTTATTATTTGTAATGCATATCAAACTGTTAAAATAAAAACAACCTGAATTCAGAAGGAATATAAATATCTACTCTATACCAAAATACCCAATAACATCTCTTCACTAGATACTGATGTATCTGTACATTTCCATTTAGCCTATTAATCATCTTATCCTTGATCTGAACCTTCAAGGTCACTGTTTCTAGTTATCTGCCATATTTTAAAAGAAAAAACCTCTCATAATATGTAAATATATTGGTATGTACTAGTATCAAAAGAAAATTAATTGGCAAAATAATGTGGAAGGGAATTGTTTTAAAAAGCTTCCTCTGAAATTTACTGAAAATTAATATGGGAATCATGCTATACACACACACACACACACGCACACACACACACACACACACACACAAATATGTGTGTGTGTGAGTGACATCTCCTTCTATACTAATACATTTAACCTCTACACATTGCCAGCTTAAGTGAAACTAATTTATCTCAACCAACTTTGATCCAGAACTAAGGTCATCCCGATTTCAATCATCCAAAGTTCATATGCTGACAGTACCATAATATGAACTCACTTTTGAAGTAGATCTTTGCAGCTCTGCCAATGTCGGTTACCAAGGCAATGAAAAAAAGAACTGACAATATAGAAATGCCCAAGATCCTCCATTAAGGCTCAATGAGTAATACTTAGACTCACTGATCCAGCTTACAAGCAAATTTCAAAATCATTAAGATCATTTCTTATGAAAAGCTTGGAGAAATAAATCCTACTCAAATGAACATAAGTAAGTTTTTGGTTGCCTGAGAAAACAGGTGCTTTGCTACATGCCAAACTACATATATATATATATTTTTTTTCTATCAAGTCATTTTATTGTTGTATGTAGGTAATAGTTAATGTTCAAGGGGAAAACACACGCACACATGCACAATAAACTAATATGCTCAGAAAACATACTAACGAAAGCCAGTTTCACAAGCTTTGAGTTGATGGTCTTTTAAAAGTAATTTTAGTCAGTAGGTTACTTCTGAGGTCTAATCTTAGGACACTAAAATAAGCAAGACCTATTTTTGAGTTCAATGGTAACTGTACCTTCAAGAACTCAAAAAGGTGGTATGGGGGGAGTATCTCTAGGATACTTTATATGGCATGAGGAGACATTAGGCAGCCTGTATACTACTCTGGAAGTGGAAGAGTAGTTGATCTGTACTTCAAAAAAGTGTGCTCAAACAACCCATTTGGGCCTAAGATAGAAGAGAATCAACCAATCCCTAATGAGTCCATAAGCTATAATGAGTCCACATTCATGAAAGCTATTTATTGTCTTCCCTAATGGACATGGAATTTATGAACGTGGAATGCCAGAATCTAGTTCATGTGTGTATGTGGTCAGTGACTTCATTTCAATGTCTTTTAAAACAATACCTCAATTTCCAAAAGGTTTCTACCTTCTCTACTAATAAACTTGAATGCTGACTTTAATTTAGTCAAACTAGCTTCTATAAAAGCAATTTATTGAGGGAGTATTTTTCTTATTTTCTTTCTATTTAAGGTAATTTCCAATTTACTAAGTAGGATTGTAAAGCTTGCATGCTTACTGAACAAAAGTCTGTCTTGCACTGGGTAGGAAGTATAAGCTTTGTATGGAAAGTAATTGGATTTTTTCCCTTTTAATTGCCTCACTTGCAACAAAGCTTTAAATGATGGCACAAACATTTTAGGAGTTTCCACAAGGAAAAAAATGTAAACAATTTACTAGAAGCATGCAGTAGGGCTGAAAATATACTCTCTCCCTTACCATCCCTCCCCAGAACATGATATACTCTTATAGTTACTTTAATAATGAGTAGATATTAAAAGGCCATTAGAACTTCTGCTGTAACTTCCTTTTTTTTTTTAAGCCTTTGACACATTTTTGTATATACTTAACTAGCAATGTATACAAATATATATTTGGACTATAGCTTTCCATAACACAGAATTCCATTTTAGCAAGCCAATTTTTAATAGGAAGCAAAGCAAGGCTAAGAATAGACCAAGAACTTTACCATAGCAATTAAAAATGATAAAGTATATTGTACCCTGTTAAACCACAAAGAAAAATAGTCTTTCTTTTAAATGTTAACTTATGCTATTATATTCCTTTATTTTGAACCTAAAATAATCATTTCTACAAAAGAATGTCTGAAATTACCAAAAAAGTGGCTCTTATACAGGGAAGCACACACATAAAAAAAAATTAGGTAAGTTTAAAGAAAAAACAACTGAATAGTTTTTAGCCTCCATTCTTAAGTCTTCCAGAGCACTAGGAAAAAAACTCTAACAGGAATTACAACTGCTGACTTAAATAGAGCAGCATCCTGCAAAACTGTTTTCTCCCAGGGAAGATGGAGAATTCAAACTCCAGAATCTAAGAGCACTAAATCCAGCAAATATTGATTACTCCCTTGAACTGCTGTCAGCCATATTGATTAGCTGATATAAGTATTGTAGTTCATTCTACTTACAGAGTAGAAGTCTAGGGATTTGAACTGCTTATTTAAGTACCACTCTGTAGCTGTGAAGGGCAAGACCCTAAACACATGCCTGTTATAAGAAAAAGCAAATGAACTTATTTGTATTGATCTAAATAGCAAAGTAAACAAACAAATAAATGTATTTGCTTGAGCGAGACAGATTTCACTCTCACTAGTTAAAAATCACTTCAGATAATATCAAAAGTTTTCATTTTCTTTATACACACACACACAAACACATACATACACATACCACAATAGTCACCATCATTTCAGAAATAGGTTTTCCCTTGCTCATAAAAATCTATCCCTCCAGAATTCTCAAACACAGAGTACTATAAAACTAAGTAGTAGGGCAATTTGGATTACATGCTCAACCTAGACAAAAGAAATTCATTCATTCAACAAACATTAAGCACTTATTTGTTCAAGGCCAAGTTCTGGAAGCTGATCATACAAGAGAATTTACCAAGGCTGACCTTGTTCTCAAGGAACTCATAATGTAAAGTAGAAGGAGGGAGGGAAGGAGTGCATACTAGAGAAAAAGTTAGATAAATAATCATGATAGAGAAAGAATACAGGAAGAATAAGAATTACAAAAGAGAGATAGAAGCAAAGGTTCTAAGGTAAAGATCACTTTCACTGGGGAAAGTGGAGGAAGGAATACAAGGAAGTTGAATCATGATTTCATCATACAAAAATGGATAATTTTGCCTGCCTATAAATTGCTAAATTGCCTTTTAATACTAATCTAAACTCAAGCTTCTTATATAGTGGAAAGCAATACCTGGTACAATTAAATACAAAGACAAAAAGGACTTATATGTATCTCTGTGTGTATTTGTTTTTAACTTAAATCATTAACTTCTGTCAATTCTAAAAATACATTACTGTATTTTATTTTTCTACTTCCACCAATGCCATTCATGCAGTGCTAAACTGTTTTATATCTTCTGTCAGTGCAATCTGAAGTCTCTGGTGTTACTCTAAGCACTATTTCGCCACTGCTAATATGTCACTATCTTGTGCCTTGATCATTGTTAATGTAATATGTTTGGATATCTAGTTATTTCATTTCCCATGTTTTTTCCTTCTCTGTAAAATGAAAGGTCTGAACTACAAGATATCTAAGGTTCCTTCCAGCTCTAACACTATAATTCACTTGATGGTTTATTTCAACACATTCTAAAACTTTCTGACATTCTAATACTGAGAGCAATTACAACTAAAAAAACAGAGAGATCCAACATAAATAAAAATCCATTCCCTTCAAGAAGTAAGGATAAATTTAACATGAAAAAAAGGCAGAACAATGGATAGGAAATAGAATGATGAGGGCAAAGGTAGATTAGTAAAGTAAGATTAAGGAGAACTGCTGTAGTTTCTATTCTTTCTGACTGAGTTGTTTTAGAACTTCGTAGATGGATAGTTTTACTTCTGGCTAATCCAATTGCCATAAGTTGTTTTAACCAATATAAATATATGAGAAGAAGTAAAACAGGATGACAAAAAGAAATTGCAAAGTCTTTGCCACATCGCTTTTGTCTACCATTTATTTCAAACAGGCAAGACCAAGATGCCAGTGTAAGAAGGCAATCAGCTCCTAATAATAAGTTTACATATCATACAGCTTATAAAAGTGTATTATTATTATAAAACTGTATTATTTTGCTTATCTGGTAAGTAAAGAAGCTCAGAGAAGTAAAATGTCTTGTTCGAGATCATATAACAAAGTAGCAGAAATAGGACTGGAGCCTGTCTTCAGATTCCTACAACATCCTCTTTCAACCATATCATGCTGCCAGTTCATCAGCAGATTCTGCCCCCCCACCCCCGGGCTATTAATCTACTAGGAGCAGTAATATGGACATTCACATGATGAAGCTCCTCTTCCATTTCCAATTATTCTAAAGTAGACATGCCTTTTCTCATTTAAAAGCTGTCATAAATGACTAAGTCAAAAGCGATATTTCAACATGGTTGTCTATATTCTCTGTATTTCTAAGCAAGATGTTTATTGGGCAAATATATTTAGATTTACTTTACTTTTATCTTCATCTAGATTTACAAATTATTTTCCTAAGCAAACCAAGAAAATTCTTAGCAATATGATTTTTAAAATAATATTTTCCCATAGGTCTTGATCAATGACACATATAAAACCCAGTGGAACTGTGCATCAGCTATAGGAGGTGGGTTGGGGGAAGGGAGGGAAAGGACATGAATCTTGTAACCATGGGAAAATATTCTAAATTAAATAATTAAATAGATTTTTCAAGAAAATAATATTTTCCCCAATTACTTGTAAAAACACTTTTACTGCTTTTTAAAATTATTTTTAGTGGTTCAGAGATATGTAGAGTGTTTCAGTATGCCTAGGTTCTATGTAACATTTGCAGTAGAAAATTAAAAGAATTAGTAAATAAAAACAAAACACATGAATTTGAATTTTTGGTATCACTTATTGCAAAAGGAGGAGCAAACTTGAAACATTTATTAATCCACAAGTACCAATACACAAAATAAGATTCTAAATTATGTGGTAGGTAGTGAAAAAATGAGATTCATTGATATAATTTTTAAAAATAATATCCTGATAAGGAAAGGATTATCACTAGGGAGAGATCAGGGAAGATAGCAAGGGGAGAGGGGTACACAGGATAGAGATAAAAGGAAAGGGTAACAGACTTTACCTAACTTTCAGATACATTTTCAAAGATCAATGGCTCTTAATTTTGTCTTTCTTGGGAATATGACAAGAGTAGCCCCATATTGAAATTAATTCCTTGCAAGTGTAGAAGAGGGATCAAAATAATTACTATGGCTTCTGGTAGTTATAGACTGGAGTGATAGTCAATGTTCCTTCTCCAGAATAGAACTATCACAAGGCTGATCCAAAAAAACTTTCTGTATGTTCAATAAGTCATATGAGAAGGAAGCATTCTACAATAAAGGAAAGGGAAAGACTGAAAGTTAACATTGACAATGATGGCATCCACCCTCAGTGTAGGATGTAGTCAAGGTAAAGGAGGAGATAGTAATGATGATAAAGTCTCTGTAGGCATTTTACAGTTGTGTTCTAAGACTAGAAAAAAAGCTGTCACTAATGGCTAGCCTCTGCTAAAAGGAACAAAGAACTTGTACTGAGGTTGGTAGACAATTGTACTTTTAAGAGAAGTATAAAAAGGTTTTTACTATCCTTAACTTCTACCCTCCCCCACTGCCCATCATGTCAACACAGCTTTGTTATTTGATACATGCATATGATTTTTCTCAGTATTATTTTAAGTTGTTGCATTATACTGACAATTTCAAACATTATCCATGATTAATCATAAATGCTTTCTACTGCATTTGTATATTCATTACATACAGGGTCAAGGGAGAATAAAGGATGCTAGGGACTAGCTGGACTATACAGAAATTAAAGAGGATAAAAGGCTATATAGCTTCATCCATAATAGTTATGGGTTTCTTTTGTTCGTTCATACATTCATTCATTCATTCACTTATTCATTCATTAGCAGAAGAATGGTAAGGGCTATGCAATGGGGGGGTTAATTAACTTGCACTAGGGAGTGTCTGAGGTCAAATTTAAACCCAGAACCTCATGCCTACAGGCTTGGCTCTATCCACTGTGTGACCTTAACTGCCCCAATTTCCCACATTTATAATAATATTAATGATAACAATAATATGTAAATAAATAATAATAAAAGAGAAGGAAACAGACAACTCTCATCCTCTAGACTATGCCCATGTGCCTCAAGTATTTCCTAATTCTCTTCCTATGGTCCATTTTTTACAATGGAGATTTCTTCCATTTAAAAGCTCCACACCAGCCTTCTCTTATCCTCCTGATTTAGCCACCACGCCCCAGGAAAAATACTTTCTTCTCCTGGCTCCCTTTTAAATTCCCTATTTGTGTGTTACCTTTTCATATTAAAATGTAAGTTCTTTGAAAGAAGGGACTATGTTCTTTCTACCTGTATTTGTATCCCTAACACTTAGCACAGTTCTTTGTAACATACTAAGTATTTAATAAGTGCTTTTTGCATGGTTGCCTGACAACTCCAGGAGCTGGCCAATTCAATCAACACAAGGAGAATATGGAATATCACTGCCTGAGGCCACTGAAGGGATGGAGAAAGGTATGGTCTGGGAGAATCAGATTCTCTTCCAAATTCTAGCTGGAAGGGGAAGTTTTAAAAAGTGGCTACCCAATTTACTCCACAAGACACCCACTGGTTAGTTACACAGACATCTTTGACAAAAGGTCATACCATACTCCTTTGCTGATATGCACATTAAAACTCTAATAGAATGAAAAATTTTATATGAAATATTCTACATTTCTGTCTAACATTCAATCTCTTTAGTAAAATGATTATATGTATAATAATTACATTTAAATAAAGTAAAACTTTGGCTATCTGGCCATTAGAAGTCTACAAATACCTGATACTTGGGTCAATTCAAATGTCAATTGAGAAAGTTTGAAGAATAAAAGTGCTAATGTTTACTAAAAATTTTTTTTGTTTTCATCTGCCTTTAGTAGTTAGTGAAAACATTTTTTTAAACCCTTACCTTCTATCTTAGAATAAATACTGGGTATTAGTTTCAAAGCAGAAGAGTGGTAAGGGCTAGGCATGAGGGTTAAGTGACTTGCCCATGGTCAAATAGCTAGGAAGTGTCTGAGGCTGGTTTGGAACCTACGCCCTCCCATCTCTAGGTATGGCTCTCAATTCACTGAACTACTAGGCTGCCCCTGGAAACATCCTTAAAAACCCAAATAGTAGCTATATTTTCCCAGTAAGGAAGGTACTGTGAAACGGTAGATAACATTATCCAACTAAATACATTCACCAATTTTCCTTTCCATCAATAAAAGTTAGCATGAATGTTCCGAAGGTGAGAGGAAAGCAAAAGCATTAAAAATAATAATAATAAATAAAATAAAATTACACACACACACACACATATATATATATATATATATATATATATCTATATCTATATATATATATATATCTCAAAACCTTAAATGCCGAGAGACTGGGACTATCTTTGTGCATCGACTTTTCCACTTAAATCTCCTTCACGCACAAGTATCTTTAATTGTCATTCTCGGTCACCAAGAGACTACCACTACTATATATATATATATATATATATATATATATATATATATAGAGAGAGAGAGAGAGAGAGAGAGAGAGAGAGAGAGAGAATATGCTATCTTTAAAAAATAAGGACACTGACAATCAAAGATGGTTTTGTTGAAGGAGACAAAAAAAGGTTGCCTTAGCTTTAAATTCAGTAACAAAAGGCAGTTATATTGCCATACTCAGGACACAAGGAAATGTTATATAATGTCCAATTTTCAGATTACAAAAAAAGATGTGTACTGTAGTTTGTTTTGGAAGTTCTGTGAAAAGAAGTTGAAATTAAAAAAGCTTGGGAACTTAAAGATTCATATTCAGCAATTAGCATCTTATTAATTCTACATAAAGGGGGTTACTTTTTTATAGTTAGCACAGAATAGGACAAGCTCAATTAAGATTACAATATTTAATAAGTGTAAATTAAAAGTTCTAAATTGAACTAAAAATCAAAGACTCAAATAAGAGGAAATATAAGTAAGTCATAGTTCATATTACGGTAAAAAAGAGAAGTGATTTCACTAAAAACCTAATTGAGTCAACAATGTTATATGAAAATTCCAAAAGATTAATGACACCTTAAGCTACATAAAGGGAAATATAACATCCAGAACAAGAAAGGCAATAATTCCACTATACTCTATCCTAATCAGATCATACCTTAGAATTTCTGTGATATAATAGAAAAAAAGCAATTGGCTTTGGACATCAGAAGACCTCAGATCAAGTTCTAAATCCAACACTAGATATGTAACATGGAGAACTTAATTTCCCTGAAACTCAAGTTTCTTATTTGATAAAACAGAGGCACTACTACCTGAAATACATTACTTCATGGGGTTATTTTGAGATGTTTACTTTGTATACATTAAAGTATTATTATATATGTATATACACACATATATCAAAACTTTAGGAACCTATAAATTTTTAGGTGTGGGTAGTCCCTCTACTGAAATATATCATAACCTCTACATAGCATTTTTTTTGAGAACTGCTGTGGCAAAAAAATATCAGCCTGTGGGTAACTTGTTGATGAGCCTCTCCAAACTTAGACCAATTCATGGGCAGCAGTTAAAAGTATCCACCACTAGATAGGCACTCAAAATCTTTCCATCTCAGTAGTACTTTCTACAATTTTGCAGTCCACTGGCAAAAAAAATAAAATAAAAAAAATCTTAAGAAAAATCCAAAGTCATCGGCATGTCTATGAGAGAGACAGTGGAATAGCACTTTAATTGAAAGATGTATCCATATGACAAGTTATAGGCGGATAGTAGATATAGTGGATAGACCACCAGGCCTAGAGTTTGGAGGATCTTGGCTCAAATCTGACCTCAGAAACTTCCTAGATGTGTGACACTGGGCAAGTCACTTAATTCCAATTACCTAGATTTACGTTAGATTACCTGCTATTCAGCCTCAGAATTGATACTAGAATAGAAGGTAAGGGTTTAAAAAGTGAAGTTATAAACTGTATTCAATTAACATTTTAAGATGGACACTGGCAAGCTGCAAGAGAGTAAACAGAATGGTAAGGGGTTTGGGAACTACACTCTGTCATTTGGGAAACTATCAAAGGCATCCAGATTATTTAACTTGGAAAAAAGAAAATATAGGTATGGGACAGGAAAACTGTCATGCAGAAGAGAACTTAGATTTACACTATGTAGATCTTTGAGACAGAATTAGAATTAGCTTATAGTTAAATAGAATTTTTTGTTTGTCATGAGAATAAGTTCTATTAGAGATTTTTGAAAATGGAGTAAATTGCCTAGTAAAATAATGAGTTCTTTTTTACTTGAGGTTTTAAGTAAAGTCTGAATGATCACTTGACAGGATCACTCATACACATACACATTTATTATTATTATTATTATTATTATTATTATTATTATTATTATTATTATTATTCCTGACTCCCAGGCTAAGTTTCTATCTACTCTTCTACTGCTGCATGCATGTAGACATAACACCTACTTTATGTAAACAGTACATTTCTAAGAATTCTATCAGAAGGCTATCACGTCAAAAAAGGTCTGAAAAAAAGGAGGTAATTGAGATGTCATTTCAACTTGTTAAAGGCAGGCTCTGGAAGGAAAAGTATATAGAGAAATTGAAAGAAAAAGACTAGCCACTTGTCAAGGAAAACTCTGTAAGGAAAAAGATTTAGCCTTTCAGGAGAAAGTTAGATTATTATTAATTACTAGCAATGCTCTTTCCACCTTGGACACAAAGCCATATGCCTAGCATTAAGTTATTTGTATTTTATTAAAATATTTGCTATATCTACTTGGGATAGTAAATTCAGTGAAGGAACAAACAAGACGTTGGAGAGCCAGAAATTTTCATCTCTGTTCTGCTTTTGACAGTATCGAAAAATGGAGACACACTGGCAATGATGACAAAAATTAATCCTTGAAAAAGTAGGATGTTAAATTTGGACCTTTTAGGGTCAGAGTTTTTTATATAGATTTGAGAAATATTCGTTTTTGAAAGGTGTCTTGTAACAAATAGGTAACTTTATTAGATTTCTGCTACATTTTATTATTAGTTTTTTTAAAATAGCCATTTCAAGTGACAGTAGAAAATGCATACCATTTTATTTTTTAAACAATTTTCAACTTCCTGCCTATCCTTAAAATAGATTACTAAAACAAGATTTTCTGAGATCTCACAGATAAAGCTTCTGCTTATTAATCTAGTGAATTTTGGGAGGGGAATTAAATTATATTCAATGTTTAACCAGGGATTGGAGATTTACAACTTTTTAAATGTTAAAAATAATTGAGAGAGTAATTAGAAATTTCTATTTTTGCTCTTTAGTAATGCCCAAGTCTCTGTGACCCCATAAACCAGAACATGCCAGTAATGGCCATGAAGTTTTCTACACTAGAGTGGTTTGCCATTTCTTTCTCCAGTGGAATAAGGCAAATGGAGTGATCTGTCAGGATTATACAGCTAGAGTCTGAGGACCACATCTGAACTCAGGTCTACCTGACTCTAGGACCACCTCTCTCTAATCAATAAAGCAATTTTAAAAAGATTTGGTGAAAAATAGTTCATCTGGCAAAAAAAAAACCCCAAAAACAAAAAAATAACTTTAAATTCTGATAAACCTCAACTAAGACTCTTAAAGGCATTTTAAGTTTTGATTGAATTTAAAAGATCACTCTTTAAAAAAGAGGTCATACAGGTAGAGGCAACAAGAACTTTCTTGTTTAAAGTGAAGGTAAGCTGTAGCTTGTTGGGCAAGGATGGCCATACTCAATCATTTCCAGCTTGAGAACCTGAAAGCTGACATTCTCCATTGTCATTAAGCACTTCAGGACCTAGAAATCACCCCACATTCACTCCACAGGAACCAGTGGATCAGTTGGAAAGAATGGACTAAAATTTAAAAGGAGAAAGGGAACATTCTAGAATGCTTGGGGCAAAACAGGAAAATTCCCCCCTGCTACATTTTACAGGAAATATTTTCTATTAACTTGCAAAATACTTTTAACAATAAGTCTAAATTTAGCATTCACCTCTTTTAACACACGGTGTCTAGAATAAAGGAGGCACTTAACACATGTTGTTGAACTTATGGAATTATCATTAAGGAAAATAAAAAAGTTGTGAACTACTTTGCTTTTGGCATGGATAAAGCTCTATCTGATGTCTGGATAATTGAAATCTCTCACTATTATATTCATTCCACTATGACAGGTTGATATCTTTTTCCTGAATGTTTCATGATTTCCTTCTATGAAGGAATATTTCAATGACAAAACTAGTTTCTTCTTCCATGATATTCACCTAAATACTATCCATTTTGGATCCTGGTTTTCATCACATAATAATATATTCTTAATATTCAAAGCCACTTCTTCGCCACATTTCAACGTGCTTAATTAACCTATTTATTTAGAATAAAAAATACTTATTTGCTGTAGGTCCATTAAACTATGATTGCTGTGTTTCAACTCACAGTGTCTAGTTTGGGGTTTTCATGATCCTTTTTTATGAAGAATATTTTTGCTTCTAACAATTTTCTAATTGCAAGCACCATTCTTCCTTTACAAAATGCAAGTTAGTAGAAAGGCCTTGCTAAAAAGCAGCATATAGACATTTACATATAGCTATACTAAGAACTAAGGACTTTTTCACCCTTTAAGTATCTTTGCATACTGGAAGTTTACTTTCCCCTTCTCTACAGAATCTGAGTTAGCATTCAAATGAAGAATCCCAAGAGTGAAAGTTATAAGTATGTCCATCAAAGGACCTTTGATCCTAACTTGAGAGAACAACCCCAGGCCATCCTCTTGACAGTAACCAGGAAAATTTAGAGGTGAAATTTCCTGGGAACACTCATCTCAATATTAAAATGTATAATGGTTTTAAATTGCTTCTTGGTCTCTTTTGCTTTCAAAAACAACTAAGGACTTCCCATTTCACAATTAAAATTTCATAGATAAATATCCACTTGACTCCAGTCTCATCATATCTGGGCTCACAGATAAGAGCCTCTACATTGGCCTTGCTAACCCAATTCTAATACATGAGAGATATTTCAATCCTATGATTTTCCACTCTTTCAATCAACTGCAGTCTTCAAAGATCCCAAAGGTAGATCTGGAAATAAAGGTTAACAGATTAAAAATACCTTGCTTCCCACCAATCACTATCCTTTAACCCTGTAAAGGAGGAGGCATCCTTGACACACAAAAATGAGATTTTTTCCTGTATAAAAAAGGAAAAGCTGAGAAGTCATCTTGGGAATTGCCACAACATTACCAGAAATTGGATGAAGAACTTCACATCCATTTCCAAATCTCCTGAAGCCTTATTCAGGTTTTATCATTTATAAATTCTTTGGATATATAAATCTTGGGCATGGATTTTTGCAAATGTTTCGTGACCATATCCTCATTTATTTAGAAAGGCCTTTATCATCATACTGAATACTTTTATTTTGGCATTGGAATGAGCAAAAAAAAACGGATCAAAGCTTCTTATTTTAAAACTCCTTTGAACTCACAGAAAAAGAGCCCTTATTCAAATTGCAGCAGCAAGTTGTGCCTCTAATTCAACATCCAGAAGCATACATCAGTCATGAATTTCATCTCTGTAAATTTCTGCCTATACATATCTAGAAATTAAAATTTGGCTTCTTTCTATTAAAATTCTATAATAACAGAAACAATTGTTAACATTTACATAGTGCTTTGTTGTCTAAACCTTGGGCATTTATGTAACTTATGTTTAGACATTCGAAACAGTAAGATTTTTATTATAAGCCATATCACAATGCAAAGCAATATCTGATATGTAATATTTTCCCTCTGTTTTCCTCTTGACTGAATAATTTTGATATAATACTAGTTGCAACAGATACAGCCTACTTACTCTGAGGCATTTTCTTGTCATTTTCTTCCTCTTTTTTACAATACTAAGAATCTTAGAAAAATACTGTATTTTACTAAGATTTACTATTACTAAACAAAAATGTTTATTGTGAAGTTGATGCTATCTTACCCAAACACTGAAAAGCTGAAGAATTCATTTAGTTTTATTCATTCCACTTTATATGGTAACATTCAAGGATTCAACAATGAACAATGAACCTGGAAGTTGATACTAATGAGAGTCCTTTAAGACACTTCATTTTCATTTTGTTGTAAGCATTATAGAAAAACCCATGAGATAATCATTGACTATACTTGGGTAGAATAAGTAAGAAATACAACATATTTATAGCTAATACCTCACTATTTATTGACAACCAAGAGAACACGATTAGAGTCATGAACCAACTGGCACCAGTGAAATTTTATAAGATTTATAATTTATAAAATCATTATAAATGATCATAATCTAATACTGAATTCTGTTCTACCTTCTGTGCACAGCAGGAAGGAGAGGTTATTCAATTTGTGCCCTTTTAAACTCCCAACTGACCCTTCTACATTTTAGGCTGTATCTAAATAGCAGAGAGGGCATGGACATAGCAATGCAAAGGCCAGTAAGCCAAGGAAAAGCTGGTTCACTGGAAATGGGTAATCTTCAGCAGTACATGTTAAAACAAGGCTAAGAAATTGGGAAGGAAATTGTCATGTCCTTTAAAAGAACCTCAATGAGAACATAGCACTTTCCTATCCCAACCAACCTACAAAAAAAGTGGCAGCATCAGACTTAGTAATCAAAAGGCTAGACTGCCAAAAAAAAAAATCATATCCAACTTTAGCCTAATTTCACCCAGGATAACAAAATCACAGAAACTAAAAATTGGAAGACATCAAAATTTATTTATATCAGTCTGTACCTAAAGAGGAATCCCCAATACATCAATGAAAATCAAATAAGCATTTATTAAAGTGCTTAACAAAAGCCTTGTGCTGAGAACCTGGGCTACAAAGGAAAAACAAACAAACAAGAAAAAACAAGTTCTTTCCCTTAAAGTAACTTACATTCTAGTCAAGGAGAGAATGTATATACAAAATACACACAAAACAAATTCAAGACAGTACACTAGCAGCTGGAGATTGGGATGGGGGTTCAAGAAAGGCTTTAAGTAAAAAGTGGCAGGGTTTTTTCTCTTTCATTTCCTTAATTTCTCTCTATTTGTAAACAAATTATCATAAAAGCCATTTTGACTTGAGTAATTCATTGGGATTTAGTAAATTAAATCCCTGGTGACCAACTCTCAAATATTCAGTCCAACCATAATTTTTATCCCTAAAAAAGCTACAAAGAAGGTATCTAGTGGTACTGTCAAAAGTTTCCTAAACAGGGAGTTCTGTATGAATGAAATCACAGCTCTAGTTGTTCTCTCCTACCCATATATTAGGCTCAAATAGATCAGAGCTACTCGTTTTGTTATGGCTTTGTCCTGTCGCTGTGGTTTGAGAATTTGTTAGAGGGGGAAAAAGGATGCAAGAGTCACCTGATTTATGTCTTGACACTAGACTACAACATCCAAATAATTTTATATTATTCAAAATTGTTTTATTTTCAGTTCATTATTTTTCAGACTTCTAGGAAGATACAGTAAAGGGAAAGATTAAATTCATTCTTCATTCATATTGGTTATGTTAATTGCTCATTATTACTACTTCCGACCCATAGACCTTTTGTGAATACCATTTAAAAGTCTGACTTTTTCAACTTCATTATCATAGGTCAGTACACTATATCACCATTACTAGTAAAGTAAATTAATTCTCCTTTTAAAAAAGTGTAAATGTCACATTTTAAAATAATCTTTGAAACTTCATGATTACTGGATAAGAGATTGTCAAAATGGAACATTCTACTAAATGTTATCATAAATATATGTCATGCTTCTTGCCCTTCACAATTTCCATTCAATTTTAAGAGATATTTTAATAAAACTGACAGCAATAAGAAATATTAAGATTGGTTTATAATGTTAAAATATTATATAGTTTCAATATACTTTACATCTTATAATAATTTTATTCATACCATTATTAACCTCATGTTGTCAAATATATAAGCAATATAAAATTACTTGGACATTTGGATTATAATGTAGTAGAAATTCTACCATAACTATATCTAATGTACTCTGTAAAGAAGTGGATACAGTACAAAATTTGGAATCTGTGAAAGACTTGGAATCAAATCTTAGCTCTATCATTTGCTATCTTTCTGACCATGATCTGTCTAGCCTTCATTTGTAAATGTTAGGACTGGACGAAAAGTCATCTGAAAACCTTTGCGTTTCCAGCTCTATGATGGTATTAACTGATCTGAGAAAGTAAAACAATCCTACAAGAAAAAAAAATGAATTTTCAACTGCACTGATAACTTCTAAATATTCCTATTGAGAAAACCAGGGCTGAATGTAATCTATAAAACAGCAAATACAGAAGACAAAAGATAAGTTAAACAAGTCTGACTAGATGAAGATAGCTAAAGATTCAGTGCTTATATTCTGGAAGAGAGAGAACAGATGATTCTCTTTTCAGAATACTAGCCTATGAATGAATTAACTAGAAGTGAGAAGAGGCGGAAGGAACATATTTTTTATATCTAAGGTGACATAAATGAATAACATTCAAATACATGTAAATGGTGGCACAGAGTCAGGATTTCAGGAACTTCAATTTTATCTGGACCAGACAAGAGAAATTTTAAAATATATAAAGATAACAGAGATATTGTATGTGATAGTAAGTAAGGAACTGGGTTTCCTATCCATTCTATATTACTACTAACATTAGCTATAGCATCCATTCAAAGAAATATTTAACATATAAAGCACTCTGCCAGACATGGAGCAAAATAAATCTAAAATATGGTCACAGATATGAAGCAGCTTAGAATCTCTTTAGGGACAAAGGAATTTTTTTTTTAATAAAAGGGAGAAGAGTTGCTAAGTGCTAAGATGTGAAAAAAGACAATCAATCACTGTGAAATTGGGGAAGTCCTCAGATAAGATGAGTTAATTAGACTTTCACGAATTAGTCTGGTTATATAATGGTATAATTTTCTCTCTCTCTATATCTATCTATCTATCTATCTATCTAGAGATATATATAGATAGATATAGATATAGATATATGTATATGTATACACACATACTTTTATTTCACAGTATCATAGATTTAACACTGAAAGGGACCTAGAAAAGCTTGTCATTTAACAGATAAAATAAGTGAGGCTAAGTGAGTTGTCCAGGTTCACAAATGTAGTAAGAACTTCACAACACTGTGAGGCTGGTACCTGAAAAATAATTTCCCATTTTTCAGATGAGAAAACTGAGGCTTAGAGAAGCTGAGAGTTGCTATGGTAATATAGCTAGTAAATACCCGAAAGGTTCAAATCTCAAACTTCCTGATTCCAAGTCTAGTGCTCTTTCCACTCCACCAGGCTATCTTTCCTATATAATAATGGAACTGAGAATATGAATGAATTTTCCATTTTCAGTTCCCATCCTTGAATGGCATAAACCATTTCTAAGTTGAATGTGTGAAAGCTGGAAGCACCTTAACTCAATCAATTAGATGAATCATTCAAATGATTATTTTCTAGTCAAGTTTTCAAAACAATCTCTTTTTCAAAGAATTTTGTCCTAAGTAATAGACAAAACAATGTTTTTTAAACCAAGATTTCAAGAGAGCAAGAAATCCCAATATAACTAAATGTAAAAGCCCCAAATACCTTATCCTCCTCTCCTGCTTACCTGAAGATATAGAATGAGAGGAAAAAAAACATAATAGCAGGCTTTTTTTTCACATATTGGGTAGTTTTATTGAAGTTTTTCATGATTTTTAAATATTTTTTTTTACTATAATGTTTGTTCTCTAGAAAAGTATTGGGGAAGGAAATACTGTAAAATGTAAAGCAATGGTATCTCTGGGGAGTATATTAATTTGAAAATCACCAATTAACATTATGAAAGTTGTGTTGAAGTTTTATTTAATTTGTTAAGCATTTTTCAACCTCATTTTAATCTGGTTCTATAGCATTCAGAGCCTTCAATTTAACACCTCTAATACAAATGATATGAAAACAAAAGACATCAATAAAATGGATTTTTTTATGTTCCTTCAACTTCTCAATCCAATATTTATTTGCAAAATATGCACTTGTTTCATAGACTGAAGGGCTGTTTACATTTAGAATGAAGTATCATCTACATTTGTGATAAATATAGATTGTCTTGTTATACATACTCCATCGTTGCTGGAAAGAGAAGGAAAAGAGAACAGAGGACAACTGTAGCTGTTTCTCCGTTATTTGATAAGTCTAAGAGCAACTAATTCAGGCAAAATTTCAAAACTGCCAAGTACCACTGTATTGAATGCCATTTTTATAAAGAAACAGAAGCTCTGAGAAGCAAAAGGAATGGCCTAAAATCAAACAGCAGGTAAATGGGTTCCATTCCAGAACCAAATACTCTCTCTGGTATATCACAATAGATGTCAGAATATTGATATTATATGCTGCTTTTATAGTGGAAGTTACTCCAAACTTTTGTGTGGGAGTAACATTCCTAGAAAATGGCATGAAAGTCAAAATGGCAATGTTAATATATCGAACCTATAGGAAATAAGGAGTTATGTTCCTGTGACTACAAAAAACTGTAATAATTTACTACAGATTGCTGAAAATACACTTTTCTGCCTAAAATTCTTTATAAAAAAATTAATTTCCTAACAGTAAACATGAAATATCCCATAACATGCAGCACAAAAGTAAAATTAGTAACATGCAAAACATTTTTCTTGCTAGTAACTCCCTAGAATTCTATGATCTTTTGTGTTAACATCTAGATATGAAATATATTTATTTCATATTTACTTTTCATAACACACAAAATCTATAGTACCATAAACATTGTACGGTAATTTATATTCTTAAAACTAAACTACTTTTAAACCCAAATCTTACTTTCCACCATGTCACATGGTGGTATGAGGGTGTTGTACTACACATTACATTGCTTTAAACCTCTTAACCTTGGCTGCCCTATGAAAACCAAAGGAGAGGTTGCTTAAACTTTATTTGCTATTGTTGGGAAGACACCAAAACTAATGAGGTCTTGACTTCACCTCAAGACTTTGTCCTTCATAGCTAGATCAGCCCTTTCACAAATTTATGTACGTTGTACCTCTCATTTTTTTTCTCTACTGGGTATGGCCTTGAATGCAAATAGTTACCAGTATGAAAGTAAAAATGAGATTACTAATAAAACCACACAAATGCTTGAAGTCACGAGAATTAAACATGTGCTTGTTCAGACTTCATATTATCCTACCCACCCCAGACAGAATTTACAAATTCAAATTTATCATGATTGTTTATAAAATTTATTTCTGAATTTATTATAAGGAATGTTTGTGCTAAAATGCTTTGTAATGAATGTCTGCTCTTTTAATTTCTCCCAATACCATGGCAGTTCCCAGTTCTAATGGCAAATTAACCATGTTTCTTCCTAGTACCTCAGTGAAATGCCCTCAGATAAGTTTTATTTGGGGATGTATCAAGGCTTTAAAAGGTATATTCCTTCACGCAAAGAAAATTCCCACTTTCATTCAAAATCTGCAAATACAGCATTAGACAATTCTGAAGGGCAGCAAGGATATGATTTACAACTCCTCTATTCCCTAATCCCAAATCCTTACAACTACACTATAATATCTTTAAGGGTCAGGGCATTTCTTTTCTTTGTATCTCCTCCACCAACGGGTAGAGTACATTGCATATAATAACATCAGAATATTGAACTGTTATTTTTCCTTTAAAACAGAAGTTCCTCACTAGAACCCTTGCATTCTACCCTTGGTTCCTGACTCTGAAAGTTGAGCTTCACTGAACTTCACTAGTTTCCTTGCCTTCACCTCCATTCCCCAAACAACTGTTTCCCAGAATCCTTCTCTATACTGTCTTCTTCCATTAGAATGTAAGCTTCTTGTGGACAAGGATTGTCTTGATTTCATGGACTTAGAGTACCAGAGCTTAGTACACTGTCTACACTAACTAATGTTCTATCTATTCAAGTGAAAGATGAATTTTTTAAAGACACTTCTGACTTTATCTAAATTTCATGCTTATTTCTCTTTTACTTATTCCTATATTGATGAAAATTTTTCTCTTAAAACTAAAGTTTTGGGGGCAGCTGGGTGGCTCAGTGGATTGAGAGCCAGGCCTAGAGACAGGAGGTCCTAGGTTCAAATCTGGCCTCAGACACTTCCCAGCTGTGTGACCCTGAGCAAGTCACTTGACCCCCATTGCCTAGCCCTTACCACTCTTCTGCCTTGGAGTGAATACATAGTATTGGCTCCAAGACGGAAGGTAAGGGTTTAAAAAAAAAAAAACTAAAGTTTTCTTAGTAACACTTGAATTGAATATTTCCAAAAGGAATTTTTGTTCCTAGGGTCAATCTGATCATGCTGACTCAAGCACAGGTGCACTCAGAAAGGGTACTTTTCATTCTTCTAACAATTCCCAATCCAATGCTTTGAATGCTGAGTCCTGGTCAAGGTCAAGGCACTGTCTCCTCAAAACCCTATGCTAATGAATAAAATGTCAATTTACTGTATAATTTTGGTATGCCAAATGATACTGAAAGTCCAAGCAAGCATTCAATCTCCATGTAAGATTTTTTTTCTCATCAAAGTATAAGCTAACTACACTGAACATTAAAATTGTTATTCTGAAGAAAGATTAGTGGCCCACTATAATACTGTTTTTGGAGCCCCGTTTCAAAATATAACCTTACAGACAGATATTACAGTATCAAAATACCTTGGCAAATGGGGTCTGACATGCTCATAAAACATAGGTTGAATTACACTCTAACAGTGAAATTCCCATGCATATCTGCAAGCAACTTACATTCTAAAAAAGTTTTTGACAAGGTATACTAATACTTAGTTATCATGTAGTTGGGAGGATAAGAGAAAATTAAAGGCAAAAATAAAGAAACTTTATCTAGATGAAGAAGTAAAAACAGGAGGGTTATGAAGAGGAAACATTTTTATAAATCACAGTAAGGTCTTCAAGTTTTCACATCAGACAAAACTCTTCCACATAATGAGCTACTAAGCTGACAGGGATAAACTGTGAGAAAATCTGGAAAGGCTATGTGAGTGGGCAGAGAAATGGGAGATGAGCTTTACTGAGAGCAACTTTAAGGTAAGAGATTTAAGGGGAAAAAATAATCCAAACTATGTTTTTAAGATCATAGGCTCTGAACTATCAGTTAAAACCAAGAAAAGATAGCTATGAGTTACTGTATAAATCGTTCCCTGATGACTTCAATCTAAAAAATACTGTGGGAAAACTTCTGAAGAGCTAACAAAAATGTTGAGCATCACAAAGGAAATGAGAAATAAAAGAAGAAGAAAAAACATTATTCTGCGTTTGCACAAAGTCACTGATGTATGTGCAGTTTTAGGGAGTATCACACTCTCTGCCCAAGGGCAAAGTAATAGAATTCTAAGATTACATCTTTAAAGCAAAAAGTGACTTGCCAAGTCAACTAACCCAACAACTTCATTTTAGAGATGAGGTAACTGAGGTGGAGGTGGATGAAGTAGTCTGCTCAAAGTCTTATGGGCAGAGAATGAAAGAGAAGAACTGATATTTGAACCAAAGTACTCTGATTCCAAATAAAGAACTAATGAGAAATCCAAAGAAAAACAATTATATTATCAGAGTAATGAGTGAGCTTTCTGTATGAAGCTATACTAAAAACAACTGAACAAAAAATCTGTAAAGTCATATAGTCATGACCATGGACTTACATATTAAATTTTAGAACACCAAAATAACTTCCAACTCCAACAAGACACAGTCATTTTACAGTGAATGAGAGGTTTTATAGACTATAGATGTTGGGGCTCTTGGGGGTCAAAAGACCTGTATCCAAGTCTTAACCCAGATACCACTAATCTCAGAAAGTCATATGACTTCTCTGAGCCTCTTTCTTAGTTTGTGAAAGTGTAACAGTATTTGTACTACACATCTTTTAAGGTTGTAAGGTATGCATCATGTTAACTTTAATACAAATATGAACTATTATCATTATTACCACTTTTCAACCCATAAAGAAAATGTGCACGAGAAGTGTTTATTAAATTTTTGCTGGTTGATTGAAAAGAGGGCCTAGGAATCATTTCATTCGAATTCCTTGAAGAAACAAAATATTTAACCTATGTGACTAAAGAAATAGTGGTACTATTAATGGAAAATAAAGGGGGAAATAGGGAGCAAGAGAAATGATTAGTGTGGTTTGGAATATGCTAAGAATAAGATATTTAAATGGAAATATGCATAAGCAGGTGAAACTACAACTCAGGTAAAAGAATAAAACTAATAATATCAGTATAGAAGTAACAATATAAACCAAGAAAAACTGTCTAAACTCTTAGTGAGAGTATATATAGGTCAGAGAAAAATAGAGGACCAATGGTTCCATGAGTCTTTTTTTTTTTTGAAATTTTTTATTTAATTAATTCAACAAGTCTGAAGGAATATCCCTATGGGGCAAGAGGAAGACAAGGAGTCAGAAAAGAAAATAGAGAAGAGTTCTTCCAAAGAGAGAGAGAGTAAAGTAATATAAAGATCAAAGGAGGAAAGAGATTCCAAAGAAAAGGTGAACCAAAGTTACAAAAAGAATAAAACAGAATAAGAGGATTACAAAGCATCAGAAAAAGTCCAAGAGATTTGGCATATGACATCACAGGAAAATTTCTATAAAGCTTAAGAGTGATCAACACATAAAAATATGGGAAGTGTTGGGCTTATACTGGCAAGAGTCAAAAAATTTTAGCACAAGTACCAGGTCAAACACTTAGCTGTACTGGAACAGGATACTAGTTGTCAGGCTTTAAGCCACTTAAATTATCTAAGCCTATTTCCCTATCTGTAAATCAAGATAATTATATTTGCATTATCCTTTACATTGTAAGCTTCTTGAAGGCAAGGCCTATCTTTTGCATCTTGTTTTAGTCCCCCAGTACTTTGCACAATGCCTGGCACACAGGAGCCACTGAATAAAGTTACTCACTGTTCAATACCCACATTTCATGGGGTTCAAATAAGGAAAAGAATGAAAACTGTTACATAAAACATGAATTATCATCAACTCTTTAGGGCAAAAAACAATTAGGTTAAGTAAGCAAAGATCACTATTTTCTTTTCAGGATGGGTGCATCACTGCGACTTTTCCAAAAAGAAGAGATTGTTCAAAGATACTAGTCAAAGAAAGTTATAAATTATTAACAATTTAGTAATACATATAAGGTTCTAGTAATAAATAAAAATCTACCCACTCAATTACTGTAACATCAGCATTAAAATGGCTTTTGGATCCAAATCCCTCTTCCTCACATAAATGTTTTAAAACTTCAGCAAACTATTGTTGCTAAACTAATTCAAATTTCAAACTTCAAGTTAAGATGACAAGAATTTATGTACATTAAGACTATTTTGATAAAGTTAATGGCCATCATTAATAGCACCACAGTTTTGTTGGTAATACAATACAATACAATTAGGAAGTTGTGGCAATACTATAAAGTGGATTTCTTGTAACTTTGTTGTACCTTTTAAAAAGGAGATCTGTTGTCCTAGATACATGCTACTCAACAATGTGTATTATGATTTGACTTTAAAACCCTAAAAATGTTTCTCCTAAACAAATTCATCATCAGTTTCTAAAAACATAAAAAATTTGGTGGTGAAAGGGCCCTCAAAGGGTCATGGAGTACAACTCTCTCAATTTACAAAAGAAGGAACTGAAATCGGCAAGATTATAACTTGCCTAAAGTCACTCTCAGATAGCTGGTGGCTGAGGAAGGACTTGAATCTAGGTGTTTAGGCTAAAGTCTAGCAGAGCATTCTTTTCCAAAATATCAAGATGCTCTAATTTTCCTTAAGTAATAAAGTGAAATGATAATGTCAAAATGATGACATTTTAAAAGGAATATTCATCTGACCAGCTTTGAGAGGTTTGTTCCAGTAAGAGATAAATATTTTAATCAATTCAGAGCTGGTGCAGAGTAAGCCTAATTAAATGTTCCTCATCTTATGAGATCCAATATAGTGGTAGTCTCTCGGTAACCGAGGATGACGATTGTCTTTGTGCATTTTTGTGCACAAAGACACTTGTGCATGAAGATTTAAGTGGAAAAGTCGATGCACAGAGACAGTCCCACTCTCTCGGCGTTGGAAGCCTGGGTCCAGTGGCACGAAAAGTCGTTACATCTGGAGACTTCCTCAGCTGCATTGGATGGCCATGTTGTCCTTTGTGCTCCAACACGCCCTAAGCGCTCCACAGTGCTTTGCTGTGTCGCCATCTCAGCCGCTGAACCTTCTTATTGGTTTCTTCTGTCTGTTCCGCCGAAGCAGTCTTCACATGCTGGGTGAGCAAAGCCCTGGTTCACCAGGGGTCGACGACCCGATGGCTACCCTCACAAGATTTAGCCCGAAGCCGTTGCCCAGGGTGTGGCCGCTGCCGCATGCTAGCAGCTACTGGGAGCCACAAGTGAGATCTGGGTGTCAGGTGAGGGTCAGAGGCTGGAGAGCTGCCCTAGGAGGGCACAACAAGCCCTCCATACCAGAGATATTACCCCTCCCTTAACACCCCATATGATTTAGACAAAAAGGGTACTACTTTAAAAAAATTTTTTTTAATTTAGACTATTTTTCCATGGTTATATGATTCATGATTCCCCTCCTTACCCCCACTTCCCTCCCCTCTCCCGGAGCTGACAAGCAATTCCACTGGGTTATAAATGTATCATTGTTCAAAACCTATTTCCATGTTATTCATATTTGCAGTAGAGTGATCTTTTAACCTCAAAACCTTAATCATATCCCCACTGAACCATGATCAATCATGAATTTTTATTCTGTGTTTCTGCTCCCACAGTTCTTTCTCTGGATGTGCAGAGCGTTCTTTCTCATAAGTTGCTCTGAATTGTCCTGGGTCATTGCATTGCTACTGGTAGAAAAGTCTTTTACATTTGATTGTGCAACAGTGTATCAGTCTCTGTATACAACATTCTCCTGGTTCTGCTCCTTTCACTCTGCATCAGTTCCTGATGGTCTTTGCAGTTCACAAGGAATTCCCCCAGTTCATCATTCCTTTCACCAATAGCATTCTATCACCAACTTATACCACAATTTGTTCAGCCATTTCCCC
Source organism: Monodelphis domestica (assembly GCF_027887165.1). NCBI lineage: Eukaryota > Metazoa > Chordata > Mammalia > Didelphimorphia > Didelphidae > Monodelphis > Monodelphis domestica. The sequence goes on along the minus strand of NC_077228.1, from coordinate 321,122,928 downwards.
AATCAAAGGACATCCCCTCATTTTCCAATTTTTTGCAACCACAAAGAGTGTGGCTATGAATATTTTTGTACAAGATTTCTTCTTTCTTATCTCTTTGGGGTACAAATCCAACAGTGGTAGGCTGGATTAAAAGGCAGGCAGTCTTTTAAAGTTCTTTGTCCATGATTCCAAATTGCCCTCCAGAATGGCTGAAAAATTCACAACTCCACCAGCAGTGTATTAGTGACCCAACTTTGCCACATCCCCTCCAACATTTATCACTTTCCTTTGCTGCCATATTGGCCAGTCTGATTGGTGTGAAGTAGTACCTCAGAGTTGTTTTAATTTGCATTTCTCTAATCAGGAGGGATTTAGAACACTTTTTCATTTACTTATTGACAGTTTTGATTTCCTCCTGTGAGTTTTTGCCTATTCATGGACGAGTGATACATTTAACAAACTAGGGAAGCATAAAATAGCTGAATAGCTCAACTCTTAAATTTACGGATAAGGGAAGAATTTATGACCAAATATGACACAGAGAACATTATAGGATGTAAAATGGATAATTCTCATTTAATTTAAAAGGATTTTCACAAACAAAACCAATGCAACCAAGATGAGAAGGGAAACAAATAACTGGGAAAATTTTTTTACAGCAAGTGTTTCTGATAAAGACCTTATTTCTCAAATACATAGATAACTGAGTCAAATTTATAAAAATACAAGTCATTTCCCAATTGATAAATGGTCAAAGGATACGAACAGGCAGTTTTTTGATGATAAAATCAAGGTTATCTATAGTCATATGAAAAATGCTCTAAAAATCTCCCTTGATTAACTGAGGTACGACCTCACACCTATCAGATTGGTTAATATGACAGAAAAGGAAAATAATAAATGAGAGAAAGGGAATTTGGCTCAAACTTTTAAAAGTCAAGATTTTAAAATTTTTATGTAATTGAGGAATAAAATAAATATATTTTCAAAAGATTATTCATTGCATTGATTTGAATTCTAATGTCTTCTCTCAGAAATCTCAACAGGCTGGAATGATGGATTGTTAACCAGGAATAAGGGATTTTGTAAGGAACTCCAGATTTTGTAAGACATAAGGATACTATGTCAGCACCCCTCCCGGCAAAAAGTGCTAATGTACCCTTAGATTTTATTAATACAATGATGAGAGAAATGATGATAAAAAGGAAAGATTGATTTCTTGTTCTAAGGGGGAAAGGTAATAATACTTTTTCCCTACCTGGACTATTTTTGAAACATTTTCTGGGTGGACACATTTAAGGAAGAATACTAACAAGCAGTAACATAGGCATAAGACCAAACAGAATGGCAACAGAACCATGCTGTATGAGAATTCATTATTGGAAATGGGAATGTTTAGCCTATAGATTAGAAAAAAACTTAAAAGACTAAATTATACTCTTCAAATATCTGAAAGGCTATCAAGTGAAAGCAAAACTGCCCCTTAAAGGGCAAAACTAGTGCTAATGGGTAGAAATAGCTTTTATATATATATATATATATATATATATATATATATATATATAAAATAGTTCAATAGAAAGAAAACACTTCCAAATAATTAGAGCTACTCAAAAATGAAGGGGGGGGGAGGGAATAAAGCTGCCTTTGGAATTGCTGAATTCCAAACCAGTACCATGGAAGTTGGATGACCATTTTGTAAGAATGATGTAAGAGAGGATTCATGAGTCAGGTATCAATTGATCTTAATGACCTCAGAAATCCATTCTAAATCCAATAATTTCTTAATGTATTAACAATTCCTCATAGATAGACTCACTCTGGGGTGAGGGTGGGGGGACTTAAAGAAAAGCAGAATTGGGACCCAATATAGGATTGTGTTTGCATAAACCCATAAAGCAACCTATATATTTTTGTTCTTAATACTAGAGTGAGAGAAAGCATGATTTAAGATGAGTCTGTTGGAACTACAAAGAGTATCAGTGTACTTCAAAAATGTTGATAGGACAGTTTGACCTTCTCAATAGATGATACTGATTATATAATAATGTATTCACTGTAAAATGAGTCTAGAAATTCCAAACTATAAAGAGACAAGTATTTATGTCAAAGGAGAAAAATGTCTATCAGTTTAGGAGGCAGATAAAGGGCACAAATTTGAAAACAGCAGTTACTAAATATATGCTGAGACTAGAGACAAGAAGGACAATCACCAAAGACAACAACCCACTTGAGTTTTGTTAGGAGGATATGCTGAGAAAATTAAAATGCTCATGTTGAGTTAATCTACTGTACAAATGGATTTTTAACTGTGTTGAAAGAATACCTCCCAATTATGCTTTCAAAGCATTTGCAGTCAACACAATGTCCACACCTCCCCTGTTTTCACTAAAATGTCTTCAAGAAAAGGGAAAAAGTAAAGTAATAAATAGGTCTCCAGAAATATGGTCTATAAAATCTTATTTTTTCCAAGTGTAAGAGTAACATTTGTAGCTACTAATTTGAGGATGCAAAAGTGTAATTTGTGATCTTAAGTGTTGAAATTCTTTCGTAAGCAAGGAGAAAAGCAAAAAGATTTTTCCTTTAACTCTCTAAATATATGCAAAAAAGGGAAAAATTAAAATATTTTAGATGTCATACTATAAATGTCATTAATTAATTAATTAATTGATTTTTTTCAGACCTTTACCTTCTGTCTTGGAACCAATAGTTCCAAGGCAGAAGAGAGGTAAGGGCTAGGCAACAAGGGTCAAAGTGATTTGCTCAGGGTCACACAGTTGGGAAGTGTCTGAGGCCACATTTGAACCTAGGACCTCCCATTTCTAGGCCTGGCTCTCCATCCATTGAGCCACCCAGCTGCCCCCTAAATGTCATTAATTTAAAGTATTCTTACTACTTCAGTTAATCAATAATCTTTAGTTACTAAGTATCTGCTACAGAGTAGGCACCATGCTAAGTAATCCTGATACAAAGACAAAATTGCTTACATTCCACAGGAGAGAGGAGTTACCTAAACAAGTATCTACAAAACAAACTGGCAAGAGAGAGCACTAGCAACTTGTTACTTGGACAAAATTTTTATGGAAATCAAAGATTCCAAGGATCACAGAAGGAGGGATGGGGCATTCCAGATATGGGGAACAACTGGTACAAAACCATGGAGGTAAGAGATGAAGGCTCTTAGCTGAGTACAGGCAAGAAGTCCACTTTAGTTGGACAGAAGAGTACAAAAAAATGAAGTAATTATAAGGTTGGAAAGGCATGTTGGAGCCAGGTTCTGAATGGGCTTTTACAGCTAAAAGAAAGAGTTTATATTGAATCTAGAAAAAATAGTCAGCCACTGGGATTTGAAGAATGAGTACAATTTGGACATAAGGAATATCACTTTGGCAGGTATATGAAGAATGGAGAAGAGAGGAGAGATTTGAAGCAGGAAGTCCAGGAAGTGATGATGAAGGCCTAGAATAATGAAATTATTTTTAAAAATTAAACTTTTCAACTTGTAGTAGAAATTGATCACTTCATTAAGAATAATATCAATAAAGGATCCTAAAGCTGTTGAAATATTCTAACAATTAGTTTTATCTGAAAAATATTCTAGAAAAGATATGAATATCTCAAAGAATATATTACATTCAGAGCATAAAATATGACTATAATAATCAATACTGATTAGTAGTTAGGAACAATGTTGATGCTTCAGAAGTATTTACTGAGAAACCCAACCTTAAGTTCAAAGAATTTCAGCATGAATTATGAGCATGTTAAGATGAGAGACAGCATGGATTCAGGAAGACCTTGGTCCAAGTCTTGACTCTGGCATGACTATAGACAAATCATATAACTTCCTCAATGTCCAAAGCAATCATCTAATACTAAAGTTAGAAATAAGTTGCTGATCTCCATCACTGGAGATTTTCTACAGTGAAAGTTCTCTACTCAGATGAAATAGAAGTCTATTCTCAGCGACAAAAGGGAGTAAGGTAACAGAGCTAGAAGCAATTCATGTGAACAAGCACTCAAGTAGACAATATGCTCAATATGAGTCAGCAGAGGAGGAAATTAAGACTCAGGAAGACTGAGGTTTTACTTTTTGTCTTTGTTTTTTCACAATCCTACCTGCAATTATCAGTAAGAGAAAGATAAAACTCAGGTCCTGACTCAGGTTCAGTTCTTTTCCTACTATACCACCTAGTCTCAGCTTCTCAGTCCTAAATTAAAACACTGGTTATTTTATAGAATGATACACTTCCTCTGAATAAATTTCATGCAACAAAAATGTTCATATTATTTTGTATACAATTGTTTTAGAGTTCAATATAGATTTTTAAAAATCATGTCTTACTTAGTAAAGGATAATGTTTATATTCTAGCATTTTTAAAACATCTACCTGACTAATGCCCTCCCAAGCTAATCATAATAGATTTGCAAATCCTTTTACAGGGGAAATGGGTATTTCTGTCAGTGGTCAACCAATAAACTTTTACTAAGTATCAGGTACTGTGTTAAGCATTGGGGCTACAAAGAAAGACAAAAACTCTCTAGGTGGTCACTGTCTAACTTCCTTCCCAAAATGAAGACTTGCAAATAACCTGTACACAAATAGAATTATACTTTCTTTGCCATCTAGCCAAAAGCCATTCCCTCTAACATTCCCAATACATACACATTAATTTAAGTTGTATTTTAATAACACTGTGACAGTATTACCAACTTAAAAGAGAAAACTGGATGATTAAATATGTCTTGTACCTTGCCACCTTTCCTCTACCTGAGAAGGCTCTTGATTCCCTGAAGAAGCAAAGATTGGAACCCAGGAAGCAGAATCTTTTGATGATGAAATATCCCTCCTTATAATCACTTTTGCTCTCTAGTTAAAGGAGTAAAGAGGAAACATACCCTCAATTACAGTAGAGTATTATACTCTATTATATCACAGCCTTGAAGGCTAATGGCTGAATCCCTAATAAGGATGACTAAGCTAAAAAATAATTAAATAATAGTTTAAGATAAGAATGTTGATCAAGCTAAAATCTATGTAGCAATTAACTGGTACACAATACCATTAACAATTAATAAGCATATATTTTAGTGAAAATTGGTTAATACCTGAGAGGAAAAACTACACTCTCCTGTAGCTAATCCAGTATTCAGACAATAAATAGTTTCCAAAGGGTTAGGTTTTATTAAGACAAATGGAAAGCAAGAAGGTAGATTTATGAGCCCTAAAACTAGAGCTATCCAAAAATTTTACATCAAAACAAAGGAAAATTTCATAATAACAAAAGTTATTCACAAATGTAATAAATTGTCTTAGGAAAGAGTTATGTTGCCACAAACTATAGGAATTTGAGAATTATCAAGTGTCCCTAACCCTAGAATGTTACAAGTCAGATTAAGCATGGGCTGTCAGTGCTAGAAATGAGGAATAACAAATGGAAACAAGGGCTGGATAACTACTTACTGAAATACAGAAGGACCTCAGATCTATAGCTAGAAGGGAACTTGGAAGTCTGCTAAGAAAACTGATGCAGAAGTTAGGTCACCTACTGGCTCAAGGTCACAAGAATATTAAGCAGCAGGCCTAATATTTGAACCTAAGCCTTGAAATCCAATATTCTTCCCAGTGTAACATGGCTGTTATAAATGAGGTTACAACGGATTCAAGCATGGCTTAGAGTACAAGATCTCAAGGGTCCTCCCTACTCTGGTATTGTAACATAGGCTTCCAGGAAAAGATCCATCATTTGTAAAAATAGGAAAATATTTGTTCTCAGTGAATAGTTCTCAATGAGAAGAATGGTCTACCAACACTGTAACAAAGTTTGGAAAACTAGGGGGCAGCTGGGTAGCTCAGTGGATTGAGAGCCAGACTTAGAGACAGGAGGTCCTAGGTTCAAATCTGACCTAAGCCACTTCCCAGCTGTGTGACCCTGGGCAAGTCACTTGACCCCCATTGCCTAGCCCTTACCACTCTTCTGCCTTGGAGCCAATGCACAATATTGACTCCAAGACAGAAGGTAAGGGTTTAAAAAAAAAATTTGGAAAACTATAAGAGAGATATCATCTTGCTATAACGGTACAATGAATGAAAATTTCTTGTGTAAAAAAGCTTTTGCATACATATTTTATTTGATAATATAAAATCATATTTATATGATATATAAAAGTCTATGAATCATTTTCCTCATTCTCCTGAGAGGTAAACAGACTGGTATAATTACTCTCATCTTTTAGATAAGACAGGGTTAAGTTAGAGTCAATGAATACACAACACAACCCCTACAGTTGTGAAGATTGAGTTCAGTGGGATTGTATTTTAAACCTTTCACTGCAAAGGTTTCCTTTATGACTCTATGCATTTTATTTTATTCATTAAAAACCTTAATTATGAAAAGAGATTCACAGGCTTCACCAGACTGCCAAAGGAATCTGACACAGGTTAAGAATCCCTGCAATAAAAAAAAACAACTTAGATTCATAAAGATGAAAAATTTTCCTCTCTTCTGTGAAATGTTTCTGAGGATCCCAAGCCACATTAAATTTTCTTTTTTTCTCAATTCCTACAGTATTTAGGCTACATCACACAGTTTATTATTTGAAAATATAATATTTTATTTTCTAGTTATTTCACCTATGTAAGTTTTATCAGCCTAACAAGTACAAGAGCCTTGGCTTATATGTATTTATGTTCTACACGGTGCCTAACGCAGTGCAAAACCCAAAGCAAGCATTTAATACTTACTGATTGATTTTCTATGCAAAATATCACTTTTTTTCTGACAAACAGTATAACTTTTCTAATGCTAAATGGTATTCTGGTTCATTTTTTTTTTTAAGCTTCAGCATTGTAAAAGCACATTTACTTGAAAAAAATAAGCCACAGTAAAGTACTGTAAAAAATAGACTCGAATACAGGACTACAATCCCCACGAGCCTTTGCTCCACTTCCCCAGAATGCCTTGTAATCTCACCTGGGCCAAGATCGAGAAGGTATTTAAGCTGATTCAAAGGTTTTTGAGGTGCTCGCTCTTGGCTCTTTTTGGACTTCGGTTTTGGAGCGGACAGTCTCTTGCGTGATGTGAGGTTATTTTGTCTAGGCCTCTGGCCTAGGCACATGTTTCTTACTTGTATATTCTTTAATCTTTAACCTTTAATAAACCTCTAAAAAATATAATACTCCTTGCAGAGAGAAACTCATTTCTACCTGCCTCAGTCTCCCCGTCTCCCCTAAATTTTAATCTTTACAGTACTTTTCTTATGTTCTAGTTTTCTTCTCCAATCTTTCCCTGACCCATTTGCTTTGACCTTGTTTCTGGACAAAGTCATTATTTAGTTAGGCTAGTGACACTCAAGAGAGTAAAGATGATGATCCTAAATAGAGTTTACAAAGTATTTCTAATCTAGTAAGCAAGGCATAATTTCTAGTTACTTATCAATAACCTAGAAAATCCAAGTTTTTATTTAAACCAAATATTTAAATCATTTCAGTGATAAAAAATAATTAAACTACCTTGAAATTACCAGTCAGAAATCCTCCAATTATTCTTTTTTAAAATAGATAACTAATGCAACTTAGTCATTGCCTTCAGATTGGGGAGAAAAATCTTGATTTAGTATACCCACAGAATGTGGATATGCATTTTCAAAGAGAAAGCAATCATTTAAGTGAGCATCTAAAAGGAATAATCTGTCTCCTGAATTTTAAAAGCCTGAGATGGCACCTTCATTCACTATTCTTTACAAATAATACACAAAGAAAAACACACAAATTAACACAATATAGCTCCTCCCTACTTTTTCATCAGCTAACAAGCATGCTCAAATCTCCCTTAACCTCTCAAGGTTAACATATTCTAGCTCATCCCTTTTTAACCACATACTTCTGAACCGAGTAGCCTAGGCTAACTGTATCTAGTTCTCTCTTCAAGCTCTTATAATCAGGTGTTTGTCTCCATTTTCCAACAGAATCATCTCCATCTGATTTCAAGGTCAGCAATGTTTTACTAAACACTACATTGTTCTTTATTCCTCCGGACCTTGCTGAACCAGACACAAGTGATCAACCTTTTTTCTTGATAATTTCTTCACAATACTAGACTATACTATGCTGGTTCACCTTTCACTTCTCATTCTGTCTCCCATACTGAATTCAACTTTCTTTTCCTACTTCTAATTGTGGACATTCCCCATATATCTGTATTCTGCCCTCTTGTCTTCTTTCTCTGCTCTTTCTTCCTTGGCGATCTCATTTACTATGACAGTTTCAACTATCAACTGTACACCAAGAACTTCTAAATCCATTATTTCCAGTTCTGACCTCTCTGAAAAGCTCCTGTCTTAAATTCAACTGCTTATTGAACAGCTCCACCTAGATGATCTGCTAGTCTCTCAAACACAAGATGTCTAAAATCATTCTCATCAGCTTCCCTTCTAAACTGTCCTGCTGGTTTCCCTATTTCTGCTAAAGAAAACATCATATTAAAACATTTATGCATACTTTCAGTTGATATCATTATTCTCTCAATCACTTGAATTCAAAACATAGTTATCTTTGACTCCCTCCCTTTTCCCACACCACATCCAATTTATCCCCTAGAGCTGTCAAAATTCTCTCTGCAATGTATTACTTTCATTTTCAATGATACTAACCTAATTTAGATCTTTATTACCTCATATGCAGATTACTACAATAGTGTTGTAAATGAAGAGAGACAAATTCACTTTCTTGAAAGTGAGGATGAGAATGGAAGGTGAAAATGGTTTTTCTTCCTCTATTCTATTCTTTCTCCAATTCAGATGAACTCTAAAGCATAACTTTGATACTTTAACTACCTTGTTTGGAAACCTTCAGGTCTACCACCCTTCTAAGCAGAAGACTCCTACAACTATATCTGCAGTCTGGACTTCTCTTTCTGACAAGGAGAACCCTATTCTCAAGACATTTCTACTTAGATGTACCACTAAACACATCAAACTCAATGTAAATAAAAAATATTCTTTTTGTTTTTCACTTAAAGCTGCTCCTCCTACTAAATTTACTGTTTTTGTCTGAGTCACCAACATTCAGACAGTCTTCATGTTGATAACCTTAGGGGTATGTGTAGATAGAATCTGCTCCCCTCCCTGCAGCTCGTCTCACCTCACTGCATGGCTGGATGTCATGAGAACACTCTAAACAGAGGCCACGGGTGAAAAGCCCTAAGAATATGGCCTGGGAACTGAAGGCTGCAGGTCCAGGTTCAAGAGAAAGGATAAAGGTGAGGGGTGAGATACACCCACTCTCTCTATTCCCTTGGAGCCAGTGGGATGGGACCATGGCTGAGAGTCAGGCAGTGGTCAGTTAGGTTAGATTAGGCTTGAATTCTGCTTTCTCTGCTTTTGTGATTATTAATAAAACTCTATGAAAAATAAGAACCTCAAGTTATTGATATTAAACTTAAATTTCACATTTTTGGCAACCACTATGAAAAAAGAATTCTTAATTTTTTTTAAGAAAGCCTTTGAGTAAAGAATAGGGAGTAGGTAAATTTTACAAAGCCATGTTTCTCTCCTGCTGTTTCAGGGCACTCTCCTGGTGCCCCTCTGCTTGCTCCTGCCATTTTGTTTGTTTTCCGCTGGCTGCCCCACCCACCACTTTCCTTTGCAAAATTTAGCCTGGGGCTTCTAGCTGAAAAGGATAAGTCATGGCCTCAAGAGCACTGCTAAATTCCCCACATACACACAGGTTCCTGTGTGGAAGGGAGAGATCTAAATCCTATTTTCTCCTCTTAAACTGAAAGCAGCTGGATAGCCATTGCTCCCAGCAAACTGCTAATCCAGGTGTGTGTGTTTTCTTTTTTAGCAACAATTAGCCTATAAATCTCCTGACTACTTTCACCTGGGGGAGTTTGCTCCCCTCCAAATAGTGAAAAACTCTCTGTAACAACTATTGGAATTGGAGAAAAGTACTCTTGAATTCAGTGTCTGTATCCTGTCACATATATTGTATATGTTGATTGTTTGTTTAGTTCACATATTAATCTAATCTCATATATTCTGTTACATTATATCACTTTCTGTTACTATGTTTTGGCCATTAGCTATATGTGCTGTTACACTGTCTTTATTTGTACCTTCCCCTATGACTGGACTGGAGAAAATGCCATTGTAAAAGTCCATAAACAATTTGCACAAACCCTTTTCCATGGCAAAACCATAGGACCTTATGGATGCTGGGTTTGTCACCAGATCCATCAATGTCACATATTGTCTAAACAGCCTTTTGTTTCTTTTTGCCTTTGTTAATTGTCACATAGAAGATGATGGATGGACTCCATCAAACTTGTTATATACAACTTGTATACAACCTTTGGAGAATTTAAAGTCCAAAAACTTTAAATCAATTTTAAGGGCTCTTCAGAAATGATTTTTAGATATCTAGGATCACCACTACCTCTCACTGATCATTTGTCTGCCTTTGAGTTATTTGTAACAAAAGGTAAGGGTCCATTTAGTAGTTAAAGTGAAGTCCTATAGCACTATTGTATTTCTCACCTCTGAATTTTTAAAAATGTACTGGGTGAGACATAGATATGCTTTTTATGGCTGTTACATTCTCATCCAGGAGATGGGAAGGTATTGCTAGGGGGTGTGGTACCTCTTGATGGCTCTTGGGAGGGATCATTTCCCATGAAGCCTCGTGGCTTCTGGATGGTTTTTATATTTATAACTCTTCAGCTTACTCTACCCTTCCACCAGAATGATCTAGATTCTTGGTGACATTTTAGACCCAAAAGGTTTCCATCAGCAATACGGAGGTTCATACTTTTCTGGGCTCCTCTGGCAAATTTTGGAATTATGGCAGCAATAGACTTTGTTAAAAATACCTCAGCCAAGGTTGAAAGATTGGGTAGATCTGGAGAACTTGTGACAAGCATAAATGAGCTTCAGTGGCTATAGAGACTCATGTGAATCCTAATGATAGCAGGTTTGTTTGCTATTTTCATTTAATGGGCTCTTGTGATTTGAGGGATTTTGGTACTTCTTTGTGCATTGGCTGCCCTACCATTATTTTTGTAAAGCTCTCAGTAATGGTGAAAATCATTTTCACTCACACTGTGGATCATAGCCAAGTTAAAAAAAGGAAAAAGATATGTAACTGATTGTGAACTACATATTTTTTATTTTTAAAATTCTATTGTTTGTATTTGAGTTTTCTTTTTTCTCTCATTTTTTTGTACTTGAAGCACATGTTACCAGTATTAATTTTGTTGCTTTTTTTAAATTTTGCACTATAAGTTTACAATATCCATTAGTCCTAACATTAGTACATACCTAAAAGCTTTAGAGTATGGAAACCTGCCATTGATTTTTAAATATTATGGGACTTTGATTAATGATTGTGTCTGATTCCAGGAGAAGGGAGCACAAAAGAGCTATTATACAGTGCCAAAAAGCACAAGGTCAAGGAGACCAACCAATCCTGGTGGGATTGATGAGAATCAGTTCCAAGACAGAGGACTTGTTTTGAGGTTCACGGAATCGGCTGTTTCACAATGTCAGATGCAGGAATTCCCTGTGCCAGATTCAGACAAAGTACTTCATTTTGGTTACAATACTGGCTCCCTTATCCCTAAGAGTAAAAGTAAAATCAGACCAGCAAATCCTATTTCCCATCTACTATAAAATCTAGTTCTTTTTCTGTCTTGCATAAGGGTGGCAATTTTCTGCAGTCCTGGCTGCTGATTGGGTAAGTGCATCTTGCTGCAATGGTCTTACAGGCTTGTGGGACATAAATTACTTTATTAGACCTAATTCTAGGACCTTTTATAGGTTTATTCTTGCTTACTCAGAATTTTTATATACTTTTTGATTTTTTTCTTTTCTTCTTTTTTTTGGTTTTTGACTTCCTTTTAACAATTGATTCACATACCTCATAACTCAGCCATGTATCTCAGGGTGATCCCTGTATTTGTCAACACCCCCTCGGGGGGAATTGTATAATTGTCATAAAATTCTAGCTTTAAAAAAAAAATTCTTCTTTAGGAGTAATTTTAGAATAAGAAACTTGCTACCTCCCTGAATCCAGAAAGTTTGAAGAAGGCGTCATGGAGATGCCTGCAGAAATCTCACACTGTACCAAAAGATACAGAATGAAGTTTGGTATATAGTGAAATTGAATGATGGGGGGGTGGGGGGGACACACATTTATTTTGAATGTACAAGTTTATGTCAAAGGGGACTCCCCCCCGCCATTGGCTTTTTGTCAATGCACCTACCAATCATTGGTATTGCTCTCTTTCTTTTATTTTCTTCTTATCCCCAAATATTGTAATTTCCCTTTAGATAGCGCAATATTGTATGCACCACTAGTAAGAGATCTTTAGAGATGTAAACTGGTTATGTGAAAGGATTCATTGGGGAGATTAGGAATGTAAATTTGGGAGATTTCAACATGCCTGATTCCCCATGGAATCAAAGGGGGGGATTGTGTAGATAGAATCTGTTCCCCTCCCCCCAGGTCATCCCACTTCTCTGCATGGCTGGATGTCACCCAAACACTCCAAACAGAGGTATCAGGTGAAAAGCCCTAAGAATATGACCCAAGAACTGAAGGTTACAGGTCTGGGTTCAAGAGAAAAGATAAAGGTGTGGGATGAGACACACCTGCCCTCTATTCCCTTGGAGGGAGCCAGATGGGACCATGACTAAGAGTCAGGAGGCGGTCAGTTAGGTTAGATTAGGCTTGAACCCTGCTTTCTCTACTGTTTGTGATTATTAATAAAACTATCAAAAATAAGAACCTCAAGCTATTGATATTAAATTTATATTTTACAGGTATTACTGCCATATTCTTCTACACTACCTCTTATAATTAATCTATTCTCCGTTCCTATCAGATTCATATACAAAATATCTCTCTGATCCATCCTTAGTTTCCTAGTCTCATTCTCACCACTACAATATGACACTGCAGCATAATCTGAATAGGTTTTTCTGCTTCTTCTTTGTCCCCTTCCTAAATTGGTCTTTCATATCACAGACAGAATAATCTTTCAAGTTCATAAATAAGCTCATGTCATTCCACGATCTGAAAATCTTCTAAGATTTCTCATTCACAAATAAAGTTCAAATTTCTTTTCAAGGCAACAGAGAAACTCCACAATTCGGAACTCTCTGACTTTCAGCTTTCTTCCTATTAATCGTCTCCATATACTCTACATTTTATTCTACAGATAATCTGTCCCTTAAATATGCTCCCACTTACTTTACCTTATCCTGGGTCTTCCTTTGCCCTCTTGAGTTCATATCCATCATTTAAAGTTAATCTCAAATGTCTTCTCTTCCATGAAGCCTTTATTGATTTTCCAAAACATTAAAGTCCTCCATTTTCAGACTTCATATAGTACTTTGTTTTAAAACTCCTTAATGAATTTCTTATACAGTCATATATTGTAATCATATAAACCAGAGTATAAGTTATAGGATGGTTGAAACAGTCCCTTATCTTAGCTTTATATCTCTTCCACATCTTGAATGTACATCTTTATAAATGTTCAAAGAGTGAATAAAACTTCTTTATGGATCCTTTCCCAATCACCTCAGCATACATAAAGCATTATCTCTCTAAATTCACATAGCACTTTGTTTTTACCTCCTATATTATTTATTACCTATTGCCTTGGTTTTGTTTGGAAATCTTACCTTGTCTACAAGATTGCAAGCTCCTTTGGAATAAAGGCAATAGCTTATTTTTCTTATCTCTTCCATCTCTAGCCCACCATGACTACCTAACATAAAATCTTGAATAGGCACTGTGTAGACATGTGTAAATTTAATAACTATTTATATATTTAGACTATCAATTCTAAGTGCATAAGAATCCCTTATCCTCTTTTCTAAAAATAATAGTGTTTTTACCTTTTCAGATGAAATGGGTTTTGAAGGTTTTTCTGGCTCCTTTTCTTTTTTTTTCTCTTCCTTTTTTTTCTCCTTCTCTTTCTAAAAAAAGGGGGGGAAAGAGATTCTGATAGCAAATTATTCAAATAAAATACATGGTCAGAAATAGTCAGTTTCAGTTTGTTTTCCTTAACTGTATTTCTTTGTTACTAGAAAGATTCCAATAGGAAGTAGAGGTTGGAAGAGGTGCCAAGTCACAGGGAAGTGAGATGAAAGAAAAAAGCATAGATAATCTATCAATCCAAATAAGTGAATTATAAGTATTATTTTAACAATTCCATGCTTCTCACATTGAGAATTATGTCCTGAATCATTAGTGTCCATATAAATATTATTAGTTAAGAAAAGCAAATAGCCAATAGGTAATATGAAAAGAGCAGTAGTTTTGCAACTGAAATACCTTGGTTTGAATTCTACTTCTGCCAACAAACTAGTTATAAAATTTTGGTGAAATTACTTACCACCTTTGAGCTCCATTTTCCCCATCTGTAAAATATGGGTAATAATATCTGCAACACTTTTGTGTGAGTTGTTAGCAGGAAAGCGATTTGTAATTACATAGCAATATATAAATAAGCCATTATGATATACATGCTTTGATGATTCTCTAAATCAAAAAAGCAACAAAATACTTAAGCAAAAAATACTGTGTTTATGAAAGTATTTCTTTCTATTATTTGTTAAGTGGACATTCAAGCAATATACAGCAAAGAAACACATCTAGCAAAAAGGAAAAGAACAGTAAGCCAGGTTTATCTGTTTTACTTGGTAAACAACACCTTTTCTATAATTCCTTAAAACATCCTTAGGCTGAATTAGGCTAAGATAGGAAGGTAAAATATGAATTTAGCAAGAATGAAAGATATAAATATAGCACAGGAAAAAATTCACTATTTTGTGTTGGAAGAAATAAAACTATCTAAATGATACTTCAGAACAATATTCTTTCTAAAATGTACTATACACACAATATTCTATGGTTAAATGACAAATAAAACATGCACAGTTCTCTACTCTGTTCCAAAAGTTCCTCTGTAGGCCAGTTATTTGAAAGTTCCCAGTGTGAGCAATATTACAAATGATTCTTAGGTTTCTAGATTAACTCACAGGAATCTATATGACCCAAATGTTGCTCAATAATAGTACTAATGGAATAAGTCAAAATTCTGGCTTCAGAGATGAGGCAGTCTTCCAGAAATGGCCCTCCAGTTTGTTTGTTTTTTTTTAGCATACTATCAAGACATGCATGGTATGCATATCTCCCACTGTTTCTCTCTCTAGGCTCTCTCTGCAGCATGCAATACCTTTATGCGACTTTAAAACTCACAACTGAAGCAACCTAGGCCAACCTGTCCTGTCCTATATAATGTGTAATGTTCCAGAATTAAAGAATAAGAGAAAATAAAACAAATATTCTACTTGATGCCTTCAGGCTTATCAATGTTCTTCCTGAAAGAGGGGGACCAGCAACAAATATGATGCTTTAAAAGTGACTGGAAAAGGGTAGAGGATGGCTAAATGTTGCTCCAGTCCTATACCTGATGTCCCTCAATTCATGTTAAATGACAATTCCTTTTGCTTCTGGAGCCATTTATCAATAGGTATAGCCATATGCCTTCAGTAAGAACAGAAATGGAAATTGCAGTGTGGATTTCACTGGTATAATACAGGGAACTGCAGAGAGGAAAAAGCATTCCTCAGAGTGTTGTCTAGGGCAGAGATCAAATATGCAGCTTGTTGCCTGCAACATGGGTTGGGTTTAGATTAAAATATAACTTGGAAATATTTAACAACATAAATAAAAATATAATAGAACATAGGTACTACCAATATGTAGTTATTATGTCAGTATGTAGTCTGCACAGATCCTTACTTGAAGTTTAATGGCTTCCCTTTCTATGAGTTGACACCACTGACCTAGAGCACTGAGGTTAGGGTCTTCCTTAAACACATATAAATAATATATCAGAAATAACACTGGAAGATGAGTCTTCCTGGCTTCAAAGCTAGCTTTCTACCTCCATAATAATAATAATAGTAATAATAACAACAACAACAATACTTATCATTTATATAGTGCTTACTATGTGCCAGACACTATGCTAAGAAATTTACAATTACTAGCTCATTTGATCTTTACAACCACCCTGAGAACTAGGTGCTATTATTATCTGCACTTACAGATAAGGAAACTGACTCAAATAGAATTTAAGTGAGAGTCACATAGCTAGTAAGTATATGAGTATATGAGTATATGAGACTGGATTGCCCAATGCTGCCTCTCCTACAGTCCTCTGATTTACCAGGGCCAAAAGTAACATTAGATTTTCAGTTGATGACCTCAGGTTTGTCCGTTTTATTATACAGACTACTGTCTAGTCACAAATCCCCACTTTTGAACCAGACTTTTTTAACCCAAAAGTAACAATTTTTTATGTATCTCTATTAAATTGCATCTTATTCTGATTAGAACTGTTAAAAGATCTTTCTGAATCCTCATTTAGTCATTTTATTAACTACCCTTTCTTGGCTTTATTTCCTCTGCAGATTTACTGAGCAGTCAACCTACAAATTTCTCCAAATCATTAATAATATGTTAAACAATACCGGGGCCTGGCACAGATGGATGAGGATTTTCACTTCAGAGTTCTTCGAGACTGACATGAAACTATCAATAACCACTTTGCTGAGCCCACTATACATTGGATTTAAATTACAAATCCATAACATTATTTAGCCCATACCATTTCCATCTTTTTCTCAAAAAAGCCAGACTTTGGCCTATACTTTGCTAAAATAAAACTGCCTCTATAGTTTTACTTTATTGACCAATCAAAAAAACCTATTCAAAATAGAAATGATACTAATCTAATACCACCTGTCCTTGATGAAATCACACTATCACAATTACCATCTCCTTTTCTGGGTACGCGCTAGTCATTCATTTAACTATATGTATTCTAGAACTTCTCCAAGTCACAGAATTTTTGCAAGTAAAGTTTACTGGTCTATAATTTAAAGACTATTCTCTTCTTTTTGAAAATTCAGACACTTCCATTGCTTCAAGCCCATTGCACTTCTTTATTCCAAGATTTTATAAAAATTGTTGATGGTAAATAGTAGGAAAGGAGAAAATGGGAATTGAAGGAAAGAAAGAAGGAAGAAAAGGAGAGAGGGAGGAAGGAAGGAAAGAGGGAAGGGAAAGGACATGAAGACAGAATATGTATTAGAATAACAACGTTTTCACCAAATAAAGTTGACCCTCCCAAAACAAAGAGGTATTTTTTGGAATATCAGTCAGATAGTATAATAGTAAAATGAAAAATTCAAATAACATGGAGAAAATATTTCTTGAATAACCAAGTGAGAAGTACATGCCACATAGCCAGGTAGATTCTTGCTAACAATAGTCTTTTAACTTTTTTTCCTCCCCACAGTTTCTCTATTTTCTCTACTTTTCAATCCACAGATTTTTCAACAAAAACAGTGTATTGTTTTTTTCTTTCATATGGGTTCAGTAATAATAGGGAATCTACGGGTGGGAAATGACATGTTTTTGTAAAAAGGTTATTTTTCTACATTCTATACAACAATCAAAAGTATTTATTTAACACCACCTATTTCTAGCACTCCCAAAGGGTGCTGGGTAGTGTCCTAGGTGCTGGGGATATAACTACAATGAAGTATTTCCTACTCATCATTAGTTTTTATACTAATTTGTGTGTGTGTGTGTGTGTGTGTGTGTGTGTGTGTGTGTGTGTAAATACATATGCCAGTATTACCTGAATAGCTACTTCAAAGTATTTAACTTCAAAAAGATTATAGAAAATAAGTTGTAACTAATCTATCAAAATTTCTGGATTACTTCTGTATTACTAAAACTCTTTACAAAAAAGGAAAATATTTCTCATTCCATTCTATATTTTTAATACTTTTAACATTTAAATTCACATATTTTATATATACATTTGCATATTTTACTCCCATAATGTGAAATCTTATTTTACTCCCATTAATTAAAATCATATTTTACTCCCATTAATGCAAAATCTTAAATTTGAGCCAGTAGCACTTTCTTATTGATAAAGACATTTGAATATTTCCCTCCAATATTATAGCTATGAAATCCTGAAGAGAAAATTTGAAAATAGTTAATATACACAACTCACTAAAAACAGGTGAATTCAACAACAGTTACATGGAAATCACTAAAAATGAGAGAAAATAAGAATACAAAATAATAGATTTTTACAAGGAATGGATTAAAAAGGTAACTAGATTATTAAAAGTATGGATCTTTTGACTATAGGCTCACATGGAGATAGCCTAGAAAACAGATATATTTTGCACTGTAATTTTGAAAACTCAGAGAAATAAAATTAAATAGGTTTTTATCCTACCCAAATTATAGCACACAATAAGTTGGGGTCTGGGGGGGGGGGGGAACCACTTACAAGTAAGTGTTCTAAAATGCAATGTGCTTTTTACAAAATTAGATACCTCCAATTTGGTTTTCTCAGCAGCAGCTTGCAGAGGAGAGGATACCAAAGGCTGAAGAACATCAGAAGAGGAAATCTGTATAAAGCAGATGAAAAAGATAAGAAGGAAAGGAAAAAAGGTGATGAGAACTGACAGAGAAAGCAAAGAAATACAATTTCATGTATTTCTAAGAAACAGAAGCACTTACAGTCAAGTTAACAAAGGAAGAACAAAGCAACAAAGGAAAAAGCATAAAATTAGTCTTTCACATTTTCCTAGCAGCTTTTCTAAAAGTAACAGGATCTATCAAAGAAAAGTCTATGATTTATAATAAAATTCACTAGGATATAATTAAAAAGGTACTTGGATAAGATTATACTACAAATATGAGGAAAGTAATTAGGTTTCTTTCAGGGTTCTTTTTTAACCAACCCAACTGATAAAATATTAATGTACTGAAGTATGAAGACACGGTGTCCCATGTGGCAGGGGAGAAATAATTTTTGTTTTTATTCAAGGTGATGTTTTTAAGAATGAGAAGTAAAAAAAGATCTGAAATGGTAAAAGATTTAATTATAATTTTAATCAACTATTTAAAAGAACAGGAGGAAAAACATAGAAAAAGCGAGTTAATATAAAATAAAATCTGAGCGGTCGAGAGCCAGACGTATTATAAAGCAATTTATATACCTCCTTCCCTGAGATCAGCATGTACAACCACTATTTCCAGAGCCATACTCATTGAATTACCCAAAGGCATTACAAGACAGTTATATACGCAACAGAGGCAATTTACGCATGAAAATGGGTTTCATCTAAAAGCATTTTCACACATCTTCCCACCCAATTTCTACATGCGTAGTTGATCACTTTAATGGAAGCATTATCTTCCTGCTCTCTTTACTGCCAAAATGTAACTGAAATACGTTTACAAAATGTGTAGTAGATCTTCAGAGCCATAAAACTGACATCTCTATGCTGCCCTATCATATCAATAGTGCCTACAAGGAATTTTTAAAAATAAATGGTGCTATTACAGATAGGTCATTATGTAGTGTCAAAATAACATTACTTAAATGACAAGTACTCAGCCAATTCTCCTGTTATTATGTTAGCTTTGGCGTTAATTCTGAAACCATAGCTAACTAAAGACAATAGATTTTAGAAGGTCTTTTTATTCCCTGTAGATTATTACATACTTGTATAAGAACAAGTCTTAATGGCCTTGTTTTGATCATCTAAACTGGTTATGAGATGTCTACTAGAAGAAATTATGTTTAGGAAAAACACAAAACGAAAAATTCTAGACTTTGCACAGAAAATCAAGTTATGTTTGAAACCATAACTTCAACTGAGGGGTTTATCCTAACCAGGATTTCACTCTTACCATTTCACATACAAAGCATATTATGGTTAGAAGGATATGTAATGAGATCATCTCAGATATGAGTTTTGTTTTTGTTTTAAGTCTCCAATAGCTATGGCATATACATGGCAAGAGGTAGCACTGAAAAGTAAAAAGAAAGAATTACAACAGCTCTGAATGCAATTCTGTCCCTGACAATTAACTCCCAGTATGTTACTATAGGGTTCCTTTTCTATAAAATGGGAATAAGACTACTCCAGTTAAAAATAAGTGAAATGTTTCATAATGTTTCTGCAATCCAAAAATTATAAAATATCATCTGTTATTTTTGTATTATTGATTTAAAAAAAACTAATCTAGAAAATGAGTAGAACTTCCATAGTGGACAGAGAAAGGAAAACATAGAAGTCTACCAATCAACAAAAATAATATGAATCACACAAAAACAAACTAGTTTCATTTTAGTGGGGCTTTATTTTGTTCTTAATTGCAAAATAAAGAAAATATAAAATGTTCCATTCCATGGTTTTTCAGTTTTAAAACAAACTAAAACTTACTTGATAAATCTAAGTAACAAAACAAAAGGTACTTTAGTTTTGCATTATGTGCTGTTAAAAAATATATACAAAGGAAAGACAGAAGAGGAGATATAGTAAATTACAGGGAAATAGTGAAATAAGAGAAAACAATCTATGAGGACTGAAGGGGTGAAAAGGGAAAGATGAGGAGAGAACTTCAGAAAGCAGGTCAGAATTATCAGTTACTCCTATTTTTAAAAAAGTATATGAGAACTGCAGCAGTTCTGAAACTTCTTTTGCAGTATGAAATTTCTTAACTTTTAAATTTATATTCAAGCCTTTAAATAGACTTTTGACTTTAAAAAAAAAAAGTTGTATCAACTTCTTGTTTTTAAATCATCTAGATTTCCCTCTTTCTGTTTTTCCTTCCAGAGAGACTTCCCTTATAACCAATAACTTAAATAACTTTGTATAGTTAGAAAAATTTGGACTCCACCTCCCAGAATTCTTTTCTTGTTCCAAGAATCCTTTTTTTGCATTTGTTAGTTTGTTACATTTGTATGAGTTTGGGGGACTCCATCTCTCTCTTCCCCCATGACCCCCACACACACATGAGGCTGAGTGAGCTCTCTCTGTTTCTCTAGTCTCTTTGCTTCAGGCTATTATTATTAAATTTTATTAAATATAATACTTGAAGTATTAGATATTAATTTTTTAAGTCTACATTTGGCCCCTCAGGAAGGGACCCAAATTCTCAGTTTTCTCTACTCAAACCCCTTAGTGAAGTTGCTAGGCTTTTCTCAATTACTGAGAGCCCTGTTTTTTCTGCCCAACTGGCTTCAGCTCACTCCTCCCCCACTGCTTCCAGCCACTGCCTTGCTGGCTCTGCCCAATTGGCTATTCAGGCTCCTGCCACCCCCAACATCCCTGCCGTTTCTGCCACTGCAACAGCTGTCCCTGCTTCTGCCCCTTCTCTGTCACTGTCTACTGGTAAGTTCTATACCCCAGGCCAAGGTGGAGGGGGAGTCCTTTTCCTTGCCAGGCAGCTGGTAGCCTCCTAACCACTGCCAGGCTCTTTGCCCAGCCTGTCCTAGCTCCATCCCTGCTTTTCCCCAACCTTTCTTATACCCATCTCTCCTCTGGGGTAGATTTGCTTTTGGAACAAACTTAAACCAAAAGCCCTCCCTGTTTTGGAGACATATCCTCCATTTTGGTTTTTGGAACACACCCCCAACCCTAACCACACCCCTTATTCCCACCCCTCCTAATCAGGAGCCTGACCCTTCCCTGTTGTAGTGCTATCTTTTGGCTACTTGAGGTCAGTGTTGAGCACTCAATTTTTTCCCCTTTTCCTGCTGAGCTTCAGTGACAGTTTTCTACCACCAGAGGGCAGCAACAATAAATAAATAAATAAATAAATAAATAAATAAATAAATAATTGTGAAAAAGATTTTTGCAAATAAAAATCCAATGGAATCATAATAAAATTAAATTAAATACCCCTCCCCTTACCCTATCCTGAATACTAATATTAAAATAACAACAATAAAAATAAATAAAAGTAAAACATTTTTTAAAATTAAAATTACATTTAAAAAATTATCTCCTTTTCCACTTTCCTTTTATCTAACCTTTTAATTAGAATGCTAAGCAGCATGAATGTTACTCTGCAAGAAAGCCTTCTAGCTTCTGCACAGGACTCTTAAGGTTTCGGATTGATTCCTTCTCCTTATGTTCCTAAAAAAATTTCTTTTCCTGAACCTAAATGTTAAGACAAAAAAAGGTTCCATACAGAAAATTAAAGCTGAAATGAAGGACAACATGTAAATTCAATTGGACAATTTCAAATACTTTTTACATGGTCCAATGGCAAATGAGGATCCCTACCAACACGTCTGACTTTTGCAAGTCTTTCTGAAATACTAAGAAAGGAAAAACCTATTTCTCCCAAAATGGAGACAGAATTGTACTACAGGTGTAGAACCTCCTCTCACATACTTTGTACCACCTCTCGTGTTCTGCAACTCCTGGCTAACCTTACCTCCCCTGATCCTTCTCCCAATGCCCCATCTTTTCCTTTCCCTTATCCAACCCCACAACCAATCCAAGCCCCAAGGAAATCTTGTCCTCTTACCATACATGTTCCTACCCATGCTCCCTCAGTATCCCTACAGTCAACTTCTAAGAAACCACCACCATTGACCGATTCCTATGAAGGCCTTTTCCCCTTAAGGAAACTATCCACAATAGGACGCAAAGGGGATGTGGTAAAACTAAGACAACATACACCTTTCACATCCCAAGATATTAACGAATTGAAATGTAATGTTCCTAGTTATGAAGAAGAACCAATTGTTGTAATGAAAAAGATGGATGACATTTTTTTCAAAATAATCTGTCCTATAAAGATATTGAAAATTTGCTCCGGGATTTCTAATGGGATGTGAGAAAAATATGAATATCTTTCAACTTAATAAAGTCTAGGGGCTCAATTCAGCACACTGGCCATCTCAAGATCCTGAATGAGATTATAACAACCCCAAGGACATTTTGAAATTATATTGTTGTAGGGAGGCCATTCTAACAACAAGGCAAGAATACTCTGAAAGACTGGATGCATGGACCAAATTTGAAAGTCTTAAACAATCCAATGATGAGACACCATCCAAATACATGGATAGGTTCATTGAGCTTGGGGGTCAGTACCTAGACTTTAATCTTTCTAAAGAAAGGGATATTAGGCAAATAAGGCAACACTTTGTCCAAAACTCTTGAAAAGTGTTCTGGGATTAATTTAAAATGCATTGCCCAAGGTAGTCTGAGATGGATCTTGACGATGTGAGTCGAACTTCTATTAAGTCTCTAATGGCCATAAAGAAAAACAAGAGTAGACTAATGATTTCATGGAAACAATTCAGAAGGAACTAAAATCTTTAAGTGATAGGATTTATAAACAAGACAAAGGGCATGATACTCAACCAATGGCACTTTCCCCTCTCCAAGAATCTAACTTATTTGTCCCTTACCTGCTACTTCTGTGGGAAGGGCCACATAATGATGAATTAACTGTAAGAATTTGTTGAAGGCAATGAGAAACTATCTACTGGAGTAATTATTATTGAAACAATTATAGAAATATTTACAATAATGATTTCTGTAATCTCAACTTTAGGACTGATAACAATTCTAGGAATATGAATCAGGCAAATGATAACTTATACCAAATGATCCCACAAAAATATATCTTGAGTGGAGCCCATCCCTGAATCACCCTGGGTGCTACTGCCCCTCAGGGGGCAGCCCAAGAAACTACCGAAATATTATAAAGGTGTATGGAGGGAGGAGGGGTCCAGGAATCAGAGGACACAACCTTTGATTTTCCAGACCTGGACTTATTACTAACTGTTGTCCCTATTCACTGCCCCCCTCCCCCATACTGATGAGCCCCACATAACATTAAAGGTCGGTAATACCTATTATGATTGTCTTTTCTTGGACACTGAAGCTTCCAGGTCTCTATGGAAGTGTACACCTGATTCAGATTATAATAACATTAGCTCAAAAAATGTAGTGGGGGTACCAGGGACACCCCTGATGGTTCCAAAGATTTTCCCTAGAATGGTGACTGTAGATCCCTGGAAGTAGAGCATTCTTTCATATTGATGCCTGGCTCCCTTAAACTTTTCAGACCCTCATGAGATCAAGGAGTCTCCCACTTTTGAGATCCCAACTGATCTACCTAAGTCTCTCTGAGCCACATCATCTTCTGATATTGGCCTACTTAAATCAGCTGTCCCTGTCCAAAATAAAACAAAATCTACCCCACCTTCTTCCATTCCTTAGTACCCTGTCTTGAAGGAAGCAATTGAGGGCATTACCCCTGTAATAAATTTGCTAATTAACCAAGGCATCATAATTTCCTGTAAATCTGAATACAATATGTCCATCCTGCCTGTTAAAAAGACAAAATTGGGACCTGACGGCAAGCCTCTCTATCAATTCATCCAGGATTTGAGGGTTGTGAACAATCACTTTATGAAGAGACACCCTGTAGTTTCTAACATAAACATTTCTTCTATTCCTAGCAGAGCTACATACTTTACCATTGTAGACTTGTGCTCAGTTTTCTCTTCTATACCTATACATGAGGATTTCAGGCATAGCATTGCTTTTACCTGGAAAGGTTCTCAGTGGACCTGTGCCTATTTGCCTCAAGGGTTCGTGGACAGCTCTACTTTGTTTATGTAATTCTTAACTGCTGTTACAGATGCCATTAAATTTAAATACAACATTTAATTCAATATATGAATGATTTGCTGTTCGCTAAACCAAATGCTGAAGCATGCCAAGAGGATAACAAGCATCTCCTTTTGGAGATATATAAGAGAGACAACAAGGTCTCCAAAAACAAAGTTCACTGGTGTCTCCCCATTCTATTTCTCCTAAGTGTATTGAAAATATCCAAACATTAAGCACTCCTACCACTAAAAAGTAATTGAGGGAGATTCTTGGAACAAAGGGATTTTGTTGGCAGTGGATCCCTTGTTATGGGGAAATCACTAAGTCCCTTGTATCACTCATAAAAAACTCAGTCCCTAAACCACTTAAATTGGAAACACTCTTTCAAATTTAAAACAGGCTATCCTGTCTGCCCCTGCTCTAGGCATCCCAAATCATGATAAGGCATTTTTACCTTATATGTCCATGAACTGTATCATTGCAAAGTATAAAAGGGTCACAATTTGCAGACTCCCTTTACTCATTTGGCAAATGTCACACCATCAGCACGCTATGGCATCTGTGTAGATTCTTAGCATCAGCTGGAAAATGTATTGCCAACACAGACCTTATTGCTGAACTCCTTTCTGTCCTCCAGTTCCCCAAAGTCATAGCTGTCCTTCACTATTCTGCAAACACATGTGGCACTGACCCTATCTCTAAGGGAAATGACTAAGCAGATACTGCTGTAAAGCTAGAGGCCATACAAGGTCCTGAATTAATTTTAATATTAACAACCATTAATAACTTAAATTTATTACCTTCCTATAATGAAAGGGAAGTGGAAAAATAAAAGAAAAATTTTTAAGCAAAACAGATTAATGGAGTATGGGTACCATCGGACAACAAACCCTTGGTCCCAAGAACTTTCTATAACTACGTTTGTCACTTCATCCATAAACATGCTCATTTCAGCACCAAGGGCATTATAGACTCTGTTAAAAGAGTATGGATAGTGTGAGATTTAAAATGGTTGAGGTCTTAAACTGTAGTGATTAAAATAGTGGAAGATATATATTGTGATAGATATAAGAGAGGGTGAGTAAATTTGACCGCAGAAAATATGTTTCACTACAGTGTCTTGGTTTTAAATCAAATATAAGGTGGTTGCCAGGGAAATATTCCCAATTATTCAAATACCCAAGTCAACTGGGTTTTATAGAGATTTTTAATTAATAATATAATGAGGAATTAGAGAAAGAGTAGGAAAGGAATAATTATGAAGGGCCTCAAGCCAGTATGGCCTAGACCTGAGTCTTAAGAGAGAGAATCAGTCAGTCCGTTTTTTAACACTCACCACAAGGTCTGCCTAAACAAGGATTCTAGTGACACCAGGCCAGCTCCATCTCAGCTGACTTCACCAGAGAGCCTTCCAGCCAGAGACTGTTTCAAAGGGCCTCTCTCCAGAGCCTCCAGAGGGACAGAGTCTCCTTAGAGGAGCTCCAGCGAGACCTCCTTAGAGATTGTCCTCCAAGAGCTTCCCTTCTCCAG
Organism: Monodelphis domestica; assembly: GCF_027887165.1. Lineage (NCBI taxonomy): Eukaryota > Metazoa > Chordata > Mammalia > Didelphimorphia > Didelphidae > Monodelphis > Monodelphis domestica. The sequence goes on along the minus strand of NC_077228.1, from coordinate 321,096,875 downwards.
AGCCTCTCTCAAGAGATTCTTCCCAAGCAATCCTCATCAGAGATCCTCCAAAAGGATTTCTCCAAAAGGATATCCCCTCAAGAGATTCTGCTTTTTCTTATATAGGGTTTTTTCTCCCATGTCACCTCCCCTAAGTCCCTACATCTACCAATCACTGTAGATGCTTTCCAAAGGACTGCCCATCTAAATTCCTGCTAAGTCGACAAATCTCCTCAGTAAGTCTGAATCAGAAAAAATGCTGCTGTGTCGACCAATCTCTTCAGTAAATCTGAACGAGAGAAAACACAGCTGAGTCAACTAATCTCATCAAGAGAAAACTTGCCCGACTCTTTTAGGTACCTAGCATCCCATTGTATCAATTCTAAAAACAGGCCTGGCTCAAAGAACTCCTTGCCTTATTATAAGCATGGGTCCAAGTACTTTCATTGTTTAGCAAGGAGTTTTTTTCCCCTAAAGCAGTCTTAAGTACGGTTGGAGTAGAGGTCCTCCCATTTCTGATCCTGGCGAGTTCTCACATCAAAATGGGGAATGTTTCTCAGTAGGGAATTTTTTCCAATTAAGAATTCCCTGATGGGGAAATTTTTAACATTCACAAGTCTGAGAGATTTCAAGGTTTACAATAGGGCACAGAGGAGTAGCTCAGTGGATTAAGAGCCAGGCCTAGAGATGAAAGGTCCTAGGTTCAAATCTGGCCTCAGACACTTCCCAGCTATGTGACCCTGGGCAAATCACTTGACTCCCATTGCCTAACCCTTACCACTCTTCTGCCATGGAGCCAATACATAGTATTGACTCCAAGACAGAAGGTAAGGGTTTAAAAAAAAAAAAGAGTATGGATACCACCTGGAATAACTACAATTGCCTCCAAAGTATGTACACCTTGTCCTACCTGCCAGGCCTTTAATCAGCATGCCTTTCGTGGAAAAGCCTTTGGTGGACATCCTCTTGCTTACACACTGTTTCAGCATTTACAAATTGATTTTTATCTCTATGCAAAAAGCTGGAGAGTATAAATTTTGTCTGATCATAATTGATCAGATGACAAGGTGACCTGAAAAGTTTTCAACTGCTCACGACACAGTGGCTTTTGTTGCCAAAGACCTTTTGAAAGAAATTATTCCTCTTTTTGGCCTGCCAGCATGTATTGATTCAGGCAAAGGAATTCATTTTCCTGATTCAGTCTTACTGCATTATTCATGTTTGGGGATAACTCCTAAATTTCATATACCATATCATCCCCAGAGCTCCAGCAAAGTTGAAAGAATGAATAAAGAACTTAAAACTATGATTGGAAAATTGTGCATGGAGTCATTTGATATGGCCAAAAATTCTACCTCTGGCCCTGTTTCATCTCAGAAGCAGACCCAGAGGTGATTTATACATCTCACCATTTGAGATGCTATTTGGATGTCCACCTATTCAGGTACAACCATTTGCCCCTGCTTATATGTCATTGTTAGGAGGGGATGCAAACATTGCTACAGATATCATACAATTACAAACTAAATTGCAAGAACTCCATGACATTGGAAGCTGGTGTTCAAGCCGGCCCCATAAACTTCTCGCTTTATGATTTAAACCAAGGTGATAGTCTGTAGATAAAGAATTTCAAACACACTGGGTCGACTGGACCTGTTGACGACAGACCATTTAAGGTCCTATTGATTACATCACCAGCTATTAAGATTGTGCAGAGGGACTCATGGATTCACTGTAGCCATATAAAATAAATACCTTCTGTTGATAATGAATAATTGCCTGGACTGATTGTATTTGACTACTGATTATGATAAGACTTCCCTATTGCTTGATCTGTACTATTTTGTTACACTTTTTTGGCTGATCCTTGTACTTGAATAAATTACCCTTGTAGGAAAACACATATACTACCTCAAAAAAGAAAATCTGTATTAGTGATCTATATTGACCTGATGTGCCTTTTGTTACATTTTGTACCTTTTATTTATTTTTATTTTCTTGAATGTATTATTGCTTTATCTACCTCATTTGCACTCACACTGAGAATCATGGCAAGTTAAAGAGGAAATGAATCTTATTTTTTCAAAAGTAGTCTCTATACTTTACCTCTGTGATTATAAAATATACACATTTTTAACGTTTTTTGTTTTTCTTCCTACATATGCCAGACAGTATTTGATTTTCTCATTTTTGCATTTGAAGCACACGTCACCAGAATTGAGATTTTTTTAAACTGTTTTGATTTTTGCAATAGAATAAGCTAAGATATTGCCTAGCATATAAATGGATACCCAAAAAGCTTTTGACTATGGCAACCTGCCACTAGTTATTTAAATATTATGAGACTTTTACTCAATAAATGTCTAATCTAAGGAGAAACAGACCACAAAGGATCTCAGAGGTTGACCTGCAAAGTGCCTAACGAGCACAAAAGGCAAAAGAAACCAAACCAATCCCACAGGGATTGATAACATTCTGTGCAAAAAAATAAAACAAAACAAAACAAAACAAAAAACGCAATTACTTGATCATGTGTGAGATTCAAGGTTTGCTGCTGTTTAACATGTGTTAAATGCAAGTCTTCCTTGTACCACACTATATATCAAGTACATAACATTGATTGTTCTGGCTCCTTTATCCTGGAAAGTGAGGAAAAGGGTCAAACCAAGGAATGCTATTTCCCATGTTTCAAAAATCTAGTCTCTTTTTCTATTTTCTTTCATGATGTGGCAATTTACTGTAGTCCAAACTGCTAAATTGGGTTAGTGAGTGATTATCGCTGCAAGCTTATGGGACATGGTTCGCTCTAAGAACCTGTTCTGATTTGTGAATTTTTTCTTTTTTCCTTCTTCCCAGAATTTTGTACTCATTTTATATTCTATATTTCACTCAAAGGTTATTTTTTAATTTCTTTGGATTTTTTTGATGTTTTTGATAATTCATTCATATGCCTTATGACTCAACCATGTATCCCTGTAATGTGGGTTGGAAATGAGTTATTATCCTCCTGGAGGGTGAGGGGGGGAGAGAGACTATGTTATTGTTGTGAACTTTGATTTGAATTTGAGCCTAATTTGGAACAGGAGACTACCTCCCAGAATCCAGAAGACAAAATTTTTCAAAAAGGTGCCACAAAGATGCCTGCAGAGACCACATGCTGCACCAGAATATCCTGAGTAAACTTTGAGATATGGTGAATTTGAACTTTGGGGGGCGGGGGGGGTTGAATAAATTTGTTTTGAATATACACTCCTATGCCAAAGGGGACTGCCCCCTAATTGCTTTTTGTCAATGCACCTAACAATGGTTTTGTTATTTATCTCTTTTATTTCCCTTTATCCCCAAATAATTGTAACTTCCCTTTAGAAGCTGCAATATTGTATATACCTTTACTCAGAAATCTTTATAGAGTTTTAACTGGATTATGTTTTAAATGATCCCCTGGGAGACTGGTCTCCCAAAGGATCCCAGAGGGTTTTTTTTTTGTCCCAAAAATCATTTTTCCTCTTCATTCACATTTGCATTTGTTAAGGTTGTATATATAAGTTTTGGGGAGTCCTCCCTCTCTCTCTTTTTTTCCCCACGTGAGAGGCTGAGTGAGCTCTCTCTGTTTCTCTATCCTTTTTTGCTTCAAGGTATTATTATTATTATTGTTATTATTATTATATCTCATTAAATATAATACTTGGAGTATTGGATATTAATTTTTAAAATCTATGACTTTTTACAGACTCCTGAAATTCTACTCTTCAGGGAACATAGGTCAGAAAATTATTTTGGAACATTAGTGGTATAAGTCAATTATCAATTAAGACTAAAAGTCCTCATAATTATAAACTATTAGACTATCTTATAGGGGGAAATAATGTACAGGCTTTTGATTTTTAATGACATGTAGTTTTGCCTGAAGATTATTATACTTGGAAACAACATTAATTTTATTCATCTACTGGAAGATATCTGTTTGTGTAACCCCATTCCCATCATCAAATACTTAGTAGGATTCTAGGGGTATTATTGGGCGTAAGGGAGAGGATAAACTAACAAATTAAAAAAGGGGGGGGGGAATTCAAGTCAACAGAAGTTGAGAAACGTGGAACTCAAAAGAACATTGAAGATAAGCTTTTATGAACAAATTTATTAAATATTTATTAAATGTCTACCATATACAAATCATTATTAGCATCAAGAAGATAGGAATACAAAAATCAGAAGACATTACCATCTGTATCCTCACAGAACTTACAATCTATGATAGAAAAGTGCTATACGCTATTAACTATAAGGAATTAAATTAAGGGTGTGACTAAATATTTGAGAATTCTAAAATAATATGATGGACGCCAATTTAAAATATTATAGCTCAAGTCGAAATGACTTTTAGTAGCTTTATTTACAAAAAGGGTGGAAAGAATGAAAGTAGAAAAATACAAAAAGAAGGTAGAGAAGATGTATACCCTATCACACCAAATACTGCTCCAGCTCAGCCCTTGAGTTCTACCCACTCAGCCTCCTCCAAGAAGGGAAGGTCCCTCCAAAACTAATTTCTCTGAAGACACCAGGAGAGGAAGGCCAGCTACTCAGTCACCCAAGAGGTAGTCCAAGTTCTAAGTTACCTCCACAAAACAGGTCACCAGTAGAAGAGGACTACCAAAGTATACTCCTTTTTATCCCTTCCTCTCTTTTCATAGGGGCCAATCACAGCTTCCAAATTACCTAGCACTGCCCAGGGGGCCAAGGTCTGTGGGATTCTCACCTCTTATCCTCTGAAGGTGTCAACTCTTATCATAGGATTCACAAGTTTCTGATTGATTGGGTTAAAAGGGTAGAGCTCTCCAAGTACCTGACTTGTGAATTCTCTTACTTAATGGCTTACAAAGTGTTAAGTAGGAATGTTTTCAGTTTTGGTTGATCAATTTAAAAGTTTAAAAGTTGCTTATACTAGACAAAGAAAGTCTGATTCACACTTCACATAACATAACAGTGCAAATATGTCAAGAGAATAAAAGTGGTTCAAATAAAGTTCAATGAAAATTTGGAGCAGAGATCACTTCTCAGCAATTAGGTCATTGGATCTCATCCCCAACCCGAGTTAAATCTAGAGTAATGTCAGTCTGCAACCATAACTTATCCTTAAAGAAATTATATTGTTGCCCCCCAACAAATTACTATCACATGTCATATAATATTTACTTTTTATAATTATAAATAATCAAACCACTTTTTAAGGCTAATCCCAACTAAAAAGCATCCAGTTTATGAAATCCACAATATCAGAGGTGGTAAAAATAGATCTGAAATGTCCCTACAATCTTCCTGCTTATATCTAGTCTGGCCAACAGCTCTACTCTCTGCAATTAGAAAAATTGGACTTCATATCTGATTTGACACTAGACTTTTATAAGCATACTTTGCCCTTATCCTGCCTGGATTCCGGTCTCCACAGCTCTTTGTCCAAACCACTAACCTCTTTCAGCTCCCCTTTAAGAGTCTTTCCCCCATTTAAATATAGGTCCCTGAGGACAGGAACAGTCTTTTTCTTTGTATTTGTATCACAGCCTATCCATCCAAATGTCTATCAATCTATCTCTCATTAGAGAAGACTTTAAAGCTCTGTGATTCTGTTAAAAGTTTGAGTCAACAACTATAGAGGAGCCTTGAGACTTCCTGTACTTGATTCAAACAGGGAAAGTTGAGAAGTGTACTTGCTCCAGTACACTACAATTTTAAGGATCTTTAAAGAAAGGTGTTACCCCCACCCCCAGTCCTAAATTATCCATTTGACTGTGGCTGTTTGTCATAATAAACCACCAAATAAAGAGAATATCCTTTTTAAAATGACAGTGTTATAAGACATCTAATCATTCTTTCATCCCCAAAACCTCTTTATTTTCAAAAACATCGAATAACCTCACCCAGTCATGACTTAAGTAAAATTAATTCTCAACTGTCCTAATACTCATATTTTTAAAATATGTTAGATTTTCAAGTGAATGAGTATGTAATCTTATTGTCAACTGTTCTACAATTAGTATGTCTCATACATGTACCCATTTTATTAAAAGTTTAAAAATAAAGGACCCATTTTTTTTCTTTGAATTACTAACTATAAGGGGGAGGTCTTACTGCATATTATAATAAAATAAATTAAACATTTATGGTTGCACAAGCTTAATGATACTCAATTAAAAGTCAATTGATTCTTAAAATGATTTATTATGAAATTAAAGGAATAGAATTCAACTCAATACTGTGTGCAACCAACCAAAGTAAATACTCAAATATATGTTTGAGAAAATTGTTTTCAGGAGTTAAGAGGCAATATGAAAGGAATTTAAAGCAAATAATGTGTATAAATCTTTGAAATAGTAGCAGTATATATATATATATATATATATATATATATATATATATATATATATATATATATATATATATATATATATACTCATTAGTTAGCTTTAGTTCATCTCTGAGTTTTTCTCACTGTCCTTCACTATGAAGTAAGAAAATAAATGGCAATAAATTTTCTAAGGATTTTACCTAGTTTACGCAATTATTTGTCCACAAATATTTACTGACTGTTACCTATACATTGGGTATTATTTATGGACTGTGCGGGAAAAAGAGTAACAAAAATCACAGGACATTTCTATTCTATCAATTTACTCTCTTATTCCATCTCATTCTCTCCTCCACTTTTCAAACTTTTAGAAACTTTCTCCATCCACAGCTTCCAAGGGACCACATGTGCCTTGTTCAATCAATGCAACAGAGACCTAAAAAGTCCAGAAATCACCTCCATTAACATTTGATATTTTTACCAAATAGAAATATCTCACAACCAAGTGCAATATCTATGCATATTTTATAGTATCATTGATGAAAATATGAGAAGAAAATAGGAAGGCTTCCAGAAATGGTTTTATACAGACCATACTTTCAAAATTTTCAAAATCCTAGGGCAGCTCTCTAGCCTCTGACCCTAACCTGACACCCAGCTCTCACTTGTGGCTCCCAGTAGCTGCCAGCATGTGGCAGCGGCCACACCCGGGGCAAAGGCTTAGACAGGCCGGTTAAACCTTGTGAGGGTAGCCATCGGGTCATCGTGGACCCCTGGTGAACTAGGGCTTTGCTCACCCAGCATGTGAAGACAGCTTCGGCGGAACAGACAGAAGAAACCAACAAGAAGGTACAACGGCTGAGATGGCGACGCAGCAAGACACTGTGGAGTGCTTAGGGTGTGTTGGAGCACAAAAGACAACACAGTCATCCAATGCAGCTGAGGAAGTCTCCAGGTGTAACAACTTTTCCTGCCACTGAACCCAGGTTTCCAACGCCGAGAGAGTGGGACTGTCTCTGTGCATCGTCTTTTCCACTTAAATCTCCTTCACGCACAAGTGTCTTTGTGCACAAAAGCACACAAAGACAATAGTCATCCTCGGTTACCGAGAGACGACAATGACGACGACGACGACTACTACTACTTTCAAAATGTTAAAATTCCCATATATGAAAAGTGTGTGAACACACACCTGGTCTGGCCCACTATATTTAGTCAGTTCCAACTATATTCACATTCTACTATGGTCATAATCTTGCCATCCACCTGGCTCATCCAGCTCTTATCCCTTATACCTCTTTTTACTTTATTACTACTGGAAAATGTAGGGTGCTCAACAATTTAACCATACTGATGATTAAAAACAGCTTTCTCTAGCCACCACTCCCCTATTAAAACATACAATTTTTAAAATTAATTAAAAAGTTTTTAAATTTTTAAAAATTAAATTTTAAAAATTAAATAAAATAAATTTAAAAAACCTAAAACTAAAAATCATAAAATCCATGAGGGTATCAGTTCCAAGGCAGAAGAGAGGTAAGGGTAAGGCAACTGGAGTTATTTGCCCCAGTTAGTGACCTGCCCAGGGTTACATATCTAGGAAGTATCTGTAAACCTTAAAATTTCTTAGACTTGTGAATGTTGGAAATTTCACCATTGGAAGGTTTCATGCTTGTAGGGAATTTCCTACTGATAGTGGGAACTCTATTGGAATGTGAACCCCATTGGCATGGGAGGTTCCTCCTCTCTTCTTAAGATTACTTTAGGACAGAAACCTTTTGCTAAACAATGGAAAGGGCTTTGACCTATGCTTAAGCATATAACGGGAAGTTCTTTGAGTCATGATTGATTTTAGAATTGATACAATCTCCACCCTACTCAGTCCTAACAGGATTTAGGAAGGGCTGCAGCATAGATCAAAATTTAATAATTTGAGAATATGACCTTCAACAGACATGTGCAAAGCCACAGATCTCTGGGCGGTCCTGGGTTAAGCTAGAGCCACTATTGGCACAGGGAAGACATGGACAGTGATTGGTAGATGTGAGAACTGAGGGGAGGGAACTTGGATGGTTTCCTTAAAGATAGCGGGGTCTGAGGACTAGGGGTGGTTGGAGAGGTTTTGCTCTGAGAGGTTGTGCTCTGAGAAGCTTGCTCTGAAGGAAGCTGGAGGTGGAGGCCCCTGAGACTGTTTCTCCATTTTGGTCACATGAGTGATAGGGACTGATCTCTTTTCTTTGCCTCAGCTATCTAAGGGCTTGGGCCTTTTGGCCCAGCCTAAACAGAAGGGGTATTTAAGCCCTATTCCCTCCCCCTCCCCCTCCCCCTCCCCCTCCCCCTCCCCCTCCCTCTCCCTCTCCCTCTCTCTCTCATACCTTTCTTCCTCCTGTTTATAATTAAACTCCATAAAAGGTTGACTGCTGACTTGAGTTTTCATTTAGGAATTACATAGCTGAATTCCTTGGCGACCTTAAATTAATATATATCAGTCTTTTAAAGTGATTTCCTTGTCACATATCTGAGGCCAAATTTGAACCCAGGACCTCTTGCCTCCAGGCCTGACTCTCTATCCACTAAGCTATCTAGCTACTCCTAGGGATTGTCTTACTTCCCTATTGTTATCCCTAAAGCATATGACCTATAGTAAGCACTTAAATACTTGTACAATTGGCAGACATTATGAAGTGGTATTTGTAGACCAAATTTCAACTTTAAATGCTTCCCTTTAACAAGTTGATATTATTCTCCATATTTAAATCATATAAAAGTCCATGGTAGATATTATCACAGAGATAACAGCTTCTCCCTAATTAGTTCATCACAAAGGAAGTAGGTCTTTGCCCAAATAAGGAAAACATAAACATACCCTAATTATCATCTCAAATTAGCAGTGACCTTAAGAAGCAGCTGAACTTGCTAAAAATAGCCAAAAAGAATAATTTAGCATCAACTATACTAAAAGTAAAATCATTATGTATGGCAGACATTTTCCAACATTTAAAGGAACAATACTATACAACTTAATCCAACACATCAATACAATTGACCACTTGGAGGAACATTTACAGCTAAATATCTCCTAGTGGGTCAATCTAAATTCAGTGTGACTCAAAATCAGATATTCCACAGAAGCAATACTAAGACTATTTTATGACCCAGACAGCCAACTGGTAACACCTGCCCTTAACATTTTTCAGGCCAAAATAGCCTCTTCCATGTTTTATGTTCCAGAAATCTAAAGTCTCAATGGTATTTGTCCAGGTGCTTGAGCAAATTCAAAGCTGCTACTTGGAAAAAAATATTTTCGCCGGACTTCAAGCCAACTCCAGATGGAAGTTCAATGGTCTTATCTACAACAAAATAAAAATCAAGTATCTGAATTTTAACAAAACAATCTTACCTCTTCCTTCTACAAATCTAATATCTGAAGCATATGATTTGGAATATAAAACCAAGTACTATATAAGTAATATAGGTGCCTACTATGTGCCAGGTACCTGCTAAGTGTTAGAAATATGAAGAGACAGTCGTATGTACAAATAATCTATCTACAGCATAAATAGGAAGTAAATAAGAGAGGGAAGGCATAGAATTAAGAGATGTAATAACGAGGGGGACTTTGAAAAGGAAGGAACCACTGAAGAGCTGTTTGGGGATTGAATTCTATGTGACACTTCCTCCTCCCCATCCCTAAACTCAGCTATTACCAATGGAGTCAGTCAGGCTAGACTAAACGGTAAATCTGATTCCCCTCAGCCTCTTTCTTAACTGATGGATTGAAATTCCCCTCTAAACACATAGACTCTGAATCAAGTTCTAGCTAGTATAACTCAAGGTATCTAATTTATTTGGGTATAAGGTTTTTGAAAGAATAAGGAAAGGAAAGGGCAGAGGGAAGAGGAAGTCCCTGAGATTTTCTCTCCTATATAGCTCTTGAGGATTTGACCAAGGAAATCTTTCAAGAATAAGCTCTGGGTTCCCCTAAGGGAAAAAGAGTCTTTATTCCAAAGATTGGCTTCAGTTGAGAATTGAGATATTCTTCAGTTCAAACAAGATTTTGAGATTTGTATTTCTTCCATCCAGCTCCATAGAGTCCCAGATAAGAAGAAATTTGGGTCTTTTCCTCCAACTGCTTTTGAACCTGGACAGAACTCCATCCCATCCCCCGAGGTCTTATGAAGGTTCCTTTTGCTCCTCTTCTCAGCATCTCCTCAAACTTCAAATTTCTCTTTGCTCCCGGTCATCCCCTTGTTCACAGAGGGTATTGAAAAGCCCTCCTGTCAAAGATGGGATTTCAGAAGCCAGAGATAACAAGAAGCAGAAATGAGTAAAGTATTCCAGGTATGAGAACAGCAAGAGAACATGACCAGAACCAAGAGATGGAATTTATAGAGCGGAAAAAGATAAGTGCTCTTGGACTGAAGAGTACTTGGCAGGGAGTAAGATATAAAAAGACTGAAAAGGTAAGAAAGGGGTAGGTCACAACAATCAACAAATATACTACTCAAAACAACTTATTTCTCCTGGAACCAAGTTTTCAAAGCAAAAATCCTATCCCTTTCATTCATTCATTCATTCATTCATTCATTCATTCATTCATTCAATCAGCATTAACGGAGTACCTCCTTCCACTTAACTTTTGGAGACAGATAGGAAAAAACAGTTCTTGACTTTGTGAAAATTATGATTTAGTTCTGCCAGATGACCTGATGCTCCAATTCTCCTTCCCAATTGCCTTATCCTACTATCTTAATTCACCCTTCACAAAATTCCCAATCATTTGAACAGTTGTCACTAACACTGTGTTTTTAATTCACATCAGAAGCACTACATTTAAATTATAATTCTAACACCAAGACACTGTCTAACAATGTGCTGTATTTCTGTGATCATAGTACAACAAGAAAGGTAGGTTAACTTAATTTTAGTTAAGTTACTTTCTCCATCAGGAAAATAAGGGAATTGGATTAAATAACCTTGGAAATTCTATTACTATCCTAACCAAACTCTTCAACACTTCAAGGAGCTTTATGTCTTTTCTCTTTATTCATTGTGTAGTGTGTCTACCTAGGTCAAATGAATCCCTAAAAATAAGGATCACACCACCCCAAGGCTAAAAAAACCCAAGGACCTACAGATTAGTGGCTGGCATAGTATCAGATTATATTAATTGTTTGTTGATTAAATAATTAAGAATTACAGCAATTTAGCAGCTCCATCAAAACACAATTTCACAAATTTACACATCAATATCATAATCTTCACAAACATCATCAGCAATGGGGATAAACTAGAAGCCTTCCCAATAAGATCAGGAGTGAAACAAGGATGCCCATTACTACCTCTATTATTTAACATTGTACTAGAAACACTAGCAGTAGCAATTAGAGAAGAAAAAGAAATTGAAGGTATTAAAATTGGCAATAAGGAGACTAAGCTATCACTCTTTATGGATGACATGATGGTCTACTTAAAGAATCCTAGTGAAGCAACCAAAAAGCTAGTCAAAATAATCAAAAACTTTAGCAAAGTTGCAGGATACAAAATTAACCCGCATAAGTCATCAGCATTTCTATATATCTCCAACCCATTTTAGTAGCAAGAATTAGAAAGAGAAATTCCATTTAAAATCACCCTAGACAATATAAAATACTTAGGAATCTATCTCCCAAGACAAACACAGGAACTATATGAACACAACTACAAAACACTCTCTACACAATTAAAACTAGATCTAAACAATTGGAAAAACATTGATTGCTCATGGGTAGGATGAGCTAACATAATAAAAATGACAATCCTGCCCAAATTAATTTACTTATTTAGTACCATACCCATTGAACTTCCAAAAAACTTTTTTACTGAATTAGAAAAAAAAATAACAAAGTTCATTTGGAAGAAGAAAAAATCAAGGATATCCAAGGAAATCATGAAAAAAAAATGCAAAGGAAGGAGGACTTGCAGTCCCAGATCTCAAACTATACTATAAATCAGTGGTCAACAAAACAATTTGATACTGGCTAAGAGACAGAAAGGAGGATCAGTGGAATAGACTAGGCGTAAATGACCTCAGCAAGACAGTCTATGATAAGCCCAAAGATCCCAGTTTTGGGGACCAAAACCCACTATTTGATAAAAACTGCTGAGAAAATTGGAAGACAGTATGGGAGAGATTAGGTTTGAATCAACACCTCACACCCTACACCAAGATAAACTCAGAATGGGTGAATGACCTGAATATAAAGAAGGAAACTATAAGCAAATTAGGCGAACACAGAATAGTATACTTGTCAGATCTTTGGGAAAGGAAAGACATTAAAACCAAGCAAGAGCTAGAAAAAAAAATCACAAAATGTAAAATCAATGATTTTGATTACATCAAATTAAAAAGGTTTTGTACAAACAAAAGTAATGCATCCAAAATTAGAAGGGAAGCAACAAATTGGGAAACAATCTTCATTACAAAACCCTCTGACAAAGGTCTAATTACTCAAATTTATAAAGAACTAAATCATTTGTACAAAAAATCAGGCCACTCCCCAATTGATAAATGGGCAAGGGACATGAATAAGCAATTTTCAGATAAAAAAATTAAAACTATCAATAAACACATGAAAAAATGTTCTAAATCTTATAATCAGAGAAATGCAAATCAAAAGAACTGAGGAACCACCTCACACCTCTCAGATTGGCTAACATGACAGGAAAGGAAAGTAATGAATGCTAGAAGGGGTGTCACAAAGTTAGGACATTAATGCATTGCTGGTGGAGTTGTGAACTGATCCAACCATTCTGGAGGGTAATTTGGAACTATGCCCAAAGGACACTAAAAGACTGTCTGCCCTTTGATCCAGCCATAGCACTGCTGGGTTTGTACCCCAAATAGATAATAAGGAAAAAGACTTGTACAAAAATAGTTATAGCTGCGCTCTTTGTGGTGGCCAAAAATTGGAAAATGAAGGGATGTCCTTCAATTGGGGAATGACTGAACAAATTGTGGTGTATGTTGGTGATGGAATACTATTGTGCTCAAAGGAATAACAAAGTGGAGGAATTCCATGGGAACTGGAATGGCTTCCAGGAATTGATGCAGAGTGAAAGGAGCAGAACCAGGAGAACATTGTACACAGTGACTGATACACTGTGGTACAATCAAATGTAATGGACTTCTACTTCTCCATTAGTGGCAATGCAGTGATCCTGAACAACTTGGAGGAATCTATGAGAAAAAACACTATCCACAATCAGAGGAAAAATTGTGGGAGTAGAAACACAGAAGAAAAACAACTGCTTGAATACATGGGTCGAGGGGATATGGCTGGGAATGTAGATTCTAAATGAACATCCTAATGCAAACACCAACAAAATGGAAATAGGTTCTTATCAAGGGCACAAGTAATACCCAATGAAATTGTGAGTTGGCTGCGGAAAGGGTGGGTGGAGGGGAAGGAGAGAAATAAAACAATTATTGTAACCAAAAAAATAAATAAATTTTTGAAAAACATCATAATCATCACAGAAAATAACTTTAAATAGCTAACCTCTAACAGCAACTTTTTATCCTGACCTTTACCTGCTTGACCACACAGACCACTTGACTTTAAGTGACAACTTCAAAAGAAAAAAAAAAGTTCTGTATTATTAAATTCAGATTTTACTGAAGTGACAAAGCAAATATAATTTGCTAACACAATAAGGTTTAGGGTAAATTTCTAACTGAACTTCAAAAACCCGCTTCTAGTCATTAAGTTTCTTTGTCTCTCTCTTTTTATTGCAAAAACAATCTAGCTGTTAACTGAGAACATGGGATTCCCAAATCTAGGACGGAGAAGTACCTGAATACAGTCTTTGCCCTATATTACTTAAATTGTATTTTCTCCTCACTTTCAAAACTATGCTTTCCAGAAACAAATGATTATTCTTAACTCTATATATAACAGGTTATAAGAGCCCCAACATAGCCTTTAATATTTTTACTAGAGCTTGGTGATGCCACTATTGCTATAAGGCAAATTCTGCCCCTATGAATAATGGCAGCTTCAGCCACAATCTATAGCTTCCTAAGTATTTATGTGGATTTGGAGGGAAATCTTTTGATTCAGTATATGCCTCAGGTGGTTGAGTTTCCAGTTATCTTTCAAGTACTCTCTGAGAACAGTACAATGAAAATCCTATATCTGTCATTTTTATATAGTATTAGTGCCATTCTATAGCTACTAAAAGTACTCTATAAATGCATTGCCACCAAAGTGATCTTTTGCAACACATCTGTGAAAAAGGTAAATAAATAGCTTACCATTACATATAAAATATTCATACAATAGTTGATTTTGTTTTCTTTTTTCAATCAAAGTCAGGAGATCTGGGTTCTGGTCATAGTAGAGTATTTGACACTAAAAATGTACCTAATATTATCAGGTATTGTTTCCCCACCTTTAAATGTAAATAAGCTGCCATACCTCTAAGAGAATAAATAACAATAAAATGAAATGGCAGAAGAAAACTTGACCAACAGAAACAGCTATGAAAGATTAGAAGAAAAGAAAATATGTAGTGACAGGGAGGATTAACTACAGGGTGTTAGAATAATGATGACAATGATAATGACTATTACAGATATTGTTTTAGTGTTTGCAAAATACATTACTCAGAGCAGCATTTCTATAAGTTGATAGAGCATGTACTATTTTCCTTTTACAGAGGATCAAATTAAGGCAGAAAAAAGTTAGGTGACTTGATTAATCAAAAAGGATTTATTAGAAGGAGCATACTAGGGGGCAGCTGGGTGGCTCAGTGGACTGAGAACCAGGCCTAGAGATGGGAGGTCCTATGTTCAAATCAGGCCTCAGACACTTCCTAGCTGTGTGTCCCTGGGCAAGTCACTTGACCCCCCCCCCCCCCATTGCCTAGCCCTTACCACTCTTCTGCCTTGGTCAATACACAGTATTGACTCCAAGATGGAAGGTAAGGGGTTTAAAAAAATAGCATACTATGTGGTAAGCATTATGCTATGTACTATGGTTACAAAATATTAAAAAAAGAAACATTAACTATTCTCTTATAAAATTTAAATTCTATTCAAGCCATACATTTTAATAACTAAGATTGCATAGTTATTAAGGGTACTGGTCTAGGATTTGAACCCAAGTCTCGGGCCTCCAAATACAGACTCTATTACACTACAATGACTCTCAAAGATAGGTAGATAAGGTCCTAAACATGACTAAGGAAAAAACAGGTATCACACTAAAGAGATAAAGGTTAATGCTGTATTTGAAGGATTATTTTCTGAACCCAATCTTGATTAGGTAAACTAAAAGAGGTATTTTAAAATAATGTTTTGAATAATATAGTTGGAGGAATATTTTTAAGATAATGAAAAAATAGTTAAACCCAAGAAAGAAAAATGTTTAATCTGTTCTGGCCAACCACATATATAAAATTGCACCCACGCTGGCAATGGGTAATTCCATAAGAAATGTCATATTTCATTTTAAAATATTCACATAATCAAAATTTCTTCAGGTTTTTGGAAAGTGAAACAATGGTTTATCAGCAGTACTAAATGAAATGGTTTCATAGACCACTTAAGGCAATGCATGTATTCATGAATTGGATTAATTTTTGAACTCTCTCTCCCATACTGAGAATAAAATTAGTCTTTGTTACATGATTATTTTCCCACTACACTATCCCAAATGCATATATTTCTAAAAATTATGGGAAAAGTATTTTATCTAACAGTTGAATTTCCATCACTGTCATTCATAGTAATTTAAAATGTATTCTTTTTTAAGGCAAAACATCCACCATCTACATTGCCAAGTTATAAGAAATACACAAAACTATCACTATAAAAATTACAGAATAACATCTTATATTTTATGATATTCACATAGCATTAAAATTACTAATAATGCCAGTTTATTACAAGATTAAACTCAGAAAAGATCGATTTTAATTAAAAATTCATTTGAATTGTATACAATTTCTTGCCAAAATGCTAAAAAAAAACCAATGTAGTTTAAGATAAGATAGCAAACATGTAATCCAGAAATAAAGAGGATAATTTCATTTACACAGATGTCACAGAGAAATCTTTTTTAGAAAAGTTATAAATAGCTCACAATATTTCATAGAGTAATTCATTTTTCTTTTCAGAATTTTTAATATTTGGTATAAGAGTCAAGTTTGCTCCTTAAAAATAAAATAGCTGAACAAAGGATATCACTCTTCCAAATACAACTACAGTGATTCAATTTAACAATCTGACATAAGAAAATGTAAGAGATAAGAAATGCTGTCAGACTGTTTTACCTCCCTATCCAATCTTTAAAGTAGGTGTCCTTAACTGAGAATCCATTCACTTCATATTTATAATTCTATGTGTTTTATTATAAGTGGTGTTCCATAGATTTCCTCTGACTGCCAAAGGCGAATTAGAAACAATATGGAAAAGCATCTAGACTGCCCCTGCCTTAGGGGCTTAGGGTGATAAAAAACCCAGATAGCAGTAAAGGCTGGGGCCTTCATTGAAAGAGACAAGAAGAGTACTCTCGTAGCTAAGAATGGAATCAATACATAATATTGGGTTTAGAAGAGAAACAAGATTAATCTTTTGATATGGATTTTCCTATTATTTATACACTGGATGGGATCTCAGGTTGCATATTTCACCTATATTATGCCAGTTAAACCAGTCACTGGGATTTTAAAGGGAACTCATTACTTAATAATAAGTATACAACTATGATACCTTGACTTTAAAAGTTTTAAACCCTAAAAAGTGCTTTCCTCCAACAAATCTATGAGATTATATCCTCAGAACTGAGCACAATATTACACATAGCTTATTAAATGTCTGTTTAATTTAGTCATACTATTAATTCTATATAACAAATGAAGAAACTGAACTTCAGGCTAGTTTACCGAAGGTCACCAAGTTTTAGAGGTAGATACAAACCCAGGTGCCTCCTGACTCCAAAACCAGTATTTTTCCAACGATGTACAATGATTTCACTTAACATTTATTAAATGTCTACTATATACACAGAGCACAATATGAGGGGACAGAAGCAATACGAAATGATAAAGAGTTAGTCCTGGATGTCATGAACCTTACCAACTAACAGGGACACACAATTATAGCACATGGTGAGTACATTTAAGCTTTGTAAATCATTGTTATGAGAGCCTAAAAGGGCTAACTTTCACTGACTTTGGGAGTGGTAAAGGAAGCCTTCATGGGCAAAGTGGCCCTGGGCTTTAAAAAAAATGTAATAGAAGAGAAACTATGGACAATTAATTAAGTCTGGCAGTCTGTAAAAGACAGATTAAAAGGACGGCAATTCTGATTTCCAGAAACCTCAATCATCTGGGATATACTCCAAAACAAATATTCTAAAGCATATAACTTTCACAAAGTCCACTTTATTCAGTCAGAGAACCAACCAACCATATAACTTAAGATTTAGGGCTAAAATGGACCTCAGAAACTATCTCGTACAAACCCCTCATTTTATAGATGAAGAAGCTACAGTTCAGAGAAAATCTGACCTGAGGTGTGTCACAAGTAATAGAATCTACTTCCTCTTAGTAAAAACACAGAAATATTGGTAATCGAAATTTTAAGCCAATTAACTAAAAAAAAGTCACTGACGTGGAACACTTAGGTCTCTGATGAATGAAGTCACATAGAATAATAGTAGCTCATATTCACATAGCATTTTTAGTTTTGTAAAATACTTTATATTAATCATGCTATTTCATTCAAACAACAACCCTGTAAGCTAGATGTTGTTATAACTTGCCTGGGAACATAAGAGTTAATAATAAGTGTCAAAGGAAGGATTTATTTTTTAATTTGTATGTTGGTTACATTAAAATGCCCAGGTATTGCTTTCCCCTCTCCATTCTCTCTGCCCTAGAGAAGGCATCATTTGACCCCACTCCTCCTCAAAAAGTGTACATATAAATTATGTCTTTTGTGTGTCTATCAGTTCTTTCTCTGGAGATGGATATTCATAACTTATTCTTCCAATATTAATTCTGTACCTGTATACATCCTTTCACATTGTGGGAGTTAAGGTTATGGTGTCCTCATGATCTGGAAAATCCATGTAAAATTTTTTTATTTTTGAGTTCTCTTTTGGTAAACTTTAACTTTTTATTTATTTCAATTTTTAAAAAGAAATTGTGTATATGTGTTATTAAAAGATAAAATATGATATTAAATAATATTATAAATATATTTTATGCATTTTTGAATTAGCTAAGTATTTTTCCATTCCATCTGCTGGTCTTCACATGCTGTCTGCAACTTCCACAAAACTGATCCACCTTTACAAGCCAAAAGTTGTAAAACTGCCTATGCTTCGATGTTAGAGGGTGGCAGCCTACATAAGTGCCTTACAAGATAGTAAGAGAACTACAAGATATGGGACTTCTAGTTCAAAGTGATCCTCTGGACTATTTAATACATAACATCAAGCCAGGTGGTTCAATTTACATAAAGAACTTTAACAAAACCTCAGCAACACAACAATCATGGGTTGGACTGTTCACATTAGTTTTAACATCACCTTCCACAATAAAAGTTTTAGAGAAAAGAGTCATGGTTCCATTGCTCCCACATTAAAAAGGTTTCTAGGGTAAAAGAAGTAAGAGATCCATCCAGAAGAAGATGAAGGAGAAAGAGCTGAGAGATTATCATCAGATAGCATGTCTGCAGTCAAAAAGATCAGGGAAGAGGAGAATGGATTAAACAGAGAGGACTGAAGACAGAAGACATCATACCTGAATTTTAGAGGGAGCACAGCAGACTGGACACTGACAAGATAACAAACTTCACATAAAGATCTATGACAGAAAAGGATGACAGACTAGTATGTATTTGGATTGTAAGGATTTGTATCATTTTGCACAAAGCACATGTCTACTACAGACATGCATCAGTACATATTACAACACTGACGTACAAAGAAGACAGAAGATGGGGACAATAGGCAACAACAGAAGAGGAGTATCTGAAGATCTGGTGAGTATGGTTACATCTAACATATACATTTGGGACACAATGATCATAAGCTGTTGCAATATGATTACCAGGTGATAGTATTCATGTAAGATAAATGAATACCTAGATATCATCTTAGAATAAAACACTCTATTGTTTATTCACATTAGTTCTTACCTGGATAGAAAGTATTTGGGACATTCCACTCAGGTAACATCAGGACACATATAGGTCTACATAAATATTTCTTTTTGCTTTTTTAAAAATCTATCAGAGGGTAGAGATCTTCCTGATGCAAAGATGTACATATCTGTAACACTTTGTATATAAAATCCATAATATACTTTGTATACAGAATCTGTACCATAGTTTAACACAGGATAAGTGAGTGTGTAAAAAAATATGTAAAAATGTACATATTGTAAATTTTGTACAGGTTTTGTATATTGCTGTATATTTGATTATAAATAGTTGCAAGCTTGCAAAAGTTAAATTTTTAGAATCTGTATGTATCTGTAAATTTGTACATTTTTCTACATACCTGTAAATGTGTGCATAGTTAAAAGTTACAAGGACAGGATTTTTAGGATAAAACGTTTAGTGTTCAATTTTAGGTAGAGTTTTGATTTTTTAATAAAGTTTTAGCAATGGAAAAGTTTTGCTTTGAATTGTTTTAACTAAGAATTTTAAGATACATTTTGTATAAGTTTTTGCATGGTTAGACAGATAGCTTTGTTTGATGTAAAAGCAGAGGCTACATTGAGTTATTTGTAACTTGATTTTTATAATGTTTAACAGATTGTTATGAGATTTTTAGATAGAATTGTGTTTTGTATTAGCATTACAGTGAAAGGTTGTTATTTTGTTTTGGAACTGTTAGAACTTTACATTTGGCATTTTTTATTTTCTTGTTATATTCTTTTATATGTATGTTGAGTTTCATTATTTTTATTGCAAATGTTTGTATTTTGTTTTGCTTTATGTAATTGCTTATTGTAATTTCTTTTTTCCCTAATTTGTATCCCTAGTGTAAGGTAGATGATAGAGATACGGTAGATAAGTTTAAGGTAAGAACCATTAGTTTTATTTTTAGGTAAGTGGGATAGAATTGGTTTAGAATAAAGGAGGATTTATATAGTGATGAGCATATGACAAATCCAAAGATTTGCTCACGTGCTTAGAGGGTGGAATGTAAGAATAGAGGGATAAGGGAAAATGCAAAAGTTGTCTCTAAAAGGGAAAGAGGAGAATTTAGCCATGAACCCTGGGAAAAGATTCTAGAAGGTGAAGGCACTGAAGAGGAGGGTTTGGGGAGTAAACTGTCACTACACAATTGTCCTGTCTCTGAGTTGGAAGGGAGAATAGCTGCTCCATCATATCCTGTGTAAACTGACTAGTTCAGTGGAGAAACTTGGAGGGTTTGGACTTGAAAGATACCTAGGAAGAGATTTAGGTTTCCCTGCAGTGCTGTAAATAATTTGGCTATGGTAAACCAAAGTATTTAATATCTGGGACTTTGGGTTTAAGCCAACCCCAGGCTTGGGGAAGGACTCAGTCCACTTCTGAGTCCATTCTCACTAGCCCTTTTAGGGACAATTAAGGTTAGTTGATTAAACTAGAATTCTTAGTATAGATAGTTATTCAGATGGTTTTGGGGTTTAGAAAGATCAGAGAGCAGCTGATAAGAAGGGTTTAAGAAGATCAGAAGAGTTTTCTCTTGAGAGAAGTGTAGAAGGTGGGTGGATATAGAGCTCTGTAGAGTCAGGAAGATACTGGATCTTAACTATCAGTTCCCTAACCTTAATAAGCAAAATACTTGTGTTTTCATATAGTCTCAAGGAGTTTGCACTTCACTGGCCCTGAGAAGGTCACTAGGTGAGTTTTTCATCATCAATCCATCTGGATCCTTCTCTATCCACATATCTACTTTTGGAGGTACATTTCTTTTTCAGTTCTACTCAATTTGCTTTTCACCATTTCAGATGGGTCTTTCCACGGTTTTTGGTTTTTTGTTTTAAATTAACCTGCTCGTCATTTCTTGGAGCATAATATCATTCCATCATAATCATATGCCATAACTCAGTGATGGCAAACCTTTTAGAGGGAGGTAGCTGGGTAGCTCGTTGGATTGAGAGCCAGGCCTAGAGACAGGAGGTTCTAGGTTCAAATATGACCTCAGACACTTCCCAGTACTGACTCCAAGACGGAACATAAGGGTTTTAAAAAAAAAAAACCTTTTAGAGATGGCACCAAACCTTGCTCGCACCCCAACTCCAGGACAGAGTGCTGTGCTCCTCCCCTTAATGTATAATTGAAAATCTGTTACCCTAAAAAAAGAACTACATTTCCCAGGAGCCCACTGGCTTTCTGTAATTACATACTTCCTGTAGATAGGGGATATTAGGAGGAGACATGGAAGGTCCCACCTTTTTAGCTCCTGTCCTGAGCTTGGTGGTGGTAAGGCAGGTGTTTGAACTGGCTGATTATCCACGGGCATGTGGTTTTTATTTTGTATCCTCTTTATTCCTTGATTTCTAATGATCATTTAATAAACCTCATAAAATATAATATTTTTATTAGAGATTAATTTTTACAGTTGGCTACCAAAAGGGACCAAAAACTATTTTTTTAAGTTAGTCTAGATACTTTTTTAAGCCACATTTCTCCTGCCAAGGCTTTTTGCCCACCCCATCCCTCCACGTAAACTCCAACTCTCTTTGGAGCTACTGTGTTTTACCTTTTCCTACTTTTTACCTGGTTGCTTGCTCTCCCTACTGGCCGGGCTTGTTTTAGCTGGGCAATTCTTGGCGAAGAAGAGATAAACTGGTTCTCTTGTCCAACTACTTGAGGCCTTGATTCCTTGTTCCTCCTTTGTTCCCCAGTTCTCACTACTGACTCTGGCATTGCTGATACTGCTTCCTCCAGTCCCAGGCCCCTAGTGGCTCTGCTCCTAAAATCAGCCTCCAACCATACCCTGACCCCTACTGCTGTTGCTGATTACTGCCACCAAAAAGCTAAGAGTGAGGGCAGATGGTAAAAAACTGGAGTGTTCTTTCCTTAAGCAACAATTGGCCTCCACGTGGCAGGGTAACTGGGGGGGAGGGAGAGAAAAGGAGAAGGAAGAGCCTCTTCCAAACAGGAAGTTGATTATAAACATGGTGTATTCTATGAAAAATCACTGCATTGCCTATTTCAAACAGCTTCCACCATTCATGAGTGCAATGATCCATATACTTATCTTGCCTGAGATTCAGGGGAGAAATTCATCTCCCTTCAACTCTTTGCCATTTGGGCCTGCCCAGTTTGAGATTCCTAAAACCCATGTTCTCCCTTGCTATGGGAAATTCCACAGTACTGACAAAAGGAATCTGAATGGAAAGAGAAAGAAACTTTAAGAGACTGGAGGTGAAGATTTTAAGCTTTTTCAGATTCCATTGTTTTTATTAAAGTCTCTGTATTTTATTGTATTTTGCTGATTATTTTGTCTAAGATTTAATTTTGTTGTTTTAAGTTCATATATTAATGTATTTGATATTGTTTTGTTACACTGAGTCATTTTAATCTACTGTGTTCTAACTATTAGATATATTCTGTTACCTTTCCCCTATGGCTACTGAACAAAATATTGTAAAAGCCGATGAGGTTTCTTTTTCCCATTTTTCATTTGCTAATTGCCACATAGATGATAGATGGACTCAACCTAACTAATAACCTGTAGAGAATTTAATAAGCTAAGAATTTAATGATGATTCTAAGGGGTCTTCAGAAATAATTTTAATTAACTAGTGGCTTCCGAAAGGATTAGTTTTTTTTTTATATTTATGTTTTAAAGAATGCTTTATTAAAGGTAGAGAAACAAAGAAATGTTCCTACTAAGATGTTTCTATGAAGCAGGAAGCAAAAATTAGATCCTGCACAATTTTACTTCCACCAAAAGAATCTAGATTTCTTGATGATGTTGTTTAAAAATATATTTGCCGGACTTCCGGTTAAGATGGCGGCTTAGAGAAAGCTAAAGTTCAGATCTCCGGAAAACCCTTCCCGACCGATCTCAAACTATAAGCTCCTAAGGCGCCGAAATTCAAAACGATCAACAGCACAGACCCTGGGAACCCTCCTCCTGGACCTGGACCCGGTTCAAAAGGTATGGCTCCCCTCAAAAGCCAGAACCCGAGATCACTGGGACCTCAGGGGTAGGAGCGCAGAGTCCAAGGTTCCAGGAAGCCGCAGCCCGGCCCGGCTCAGAGAGCAGGGTCCTCGGAACAACAACCCTCAGGGCCTTCTATCCCAGTCCCAGTGAAAGTCACTGCCTGGAGCAAGACAGCCTCACGGGCTGGATCCTGCTATCCAAGTCTCAGTGAAAGTCCCTGCCCTCGGAGCTTGGGGAAGCTGCAGCCCATCCCCCCCCGCAGGCCGACGAAACAGCCTCACGGCCAGCGATTCTGAAGGCAACTTCCAGAAAGCAACGTGGTCTGACCCTTCCATTCCAGTTCCAGTGAGGCATATTCAGTTTAACCCAGGGAAAGCTCATAGAACCCACAATTTGCCCAGGACTAAAGCCTCTGAACACCAGACAGAGATAAGAAAAGCTAATCCTCCACATTCAGAGATGGCAAACTCCACAGAAGCAAAGAAGCCCCAAAATACCAAGAAAAATAAGAAGAAAGGGGCGACTTTGGACACATTCTATGGAGCCAAAATACAAAATACAGAGCAGATAGAAGAAGACATACAAGAAAATGCTCCAAAATCTTCCAAAGGAAATGGAAACTCTCCACAAACCCATGAAGAATTTGAATCAGAAACGACCAAAAAGATGGAAGCCTTCTGGGAGGAAAAGTGGGAAATAATGCAAAAGAAATTCACGCATCTACAAAACCAGGTTGACCAAACTGTAAAAGAAAACCAGGCTTTAAAGCAAGAACTAATAAAGCAAAGCCAAAACACCAAGAAATTAGAAGAGAACATAAAATATCTCACCGACAAGGTGATAGATCTGGAAAATAGAGGGAGAAGAGAGAATTTAAGAATAATTGGACTCCCAGAAAAGCCAGAAATAAACACCAAACTGGACATGGTGATACAAGATATAATCAAAGAAAATTACCCAGAGATTCTAGAACAAGGGGGCAACACAGCCACTGACAGAGCTCACAGAACACCTTCTACACTAAACCCACAAAAGACAACTCCCAGGAATGTAATTGCCAAATTCCAAAGCTATCAAACAAAAGAAAAAATCCTACAGGAAGCCAGAAAAAGACAATTTAGATATAAAGGAATGCCAATCAGGGTCACACAAGACCTTGCAAGTTCTACTCTGAATGATCGTAAGGCATGGAACATGATCTTCAGAAAGGCAAGAGAGCTGGGTCTCCAACCAAAAATCAGCTACCCAGCAAAACTGACTATATACTTCCAAGGGAAAGTATGGGCATTCAACAAAATAGAAGACTTCCAACTTTTTGCAAAGAAAAGACCAGAGCTCTGTGGAAAGTTTGATACCGAAAATCAAAGAGCAAGGAATACCTGAAAAGGTAAATATTAAGGAAAGGGGAAAAATGTTATCTTCTTCTTTTACTCAAACTCTCTTCTATAAGGACTACATTTATATCAATCTATGTATACTAATATGTGGGGAAAATGTAATGTATAAATAGGGGGTAAAGAAAGACCAAATAGAATAATCATTCTCACACAAAGATTCACATGGGAAGGGGAAGGGAAGAAAACTCCTATAAGAAGGAGTGGAAGAGAGGGGGGGTGGTTTACTTAAACCTCAATCTCAGGGAAATCAACTCTGAGAGGGAAAAACATCCAGATCCATTGGGATCTTGAATTCTATCTTACCCAACAAGGGTAAGGAGAAGGGAAAACCAAGGGGGGGAGGGGGAGAGGGAGAACAAAAAGGGAGGGAAAGAGAGGGGGGAGGGGGAGGGAAGAAAAAGAGAGGGACTAAAAAGGGAAACATCAAGGGAGGGGACAAGGGGGACTGATTCAAAGTAAATCACTGGACTAAAAGGTAGAGCCGAAGAAGAAAAGGTTAGAATTAGGGAAGGCAATCAAAATGCCAGGGAGTCCACAAATGACAATCATAACTTTGAACGTGAATGGGATGAACTCAACCATAAAACGTAGACGAATAGCAGAATAGATTAGAATCCAAAACCCTACCATATGTTGTCTTCAAGAAACACACATGAGGCGGGTTGACACCCACAAGGTCAGAATTAAAGGATGGAGTAAGACCTTCTGGGCCTCAACTGATAGAAAGAAGGCAGGAGTGGTAATCATGATATCTGATAAAGCCAATGCAAAAATAGACCTGATCAAAAGGGATAGGGAAGGTAATTATATTTTGTTAAAAGGGACTCTAGACAATGAGGAAATATCATTAATCAACATGTATGCACCAAATAATATAGCACCCAAATTTCTAATGGAGAAACTAGGAGAATTGAAGGAAGAAATAGACAATAAAACCATACTAGTGGGAGACATAAACCAACCATTATCAAATTTAGATAAATCAAATCAAAAAATAAATAAGAGGTAAAAGAAGTGAATGAAATCTTAGAAAAATTAGAATTAATAGACATATGGAGAAAAATAAATAGGGATAAAAAGGAATACACCTTCTTCTCAGCACCACATGGCACATTCACAAAAATTGACCATACATTAGGCCATAGAAACATAGCACACAAATGCAAAAAAGCAGAAATAATGAATGCAGCCTTCTCAGATCACAAGGCAATAAAAATAATGATTAGTAATGGTACATGGAAAACCAAATCTAAAACCAATTGGAAATTAAACAATCTGATACTCCAAAACCGTTTAGTTAAAGAAGAAATCATAGAAACAATTAATAATTTCATCGAGGAAAATGACAATGGCGAAACATCCTTTCAAACCTTTTGGGATGCAGCCAAAGCGGTAATCAGAGGTAAATTCATATCCCTGAATGCTTATATTAACAAACAAGGGAGAGCAGAGATCAATCAATTGGAAATGCAATTGAAAAAACTCGAAAGCGATCAAATTAAAAACCCCCAGCAGAAAACCAAATTAGAAATCCTAAAAATTAAGGGAGAAATTAATAAAATCGAAAGTGATAGAACTATTGATTTAATAAATAAGACAAGAAGCTGGTACTTTGAAAAAACAAACAAAATAGACAAAGTACTGGTCAATCTAATTAAAAAAAGGAAGGAAGAAAAGCAAATTCACAGCATTAAAGATGAAAAGGGGGACAGCACCTCCGATGAAGAGGAAATTAAGGCAATCATTAGAAATTACTTTGCCCAATTATATGGCAATAAATACACCAATTTAGGAGAAATGGATGAATATATACAAAAATACAAACTGCCTAGATTAACAGAAGAGGAAATAGAATTCTTAAATAATCCCATATCAGAAACTGAAATCCATCAAGCCATCAAAGAACTTCCTAAGAAAAAATCCCCAGGGCCTGATGGATTCACCTGTGAATTCTATCAAACATTCAGAGAACAGTTAATCCCAATACTATACAAACTATTTGACATAATAAGCAAAGAGGGAGTTCTACCAAACTCCTTTTATGACACAAACATGGTACTGATTCCAAAACCAGGCAGGTCAAAAACAGAGAAAGAAAACTATAGGCCAATCTCCCTAATGAATATAGATGCAAAAATCTTAAATAGGATACTAGCAAAAAGACTCCAGCAAGTGATCAGAAGGATCATTCACAATGATGAAGTAGGATTTATACCAGGGATGCAGGGCTGGTTCAACATTAGGAAAACCATCCACATAATTGACCACATCAACAAGCAAACTAGCAAGAACCACATGATTATCTCAATAGATGCAGAAAAAGCCTTTGATAAAATACAACACCCATTCCTATTAAAAACACTAGAAAGCATAGGAATAGAAGGGTCATTCCTAAAAATAATAAACAGTATATATCTAAAACCAACAGCTAATATCATCTGCAATGGGGATAAACTAGATGCATTCCCAATAAGATCAGGAGTGAAACAAGGATGTCCATTATCACCTCTACTATTTGACATTGTACTAGAAACACTAGCAGTAGCAATTAGAGAAGATAAAGGAATTGAAGGCATCAAAATAGGCAAGGAGGAGACCAAGTTATCACTCTTTGCGGATGACATGATGGTCTACTTAAAGAATCCTAGAGATTCAACCAAAAAGCTAATTGAAATAATCAACAACTTTAGCAAAGTTGCAGGATACAAAATAAACCCACATAAATCATCAGCTTTTCTATATATCTCCAACACAGCTCAGCAGCAAGACCTAGAAAGAGAAATCCCATTCAAAATCACCTTAGACAAAATAAAATACCTAGGAATCTACCTCCCAAGACAAACACAGGAACTATATGAACACAACTACAAAACACTCGCCACACAACTAAAACTAGACTTGAACAAATGGAAAAACATTAACTGCTCATGGATAGGACGAGCCAATATAATAAAAATGACCATCCTACCCAAACTTATTTATCTATTTAGTGCAATACCCATTGAACTACCAAAATACTTCTTCACTGATTTAGAAAAAACCATAACAAAGTTCATTTGGAAGAACAAAAGATCAAGGATATCCAGGGAAATAATGAAAAAAAAAAACACATATGATGGGGGCCTTGCAGTCCCTGACCTAAAACTATATTACAAAGCAGCAGTCATCAAAACAATTTGGTACTGGCTAAGAAACAGAAAGGAAGATCAGTGGAATAGACTGGGGGAAAGCGACCTCAGCAAGACAGTATACGATAAACCCAAAGATCCCAGCTTTTGGGACAAAAATCCACTATTCGATAAAAACTGCTGGGAAAATTGGAAGATAGTGTGGGAGAGACTAGGAATAGATCAACTCCTCACACCCTACACCAAGATAAATTCAAAATGGGTGAGTGACTTAAACATAAAGAAGGAAACCATAAGTAAATTGGGTAAACACAGAATAGTATACATGTCAGACCTTTGGGAGGGGAAAGGCTTTAAAACCAAGCAAGATATAGAAAGAATCACAAAATGTAAAATAAATAATTTTGACTACATCAAACTAAAAAGCTTTTGTACAAACAAAACCAATATAACTAAAATCAGAAGGGAAACAACAAATTGGGAAAAAATCTTCATAGAAACCTCTGACAAAGGTTTAATTACTCATATTTATAATGAGCTAAATCAATTGTACAAAAAATCAAGCCATTCTCCAATTGATAAATGGGCAAGGGAAATGGATAGGCAGTTCTCAGATAAAGAAATCAAAACTATTAATAAGCACATGAAGAAGTGTTCTAAATCTCTTATAATCAGAGAGATGCAAATCAAAACAACTCTGAGGTATCACCTCACACCTAGCAGATTGGCTAACATAACAGCAAAGGAAAGTAATGAATGCTGGAGGGGATGTGGCAAAGTAGGGACATTAATTCATTGCTGGTGGAGCTGTGAACTGATCCAACCATTCTGGAGGGCAATTTGGAACTATGCCCAAAGGGCGACAAAAGAATATCTACCCTTTGACCCAGCCATAGCACTGCTGGGTCTGTACCCCAAAGAGATAATGGACACAAAGACTTGTACAAAAATATTCATAGCTGCGCTCTTTGTGGTGGCCCAAAACTGGAAAACGAGGGGATGCCCATCAATTGGGGAATGGCTGAACAAACTGTGGTATATGTTGGTGATGGAATACTATTGTGCTCAAAGGAATAATAAAGTGGAGAAGTTCCATGGAGACTGGAACAACCTCCAGGAAGTGATGCAGAGCGAGAGGAGCAGAACCAGGAGAGCATTGTACACAGAGACTAATACACTGTGGTATAATCGAACGTAATGGACTTCTCCATTAGTGGCGGTGTAATGTCCCTGAACAACTTGCAGGGATCCAGGAGAAAAAAACACCATTCATAAGCAAAGGATAAACTATGGGAGTGGAAACACCGAGAAAAAGCAACTGCCTGTCTACAGAGGTTGAGGGGACATGACAGAGGAAAGACTCTAAATGAACACTCTAATGCAAATACTATCAACAAACAAATGGGTTCAAATCAAGAAAACATCTAATGCCCAGTGAACTTACGCGTCGGCTATGGGGGGTGGGGGAGAGGAAAAGAAAATGATCTATGTCTTTAACGAATAATGCTTGGAAATGATCAAATAAAATATATTTAAAAATATATATATTTGCCAAGGTTGAAAGATTCACTATGTCCGTAAAAATTGTGACAAATATCCACCAGTTCATAGGATTTTTAATGTCATACCGCAACTGATAGGAAATATGATAGTGAGTTTGTTTGCTATTGTAAGTAACTGTGCTATTGTGAATTTGGTGGACTTTGATACTTTTTGAATGTGCATTACATGCTGTACTACTGTTCTTTATAAAAAAAACTGTTACCTTATGAAAATCATTTGGTTGCACTCACAGTGGATCATGGCCAGGATTGAAGAGGAAATGGATCTCTTTGGGGTAGGGGGTGGGGGTGGGGTAAGAAACCTTTGTATTCTACCTTTCCTTAGCTGACACAGAGTCAATGATTGTAAGCTATATATTTTTAATTTTTAAAACTTTTTTATTATTGTTTTTGCTTGCATGTGCAACATACTATTTCAGTTTTATTTTTTCTTTCCTTTTTGATTTGAAGCACATGTCACCAGTATTGAGATTTTCTTTAACTTTTTTTTTTATTTTGCAGTAACATAAGTTTAAAATATATTTGCTATAACGTCAATACATATGCAAAAAGCTTGAGGCTATAAAAATGATGCCACTGATTGTTTAAGAAAAATTATGGGACTTTGCTTAATGATTCTGTCTGATTTCAGGACAAAAGAATACAAAAAGGGCCATTGCACAGTGCCAAAGAAGCACAAAGCTAAAATGTTTAGTGCCAATCCAGCACAAAGTGAAATAGACCAACCAATCCCAATGTGAATGATGAAAATTTGGAGCCAAGTCAAGAGGACTTGAACTTGTTTGGGGTTTGAGGTTGTGGCTGTTTAACATGTGTTAAAGGCAGGTCTTCCTTGTCCCACATTTTACCAAGTATCTCAAATTTGGCTCCTACCTGGCTCCTATAATCTAGTCCCTTTTCTGTCTTTCATGGTGTGGCAAACTTTCTATAGTCCTGGCTACAGACTGGGTAAATGCATGATTGCTTAAATCACTTTAATTGGGCCCTGATTCAAGGACCTGTTATAGATTTAGTTTTCCTTTACTTTAAATTTTTACATAAGACTTTGATAGTCAATATTTCATCCAGAAATTATCTTTTTCTGTTTGGATTTTTTTTATGTTTTTGATTTCTCTTGCCAATTGATTCATATACCCCATAACTCAACAATGCATCCCTAAGTGATCCCTGGGTTTTTCAACACCCTCTTCAGGGAAGGGGGGGGGGGTAATAGGATGTATTATTATTATTATTATAAATTGCAAAGTTTAAATTCTTTTTGAGAGTAATTTTAGGATAAGAAACATGCTAACTCTCCAAATCCAAAAAGTAAACTATTTGGAGAAAACCCCATTAAGATGCCTGCACAGACCACACATTGTACCATTAGATCCAGAATGAACTTTGGGATGTGGTAATTTGAACTGTGTGGGGTTGAATACATTTGTTTGCATGTGTACTTTTACGCCAAAGGGGATTGCCCCCTAACTGGCTTTTTGTCAATGTGGCTAGCAATAATTGGTTTTGTTCTCTTTCCCATTTATCCCCAAATTGTTGTAATTTCAAAGTTGGTTATGTTTACAAGATCCATTAGAGAGACCAGTCTCTCACGGATCTCAGGGAGGTATATATAACTGAAAATCTGTTGCCCTAAAAAAAGAACTACAGTTCCCAGGAGCCCACTGGCTTCTTGTCATTACATACTTCCTGTAGAGAAGGGATATAAGGTGGGGAAGTGGAAGGTCCCTCCTCTTTACTTCCTGTCCCAAGCTTGGTAAGGTAAGTAAGGATGGTGTTTGAACTGGCTGATCAGCCATGAGTATGCGGTTTTTATTTTGTATCCTCTTTATTCCTTGATTTCTAATGCTAATTTAATAAACCTCATAAAATATAATATTTTATTGGAGATTAATTTTTACATAACCCTTATGAAGGGACAAAGTGCTTCCATTGGGCTAGAGGGTAGGTGATGTGAAAAAAATGTGCTCAGGCACAGTGGAGGGGGAAAGAGAGCAGCTCTACCCAAGTCCCTCTGCCTTTCTAATAACAAACTCTTGGGGTGGAGGTGTGGGCGAGTGCCTAAAGAGAGTGTTCTGCATGCCAACTTTGGCACCCATGACATGTTTGCCACTACTGCCATAACTTGCTCTGTTATCTCCCAAATGATGTGGATCCTCGAGATTTTGAGTTCTTTGCCACCACAAAGAGAGCTGCTATAAACATTGTAGAATATATAGTTTTCTTTCCTTTTTCTCTGATCACCTTGGGAAACACATCCAATAATGATAGGACTGAGTTGAAGTATATATATAGTTTTATATCTCTCTGGGGCATAATTCCAGATTGCTCTCTAAAAATGACTAGATCACTTAATAGTTCCACCAACATTGTATCAGTGTCTCCATTTTTCCAATGTTCCCTGAACATTTGTCATTTTGCCTTTTTATTATTTTAGCCAATCTGACAGGTTTTGATATTTCAGAATTGTTTCAATTTATATCTCTAATGAGTAATGATTTAGAGTATTTTTATATGCCTACATATGGTTTTAATTTCATAAAAAAACTACCTATTAATATCTTTTGACCATTTATTAATTAGGGAATGGTTCCTGGTCTTAAATTTTTGGAAAAAACTTTCTATATATTTTAAATATGAGACCTATATCTGAGAAACTGCCTGTAAAATTTTATCCTCAATTTTCTGCTTTCCTTCTAATCCTGACTATATTCGTTTTACTTGTATAAAACCTTGTTAATTTAATGTAATCACAACTATCCATTTTATATTTCACAATTCTATCTTTCTTTTATCAATGAATTCCTCTTCTTTCCATAATATAGAATATTATGTTAGTAGGTAATATGTTCTCTGTTCTTTTAATTTGCTTATATCTCCCTTTATGACTAGGTCATATATTAACAGAGACACGATAAACACAGATCTTACTTCCACTATACCCTGCTGCCTTGGTGTGTATGTATAAATAAATAAATAAACAAATAAATGAATGAATTAATGAATGAATAAATAAATGAATAAATACACACACACACATACATAATCTGTATAATAAATTTTAGTACCTAAAGCAAATTACTCAAAATGTGAATAAAGATGAATTACAGCACTGGAATGCATTTAGTGACTTGTTTTTATTAGAAATTAAAGAAAAGATTTTGAACAATTAAAACTTTTTCTGTAGGTTTAAAAAGAATGCTTTTTCCCTCAAGATTAATTCTAAAGTATGCAATATTTGAGAAATTTTTAAAAAGCAAAAGGAAACTTATTTTTCTTTGCAATTCTATAAAAAGTAGAATTACAAAAGGTACAAAATACTGCATTTTAAGTTTCTCTCACTTATCTAGCCCCCCCCCAATATTCTATATTTATTTTGTAATTACTTCTTATTTTTATATACATATGCCATTTCTCCCCAATTAAAATAAGTTTCTTGAAGGCAGGGGCCATTTCATATTTTGCCTCCATAAACTGTCTTCTACATTACAGTGTCTGGCTTGCTCAATCAATGCATGAATAAATTTAAAGTCTATATGCCTTTGGATAGATTTTCTTCTTCTTCTCCAGGAGTTCTACCTTGGTGATTTCGTCTGCCACCATGGATTCAAGAATCACATATGACCATCAAATTTATTCTGTCCTAGTGTCTCTCCTAAACTCCAGGACTACAATGCCAGCTGCTTGTTGGACAACTCTAAACAGACATCCTACAAACATCAATATTTCTATATAACCTAAACTGACTGCATCGTCTATCCTAAACCCATACCTCCATTTCTATTCCAATAAAGGCATCAAACTTTTCTTAGGAATTCAAGTTTGTAATGTTGGAGGCTTTATTAATTCTTCTGTTTCCCTCACCATTCCCCATTATCTATTCAGTTTCCAAATTTTGACATATCTTCCTTTACTAATTTCTCACAGCCAACTCCTTCTCTTCATAATGCCAAACACTCTAGTTTTAGACTCTGTGTGTATTACTGAAATAGCTTTGTTTACTAATTAGTCTTTCTCCAGTCTATTCCCTCTTCAAACCATCCATTATCTAGATCTTCCCAAGACAGAAATTCCATTACCAATAAGATAAAATACAAACTTCTAAGCTTACATTTCAGGAACTCCACAATCCAGCTCTGCCCTATCCTTACATTTTGCTTCATGTCACCCACCTTCACATACTGCATATTCCATTTTAACTGAACTAGTTCTACTCTTAATATACCATTTCCTCCTTAATATACCATGTCTATGCATTCACATGTGCTATTCTCCAAGTCTGAAATGCAAATCCTCATCTTTGGGTTTCAGAATCCTTATCTTACTTCAAGGCTCAAATCAGGTACCAACTCTCTGTGGGTTTCTTGATGCCTGAGATAAAAAGAGTTCTCTCCCTTCTCAAATATTCCTAGAGCAATTTGCCTGGCTTATTATTTTCCCATATTTCTTACCTAGCATAGCAACAATGACTAGTGTTTGCATAGTCCTTTACAGACTGCAAAAAACTGTACATATGATCTTATTTAAACTTCATAACAATCCAATGAGGTTCAGGTTTACTTGTGTACAATTCATATTTCTTCAAAGAAGGGACTTTTATTTCTGTCTTTGAATTGCCAATATCTACTACAATGCCTCAATATTTTAGAGGTTTTGAACATTTTTTGCTAAATTTAACTGAATCTACACAAAACAATAATAAAACAATATACTGAAATTTTTTAAATCAAAACAAGATAACTTCCAAAAATAATTTTTTAATTTTTAACTCTTTTCAACAAATATTAATGCATTTTTATCATTTGTTGATAAGTCCATATAATATAGAATTGAAAAGGGACATTAAGAGTCATCTAGTCTAAACCTTTCATTGTACAGATGAGGATATTGAGGCCCAGAGTGATTAGAAGACTTATTTCAGTTGCGCAGTAGTAAGTGGCAGGGCTGGGATTCAAAGTCTGGCCACCTGATTCCAAATTTCCATGACAATACCCTATCCCTCTAATGTGAACTCATATTCTCAAGATGATATGACTTGAAAAAAAATGGTTTTTCAAAGGTATTTCTCAAACAAGATTTGTACTATTTAACCCATACCTGCTGATGACATATTGAACAAGAAAATTGTAACATTAACTGTGTTCTAGTATATCTATATTTATTTTGTTAAATATTTCTCAAATATATCTTAATGTTTCTAGCAAGTGTCCAAGTTTGACCCCCTATGCTATATCATGTTTCATATCTCTTACCATGAATAGGTACTAAAATTGGAAAATAAGAGAATATAAGTCTTAGATTGTGTAGGAGGAAAACTGAGTTGGAGTGAATGTTAAAACTGCAATTACTTTCAGTAATTCTAATCTGCCTGCTAATTTTTTCATACTATTTTAAAATATATTTTATTTTTTTTATTTTAATTTTTAATTTATTGTATTTTTAAATATTTTTAATTTTTAATATAAATTAATTAATATAAATTTAAAAATTAAATTTAATTTATTTATATATTTTAAAATATATAATCTTGGTGATTATTCCCATGATCTCATAAGACTCAAAATTAGGTGATTCAGAGGGTAATGGAAAATTACCTGGTAAGTGTATATAAACCAGGACTTATTAACAAAGATGATTTGTATATCACAAAGTGCATAAAAGAACATATTTCTTTATACTTATTGGATTATCTGTAAGGTTCCTTCCAACTCTAATATTCTTTACTCTAGGAATGACCAGAAAAGGAGGATGGGTAGAATAAAGGACAAAAGATAAAAACTTAAAATGCTGCATTAGAATATAGAAAATATTAAAGAACCAGAGGAAGGTCTCCCACACACTATGTGTAGAACCTCTACAGATAATTTACACAGGGACAAATAGGAAAATATGGACAATGAAAAGATTTCTCTTCTGCAACAGAAAAAAAGGATGAAATAAAAAATCAGCTTAATATGACTGAATCTTAATGTTATAAGGCCTCTAAACCCTTCCTTATGTGTTATCTCCCCTAATTTGAATGATGGATTCTTGAGAACAAGGACTGTCTTGCTTTTCTATTTTCAGTCTCATTGCTTAGCACAGCACTAAGTGGATAGCAGACACTATCAATAAATATTTTTTCCATTCCATTCCACCTTAGTGGCCATTTAGTCTATCCTACACCCCACAGTAAAATACATTCACATACCTACCAATGTGTGAACCCATTTACCTCCTTTTATAATTATAATAGTATTAGAATTTATAATTATAACACAAATAATATAGTTTGCTTTATATGAATTATGAACATTAGCTAAGAAAAATACAGCTTAGGGTGGTATCAAATCTTGCTGACAGGCATTTTGACCGTAAGCCTGTAACCCAAAAGCCCACCACACCTCTTTCTATGTGATAAGACAGTCAAGAGGGAGGTAGAGAGCTGCTCTTGGGTGCAATATCAGTCATCCAACTGCTGACTTCTAGTATTAAACCATAATTGTCAGCAGAAAACAATTAGATCATGACCCTCATTGTAGAAGTTTTATTTGTAAAGGTCATCCATTATAATAAACATGAAGATACCTTCCATAGAGATTATTTTTGTACTTTTCAGCTTAGTCAGCATTAGCATCATTAACAAATGCTCAGGTGCACTTAGCAGATTGGCTAACATGACAGCAAAGGAAAGCAGTGAATGCTGGAGGGGATGTGGCAAAGTAGGGATATTAATTCATTGCTGGTGGGGTTGTGAATTGATCCAACCATTCTGGAGGGCAATTTGGAACTATGCCCAAAGGGCCCTAAAAGACTGTCTGCCCTTTGATCCAGCCATAGCACTGCTGGGTTTGTACCCCAAAGAGATAATAAGGAAAAAGACTTGTACAAGAATATTCATAGCTGTGCTCTTTGTGGTGGCCAAAAACTGGAAAATGAGGGGATGCCCTTCAATTAGAGAAAGGCTGAACAAATTGTGGTATATGTTGGTGATGGAATACTATTGTGCTAAAAGGAATAATAAAGTGGAGGAATTCCATGGAGACTGGAACAACCTCCAGGAAGTGATGCAGAGTGAAAGGAGCAGAACCAGGAAAACACTGTACACAGAGACTGATACACTATGGTACAATCGAACCTAATGGAATTCTCCATTAGTGTCAATGTAATGTCCCTGAACAATCTGCAGGGATCTAGGAGAAAAAACACTATCCACAAGCAGAGGACAAAATGAGGGAGTAAAAACACCTAGAAAAAGCAACTGCATGACTACAGGGGTTAAGGGGACATGTCTGAGGAGAGACTCTAAATGAACACTCTAATGCAAATACCAACAACATGGAAATGGGTTCGAATCAAGAATACATGTGAAACCCAGTGGAATCGTGCATCGGCTATGGGGGGAGGGTGGGAGGAAAAGAAAATGATCTTTGTCTCCAATGAATAATGTTTTTAAATGGCCAAATAAAATATTGTTTTAAAAAAATGCCCATGTGAAAAATTTTACATCCATTCTTTTTTAAATTTTGATTGTATTTTCTTTCACTGTGTCATCAGATTTCTTTGCATTTAAAAAAAAAAAAGGCTATCTCCTAAGGCTGAAGGTCTTTGGTCTTGATATTGACCAGAGTCCAGATTTATTGTGAAACTGGCCATCTCTCAATAAACCTAAAAGTTTGAAGACTGTGTTGATATGATAAATTTTCATCACACCAAGAAATGGTCATTCTACTTATGCTTGGAAACCATGGCTGAGAGTGAACCTTCTGAAAAAAAGTCTATTCCATTGTTAATTTCTACCCATTGTTGCAGTTTCATTGTTTGTCAATTCTGGGACTTCTGGGACTAAAGAAATTTTTATTTCCTCTTCCACATGATAGCCTTTAAAATACCTGAAGGACAGTTATTATGCTCCACCCCACCCTCAGTCTTCTCTTCTTCAGCCTAAACACCCTCATTATCTTCAAATGATTCTCATATAACTTGGACTCATGGCCTTTTTCTGTGGAAATACTCCAGTTTATCAATAGGCTTCTTAAACCATGAGGCTGAAAATTGAACAGAATATTCCAGGTGAAATTAATTTTAAAAACTGCTTCCTTACTCTCAGAAGCTATTTCTTTCTTAAGGTAGCTCACAATTGCATTGGCTTTTCTAAATTTACGTCCAAACATAGACTCATATTGAGCTTGCAGTCAATTAAAACCATGAGATTTTTTCAAAATCAACTATTATCTAACAATGTTTCTTCTATATTATGATCCCTACTGAATTTCATCTTAATATAATCTGCCTAATTCTGTGGCCTGTCAGGATCCTTTTTGATCCTGACTATCATTCATTGTATTAGTTATCCCTCTCAGTTTGATGTCATCTAAAAGGTAATGAGGACATACTTTAGCCTTTATCTGAATCATTGATAAAATTATTCAATAAGCATGGGGACAAGCAAAGAC
The DNA here is from genome assembly GCF_027887165.1 of Monodelphis domestica. Lineage (NCBI taxonomy): Eukaryota > Metazoa > Chordata > Mammalia > Didelphimorphia > Didelphidae > Monodelphis > Monodelphis domestica. The sequence goes on along the minus strand of NC_077228.1, from coordinate 321,058,869 downwards.
CCCTAGGTTATCCACTGAAGATGTCCTGCTACAACTAAAAATTAACCATTTTTTAAATTTAAATTTTATTTTTTCCTAAATTACATGTAAAAAGCTTCTAACGTTTTAAAAAGAATTGTAAGACTCCAATTCTTTCCCTTTCTCTTTTCACCATCCCCTTTGCCTCCACCCCAAGATGATAAGCAGTTTTACATTGATGTTACATATACAATCATAGAAAACATTTTTCCATACTACTACTTTTGTGGAAGGAACCCGAACAAAAAAAAAATTAAGAAAGTAAAAATAGTTTCCTTTGGTCTAGATGCAGACTATATCAGTTCCTTTTCTGGAAGTAGATGACTTTTTTTTTTTTAATCATTCGTCCTTTGGATTTGTTTGCACTAGATCATTGTGTTGTTGAGAATTGCTAACTCATTCACAACTGTTCATTGTACAATATTCCTATCATTGTGTACAATGTTCTCCTGGTACTGCTAATTTCACTCTGCTTCAGGTTCATAAAAGCATTTCCAGGGTTTTCTAAGTTCCTCCAACTTGTCAACTTACAGCACAATAGTATTCCATTACAATCATATACTTACTCAGCCATGCCCTAATTGATGAGTATCCCCTCACTTTCCAAATTTTTGCCCCCTAAGAAAGAGTTGCTTTTAAATATTTTTGTACATCTAGGTCCCTCTTCCACCCTTTTTAAAAAAATCTGTTTGAGATATAAACTCAGTTAAGGTATCTCTGGGCTACAGGGTTTTATAGCCCTTTGGGCATAGGTCCAAATGTCTGAATCAGTTCACAATTCCTAAATGTCTGAACCAGTTCACAATTCCCCCAAAAATGTATTTGTGTTCCAACTTTCCCACATCCCCTCCAAGTTTTGTCATTTTCCTTTTGTCATAATAGCCATATGACAGGTGTGGGATGGTACTGCAGAGTTGTTTTAATTTGCATTCTCTATTTAATAGTGATTGAGTCCTTTTTGCCTGAATCTGAGAAATACTTGTTCATGTCTTTTGACAATCTGTCAACTGGGGCACTGATTTCTGTTTTTATACATTCAACTTTTTGAGAGAGACTTATAAAAATTTTTTATACCATTCTTATTGCTGTATATTATTCTCAATCCTGTTTCCCACATTTAGCTTCTGACCACATCCTCCAATTTGCCCTATTCTTTCTATTAGCCCCACACCTCTTCTCTAATCCTCTTCCTCCTCTCCTACTTTCTGTAGAGTAAGATAGATTTCTATTCCAAACTGATTGTATATGTTCATCCCTCACTGAGTCAATTCCAATGAAAAGTAAGGTTCACACTCTGCCCTTCCAACCTCCCCATCCTCCTCTTCACTGTAAAAGCTCTTTTATGCATCTTTTATTTGCAACAATTTATCCCATTCTATTTTCCCCTTCCCTTCCCCTCAATGCATTCCTCTTTCTCATGTCTTAATTTTTTTTTTAGATATTTTCCCATCATATTCAACTCAAACTTTTGGCCTCTGTCTATGTATACTGTTTTTAACACCCCTAATAGTAATAAAGTTCTTAGAGGTTAGAAGAATCATCTTCCCATGACGGTATGCAAATAATTTAACTTTATGGAATGTCTTTTGATTTCTCTTTCCCCATTTACTTTTTATGCTTCTCTTGGGTCTTATATTTTAGAGTCAAGTTTCCCATATAGTTCTGGTCACATACCAGGAATGTTTTAAAGTCCTCTGGTTCATTGAATATCCATTTTTTCCCCTGAAGGATTATACTGTTTTGCTGGTTAAGAGGTTCTTGGTTGAAGTCCTAGTTCATTTGCCCTCTAAAGAATCCTATTTCAGGCTTTTCAATACTTTAATGTATAATCTATTAAATCTTATGTTATTCTGATTGTGGAACCACAATATGTGAATTGCTTTTTTTTTTTGGATACTTATAATATTTTTCCTTGACCTGGAAGTTCTAGAATTTGTATAAAATATTCCTGGGAGTTATATTTTTGAAATGTCTTTCAGGAGGCAATCAGTGAATTCTTTCTATTTTTATTTTACTCTCTGGTTCTAGAATATCAGGGCAGTTTTTCTTGATAATTTCTTTTAAGATGATATATAAGTTCTCTTTTTTTTCCCCACATGGTTTTCAGGTAGTCTAATAATTCTTAGATTATCTCTCCTGGATTTACTTTCTAGGCCAATTGTTTTTCCAATATTTTGTATTTTCTTCAATTTTTTCATTCTTTTGACTTTGATTGTTTCTGGATGTTTCACAGAGTTACTAGCTTCCACTTGCCTGATTCTAATTTTACAGCATGATTTCTTTGAGTGAGCTTTTGAATCTTTCCATTTCCATTTGACAATTCTACTTCTTAAAGAGGTCTTTTCTCTTCAGTCCATGTTTGTACTTCTTTTTCCTTAGGGACAATTCTGCTTTTTAAGAAGTTCTTTTCACTTGATTTTTGCACCTCTTTTACCAATTGTCTTACTCTGTTTTTGAGTTTCTCCATTAAATCTTTTTCAGCTTGGAAACAATTCCTGTTTTCCTTGACAGCTTTGGATGAAGCAGTATCAACTTTGTTGTCTCCTGAGTTTGTGTTTAGATCTTCCCTGTCACCAAAACAACTTCTAATGTTGAGTTTCTTTTTCTGCTATTTGCTCATTTTACAGTCTTTTTCTTTTATTTATTTTTTAAAGTTAACGTTGAACTCTGTATCTGTGGTGAAGGGACTCATCTTCCAAGCTTCAGATTCTTTGTCTAACTGCCTTTATAGCTAGCTCTGGGAATCTAGAAGTTTTTAGTTCTTACAAATAAAATGTAAGCAGAGATGTGTTATATACTCTCCCAGTCCGGTCCCAAGCACTCTTTTCTCCCTTGTAATTGTGACCAGGGTCCCCTGCTGACCTGTGGCCATAAGCACTTGTGTGTACTAGTGCTCCTTCTCACCCTCAGACTGAATTTCAAGACTAAAACTTACTTCTGCATATGGGTAATGCAACAAGAGTCTTGTACCCAGCAAAGGGATTCCTGTAATCTCCTTCTGAGGAGTTGTTCAACAGTCCCTTACCATCTGTAGCTGAGAGCTCCAGAAGTTTTAGCTGCTTATTCCGCTATCTCCAAGGCCTGTTGCCATGGCGGGGCCTGAGACTTGGTATGCGGCTTTGTACTCCATTTCCACGCTAGTGCAGTAGATATTTTAGGCTAGCCTTATAAGTTATTTTGGGTTGAAAAATCATTTCTTTTTGTTGGCTGTGCGGCTCCAGAATTTGTTTTGAGGCACTATATCATAGTTTTTAGAGGGTAATTTGGTGGAGATTAGGTGAGTCTATGTACCTTTTCTGCCATTTTGTCTCCACCCATATTTAACCATTACCACCTACTCTTTGAGTTGGCCAGCATCCATCTGTATTATTGTAGAATCTATACCTCTCCATCTTCTCCACAAAAATAAAACAGGATATTGTATCAAAGGCTTTGAAGAAATCAAGGTAAACCGAATACATAACAACTCTTCTCGTGCACTTGAGGATTTTTTTGTTTGTTTGTTTTTAAATAAAAACCTTTACCTGCCGTCACATAATCAACACTGTGTATTGGTTCCACGGCAGAAGAATGGTAAGGGCTAGGCAATGGGGGTCAAGTGACTTGCTCAGGGTCACACAGCTAGGAAGTGTCTGAGGTCACATTTGAAACCAGGACCTCTTGTCTCTAGGCCTGGCTCTCAATCTCCTCAGTCACCTAGCTGCACCCTTCTCTTGTACTTGAATAGTTATTCTGTCAAAAAAGGAACTGAAGATACTCTGGCATGATTTGCTCCTGATGGAGACAAAATGGCTCTTTGTAATCATCATGTCTCCATCTAAATGTTCAACAATTATCTACTTAAGAATCCATTCTATAATGTCTGCAAGAATCAAATTCAAGCTCAATTATGGTTTGTTAGATTCTGTTCTCCCCCTCCTTTTTTTTAAGGAATTGGGACACCTGTTCTCTCTTCCAAAGAGATCTGGGTATGTTTGGAGACTGTAAGAAATGAAACAGCAGTTTTGGAGACTGTAAGAAATGAAAAAGCAGACAAATTAGAAATTAAGGACAGAGTGGGGAAGGAAAATTGAAGTAGAAGCCTCCAGAGAGAAAAGAGGTATACAGTGAAGGTTTGGCCTTAGCAAAGATAACAGTCACCTTGTTGTCAAAAGTTAGAGAAAAAGGAAAAGAAGCAGTGGAAGGGAAGATAAGGAGTTTCAAATTATAGATTAATGAGGAAGAGATAGCTTATGACAGGTTGTCTTTATTTTCTCAACTAATTTAAATAGTCTGCATACATCCATTTGCATCAAGGTCTAAAAGAGAGACATGCAAATGGGACACAAAAAAAAACTGAATAAGAGAAAGAAAGATGACTTTATATTTCAGAAAATGTGTAGTGTTTTAATGATATCAACTTGCTAACTCCCCAAAACACATATCATTTCATTACTGACATTCTTCTATTGATAGTATATGGCTAAAAATCCCTGTCTGGACTGGACAAGCTTTTACTACAACTACTACTGCATTTTCAAATAAGGAAACTAAGGCTCAGAGAGGTTCATAGGGTAGGTACTTAGTAAGTACTTATTAAACTAAGTAAAAAATTCTCATTCTATTTTTTTACTTCGATGGAATAAGTCTCTTACTAAATATAAAAGACATAAATAAAAAATATGATTTTAATCCAATGAATAAGAAGAATCCCATCTGCATAAACTAATAAGAACATTTTAAGGACATGACAAAATTATTTTTCTCTAAATCTTCAATAAAATTTATTAAACACCCAAAACATCCTTCTTTAGGATTTAACAATATTTCAGACAATTAAAAAAATTATTCCCCTTTAAGCTTTAAAACAGCATGAATATTATAATAAAGGATAGCATTTTTCAAATTCTTGACCCTTACATAATCATTCAACAAACTTTAGGGCTTGTACAACATCATATGCAGATAACTTGACAAATACCAAAGAAAAAAGTAACATGTGTGATCAAGAAAAAAATCCTGAAATAGTTTTGAAGGCTGTTAAATATATAAAAAAAGGGCATCTGAAATCCAAATATACTCAAATATTCTATTCAAATGAGTTTGTCAGTAATTTGAAGGAACTTTCTAAAGATGCAGATCAAATCCCATTCAAGCTTCACTATCATGGGAATTCTGTCCATGATATCTGAAAATTGTTTTTACTGCAAAGGTGCTACCTAAACACCCTTTCACAAGGGAGGACACCAGTGGAGGACTTTAAATAACCATCTGTCATCTCTGGCTTTTGCCACATGAAACTGACCCATCTTCTGTCATATAATTCCTTGATGAGGCTTTCTTTATTCTTTTTCTTCTATGGAATTCTCTATTAGTATGTGTTACAAGATGCTCACACTCACTCATCATAAAGCTCTCTGGCACTACCTCTGGGATATTCACCATTAGCTGTTGAGAGGAAGCAGTACTGACATATAGTAAAATCAGTTAAAAAATGGTTCTAGAAATATACCAGCTGGGCTTACAAAAGGTGGTCTATTACATTACATTTATGGTTTCACTCCTTTAGACTTTGGGCTAAAATTTACTGTAAGCTACCTTCTACAAATCTCCTTTTGGGGTAATTTTTTTTCTTGCTTCTGGAATAGTCAAGTTCAATTAAAAGACCAAAAAGATGACTCACTCCTAGATAACTGTTCCACAACAGTTACTGGGGTATTCTGAAGAGCAAAATAATGATGGCTGAATTCTTTCATAAGAATGAGTCTATTTCACAGCCAAATTAGAGTTAAAAAGGGCTTCTGTAGTTTTAATTTTTGTTTTCACTTTTAGTAACACTTGTTTTCCCACGTAGCTGAAAAAAGAAAATTCAATATGCCTACAAAACTGGGACAAAAAAAAAATATATATATATATATTTCTCAACATTAATTGGTTCACCATTGGAGGACTTAAACCTAAACTAAAAATGTTACCTTACAACGGCAATTAGCTTTAAATTGTAATTAACTGAGAAGAAAAATTCATCAAGAAATTAAACAAGGCAAAAAGGTGAGTGTGATATTTTAAAATACTATAATACCGTAACTATTAAAAATTACGAGATTCAGGTAATTCTTAGACAATGAGAACAATCTTGGCTTTTGGGTATTCCAATCAAAATAATCCCCCACCTCCCCAGCTCTTTTTAATTCGCTTTGAGCAGTTTTAAGATATAAAATGGGTTTTTCATCTACCTACTCCATAGTTTTAATTACTATTTTCATCAAAGAAAACAAAGAGAAAGTTCAAGTCAACTATACAGAGTCAAGCAAATATACATATAAGCACACACAAGGACATACATTTCATATTTCAGTTTTGGACATTAAAAATTAGAAAAAGAGAAACATTCCAATATTCATAAAGCTGGTTATAACCCACAAAGAAAGATCCAGAATCTGAACTTTTGTTCACTCAAAAATAATTTTGTTTATGATAAATTATTAAAAAAGGCAGAAGACACAATGGATAAAGAGCTGACCTTGAAACCAAAAAAATCTGTGTCCCAGTCTTGCTTCTGGTACATGGCTACAGGTCTGTGGGCAAGCACTTAACTTCTCAGTGCACTAAACAATTCTCTAAAGAATTCTACCTTACTCTGTCTGCCATGTTGGCTCCGTCACCCTCTAAAAAATTCTAGAAAATGTGCTGATCTGCATTGGTAGAAGTTGTCTTCTCACTTTGGAATTTTCTATACCAGTGAAATCACAATCTAGTCCCTATCTTCAATCCTAAGAAATTATTATGAGATAATGCTACCAAGAGGATATAAAGTTAGCCATCATAAGAAGAGCTCAAGGTTCAAGTCTTGCCTCTGACATATATAATAAGGCAAGTTAGATGGCATCATGGATAAAAAGTCTGCTGGACTTAGAATTACAAAGACTTTAAGTTCAAGTTCAGTTTCAGACATTTAACTGCAGGACCTTGGGCAATAAATTTTTCCTCTGTCCACTTCTATTTTGTCTTCTTTAAAAAACCTGCCTCCCATGTTTTTGAGGATATAATAAGATAATATCTGTAAAGTCAAAATACTGCAAATATCTGTTGTTGTGGTGGTGGTTGTCAACTTCTTTGTGCCCCAAGTAAACTCTCTAAGACTCTAAAAGTTGCTGAGAAGGGCCAGAAAGTATTTACAGAGCTTTCTGAATGGGAAATTCCCTATACCAAGGAATTACAAATCTGATTCAAAATACAAAAATAAAATTATCTAAACACAAAAGGATAAAACTTCATAACAAAATCTTAGCCTAAATTTCTCAAACTAAAATTAATTATTTATCAAATTATCTACAAAGCCTCTAGTCAACATTCTAGGGCATAAAGTTTATGCCTCAGCCTTCTCTGTCTAGCTACCAGAATTCACTGCCAGCTTTTATTTGTTATAATACCATCTGCTATAACACCATATAATTCTTTGGTTTTTTTAAATACAGTTTCTAAAAAAACAGTGACTTTTTTGGTAATGATCACCTTAATCTTTTTACAATTTCCCCCCCCACAACTCCATATACTACTACACTAAATCTCCTTTAATTAATTATTAAATATGTTCTTTCAATATGCCACTAGGGCACTATACTACTGCCTCATTGTGGCAAGACAAGTGACACTGCACTTTTTAATGTGGTCCAGGAATAGACTATTTGTTTATCATATCTGAAAAACAGACTTAAAAAATCTAGAAAAGCTCCTCACAGGAGGCTGGCCAAATAATAAATTTTTCAGAGATGGCAACTTATAAAATACAGATAAGTAGTATTTATTTAATGGAAGGCATACCCACACCAAAGGATCTTTCTAAATACATTTTTTAAAATCAACAATATACATCACTTTCCATTCTCAAGCTATTTCTCATTTGCTAAATCGCATTAACAGTGTATAAGAAGTAAAAATGGACTCCCAAGATCAATTCTTTTTTACATCCATCAATACAAAACTTCAATTTGGCTATTCAGTCTTTCATTTTAGCATATGAGACACAATAATACAAACATAAAAATTAAGTATTTAGTAGAGAAGAAGAAATAAGGAAAATACTTACATTGGTAACAGTCACTGCATTTTTGTCATAATATTTCTTTTTTTCATATTTGTCCCTGATGAAAAATTCCACCGCTCTGAAAACAACTTAAGGAAAAAAAAATTAAGTAACAATGTCTGCTTTCTTTTTGACCCATTTTCTTAACTCACATTTTACTAAATGCCTAGACATTCATCCATAATAGGAATTTCCCACTCCCAATTCTGTTCCTTTTTTAATACTCTGATATTTAGAATGCACTTTCTTCTCCTTAACACTCCTCTGCAATGAGAAATTATTTCCTTTTGAAAGATTTTCCTAATCAACAAAAATCTTTGAACCTAACACCCATGAGAAATGTTTTAGCCCATAACATACAACATAAAAAAGGAACACTAGAGAGAATATTAAGCATATTTAGCCTTTTATTTTGTTTCTCAATGTAATGTCATTCAATGTGTCAAATATCCCTGAATATTAATATAGTCATGGGCAATTACCTTGCTTGCTAGGTTGGGAAATGAGAAAGGAAAGCAACAGGAATTAAGTCAGTGTTGCTTTCTTTCATTTGTGTCAGCATGGTTGAACTTAATTTAAATGGAATATCCTGTGTAAGTGATCTGCCCCAGTTGTTAATATCTCACCCACATACTCACCTTGTATTAATTTTGTATATTTTGTATTTAAATATAAGTATACATGCTGTCCTGCACGCAAGAATGATTTCTTTTTTGTCATCATAACCCCAATACCAAGCATTGTGCTGGAAATATAAGTGTTCCATACGTTTTCATTAATTATGAAAAGAGCAGGGCATGTGGCTGATCTAATTTCAAATTCCAGGTCTACTACTTAATACCTATGTAAATTTGGACAATGTCACTCTCTTAAATTCTCTGGGACTAAGTTTCTTGGTCTATAAAGTAATGGGATTGTAATGGATAACTCCTGTGGTCTCTTATGGTTCTAAAATCTATAATTCTCTCATTCACTTCAGAAAGTTCCACTATCCAAAAATATTTTTCTCACTATACTGAATCAATACCTGAAACTCCACATAAAAGCTTCATTTCCTTGAATTAAGGCACTGAACCTTGTTAAAATTCAAATGCTCTCTGGGATAGTAATACATCAAACCAGTTATTGTCAGTTATTCATATGTGATGATTAGGTTTATCAGACCCTCTCCAAAAGACAATTGCAATAAAGAGCTAAGAGTAAGCCCAAAGAATCAGATACTATCTAAGGAGGACTAGTCCAGGTAGTTCAAGAATACTATGCTTAAGGCTAGACTTTAAATATAGTGCATATATTTGTTTTAAAATATGTAATCTTAAAAAAAAGATACATAATCCTAGAAAAGTACTTTCTAGCAGGAAAAATAAAAGGGTGTTAGAACACATTTGTAAGCTACAAAGACCCAATTCACAACAGTAAGTGAAGCTTTAGCTTTTTCTCAATCTAGGTTTGGTTTTTTCGTCTGTGGGATCTCTCCACAAATCATTCTCCATTCCTCTCCCAAATGAACTACCTTTCCTTGCATTTCATAAATGGATGAGCTTATCCAGTTTCCTTAACTGAAGCTTCTTAGGTGAGCTATCATTACAGTTAGGTTTTCTTTTCTTTATTTATTATCATAGTCTCTCTGTCTCTCTCTCTCATCTCTGTCTCTAGTGCCAATTTTCATCAAAATCTTTAAAACTTTCCTTCATATACCATGCTGTGAAGTGACAAAATCTAACCAAACACTCCCTTATAAGACAGAAAGCACAAATATTTAATCTTCTGGAAAAGCACAGTGCCAAGCCCATATATTAAATGTTCAACTACTATTTGATAATGATAGTAAATAAAGCAAAAACTAGAAAGTAACACCATGGCTACATCTTTAAGTAAGAGAACTCAAATAACTAATCCAGAGGGTATACAGATTCAAGAATACCATAAAAGCCAATTACCTAGACAGTTAATGTATACTTTTCCACATATCAGACAATTACTATGGGGCATATTTTTAAAAATATATTTTAACTATCACTTTTTTTTTAAAACCTTTACCTTCCTATTGGCTCCAAGGCAGAAGAGTGGTAAGGGCTAGGCAATAAGGTCAAGTGACTTGCCCAGGGTCACATAGCTTGGAAGTGTCTGATGCCAGATTTGAACCTAGGACCTCCCTTCTCTAGGCCTGGCTCTCAAGCCACTGAGCCACCCAGCTGCCCCCTAACTACCACTTTCCTCCAAAGACTACCACCATCATATAAAAGATTACACAAGTTTTGGGGGATTTTGTTGATTCAAGGATATTAAATAACAAATTCACAATTCATTACCGTCATAAGAAAAAAAATGTAGTGGTCAAGATGTAAATAGACAGATAAGTAGCCTTTGAAATACAATATCTTATGAAGCAAGGCTTACAACAGAGAATTCAGATTTCCTTTTCCTCACAAAAGAAAAACATAAGTTTCCCTGGCATAATATCTATGGCTGCCTTTCCTTACTACCCCAAAGAACGTTATCTCCAGTATTAAGAAATATTTCACTTATTAAAGAACCAAAATTCAAAGCACATTTTTGTATTAAGAGATTTGAAGGATAAATTTTATCTTCTGAGAACAGAATTAAATGACAAATTTAAATATTTGAGGATATTTTCTGATTTAGATGATGTATTAAAATTTGATAACAAAATTCATTGTTTCTCTTAAGAAATATTTATAACTATAAAAATTGGCTGATTTCACTATTATTAAAAAGAACCACGTGTCTCTTACTCATAAAATCCAAAATAATTTTTTAAAAGTTTGGGGGAGTTATTCTGTATATCTTGTTTGAGGGGGAGTTGGGATATTTTTTAGTTTTTTGTTATTGTTGTCTTGTCCAACTACAAGTTTGGAGAAAATATAATGAGGACAGTCCTTTTAACATTAAAGTTTTAAAAGGGCAAATATGACAAATGCATCCTGTCACAAAAGGGAATATAAATTAAGGCTAAGAAAATTCACAGCTCCCCCCCCAATGGAAAAATAGAAATCAGTAGAATACAAACTGATTTGTAATTTAAGACGTTATTTTCTTAATTTCCCCAAAAATATTCACAGCCAATAGAGAAATCCATCATCTGTCCCAGGGATAACATATTCCTCAATAATTGATATTGATATATAAGTAAATTCATCATTAGAAGCAAAGTTGATATGCCCTTTCAAAAAGCATCATTACGAGAGAAAAGTACCATGGTGGGAATACTTTTCAGCTATTAAAATACAACTTTATTTTACAAAACAATCATCCTGAGTAGAAAAATTCAATGAAATGAGTTTTTAGACATTCAATTGGAAACTGCCTAAAAATTTCAACAAGAAATATGTTTATATAACTTTCCTTACACAATATCTTTCAAACAATCATATTATCTACTTAATGACTAATATCTTATACTAAAATTAAATTAAGAAAAAAAATTTTTAATATTCTATCTTCACTGCTCATTTTCCAGACTTCAAAATTCATGAGAACTTAAAACTATCCCAATATGAATCAATATAACAGAACAAATAACATGAGAAAAGTGAAAATGTAATTCATCAGGAAATAATAGTCAAGACTACATTTTCCACTAATATTTAAACTTTCAAGTTATATAACTTGAAGTTTAGAAAAAACCTCATGATAAAAGTAAAAAGCATTCAACAAAGCAACTTTCTCCTCCTCTTCCTCATATCTCTCTTCCATTTTAAGAGGCCTATAAAATAATATTCTGAAAACTCAGAAATTTTTTAACAATGCATGTATTCTATTTTAATGCACACATACACATACACATTAAAATTTCTGCTTTCACAGCTACATGGACCACTTCTGAAGACAATTAAATTACCATCTACTCCCATAGAACACAATATTCCATTTTCTAGGCACATACTACTGACAGAAGAACAACTTTGAAAGGCTCAAATAACCTCAAAGGAGAACTGTTCATTAGCTCTGCTGCACAATAGATCTCATGAAAATGAAGTAATTAAAGTTTATAGATAAGACCAAAAATCCTAATAATGAAAAGCCTAATGTAAAGCTTTATCATTTGTCACGCACTGGTACATGCAGCCTATAATTAACCACATCCCACATGAGAAATTACACTTTCACAGTAATTTTTGCACGACTTTTGAAAATTGTTAAGCTTTTAAAAAGTGATAAAACTTATTAAGTTTGCAGTGAGGTATCATATTAAGCTACTTTTAAATGGTTAAAAGTGTAACTCAGATTGCCTCTTGTCATCTACAGGGACATGGCGAGTATTTATACAAGTTAGACAGTAATGTGAATATCATTCTTTAAGGAGCAGTTGGGTGGGTCAGTGGATAGAGAGCAAGACAAATCTGGCCTCACATACTTCCTAGATGTGGTGACCATGGGCAAGTCACTTAACCCCCATTGCCTAGCCTTTACTGCTCTTCTGCCTTGGAACCAGTACTTAGTATTGATTCTAAGAGAAAAAGTAATGGTTTTTAAAAAAAGAATATCATGCTTTAGAAGAGAATTGGTAAATAGGAGGAAAAATTGGATGTTTAGTACTGAAATATAAACTTCATATATTGGTATTTTATATATGAAAGAAGAAACCACTAAGAGAAATCTATTGTGAATTTTAAATCTCCATCTTGCTTGGTCTGGCACCCAAAATTGTGCACACCCACGCTACACAGGCATGTACTAGGCAATGGCAAATCAGAAATAACTGACTGCCCACCTGGGCTGTCCTAAGCCAAGCTTGAGCCACCATTGGCACTTGTGAGGCACAGGAAGTGAGGTAGGGAACAGTCTCTGGAGTTCGCACACTTCCTGTGGACAGGGCTAGGCGCCAGTGGGAGTTCATGCTAGGAACTTGAGCAGAGAGAAGGCCCGCAGACAGCTTTCCTTCAGATTGGTCACGTGAGTCAAGGACTGATTCTCCCTCTACTGTGGCCTTCAGGCCTAAATTCCCTCTGCCTCTGCCAGAAGGTTGAGTTAACCTTTTTCCTTTTTCCCCTCTTTCCTTCTCTCCCTCTCCTTCTTTCTTACTCCCATTGTAATTAAACCACCATAAAACTCCATTTTTGACTTGAGTGTTTCATTTAGGAATTTCATAAGTGAATTCTTTGGCGACCATACATTAATATTATATCAATCTTTAAAAGTGATTTAAATATCACACTATAGCGCTATGTCAACCAGGTAAATTCCAAAAAAATTCTGTAGCAGCCCATTGAATGGGAGAAGGGGAAGGAAGCAGGCGTTAAAGTTAGAAAGGTTTAGATATAAGACCAATCCTAAGGTCATAGCAACGGTAACCATCTTTCAAATTCAACTAGCCAAACTGCCCATGTAAATGAACTTTCCCTTTACTCAGAATGACTGAAAACATTTTTTTAAAGGACTCTCCCAATATAACTAAAAACATCATCAAAGTGAGGAAAACATCCACCCTGATACTACTTTGTAGAGACCTGGCACTTCATAAATATTTGTTTTGAAATGAAATGGAAAATAAACATGTTTCATGAAATAACAGTCAAGCATACTAGTGATCTGAAGAGACAGCATAACTTGAAGGAAGAACTGCAATGGAAAACCCAAGGTGAATGACAAAACACACAACTAGAAATCTCCTAGAACTTACACTAATAGCATCAAACGCAAATAGAAACAAATCTCGCTTAATTTAGAAGACTATAAATTAATATTATCTCTGTTGTACTGTATTTAATTACTGTGTTAATCATTTCCCAACAATATTTTCATCTGGTTTGGGCCGCTCTTGGGAGTTTTGCAGTAGCCTGGGCTTGTTTAACAGTTTTGTCCTATTCTCCAATAACCAAAGAGATAATCCTATTAACTTCTTAATATGCATGGGCACATAAACACCAATATAACCATATGTGTATACCCACATATACATGTACATGCCATTATTTTAAAAAGAAATCAAGATTTAGAATGAATAAATCTGAAAGTAGGACAGTAACCATTTAAATAGAGGCCATAATCCCTTATATCTTGAGTGCTTTCTTTGAAAAGTATTCCAGGAGGTGTCAAATAAGTTGAGCAACAAATAATATACATAAAAAAGAAATCTGACTATATTTTAAAAGACAATAACTGACTAACAAAATAGGAATCTCTGATAAAAATAGGGGTAGGCATTAGATAAAAGGGAAGACATTAACAGAGTTTATCTCGATTTCCTAAGGAAGTTTAACCAATAAAGAGTCTACTGTCACAATGCAGAGAACACTAACACCAATGCAAGATGTTACCCAATCTGCAACTTACAAGTTGCCATGAATGTTAAATGACTTACAGACAGTATATGTATAAAGTTCAATGTGAACCCAAAGAGTACTACAAATGTTGGAAAAATTTTCTGCAAAAAATTCATAATAATACAAAAGTCAACTAATTGTAGTTTTCTTTTCTAGAGCTGTTCATGATATATAAGATAACTTAGGTCAATGACCCTATGACTTCCAAAGTACTTTATCGATGACTATGAAGTAGTAAATCAAGCTATGATGAAATGATTTTCCAAAAATGGGCAATAGGTAATTTGATTACAATTTGAAGGCAAGGAGATAGATTACTTAAAACAATTGTTTCTAGGTACAGAATATTATAAAACACAAAATACTATGAACAAGAGTTCATTGAAAATATTCAAGAAAGTCTTTTCTTAATATCAACTAATGCTACTGAGGAGGAAAGGAGAAGAGAAAGGGGTATGCTAACAGATGGAAAGAAATCAGACATTTTCCTTGTCCTAAAATGAAGAAGTAAAAGTCACATAAAACTATTTCCAACAGGCAACAATTGAAATATCACCAATTCACAAGAAGTAGAAAGAAAAAAAGAATCAGGAAAAAATTAAGTGAAATATTTATGAGATACTTAAATATGTTACATTGGACATATTTATGACATTTTGAATGGATTTTTCCATATATCAACATAAAAACAAATGGCCTAATTTTTCTACAAGTGAAAAAAAATATTTGCATTTGCTTTCATTTCTTAATGCTTAGAGATAGACATGGCTGTTATATATAATATATAACAAAATTAATTTTAAAGTACTTCTGATTTTCTAGAAACCTTAACCATAATTATTTTAGGATATTAAAAATGTTTGCTAACCAACACTCTCAACATGAAGGATACTTCATGTCACTAAAATAATTCAGTCTTTATATTTGTTCTATTAACCTCAATATATTGAATCCACCTTACATAAATGATGAGTTTACATTTTATTATTCATAGTAGCCTGGAAAGGTTTCATGGAGAAAGTGAAGAATAAACTAGTCAGCCAATAAACAGTTATTAAACATCTATGAGGTGTCAGGCACTGGGCTAAGGGATGGAGATATAAAAAGAGGCAAAAAAACATTCTTACTGTCAAGGAGTTCGAATGTTAATAGTAGCAATAATAAGCAAACAAATATGCACAAAAAAAAATCTATCTTTGGGATAAATAGGAAATAATTAACAGAGGGAAGACACCAGAATAAAGAGGGTCATGGTAGGAAAGGTTTCCTGTTGAAGATAGGATTTTAGATGGACTTGAAGGAAACCATTAGCATCAGGAAGTCAAGATATGTAAGGATGGAATTTTAGACTTGGGGTAGAGTCAGAGAAAATGCCAAGAGTCAAAAGATGGAGTCTTCTTTGAGGAACAAACAGCAGGTAAGATTTAAGAAGAGTGTAAATAAAGATAGGAGGAAACTAGGTCATTTAGGGCTCTGAACACAAAACAGAGGATTCTGTATTTGATCCTGGAAGTGTTAGGGAGTCACTGGAGTTGACTAAGAAGGAAAACGACATGGTCATACTTTAGGAAAATCATTTAGTTAAACAGAGAATGGGCTGGCATGGGAGAGACTTGAAGCAGGCTGACTCACCAGCAGGCTACTTCAATAGTCTAGTTGTGAGATGCCCTGTACTACAGCAGTGTCAGTGTTAGAGGAGAGAAGGAGATGTATTTGAAAGATGTTGCAAAGATGACAGTGAGAGGCCTTGACAACAGATTAGATAAGCAAGGGTAAGAGTGAAAAGCTGAGGATAATACTTAGGATATGAGCCTCGGAACTCCCGAAGCAGGAACATCATTAGTAAAAGAATAACACAAATTGTCATAGTATTTCATAAGTAAGAATATCACATTTGTCTTTTGTTATGATACAGTAAAAGACAATTTTGTATATATAATAATTTCTTAATGGAGATGCCTCTAAAATGATAAAAACTACTCAATGTGCTCATAAACCAAGAATATCATCATAATCTAAAAATATGAGGAAATACAAGTGCCTCCTTAACCAAGGCAAAAAAAAATCTGTCATCAAATTTTATAGTTAATAATGGATTTCTAAATCAGTATTCCATAAAAATCAATAATGTTACTAGCATAATAAAAAAAATGAACAAATATTTCCTGAGCCTCCCTAAACACAATGCAAGGTATCAGTTTCATTATTTAAAAATAACACTATGATAAAATCTCCATCTTTCTAAAAACTATCATGCAAAGCTAGATTAAAAAAAAACATTAACAAATGTTTTAATCATTTAATATGACAGAAAGGATACTGGTCCGTTTGGGGCCGTCGAAAGTTCTCAGGAAGGTTAGCTTCGTAGAGCATTCTTGCCTTTGTATTTCCCATATCTTGCATACACTGAAATTTAAAAATTAAAAAAAAAAATGGTCACAGTTAAACATTATAAATAACTTTGAGTACGTTTAAATAATAGGCATGGAGTCTTTAAATATAACAAATTTCTTTGCCAGAGAAAAATAATTTTAAATTGAAACTATTAAATTTATTATATATATATTTCCAGTTTTAGATACAATAACATCTTTTGGTTTTTATTTTTAAAAATTAAATATATGGATTTGTCACACAATAATTATATTCTGCGTATGTCTGTTTCAATGTAGAAAGTAACATAGGTATATATAGTATATTGTCATCTAAAAGTTTTGAGGAGTTTTTAAGGAAAAAATATGAAAATTTAACATGTTTTCCTTGGGTTCTTTTTCTAGAGATTAATAAGAAATAATAAAATGTAAATCAGTACAGCTTTTGTCACTGAATTTAAATTTATCAGATCCTAACAACTGGAAAGAAACTAAGTAATCTAGTCTAACACAGAGGAAGATGAGAATTTACCTCTAAAATTTCTATTTTAAGTGACTATTTGAAGATGTCCAGTGATAAGGAACTAACTGATCAGATAACACATTTTAAGACTTGGGTTTAACTACCCAACAAGTCATTTAACTTCACTTTTAGTTCAGTTTTCTCATTTGTAAAATGGGGACAATAAAGGGTTAAAAAGTATATAGAAAAACACTCTGAAAACAGTAAAGGACTATTTTAATAGTATGCTATATTTTATTTTCACATCAGGCTAATAATAATAATAATAATAATAATAATAGTTAATATTTAGAGACCATTTTCTATGTGCCAGTCACTATGCAAAGTGCTTTACAAGTACTATCTTACTTACTCACAACAAAGCTGAGAGATAGGAGCTATTATTATCTTCATTTTACAAATGAGGCAATTAAGGCAAACAGTGTTTTAAGTGAATTATAGAGGGTCACAGAGCCAAGAAATATGAGAACACATTTGAATTCAGGTCTTCCTTGATTGTCTAACTACTATATTCACCTAGAATACCACAGTGGCCTAGAACCTCCCAAAATTTAGTATTTAGTGAGTTGAATTTAAATGAAAAGCTATGAATAATTTTAAAAACAAAATCAGGGGAGGTTCTCTAAATCATATATGATCAATAAAATATCAAGGTAAATAAAACATGAAACAAATGTGTAAATCCACATTATAATTTCTGGCCTTGTCTAAGTTGGTAGTTCAGGCAAAATTTTCTTAAAAGGTTTGATAAGAGATAATAAATATAAGCCTCAAAAATAATAGAATTATAAAGCTCAGATTAATTAACTAAAAGTAGAACTAATTCTGCAAGGGATTCCTTGAGTGAAAACAAAACCTGATAGAGAAAGTATAATGTAAATGAAGAACAGAATAACCTGGAAAGAAAAGAGGTAGGCAAGGACAGCTTCAACATTTCTACCTTCCCAATAAGTTGATTTTTCAAATATCTTTATTCCTGTGTACTTAAATGGTCATGAAGGGTTTGTCTGGGAAAATGACATTTTCTAAAGTACCAATATATCCAGAAAATACTTATTTCCCACATAAAACAATAGCATACTAAAAATAATCAATGAATAATGTATATTACACAATCCTTCTTTATTCATAATGTCACATTTTTCCTTTATTCATTACTGGTAACTTCCTCTCCAAAGTTACCAATGATCTCAGTCCTCATCCGTCTTGACACCTTTTGACATTGTGAATCTCCTTCCCTAAGATATTCTATTCTCTCCTGGTGTTCCTACTACTTTTATGGTTGTTCCTTTTCAATTTTTACTGGATCTTCATCTAGGTCTTGCCCATTAATCCTGTGTGTTCACTGGAGTCTATCCTTAGCCCTCTTCTATCTCTACTGTATGGCTCACTATATACTATCAGTTTCCAAGGATTCAATTAAAATCTCTATGCAGATGATTCTTATATCTATTTGGCCAGCCTTAATATCTCTCAATCTCCAGGTTCATATCAGCAATTATCTATTAGTTAACTTGAACTGGATGGCTAGTAGACATTTCCAATTCAGCAAATCCAAAACACAATTCATTATCTTTACCCCTAAACCCCACTTTCTTCCCAAATTCTTTATCATTGTCAAGAGCTCTACTAGCCTCCTAATGACTCAGGCTAACAAATGAAGCATCATCTTTGACTCCTCACACTGGCCAATCTACTGCCAAGTCCTATCATTTATACCTTTTAATATCTCTTGTATATGTCCCCCTTCTCTCCACTTATTATGCCACCTTTGGATAGGCACTCACCACCTCACTCCTCACAATAGTTCTGGTTTATCTCCACTTCTCATCTTCCCCTTCCAGTACATTCTCCACTCAGCTACCTTGTCACCTCTCTACTCAAATTCCAGTGTTCCCAATTATCTCTGGAATCAAACATAAAATTCTCTGGCTTTTAAAGTCCTTCACAATCTAGTCTCCTTCCTACCTTCCAGATTACTTGCATTTTTACTTCTCTCCACCTATTCCATGGTGAAGCAGCACTGAATTCTTGCCTCTGCTAAAAAGCTTAAACACAATGATTCCATCTCCTGACTTCATGCCTCTTCATTGATTGTTCTAGAATGCTCTCTCCTTAGCTCTCCCTAATGGCTTTCTTCAGACCTCATCTAAAATACCATCTTACAAGAGGCCTTTCTGGATCACAAACATGTACAAGCACCCACATGCCTTAAGATAAGCAGGTCATTTGCTGGATGACCATTAAATAGCAGCTAAATTAGAGCCCATGTGAAAGCACTTTGTAAATTATGAAGCATGATACAAATTATTATTTGATGTATAAAACATTCAATGACAAAAGATTAAATATATCAAATATGGGCAACTCTCAGGTTTATATCCATTTACTTTGTTGAAAGTAATCTCAAATTTGGCCAACATAATAGAAAATAAAAATAATGCTGTTTTTTTATCGTGGTAATAGTAAGAACATTGTGGTCTAATATGACTTCAGGAAGTAGTAGTAGGATGCATGTTTAGGTCTTAAGTGAGTTTAATTAAGTTCTTGAGCTTAATCCAAAAAGGCTAGTAGTCTATATCGTGTCTCAAAATGGAAATGACAAATACAGCACAGCACATCAAAATTAACAAGCCTTGATATGAAAATACACTTGATTGACAGTCAACACAACTATGGCAACATGAGCCAATTAAGTGGTTAATTTAATTTAGACTTTGTGAAGGAAACAAATGTTAATATATTATTTGGTCATATAATTCAATAACAGGAAAAGTTGGTTTGCTATTTTTCCAATTTCTTAGGCATTCTAGGGCATTCCACCCTTCTACTGTACAATTACAATAACCTCCCTCATTTCTCTCATCTTTAAATTGAGGAGGTTTAACTAACGAGTCTCTGGATTTCTAGAACTATAATTCCATGATTCCTACATTATTTTCAGTGTTTTTTTGTCCAATATGTTCAGTCTGCCAGGCTAAAGCTTCCTCTATAACAAAGAACAGTTGAGTACCATTTTTTTTTTAGGCTTGAACAGCAGATTTATTTCAGTTAGGGAAGGGCAACATCAAGTTTTTAATGGGGTCTGTTGTCCCACCTTGACTCAAGCATTTAATAAAGTGACAAGTCTGACAAAGTTTTCCCTCAATTCATAATATTCCTAGGATTATTCTTTGGCATAACATCGCTGATGCTGGATAACAGATGACTTGTGACTGAAACTTTCCCACATACACTACATTCATAAGGTTTTTCTCCAGTACGAGTTATTTGATGTTGGTTAAGGTGCCTTCTCAAATTGAAGGCTTTCCCACATTCACTGCATTCATAGAGCTTCTCTTTACTGTGAATTTTCTGATGTTGAGTAAGGGACGATCTGTCAAAAAAGGCTTTCCCACATTCCTCACATTCCCTTCAAAAGCTAAAAGAGTAGCTTCATCTGACAATATATATCACATTCTGCCTTAATAGGCTCCTCCACCAAAAGAGTGAAGATAGAGGTTCAATTCTTGTTCTAAAAAGGAATTTAGAAATCATCTAGTCTACCACCCCACTTTTTACTTTACTGATGAGGATGATAAGATCCAGTAACTTCCCTATAGTACTCTATTATTTTATTTGGTCCTCATATTCAACTTGTAAGGTAGGTGCTATTATTATCCCATTTCTATAGAAGGATAGACTCTGTAGAGTTTCAACTACCACTGTGAGAGATTCAGTGATTTGCCCAGGGTAACTCCTCATGTATGAAATAGAACTCAGCATCTAAACTCAGGTCTTCCTGACTTTAGGTCTAACATTCACTGTTCTTTCCCAACTCCAGGTCCATTTATTCACTCTAAGCTCTCACTGTGTCATTGAAGCAGAGGTAGAAGTCATACAGAAAATCTTCAAATATTGCAAATAATAGGTACTGTGAAATTTTATAGGCAAGGTAGGAGTCCATAATTGTATTATCTATTCTATAATCAGGAAAACACTGGATTTATTTTTCTTTTAAAACTCGCTATAAAAAAGAAGAAATATTTGTTCATTGTTATAAGTTCATTGTTATAAGTCCAAAAAGGTTACATGCTCTTAGAAATTAAAGATGCAATTTCCCTGGTAAGTTGAGGAAAATGCCTATGAGCTGTAGAGAAAGGAAGTTGACAAATAGCATACATTTATTTTGGAGAAAAGCCTAAGCTTTTTCTCACATTTATCTTCAACTGTAAGCCTCTTGTCTCTAGCAGCAAGTGATTTGAGTTAAGAGTAATGGATTGGCTATGAGAGATACTTGTCTAGTTTCTGACAGTAGATTAATCCACAAGGAATAATATTCTCAATACTAAAATGGAAAAAAATATAATTTTTAAGAACTTCACTTATTTCTACTCCTCCTATAGGAGGAACATGCCTGTGCCTCTCTAAGAACAAATTTGACTCCTATCTTTTAACCAATGGCATATGTTAAAGAGCAATTGAAACAGAATTTCAAGGACACTGGAAATTTATCCATTTCTATAAGTTGCTATCACTTAATTATACCAAAAGTCACAGTCAGTTATTAACACTGAATTCTTCAGTATAGCATATACTATATATGCTATACTGTATATTTCAAGTTTAGCATGAAAAAAGGGAAACTTTACTGTATTTACATAAAACAATTGTACTATTTCTTTTGCACTACAGAAAAGTATCTACATTAACATATTTATGTAAGTCACATATAAAGCACCTTTATGTGCCAAATATGGTAGTATTTTGCCCTGGGGAAGTAAAAGAAGTATATATCATTCCCCCATCCATGAAAATAATCTATGAGAAATCAAGTCCACTTTGGTTAAAACAAAGGATATACAATGTCAAGTGATTATGAGACAAAAATGGAAAAGGGCTTGTAGAGGCCTTTCAAAACAAGGCAAGAAAGCAGCTATGAAGGTTTTTGAGGAGAAGAGTACCACATGAGAAAATAATATTTGAGGTACAATAAAAAGAATGGATTGGTGGGGGGAAAATGAGAGTGAGACTTGTTTAGAGGCTATTAAAATACTTCAATAGAGAAGACTGCCTAAACTGAGATGGTTACTGTGAGAGTAGGGGCGGAGGATACAGATGAAAGAAGAATTTCATATGCAAAACTACCAGAAGCTGGCAATTAAATTAATGCATAAGGTAATTCAGAGTGGAATCAAATATCACTTTAAAACTGTCAAAATGATATTCTTAAAGCATGGGTCTAACTAGGTCTTTATCTTATTCCAGTGTAATGCACTCCAGTGACTACATATTACTTCTAGGATATAAAAAAACCCGTTTGCCTGTTTAGCATTCAAAGCCCTTAATAAACTAGCTCCTACTCACCTCTGCAGCTTTATTAAATATGGTTCATCTTTATGTACTCTAATCAAGCTAAACTAGTAGGAGACTTTGTTGCTGTTCCTCACAGAGGAAACCTTAGAATCTTTGACCACAGAGAAATTTGGAAGAGAGATGAAAAGATAATAAGTTTTGTTTTGGACATGTGAAGTTTGAGATGTATTTGGGACAACTAGCTAGAAATGTCTAATAGCCAAGAGAAGTACAAATGGATCGATCTGAAGAGGCAGAATAGGGTTAGATATATTAATCTGAGAGTAATCTGCAGAGAGATAATTAAACACATGAAAATATGACAAACTCTCCAAGAGAGAGTGCAGAGAAAGAAGAGAAGAGAGTCCAGAGAAAAACCTTGGGGAAACATCCACAGAGAAGAGGGATAACTATAGTAATTTTGGAGAAAGTAGTTTCAATTGAGTGATGATGTCAAAGGCACATTGCAGAGTGTTGAGAAATGAGAAAAGAAAAGGAGGAGACAATCAATCTGTGTAGCTTTCTCTAGGAGTTTGGCTGAGAAAAGAAGTAGTAATACAGGAAAAGAGTCTGAGAGGAGGACAAAATCTAGTGACAGTTTATTTTAGAAGGGAGGAGTCTTGGGCATATATTAGAGCAAGGAAGGAAGGAAGGAGTAGAAAGGGAGAAGTTGATAGATTGATAACTGAACACAAAGAATAGATAGAGTACACAATCTGATGAAGAAAATGGAAGGGAATAAGGGTATATGTAGAAACATTTGTTTCAGTAAGGGAAAATATCTGTTCTTCAGAGAAAGAAGAGAAAATGGAGCATGATGTCAAAGGGCTTTAGAAATGAAGAGAAGAGGAAACATTCCCATCAAAAGGTCTCAATTTTCTCAGGGAGAAAAATAAAATGAGTTTCTCAGCTGTGAAGGAGGAGGAGATGTGAGAGTCTTGAGTACCAAAAAGACGTAGATCTACTTCTGTGGGAAGTGAGATAAAGAATCAGGAAAAAAAATAAAAGAATTGCCTCATTGCAGTGATTGATGATATACTTAGCAATGTTATGTGACCTTCTGCTCTGATCAACAGGAAGTAAGTAGGAGCAGAAAAAGAATATAACAAGAATAATCTTGCACAAAAGTTTGGCAAGGTAAGAGTGGCAACAGGACAAAAGGGTGAGGGAATACATAAATGTAGAATATAGAGATAAAGCACGAAGTCAAGTCTGAAAGAGAGGAAGAAGTTAAATCAAAACAAGTATAATGGGCTAATAAGTATTGAGGTAGAGGGACTAGAGATCAAAACTGGTAAAAAACAGCTTTTAGAGGTACAGAAAGAGATGGAATGATAGGAAATTATAGTCTACATCAGCCTTTATAGATAAATGTTTGAGTTTTTAAGAAGTAGAACATTTGTGATTAAGGATAAGATGTAGGATGCAACTATCTCCTAGTGTAATCGGAGTAAAGGAGATGATGGAATTTTAGAACACTGAGGTATTGTAGTTAAATATTTGAGGAAGCATCAATACACATGATAAATATTTCTCATTATAAGGCCATGTTTTACATATGATTGATTCTCCCACATAATCCTTGTAACAAGAGTATATAAAATGAACTTAAATAAGACTTCACACACTAACTTAATGGAATCTATAACAACGAAGTTCTACTCTTCAGGTCAACCTCTCTTTGTGAATGATTTTCATAGTTTTTTTCACAGTTCCACAGTAACCAATTAGGTCATATACTTTAATTGAAAATATGGTAATGATCAAAATGACAGCCAAGTCCTATTTTACATATTCTCAGTCATTTAATAGGACTTGAACCTTATACTGCCATGATGTAGAATCTAAGCTCCCTGAGGGCAAGTACTGACTCCTTTTGGCATTTAAATCCCTACCAGAGAGTCTGGCACATAGGTCTGGCACCTCTTATACGTGCTTGTTGGTTCATTGCCAGATGATTATCACTTCTCCAAATATTCGGCAGAAAATTCTCTAGGAAAAAAAATACTACCTAGAAATGCCATATGGAAAACTAGCTATATACTTGCTTATTCATGTTAAATATTTAAAAAGAATATAAAAGTGTCAGTATTTCTTTTAAAAATCATGCCTATTAATAATTAGGATGGATACCACTATTGAAGCCTTAAGGGTTTGATTACTTCACTGACCATTAGATTAACATTAACAATTGGCATTCATTAATATGCAATTATTGCTCTTTTGTGAAGTTTGTTTTCATTATAGTCTAGTCTCCCAGAAAAAAAGAAAAGGGCTTCTAGATATATTTGTTGAAACTAAAGATGTCTGTGGTTCCATCAAAGAAGCTAAGATAGTTGTCAGCATGCTTATGAACAGGAATCATTTATTAGATGAACTAAATAGAAAACTAAATTGTATAACTGGGAAGTTCAGAAAGACTGAAAAGAGGTATGGGGTATCTTACTGAGAAAGGTTCATGTGATCCAAATTTTTTCCTAAAAGCATAGAGATATCCTAATTTAAGAGTCATAAAAAGCTGAGAGTATAAAAAATAAGATTTTTCTTTAGTCTAAGAAATAGTCATGGAAAAGTGTCACTCTTTTACATCTGACAGTGGAGAGACTGTCTACCTAAGCATTTATTAAGAACCTATTGTGTGTCAGGCATTGTGCAAAGTTCTGATATATAAAACAGAAATGAAAGAGTCAATGTCCTCATGCAGCTTAATTTCTAAAGATACTCAAAAAAATGATTAAGAATTTCTCTAGAAAGAATATATTCTAAAGAAACTAATTTTGAAAGAAGAAGAAAATGAGTGTTAATAGTTAATATTCCCTATGAAGAAACATCTAGATGAGTTTTTAGTTGGAAAGGTACTCTTTTTTTTTTTAATGTCGTGTCAACTTAAAGGTAATATTTATTTATCTTTGTCAATATTTGTCTAACTTCTGTGATCTCTCATTAAGGGAACTGGTAATGGCTAAGCCTGGAAAAGACAATAAGGGAAAATATGTGTACAAAAATATTTATACCTCCGTTCTTTGTAGTGGTAAAAAAAAATTGGAAAATGGGGGGGGGGGGGGTCCACTGATTGAGGAATAGCTGAACAAATTGTGGCCATCTAATGGTGATGGAATAGAATTATCTTGAAAGGAATAATAAACTGGAGGAATTCCATGTGAACTGCAAACACCTCCAGGAATTCATGCAGAATGATAGGAGCAGAACCAGGAGAACATACACAGAGACTGATACAATATGGCACAATAGAATGTACTTTTCTACTAGCAGCAATGCAATGACTGAGGACAATTCTGAGGGACTTAAGAGAAAGAACGCTATCCACCTCCAAAGAAAGAACTGTGGGAATAGAAACACAGAAGAAAAACATGATTTTGACTTTAAATGATCACTCTATTACAAATATTAATAATATGAAAATAGGTTTTGAACAATGATACATGTGCCCAATGGAATTGCTCATCAGCTTAGGGAGGGGGGAGGGCAAAGGGGAGGGAAAGAACATGAATCATGTAACCATGGAAAAATATTCTTAATTAATTTTTTAAAAGATGTGTCTATAATTTACTACCACATAATGAAGAAATCCTTACAGTGTTATTCTGGACACAAAAGCCAATTCGAAAGTCATTGGTAAGAATGTATATAGCAATTACTAGAAAAATGACCATGTCATGTAATGGGAAAAAAAGAATGTCCCCAAACTCCATCTTCTGTCTAGAAGGTTATAGGCTAGTAACCTTCAGTTTTTTAATAGTCTGGTTCAACATCCCTGAAGTTCCCAGCATCAAAGACCAATCAGATCTACCTCGGCAGAAGCCTTCCCCTTCCTTGAGAAGATCCTGGAACAGTTCTAATCACAGAGAAGTCTAGACAATGCCTGAATTTTTTCTAAAGTAATGGTCTCTAAATATAATTGTTGACTTATACCACAAAAATGTTTTGAGTATATATACCATATATTTTTAAATCACATTCAAGTTATAATACAAATACTGTATATATTATTAAAGATAGACAAAAATTTTAAAGGATGAAATAAAGAAAATATTTTAATTCTAATAGTACAAAAATTTGCTTTCACTAAACATATTAGTAATAATATTGTTGCATACGTTATGTAATTGAATATGGCTCATTAGCTTCTAAAAATTCCTAGTTATGTAATGGGAGATAGGATAAACTTTTAAAAAAGGGCTTTAAAAATAATATTATTTAGTTAATTTGATCAATGGAGCTAGCCAGGAAGGTAAATGTCTTTCAGACATTTTATTTATTATTTTTTGCAAGCTGATTTATTTTTTTATTTTATTTATTTTTCCAGGATTAAAAAAATCATGTTCCCTCCCCTCCTATGAACCCCTCCCATACCTGATGCACAATCCCACTGGGTTTTACATGTATCACTGATCAAGACGTACTCCCATATTATTGATATCTGCCCTAGGGTGATGGTTTACGGTTTATAACCCCAATCATATCCCCATTGACCCATGTGATCAAGTAGTTGTTTTTCTTCTATGTTTCTACTCCCACAGATCTTCCTCTGAATGTGGATAGTGTTCTTTCTCATAAGTCCTTCAGAACTGTCCTGGATCATTGCATTGCTGCTAGTAGAAGTCCATTACATTTGCTTGTACCACAGTGTATCTGTGTATAATGTTCTCCTGGTTCCGCTCCTTTCCCTCTGAATTAATTCCTGGAGGTCATTCCAGTTCCCATGGAATTCTTCCAGTTCATTGTTTCTTTGGGCACAATCATATTCCATCACCAACAGATACCACAATTTGTTCAGCCATTCCCAAATCAAAGGGCATCTCCTCATTTTTCAATTTTTTGACACCACAAAGAACGTGGCTTTGAATATTCTTATACAAGATTTTTTTCTTTTTATCTCTTTGGGGTAAAACCCAGCAGTGCTATGGCTGAATCAAAGGGGAGGTAGTCTTTTAGTGCCCTTTGGATATAGTTCCAAATTTCCTTCCAGAATGGTTGGATCAATTCACAACTCCACCACCAATGCATTAATGTCCCAATTTTGCCACATCCCCTCCAACATTCATTACTTTTCTTTGCTGTCATGTTAGCCAATCCTGAGAGGTGTGAAGTGGTACCTCAGAGCTCTTTTGATTTGCATTTCTCTGATTATAAGATTTAGAACATTTTTTCATGTGTTTATTGATAGTTTTGAATTTTTTATCTAAAAATTGCTTATTCATGTGCCTTGCCCATTTATCAATTGGGGAATGGACTGATTTTTTGTACAAATGTTTTAGCTCCTTATAAATTTGAGAAATTAGACCTTTGTCAGAGGTTTCTGTTATGAAGATTTTTCCCAATTTCTTTCTTCCCTTCTAATATTAGTTGCATTGGTTTTGTTTGTAAAAAAAACTTTTTAATTTAATGTAATCAAAATTATTTATTTTACATTTTGTATTTTTTTCTAACCCTAGCTTATTCTTAAAATCTTTTCTTTTCCAAAGATCTGACAAGTATATTATTCTGTATTCACCTAATTCTCTTATAGTTTCCTTCTTTATATTCAAGTCATTCACCCATTCTGAGTTTATCTTGGTGTAGGGTGTGAGATGTTGATCTAAACCTTCTCTCTCACATTCTGTTTTCCAATTTTCCCAGCAGTTTTTGTCAAATAGTGGACTTTTGTCCCAAAACCTGGAATCTTTGGGTATATCATAGACTGTCTTGCTGAGGTCACTTACCCCAAATCTATTCTACTGATCCTCCCTTCTGTCTCTTAGTCAGTACCATATTGTTTTGATGACCACTGCTGTATTATATACTTTGAAGTCTGGTAATTCTAGGCCACCCTCCTTCATATTTTTTTTTAATATTTCTCTTGATATTCTTGTTTTTTTTTTTTTTTTTGTTATTCGAAATGAACTCTGTTATAGTTTTTTTTCTAATTCAGGAAAAAAGTTTCTTGGTAGTTTAATGAGTATGGCACTAAATAAGTAAATTAGTTTGGGTAAGATTGTCATTTTGATTATGTTAGTTTGTCCCAACCACGAGCAATTAATGTTTTTCCAATTATTTAGATCTAGTTTTAACTGTGTGGACAGTGTTTTGTAGTTGTGTTCAAATAGTTCCTGTGTTTGTCTTGGCAGATAGATTCCTAAGTATTTTATATTGTCTAGGGTGATTTTAAATGGAATTTCTCTTTCTTACTTTTGCTGCAGAGATGTGTTGGGAATATATACAAATGCTGATGATTTGTGTGGCTTTATTTTGTAACCTGCAACATTGCTAAAGTTGTTGATTATTTCCACTAGCTTTTTGGTGGATTCTCTATGATTCTTTCAGTAGACCATCATATCATCTGCAAAGTGTGATAGCTTGATCTCATTACCTATTTTAATATCTTCAATTTATTTTTCTTCTCTAATTGCTACTGCTAGTGTTTCTAGTACAATGTTAAATAATAGAGGTGATAATGAGCATCCTTGTTTCACTCCGATCTCACTGGGAATGCTTCTAATTTATCCCCATTGCAGATGATACTTGCTGATGGTTTTAGATATACTGCTTATTATTCTTATGAAAGGCCCCTTCTATTTCTACACTTTCGAGTGTTTTCAAGAGAAATGAGTCTTGTATTTTGTCAAAGACTTTTCTGCATCAATTGAGATAATCGTGATTTTTGTTAGTTTGCTTTTTGATAAGGTCAATTATATAGATGGTTTTCCTAATACTGAACCATTCTTGCATTCCTGGTATAAATCCCACCTGATCATAATGAATGGCTCTCGTGATCACTTGCTGGAATCTTTTTGCTAGTATTCTATTTAAAATTTTTGTATCTATGTTCATTAAAGAGAATGGTATATAGTTTTCTTTCTCTGTAATGGACTTGCCTGGCTTTGGAATCAATACAATATTTGTGTCATAAAAGGAATTTAGTAGAACTCTTTCTTTGCAAATTATGTCAAATAGTTTGTATGGTATTGGGATTAGTTGTTCTTTGAATGTTTGATAGAATTCACTTGTGAATCCATCAGGGCCTGGGGATTTTTTCTTAGGGAGTTCTTTGATGTATTGTTGAATTTCTTTTTCTGATATGGGATTATGTAAGTATTCTATTTCTTCTTCTGCTAATCTAGGCAATTTATATTTTTGTAAATATTCATCCATATCACCTAGATTGCCATATTTGTTGCCATATAATTGGGCATAATAGTTTTTAATGATTGCCTTAATTTCCTCTTCATTAGAGGTGAGGTCTCCTGTTTCATCTTGAGTACTGTCAATTTGGTTTTCTTCTTTTTTTAATTAGACTGACCAGTTCTTTGTCTATTTTATTTGTTTTTTCACAATACAAGTTTCTAGTCTTATTTATTAATTCAATAGTTTTTTCACATTCAATTTTATTAATTAATCCTTTAATTTTTAGGATCTCTAATTTAGTTTTCAACTGGGGATTTTTAATTTGTTCCCTTTCAAGTTTTTTGATTTGCATGCCCAATTCTTTGACCTCTGCCCTCCCTAATTTGCTAATATATGAACTCAAGGATATAAATTTCCCCCTGAATACTGCTTTGGTTGCATATATAGATTTTGAAATAATGTCTCATTATTGTCCTTTTCTTCAATGAAATTATTAATTGTTTCTATGATTTGTTCTTTAACTGGTTTTGGAGGATATTATTTAATTTCCAATTAATTTTTGACTTGGCTCTCCATGTACCCTTACAAATTATTATTTTTATTGTATTATGATCTTAAAAGGTTGCATTTATTATTTCTGCTTTTTTGCATTTGTTTGCCATTTTTTAATGCCCTAGTATATTGTCAATTCTTTGTGAATGTACCATGTGCTGCTGAAAAGAAGGTGTAATCCTTTTTGTCCCTATTTATTTTCTTCCACATATCTAGTAACTCTAATTTTTCTAAGATTTCATTCACATCTCTTACCTCTTTCTTATTTATTTTTTGGTTTGATTTATCTAGATCTGATAGAGGAAGGTTCAGGTCTCCCACTAGTATAGTTTTACTATCTATTTCCTCCTTTAACTGCACTTGTTTCTACTTTAGAAATATGGATGCTATACCATTTGGTGCATACATGTCGATTACCGATATTTCCTTATTGTCTATATACTGCCTTTTATCAGAATGTAATTACTTCCCCTATCTCTTTTAATCAGATCTCTTTTTACTTTGGCATTGTCAGATATCATGATTGCAACTCCTGCCTTCTTTTTCTCAGTTGAGGCCCAATAGATTTTTCTCCAGCCTTTGATCCTTATTCTGTGTCTACTTGCCTCATGTGTGTTTCTTGTAGACAAGATATGGTAGGATTTTGGTTTCTAATCCACTCTGCTATTTGCTTTTTTTTAATGGACGAATTTGTTCCATTCACATTCAGAGTTATGATAGCCACCTCTGTTTTTGAGACATTTTAATAGGAAGATACATAATGACAATCCAAACTAACAGCTTTCAGTAGTTGTTTCTCAATGCGTAGACATCCACAATACACAATTCAAAAACACATACTAAATGAGTTTTCTGATTTCAAATGAGCAAAAACTTTCCTCCTGTTAAACTCATTCCTCCCTTCTTTTGCAATTGTATTTATGGATAGCTTAACTATCCATAACTAACTTTAACTAACACACTTTAACTTCCCATTCATGTTTGGATAGTTTACTTATGTTTCTAATGTGGAAGTGAGGAACAGCAAGATGAGCAATTTGTCTTGACAGTAGTGGGCAAGAAAGGGAATTAATTA
The DNA here is from genome assembly GCF_027887165.1 of Monodelphis domestica. Lineage (NCBI taxonomy): Eukaryota > Metazoa > Chordata > Mammalia > Didelphimorphia > Didelphidae > Monodelphis > Monodelphis domestica. The sequence goes on along the minus strand of NC_077228.1, from coordinate 321,027,518 downwards.
TAAAAAGGTAGGTTTGGGGCAAGTTATGAAGGGCTAGAAAAGATCTCAATTATATTTGATCCTAGAGTCAATAGGGAGTCACTAAAATCTTTGAGAAGTAATAATGTGATCATATCAATATCTGGAAAACTCACTTTTTGCCAGGTATTCAAAGAGTGGACTGGAGAGGGAAGAGAAAGAAGGTATAGAGACCCAATTAGGAAGCTGATAAGAGTTCAAAAAAAAAATAATAATAATAAAGGCCTCACCTAGGATGGTAGTTGTATAAGTAAAGAAAACAGATAGGAAAGATGTCAGAAGTAGAAATGGAAAGATTGGGCTGAATATGCTGCAGTGAGAGAAATATTAAAGATGATCCTAAGGTTTGAACTTGGGTAACTAGAAGGATTTTATGGTGTCCTTGCCACAAGTCTAAAAGTGGGATGACTTTTGTGATATACTGTATAATGAGATTTACAATGAAGATGCTAAACCATCCATTCTTACTCTTCCATAGTCTTAACAATATCTCCCCACAAAAGAAAGTGGAACAGGGAGAGGAAGAAAGGGTTGAAGATGTTACTAATCAACTGATTACTAATCCTGACTTCAGAGCCTCTTAATTGGAAGATGCATAATCTGAAGACAGAGAGTTGTTGTGCTGGGTGGTAGAACTTTTCCCTCTGCACTTGAGGGATACTGAGTTGGGGGAGGCTAGGTTATAACTGTCTTCAGGAGCTCATACCCTGTGCAGGAGGTAGAGGAAGAAAGAAGAAGCTTTGTGTCATACTAGATAAAAGGTAAGTGTGATTTGGTTGGAGGCAAGTCACCAAACAGAGAGGAAGGCAACAATATCTCTTTTTATCTGTATACTGATCATATACCCTATAAGGTAATTCCACCCTACACTTTGAAGACTACTTCTTTAAAGCATGTACCCAAAAGTCTGAGACCACTGTGAATTCTTTTCCTGCCATAACCAAAAGGAATCATGCCTAAGTCAAAATCCCAGTTAATATCCCTTCAGTACCATTTTCCAGTCTCACTTTGGGGGCTTCTGGGCTCTAGTTCTGGCTCTAAGTTTTGAGGTATAAAGTTCTAGTCCCAATATGAGAAGCTAATTTTGGCTGCCAAAGTACCTTTTCCACCTCCTCTCCTTTAGACGTCTCTACTTAGGCCTCCTACCTTCCAGAGGAGGAGGGGGAGGAGGGGGAGGAGAAGGGAAGAGGGGAGGAGAGGGGAGGAGAGGGTAAGAGGGGGAGGAAGGAGAGAAGGGGGAGAGGGAGGAGGAGGGGAAGGAGGGGTAAGAGGAGGCAGAGAAGAAGTAACTGGTCACTGGGGACAAGACATCATGATAAAACACATCATTTGGAACATAGGGAGACTAGCAAGTGACCCACTCAAAAAAAGTTCAATTATTGCTCATTTAATTTGTTAAAAATAATTCAAAAGTCTACATTTTCTATTAACAAAAAAAGTGTATACATCACACATAGAAATAAATTTAAATATTTACTTGGGTACCAGTTTCTTTATGTAAAATTAATCGTGTTTTAAGAAAAAGATCTTAATAGATCATATGCATTTACAGCTATAAGAACACAAAATACACAACTCTAAAGTATCCACTTTCTCAGAGCAAAAGTTTGGGAGGTTGTGTTCCCAATTCCATTTTCTACATTCGAGTTCTCTTTCACTCTATATGCTGGCACCTCTTCCCCTCCAAAGATTCTTTATAAATTCAACATAACATTCTGAGGCTGTGATCTTAGCAAATTCATGAGAATTTTTTCATCAAAATGATTTGGTAAATTCTTTATCCAGAGTCAAGATAGAAACTTCATGATATTGTTTCATGGCACTAACTTTTTGTCAGTCAAGAAGCATTTATTAAGCATTATACACAGTGCTAAGTCTTTCTTTATGAGGAAAAGTGAAAAAAGTGATAGATATGGAAGCAGAGAACCTTTTATTTGCATTCTAGCTCTGACTCTTACTGCATATGTGCACTTGGGAAAATCAATTAACCCTCATTAAATCTATTTCCTCCCCTGAAAAAGGATAAGATGACATTAAGGTCCCTTACTGTTCTATCCCCATGAATCAATCCATAAGCAAATGAGCAGAAGTTGCTGTATTGCTGGCTAGCATAAAGGGTCTAGGTTCTAGCTATTTCAAAGATGAGGAAAAGGCTGCAAATTTGTTGTTGTTGAGAGAGGTCCCTAAGTATTTATCATATGGCCTTTAAATACCTATGGCTAAAAAACATAAACATTTACTTCAATTGTTTAACAAGATTTTAAACACCTATATTTTAATCACTCTAAAGTTTACAGACACTTAAACTGAATCTCACAACTCTTCCGGGCATAAGTGCAGGCATTATTAACATCATTTTACAAATGAGGAATCTGAAACTCAGAGAGAATAATTGATTTATCCATGGTCATACCTTTAGAAAGCAGCAAAACAAGATCTGAACCTAGGCCTTCCTGACTCCATGTCTGACATTCTATCCTCTGGGTTTTGTTGTCTTGCAATGTGTATATACAGTTATCTCTATGCCATAAAATTTATTAAAGTCTCATTAATAAGCTTTTAAATTATCTTTAGTCTCCATATCCATTTAAATTGTCACTATGTAATTACTGGCATTTCAAAGAGACCAATTTTTAGAAGCAACTCAATATGTTGACCTCCTTCCTACATATGTTCACCTGCTCTTTTAACAAAACAAAGAATTTGCTATCGAAAAACAAAAACAAAAATTCAAAGCACAAAATCTATAAGAAAATATGTTTTATTAACATTTTATATAATATTTAAGTAAATTAAAAACAAATATAGCATTCAGTTACAAAGATTAAGCACAGGGGTCGGAGAGGGAGGAGGACTAGAGAGGCACAGTGACTAAATCTACCGTTTTATGCTTGGTTAGGGTCTCTCTAGAACAAACTGACATATCCAGTTGCCTCAACTGTATATAATTTTCTAAAATCTTTCATTAAAGACAGAAAATGAATTTTTATAGTCCCTAAACACATTCTTCAAGTTAGTAACTCACCTCTACTACCACTTGAACTTTTCCAGAATAGTTCTCTATCTTCCTCTCAAAAGCCATCAGGATTTCTTGCATAGGAGCAAGCCTTTCAGGACTGGTTTCAAGATCTTTTGGATTCCAGCTGCTGGAAGAGAAGGGCCACCATTTTTGGTCTCAGGAACTCTTAGGTAATATTAGTTAGAGTCCATTCCCTTAGGTTTTACAAAAAAAAAAATTTTTTTTCCTCAGGAAGAGAAGGGGATTTTTAATTTACTTTATGGAAACAAGGAAGGAAGGTCAAATAGTATAAACCACACACCTAGCTCATATCACATAATTAATATGGTGCTGTGGAATCAACTACTAGTCTTTTTAGCTGCTCATAATCTTTAAACATAATTGACATACACCAACATATTTATTAATGGCTAATGGTTGGAGGTAAATAACTTGCAGAGAACATACTCCTGATTGGCAATTAACTGAACACAACTGTAAGTTGTCACATTGTTAAGAACTGTAAAGTTTCACATAACTAACTGAATTCAGGAAATCAAGTTTCCAAATCAAATAGTATTTAAATGACATTCAATGAGAATCAAACAAAATAATAAATGGCAAAACATAAACACTGGAAACTTAAAGGGAATTACTTGCTAAAGAGTATGTGGTAAGTTCAACCAAGAACACATCAATAGGAATTTAGTTGTAAATTCTGAAAGAAGTCACTGAGGTAGTTTAGGTAGCCCTGAGAACATCATGAGATAAATATATTGAGAAAAAATTAGTAACAGAATAAATTCATAAGTTATTTATCTAGAAGTTAACTTTTTTTCATTACACTGTTTCAAAGAGAAATGAGAATTAATTATTCATTCTTGAATTTAATAGAAAAACCTTGATTGACCAGAAGTTAATTAATTTTTTAATGTTGCTAAGCATCTACCCTACACAAGGCACTGTTCTATATGCTAGAGAAACAAAGAAAAATGAAACCATCTCTAGTCTGAATGAGCTAACATGTTCTGGGTGGCAAACAACCTTTTCATTTAAACCTTTTGTGTTGAAAACAAACTATATAAGCATCTAAGCACCATTTCATCTACACTTCTAACCTTAGCTTTCTTAGGAGAATCATCACTATGAACATTAAACTGAGGTAAATATTAATGGAACCAAGAAGACATAATGAAAGGTTTTTTGGTTTTTAAAACACCACTGATTTTTTTTTTAGTAGAAAGAAAAAAATTACAAGATAGCAAGTAGTTACTAAAAAGAGCAAAAAGGAATTCCAATTATTGTTAAGGCATTTTAAATAAAGGTTTAACTATACAATAACCATTGTGACTATAAAACTCACACAGCTATAATATAATGGGGAAACTGCCAGGCCTCAAAGTGGTATGTTTTTAGAAATTCTTAAAGGAAAAGGAATTTTAAAAACCATCCAGATTTTTTTTATTTTCAGGATACAGTCATACCAGTTATTAATATGCTTTGCTAGAGTTGTTTGGAGTCCAAATGTATAATATTGTTGTTAAAGAACTTCCAGAAGGAAAATCTACCAATGCAGATCAATAGTTGCTCCCTGATACTTTAAATTTCTCAGTTCCCCCAGCAATTCTCTAAGTGACTTGCCCATGTTTATAAAGAAAGCATTGTCAGAACTGATACTTAAACCCAGGTCTTCCTAATTCTCAGATAAATTCCCCCTCCACCATAACAAAAAGTATATAGATTTCTTTGCCATTCTCTTTTAAATTACAAATTGTAGCCTAGCCCTTCCAAAGAAGATGATATGGCTACCCTGTAGTTCCTCTTTCCACTGGATCAGAGGAAATGTACTCCTACTTCTCTCTACATATACCTTTAATCCCACTACTTTCCTGTCTCCTTTCTTCCCAGCACTTCAATCTTTTCTGCTTCCATGGCTTCTTTCTTCCTCCTAGAAAACATGCTCATATATTTATAATCTTAAAAAAAAAAAGTTTGCCTTTTCTTTGACCCTATTACTGCAGCCAGTGAATTCCCCCATTTCTCTTCCAGATCACTACTAAACTTCCTAGAAAAGTTTTCCATACATAATGGCAAAACTTCCTAACTATGTAAGTATCCTTAATGGAGTCAAGTCAAGCATTTATTAGTCAGTCTACTATAATGCCTACAATTTGTTAAGCACTATGCTAAGGGCCAATTGGGAATATTTAAAAAAGGCAAAAAAGAGACCTTACTCCCAAGTGGCTCCCAATTTAATAAGAGGCAATAGGTAAACAATTATGTGCAAATACGATTTATTCCAGATAAATTGAGGGTACTCTCAGAGAAAAGGTACTAAATTAAAAAGTCCTTGAAAAGACTCCCTACAAAAGCTATGTCTTTAGTTGAGACTTAAAGGATGCCAAAAAAGCCAAGAAGTGGAGATGAGGAAGGTGAGAGTTCTAGGTGAGAACAACAGCCAGAGAAAATGTACAGTCAGGAGATAAAGTAATAGATATGTGTTCAAGAAAAGCAAGAAGGTATAAGAAGACTGGAAAGGCAGGAAGGGGACAAGTAATAAAAGATTTTAAAAGACAAAATTTTCTACTTGATCTTGGAGGAAATAAGAGAATCACTAAACTGAATCAAAATTCACTGACAGAATGAGACTGCTGGAGACAGAGAGACAAACCAAAAGTTATTATAATTGTTCCAGATGTGAGATGATAAAGGCCTGTATCAAGATGGTGGCAGTGTAAGAGAAAAGAAGGGAGCACATATGAGAGATGTCATGAAAATACAACTGACTAGATATAGTTGGAGGGGTAGGGGGTATAAAAGAGAATTAGGAGCCGAGGATGATACCTAGGTTGCAATCCAAGGTGATTCTGAAGATGGTGATGCTCATGAGAGTAATAAGGAAATTAGGAAGAAGTGAAAACTGGGGGTGAGAAAGGGGGAATAGAGAAGAAAATATATTTAGTTTTGGATATGTTGAGTTTAAAATGTCTACAAGACAAACTTTTCAAGATGTCTAATAGGCATCTGTAGGTATGAGAATGGAAGGTGGGAGAGTTTAGCTCTGAACAAATCCATCTGAGAATCACCTGCAGAGAGATGATAAATGAATCTGTAGCTACTAGTGAGATCAACAAGAAAATACTATAGACAAGAGGAAGACCCAGGAGAGTCTTGTCGAACATTCACATCTCTATTACATTCAAGACATTTTTACCTGGATGTTCTACTGTTACATGAAAAATCAGTATGTCCAAAGTAAATTTATAATTCTCTACAGGGTCTACTATGATTTTTCCCTTTGCCCTCACCTCTCACATCCAAACCATCACAAGGGCCAGAGGATTCTAGCTCTTTGACATCTTTTATATCTACTCCCTCCCTACCCTTATAAAGGCCTTCAATACCACCTAGACAACTGTAATAATCTCCCAACATTTTCACATCTCCATTTTCTCCCTCCTCTCATGTCCTACCAACACTACGACTACAACACACACACACACACACACACACACACACACACACACACACACACACACACACACACACACACACACAAAATCTCTTGCTAGATTTAACCTGGTCCTTTCACTATTTGGAAGGCAAAAGAGAAGCAGTAAAGTTCGAAAACTTGAGGAAAAATATACCCCATCCCACCCCACCCCTTTGGTGTCATTAAACATCCTACTTCACATTGGAACCACCCTATCATTCCTGCCTAGTCTCATTATTCCTCTCAATACACATGCTGCTCCAGGAAGCAGGAACTACTCTTAACCCTTCTCTCCTCCCTCTAACCCCAACCCAAAACGTACTATGCTGTTGTACAGTTCTAAGTCTTTGCTCATTCTGGGTCCCTAAGCCCAAAATATCTTCCCTACCCATTTTCATCTTTAAGGCCCATCTCAAGTGTTATTTCCTCCAAGGAGCTCTTATCCCTACATTTCACATAGCACCATCTCTTGGATCTCACACTGTACTTTGATGATTTAATAAATGTTTAAAAAATATTTTGTATTATAGTTATCTATGTTTGAAGTTTACTCCCTACCAATCTAAGGGTTCCATTAGGCAGGAATAAACTCTTCCAAATGTTCTGTGGTCATCTACAGTATTCTTCACATGGTAGACACTTCTTGGGGAGGATGAAGGAGGGGAGAAAGAAAACATGGACTGCAAAATGTTAGAAAATAAATATTTAAAACTTGATATGTAATACTGAAAAAATAAATAAAAATTAAAATAACTACCTAAATAAATATTTATTTATGAATGGTAAAAATCAAAGTATGTTAGACTTAAGAAGCACTTTAGACATCATACAGTCCAAATCCCTTAAATGAAAGATGAGGAAACTGTAACCCAGAGAGCAGAATTGACTTATCTAAAATAACAGAAACCAGTACTCTCAGTCTAGTACTTTTATTATTACATCATGCCATGTTTTAAAAATAAGTTCCCATATAGCAAAGAACAGAGCTATATCGTTTTCTTCCCAGAATTCTACTTCTTCAGTCAGCCCGTAATCAATGTTTATTCAGTTCACCAATTAATAGATATGTTTTTGGCAATGTAGCATTCCCAATTTGGCAATTAATAAATACTTTATATTGATCATAGTAACTTTTGCTTTATTCTTCCCCCCTCCCCCTGAAGTCTTTGAGGATAGGAAATATATCTTTTCTGTATTCCCCACAATTTAGCAGGGTAGTTTTCACACAGTAAATATTTAAAAAATATTTGTTGTATGAAGGGAAAAGGTAATTTATACATCAGAGCAATTACTTAATGAGAAACCAAACACTGTGGAGTTTTTTGATATAATATTCATATTAGGCTGCCACTAAGAGACATTTTGCAACCTCTTTTTATGTGTGAACTACAGGAAATCCCTAACAATGGAGAATTATATAGCAAAATAAAACCGTAAGTAATTCTCCCTAGCATTCCAGAAGCTTAAGATAAAATGAAAGACATCAAGAAGAAAAAGAATGTAGTACAGATAATTTTAACTAATCCTAAATTGAATTATACTTTTTGAAAACAGATTATACAAAATTTTCTACATTTTGCCTCTTTAAAAATGTACAATATTTTCCCTTCCCAGCACTGTTCTGGAGCTTTTAGACTTCAAAATCATGCCTCTATGTCTTAGAACTTCTCTCAGAACCTGGTTCTCCTTGCCCTGATGCCACACCTACACACTGTGAAATATTTCTATATAATGGCTACAAAGTAAACTCTTCCTAGAGCCTCCATTTTGTAGAGAGTCCCACGATATCCTATCATTCCCCCCCCACAGCCTCATTGGCTTTCTAGATAAAAATTCCATGCCCTAAATCACTTTTCAGCTCCCTTTTGTGTGCTTTTTCTCCCAGAAGAATACAAGGTTCCAGAGAGTAAGGACTGTTAATCTTTTTTGTTTGTATTTATATCCTCAGCACTTAACTGAGTACCTGGAATATAGTAAGACTTAGTAAATGTTTGTTTCCAAAACATGAACTTTTATTTAGTATTGCTATGCTGTGATGATGCATAGGGTTTTGAGCACTGCATCTGGAAACAAAAGAGCTAAGTTTTGAGTCCTATCTCCACCACCTACCACCTACATGAGTCTTCAAACATTTCTTAAGGCCTCAATAGCCTCATTTGCAAAATGAAGAGGTTAGATTAAATTATCTCCTAAATTCCCTCCAATTTTAAGCCTTTGCTTTTCTCTGTTTTTGAAGGCAAATTTAAATATTTGTGTCAATGTTCAACATAGGATAATAATTTCTTTTTTTCTTTTCTTTTTTTTAAACCCTTCCCTTCCATTTCAGAATCAATATTGTGTTTTGGTTCTAAGGCACAAGAGTGGTAAGGGCAAGGCAATGGGGGTTAAGTGACTTGCCCAGGGTCACACAGCTAGGAAGTGTCTAAGGCCAGATTTTAACTCTGGACCTCCTGTCTCTAGACCCAATGAATCAACTAGCTGCCTGCTGGGTAAAAATTTCTAACCTATTTAAAAGTCAATTATGAGGGCAGTTGGGTAGCTTAGTGGATAGAGCAACCAGTTCTGGAGAATGGATGGAAGTCCTAGGTTCGGATCTGACCTCAAGCACTTTCTGGCTATGTGTACCTTGGAAAAGTAACTTAACCTCAACTGTCTACTCTTACTACTCTTCTGCCTTGGATCAATACCAAAATAGAATGCAAGAGGTTAAAAAAAAAAAGTAAAGTATTCCTATGAGGCCATGATTGATTAAATTTGTTAAAAAATAAGTAATTTTTCCAAAATACCTAAAATGGGAGAAAAAAACACCAAGTTTGTGAATTAAGGGATATGCAATTCTGAGAGACATTATATCCCTAAATATAAACACGTATGTGGGGATGTTAATTGACTATCTTTCATGTGTCTACCACTGTGTTAAGTGATGAGAAATATGTAACATTGAGAGGAAGGCAAAATTAGCAATGCTGACACAACACAGAAGTTCATCTTGAAGCCAATCTAAGGGCACTTAATTACAGATGCACCAAAATAACCTTATACTAAAATGGCCTCAGGTATAAGGGTTTTTTACTTACTTTTAGAAAGGACAAAGCTAAAATATATTTTCAATTTTTAAAATTCTACTTTAATAGAATTGATATTCCCCTATTTGATGAAGTTCAAATTCAGACTAATAAATCAATCCTGTTATGAATCAGATCTATGTTTCTTTTTCACTATACTTTAACAAGAACCTTCTCAGGTTATGGTGACCTTTTTAATGTCCCATATTCACAAGTCATGCTTTTCCTTACCTCCATTGTCCTTCTTCTTTCCTGACCATCTAATTCCCATACATTCCTATTATAGAGCCTCTTGCTATATGAAATTTCAGGACATAATGATGTTTCTTTTGTCTAAGCTTCTAGATCAATACTGCACTATCTAGTATTAAATTACAGGTTGACTTTTTTTTAACTTGATGGTGATTCACTTATACAGATCTTTTCTCCACAATTTGAAAGTAAACTCAAGAAAAAGAACTACAAGTGTTTTCTACCTCTTTCATATATCTTACTAGAACTTAAAATATAACACTATTTCAAAATTATTTACTTGTACAAGCATGAATATTTCTTTGCAATAAATATAAAAGCTTTTATTACAATTTATTATAAATAAATTCTTGCTGATTTTGTTGGTTTTACCTTTTAAGTCTAATAGCTAGAAAATGGGTGGTAGGACTCAAAATTAGTTCTTTTCTTTTCAGATTCAATGCTCAAAACCCTATGCACCATCACAACATAGTTAATCCACACTAAGGAACATACTAAGAACAAAACTAAGGTTTTTCCGCTAACAAATAAGATATACACTACTAATTAATCAAGAAGTTGGTTATTTGTTAAAGATGTTTTACAATAGCTAGGAGTAGCAACTAAGCCTGTAATTTCACTAATATATGAAACTCCTAAATTTAGAAATTTCCTCTACCAAAGCATGTTATCATCTTCTTCACAAACTGTCATCTTAAAGAGTTATCCAAAGCATCAAGAGGCTAAGGGACTTAGCCAAGAACACACCTCCAAGATTTGTCAGATGTGATAATTGGACTCAATTCCATCTGACTCTTAGACCAGCTCTGTACTCATTACATAACACTACCTTACCTGCTTAAGTTAATAGGTTTAAATTAGGTGACCCCTGAGGTTCTTCATAAATCTCACAATTATATGACTAACTTTAATATTAGTTTCTGCCTAAGAGTTTAATGATAGTTCGAGCTTCTTTCTGGTTCTTTCAAAGAGATGACAGTATTTCTGTCAATAAGTTATCTAATTTCAAATGATAAAAATAATTCATATGCTTTTAAATAATAAAGTTCTCATTACTAGGGCTAGCTAATGCATTTTCTCCCTAAAGAATCATTTCACAAAACTCTCTAGATCTCTTCTTTTGAAATTGCCTCCTGAGCCTGTCTCACGTTTTTCTAATAGCCTCTGTTAGGATCACTTTCATCTTTTATGAGATGATTTGAATTCTGGAAATAACCAATAAAAGTAATTGAGAGCTACTTCTAGTGATGAAAGAAGGTGATCTAGCTGAGTAATACCACTTTAGGTCATTTGACTATATACAGTAATGTGAATGAATTTCATATGTAGCTTATGGAAATCAAGAAGGGAGACCACAGGAAGAGTGATTTTAAAAGATGATGTATCATGGCAGCATCAATGGAATAGGTACATAATCTCCCAAGATAACTACCTTAAAAAGGTATCCTTATGTGGCTGGATAAGGACTAGTATAATTCTTTTTTTTAACTTCTATATATATGTATGTTAACTGAGAAGATGCATCACAGAACACTTCACTAGACCAAGAATTCTAGAAATTGGCTTTCCTTGTATCACAATAGCAATGTTCAATCTAATAAATAGCCAACAGCCTGTAGTAGAGCAGCCTCAGAGCATTTGGACTATGGATGACAGACTAAAAGAATTGCTGGAAGCTTATTTATTGTCTCTTTGGCACTGAGAGAGGACCACCAGACAATATTAAGATGAAAAGATCATGTACAAAAAGCCTTAGCACAGACCAGTTTGTAAAGAGTTCATGTTGGAGATAAAATTGGAAAGTGTAAAAAATAGACTCGAATACAGGACTACAATCCCCACGAGCCTTTGCTTCACTTCCCCAGAATGCCTTGTAATCTCACCTGGGCTGAGATCGAGAAGGTATTTAACCTGATTCTAAGGCTTTTGAGGCTCTCTCTCTCTTGGCTTTTTTTGGACTTCCGTTTTGGAGCAGGCGGTCGGTCTCTTGCGTGATGTGAGGTTATTTTGCCTAGGCCTCTGGCCTACGCACATGTTTCTTGTATATTCTTTAATCTTTAACCTTTAATAAACCTCTAAAAAATATAATACTCCTTGCAGAGAGAAACTAATTTCTACCTGCCTCAGTCTCCCCATCTCCCCTAAATTTTAATCTTTACAAAAGGTATATTAAGAAGACAATGTGACTGACTTTAAATTATAAACTAAGTAGTTTGGACCTCATACACAATGAGGAAACTGTGTAAGATTTCTAAGCAGAAAAATTGATTATGAAGAAAACTATGATTGAAGGATCATCTCCTGCTTTACTCTCTCACTCAATGAACAAGTTTACCTCTGATGTCCTCAATGCCCCACCTCTATATACCTTCTAGATTCCTTTTGTTTGCTGTCTTCCTCCATTAAATTGTAAGTTCTTTGAGGGCAGAGACTATCTTTTTCTTTGTTGTTTATTAAGAGCTTAGTATAATGTTTGGCACATAGTAGATGTTTAAGAAATGTTTACAGAATTTAATTGAATGTAAGATTGCCAAGTCAACGGGCATTTATTAAATTGATGCTCTATGCCAGGCATTGTGCTAAGCACTAACTAGGTATACAAGTCAAAAAAAAAAATCTTTCCTCTTAAGGAGCACATAGTCTAATGGCAAATCTGATAAACAGATTCAAAGGGAGTAAACTAGAAACCAAGTTTAGTTAGAAGGTTACTGAAAAAAGCCTGAGCATGAGATCTTAAGGGGCAAAAAGAGCTTGAGCATGAGATATTAAGGGTATTAGCAATGAGACAGAAACATTACAAAGGAAAAACTGACAGGACTTTAATGATTAAATGACATAACAGGGTCAAGATAATGAAGTAATCTTAATCAAATGACTACAGTTCTGACAAAGAGTGATTGTGAAAATTAGGAAAGTACTAAAAAAGTAGACGAGAACAGTTTGGTGAGATGATGATATGAGAATTTTGTGGTCATCTCAATTTCAATATAATCACCACAAAACCGGACCTGCCCAGGAGGCAAAAGTCTCAGGAATTACTCAGGGCTACTGATTAAGATTTAGCATGAAGTCTCCAAGGCATCACACAGGGTAAAAGATAGAAGACCAAGAAATGAACTTTAAGGTCTAGTGAAAGACAAACAGTAAAAGACACCAAGAAAGAGCATAAGGAGAAATAATAAAAAAAGAGAGAAAAGGTTACAGGCCCTCAAAATGAGATTACTGATGATCTTTAAAAATTGTTTCAGTGAAATGAAAGAAACAAACTTCAGAGGGTTAAGAAGTTTACAAGAAAACACACCAAATAAAAAGTTAATTTGTCTATTTCTCCAAAAAATTTCCACATACCTCAAGATAATTCCAAGATAAAAAGATGTGTAATTTGACTGTACCATTTGCATTAAATGAAATGGGAATTATCTTGGGTTAAAAAAGTCTTTTTTTGTAGTTGTATTTATACTAATCAAGTAGAAATAAAAAAACAACTTACAAAGATTCTTAATCTTTGTTCCAATTTTTAAAAGCAGATATGTAGTCATTTTAAGTAATGTAATACATATAGTAGGTATCTATACTATAAACCTTTATTGACCTGAAGTATTACAATTATTTACATTTTTAAAGACAAAACAAAATGCTTTCCTGCAAAACATAAAAAAGATGATAATAGAGATTACACCAACATTATTAATATTGGAAAGATTTAACCCCAGAGTTAGCAGGACATGAGTCATCCCTCCCTCAATATAAATGCTTAAAAATTTAAAGATTCACCAAACTATGTAAGATAGATAAAGTCTGTAATTAAGAATTTGAATGAGCTAGTATTGTTATTCTTGTTCAGAAAAAAAGGGGGTAGGGGTTTAGGTACAAAAATAGCATTTATTAACTCATGAGTTTTACAAATAGGATAATTCTAAAGTGTTTCTTCTAAGAGAGTTCTTATAAAAAAATCAAAAAAGTGACATTTTTAGTTATCACTTTTTCTTAACTTTAATAAAATATGGAAAAAAGAAAAATCATCAAAATTCTACCATACATATTTGTGTATTTAGATTTTAGGCTGAGAAGTACCTTGAAAAGGATATGCATACATATTTCAATTTTACCTTTTAATGTTAGTTCTCAGTGCCTCATATGTCTCTAATATTTTACACAAATACTTTTATAATCAATATTTTATAAGCAACATTAAATTTCGTCATATATAAACTTTTACCTGTATCTGTTCTGGTGTCCATTGATCAAGGTTGACTGACTTGACCCTGGATATATGGACACCAAGATTTCTATGAATTCCAGCACATCGAATGCAAATAAATACGCCAATATTCCAGGAAGCCCATCGTGGACCTAAATCAGAAGAAGCAAAGAAGAAAATATATATTATTTCTGTATTTTATGAAGTCTGATTCTTAACATAACTCAAGTAAGAGTAAACAGAAATTACAAACATATTTTAAGCATTTTAAGAAGAGAAGCATGTTTCAGCTAATATAAAAAGTTTGCAAACTAATCTTCAGCAATCTCAATGATAGTGATTTTTCTTTTTGGCAACCATGCTAAAATTGTCTACCATTTTAAAATCAATTTATGGATAGAACTTTTTCATGCATTTCATTTAAACCAGAAATCTTATGGCATTTCCCCTAGAAATATCTAAAATTCTGATTAATTGTATTAACTTAGTGCTAAAAGAAATCCCAATAAATGGGGTAAACAGAACATTTCATTATGACAGGTCTCAGATTAACTTAAGTTTAAACTTATTTTCTAAAATCAACAAAAGCTGCTTATTTCATAGTGGCTGGTCAACTATAATCCACTATACCTGGTCAGTTATATTTTGGAAGAGTAGTTATCAAGTTTTTCAGAAGTAGGTCTTAAAATAAGCATTTGAAGAAAATAATATTGATTTAAAATGTGTTTAATGTATGAATTTTTCATAAAACCTGAAACTTTTAAATGCTATATAGTCACTTTGCAGCTTTAAAAAATAAAAATTTATTGGGAAAAATTATTTTATCTTCAATTCTTTAAAATGTGTATTTGCTGAGGCAATAATATTAAGTATCATTTAAAACTAACATCGAGTTCAACAGTTTCCTATGTTTATTCACCAGCTACTACCCTAGCTAAAATCTGAAAAGACAATAAACAGGTATTTCATATCTGGATAAGTGAATTAAAATTATTTACAAATACTACAGTTCTGTTCTAATAAGAAAAACTAACATTTTAAACGTTTATCTGAAGGACAATACCTCTGGCTGTCAATATAGATCTTTCATAAAACAAATTTACCTCAAAGAAAATAGCTCCTTAACTACAAAAGACAAAAGTTTCACTTAAATGAAAAAAAAAAGTTACAATATGGAAATAGTTCCAGAATAGGAGTCAGGAAACCTAAACTCTATAATAAGTTATGTCATTCATTACCTAGCTATATGACATTAAACAAATTAACCTTGCTAAGTTTAAAATTTTCTCACTGATAAATTAAGGTTCAGCTACAGTTCTAAGAAACATTTCTCTTCTGTGGTGCTAAGATTTTTTGGCTTTGTTCACCAATACAAAAATGGATATAATTAATTACCTCCTAGTAACTGCTGCTTCCTAAAGCTCTACCTAAGTGTAAGATCCTAACTCTAGATGTACTCCCAAAGCGCTGTTCTGTTCTCTGTCTTTGTCCATCTCTGTATGTTTTTGTTTTTTTCCTGTCTTTCTGTTTCTCTCCCTATCTCTGACTTGTCAGCTCCAATGTATTCAATTAGCATCTCTTCAGTAATGACTATCAAGTGTCCAAAGCCAAGCCTGGTCTCACATTAGTAACTGCGCAGTGTACATTTCAAAATAGGATGTTCCACTGGCAACTCAAACTCATCATGTTCTGAGAGAATACACCATCTTACATCCAAAAATGCACACCTCTTCTAAACTTCCTTATTTCTACTAATGACATCATTATTCTTTTAGTCATCCAGGTACACAACTTCGGAGTATCCTCAACTATTTATTCTCTTTCAGCACATATTTTAGTCAGCTAATATATCTTCTCTAGTGAATCTCAAGGACATCTCATATATCTACCCATCTTTCATTACTAACAGCACAAAGGAGTTAAATATTATTAGCAATCAAGTAGTGAAACAACATCCCAGAGAGGTTACAGATATAAGGGCCATTCTTGGAACACTCATTCTGAATTATCCCTTGCAAATTTTAAAGCCCAATTTAGATATTTCCTATAGCATCCTTCTGAGCCAATCCCTCTATAATCCATAGGTTATGTGCTTTAATGAGAGAAATCAATTCAACAACCCAAGTAAAACATAATTAAGAAATAAAATGTGCCTATAAGGGGAGAAAGCACCTACAGTACTAGAGTATAGTACTCTAACAACATTAGAGTTTGAAATGCTTTATATGCAACTTTAAACAGATGATCAAAAATTAACTAAAATGGATAGCACATATATACTGGGGGGTCACATGAAGCTTATTTAGATAATATCTTTATTTGCAAACAGAAGATAAAAAGAGCAAGAAGAATTTAGAATTTCATTAATTTTTTTTTATTTTTTTAAATTTATTTAGAATATTTTTCCACGGTTACATGATTCACACACACACACACCCTCTCTTCCCTCCACTCTCCCAGAGCTGACAAGCAATTCCACTGGGTTATACATATATCATTGTTTAAACCCTATTTCCATGTTATTCATATTTGCAATAGTGATGATTTAACATCAAAACCCCAATCATATCTACATCAAACTACATGATCAATCATATGTTTTTCTTCTGCATTTCTGGTCCCACAGTTCTTTCTCTGGATGTGGATAGCATTCTTTCTCTTAAGTTCCTCTGGATTGTCCTGGATCATTGCATTGCTGTTAGTAAAAAAGGTCTATTACATTAGATTGTGACATAATGTATCAGTCTCTGTGTACAGTGTTCTCCTGGTTCTGCTCCTTTTGCTCTGCATGAATTCCTGGAGGTCGTTCCAGTTCATATGGAATTCCTCCAATTCATTATTCCTTTTAGCACAATAGTATTCCATCACCAACATATAATACAATTTGTTCAGGCATTCCCCAACTGATGGATACCCTTTCAGTTTCCAATTCTTTATCACTACAAAGAACGAGGCTATGAATATTTATTGAATATTTTTGCACAAGTCTTTTTCCTTCTTATCTCTTTGGGGTAGTAGTATGGATGGATCAAAGGGCAAGCATTCTTTTTAAGCCTTTTGTGCATAATTCCAAACTGCCCTCCAGAATGGTTGGATTAATTCATAATTCCACCAGCAGTGTATTAATGTCCCAATTTGGCCATATCACCTCCAACAATTATCACTTTCCTTTGCTGCCATATTGGCCAGTTCGCTAGGTGTAAGATGGTACCTCAGCATTGTTTTAATTTGCATTTCTCTAATCAGGAGGGATTTAGAGTACTTGTTGATGTACTTATTAATAGTTTTGATTTCTTCATGTGAAAACTGCCAATTTGTGTCCCTTGACCATTTGTTGAGTGAAGAATGGCTTGAATTCTTGTAAATTTAACTTAGTTCCTTATATATTTAGGAAATTAAACCTTTGTCAGAGTTTTGTTATAAAAATTTTTTTTCCCAGTTTGTTGCTTTCCTTCTAATTTTGGTTGCATTGGTTTTGTTAGTATAAAACCTTTTTCATTTGATATAATCAAAGTCATTCATTTTATATTTTTCAATGTTCTCTATCTCTTGCTTAATCTTTTTTTTTTTTAACCCTTACCTTCATCTTGGAGTCAATACTGTGTATTGGCTCCAAGGCAGAAGAGTGGTAAGGGCTAGGCAATGGGAGTCAAGTGATTTGCCCAGGGTCACATAGCTGGGAAGTGTCTGAGGCCAGATTTGAACCTAGGACCTTTCATCTCTAGGCCTGGCTCTCAATCCACTGAGCCACCCAGCTGCCCCTTCTCTTGCTTCATTTTACATTCCTTCCTTTCCCACAGATATGACAAGTATACTATTCTATTTTCACCTAATTTATGAATGACTTCACTCTGGGTGTAATATCTTGACCTAAACCTTATTTTTCCCCATGCTGTTTTCCAATTTTCCCAGCCATTTTTGGCAAATAGAGAGTACTTGTTCCAAAAGCTGGGATATTTGGGTTTATCAAACACTAGCTTGCTGAGGTTATTTGACCCTAGTCTATTCCATTGTGCCACTTTTCTGTCTCTTAACCAATATCATATTGTTTTAATGGTCACTGCTTTAGAGTAAAGTTTAAGATCTAGTACTGCTATGCCACCCATCCTTCACATTTTTTCATTATTTCCCTTAATATCCTTGATCTTTTCTTCTTCCAAATGAACTTTGTTATAATTTTTTCTAATTCTATATTTAAAAGATTTTTAGTAGTTTTATATGTATGGCACTGCATAAGTATATAAATTTGAGTAGGATTGTCATTTTTATTATGTTAGCTCATCCTACCCATGAGCAATTAATAATTTTCCAACTATTTAGATCTAATTTTAATTGTATGGAAAGTATTTTGTAGTTGTGTTCATATAATTCCTGTGTTTGTCTTCGCATAGATTCCTAAATATTTCCTTTTGTCTCGAGTGATTTTTAAATGGAGTTTCTCTTTCTAGCTGCTGCTACTAAATTTTGTTGGAAATATATAGAAATGCTGATGATTGATGTGAGTTTATCTTATACCCTACAATTTTTGCTAAAGTTGTTAATAATTTCCATTAGCCTTTTAGTTGATTTTCTAGGATTCTTTAAGTAGACCGTCATATTATCTGCAAAGAGTGAAAGCTTGGTCTCCTCACTGACTATTTTAATACCTTCAATTTCTTTTTCTTCTCTAATTGCAATTGCTAGCATTTCTAGTACAATATTAAATAATGGTGTTGATAATGGGTATCCTTGTTTCACTCCTGATCTTATTGGGAAGGCTTCTAACTTGTCCCCATTGCAGATGATGTTTGCTGATGGTTTTAAACATATACTGTTTATTATTTTGAGGAAGGGCCTGACTATTCTTATACTTTCTAGTGTTTTCAACAGGAATGGGTACTGTATTTTGTCAAAGGCTTTTTCTGTATCTATTGAGATAATAATGTGATTTCTGTTGGTTTGATTATTGATATGGTCAATTATGTGGATGGTTTTCCTAATATTAACCCACCCTTGCATTCCTGGTATAAATCCCACCTGATCATATGGAATAATCCTTTTGATAATTTGCTGTAGTCTTTTTGCCAGTATTTTATTTAAGATTTTTAAAACTATGTTCATTAAGGAGATTAGTCTATATTTGTTTTTTTCCCCTATTTTTGGTCTGCTTGGCTTTGGAATCAGTGCCATATTTGTGTCATAAAAGGAATTTGGTAGAACTTCTTTGCTTATTTTGTCAAATAGTTTGTATAGTATTGGTATTAGTTGTTCTTTAAATGTTTTGATAGAATTCACTTGTGAATCCATATGGCCCTGGGGATTATTTCTTAGGGAGTTCCTTGATGGCTTATTCAATTTCTTTTTCTGAGATGAGATTATTTAAGTATTTTATTTCCTCTTTTGTTAATCTAGTTATTTTATATTTTTGTAAATATTCACCCAAAGGGAACCAAAGGGACACACAGACACAATTATTTTTAACTTTCAAAAATGTTCACATTCCTTCATTGAATTAATGGACAACTTATCTTGTTAAAAATAATTTTAATGAAATTTTTACCCATAACAAGGGTGGAATCAATGGAAAATGAGTAAAGGAAATTTCTTGTTATTTTAAAGTGGCTAACCTATGTTTCAATATGACCTAGTTTGTCTATCATTGAATAATTCTCTCTCAAACTCATGTTTTTCTGCATAGTGGCAAAAGGATGACATGTGGAGACACCACTGACTACCAAAGCTTCCTCTACGGCTTTATAAACTTCAATAGATTCATCACAATACTGATTAGAAGAGAGCTAACATGCTGTTTTCCATGTTTCAAAGTGCTTCATCAATTATATCCTGAAGGTGAGAAGATGAAGCATCACTAGAATCTGAACTGTTTTGATCATTCAAAATATGCTCACAGTCTTTTCCTTAGCTCCAATAAAAGTCTTTACATGAACCATTTAAGTACAAATTGCCCTTTGAAAATTAAAAAGTAATTAATTTCATGTTCTGATTGTCTAATATACTGCACCTATTGGCAAAGTAAATACACAGTAATAGAAGTTTGCTTTTGCTATATTAAGAGGCAAAGCAACATCAACTTTTAATAATTTGTGTTATCTTTCTTTAGTACCTTAAAAATATAATCACTCTGTATAGCAAAAACTATTCCAGGAATCAAGCAGAATAATGTAAGAGAACTGAAGACTTTTGGGGGGGAAAAAGAAGTTCTATGATATAAATTAGCTGAACAGGATATTGAAAACTTCAAAATTCAAAAATATTTTCATTCCAATGAGTCCTTCAATGTCCCTACTAAAACAGTAGTCTGTGGTAGGCATATTTTTAAGCCCCTGTAGCAAAAACAACTTTAATGAAATGTCTTTACTGAACTACTTAACAGGTGATACTTTTGATTTCATTGATGTCAAATAACAAAATGAATACCTACAACAGATGTAAAAGTGTGAAGTATAACAAAAGTATCTTTTAACTAAGAGTCTACCACTACTTAAGTTAGGTCTTTACTTCTGGTGTAGAATACACGCAAGAAATTTAAGCTCTAACTGGCAGAAGGTAAAAACAAGAATATATTTTAAATGCTACAATCACTAACAAATTAGTGGTATACTTGTGCTCTCAATTTAAAGAATTAACTGACAAACTTCATAAGATTACCAATAAAATGATACTAGTCGACAAGAAATGAAAATTCACCATACTTGTGTTTATCTTTTTATACAGGAGAGCTGATTACAAAGTGGATTTTAACATCCCTTTTTTGGGGGGCAAAAAGGCCCCATGGGGCCAACTAAATATTTAGAAAATAAATTGAGGATGAAAAAATGGAGATGAGTACAATTTGCTTCAATTTGATGAACACTGGCCTATGTATTTGATAGATAGATAGATAGATAGATAGATAGATAGATAGATAGATAGATAGATAGATAGATAGATAGACAGACAGACAGACTTATTTCTGTGATCCCAACAAATCACAATCCATGAAAGCCTGTCAAGCCAAGACAGTGACAAACATCTTTAGACAGCATGTAGTGTCTGTTTAATGATTCGCTTTATAGTAATTATCAAAAGGACAAATTAGTCTCTCTATAGAGTTATTTCAAGGAATTTTGAATGATAGTGATATAGGCACATACTGATGCTAACTGTAGAAATCTTCCATACAAATGCATCGTTTTCTGGATAGCTGTCATTTTTTCATCAACTTGGTTTTTCATAGAAACATAGAATTTTAGAATTCAAAAGGATCATAGTGGACTGTTAGCACAAATAACACTCAAAAAGAAATATCTACTGTAACACTTCTCCATGGAGTTTAACACCTTATTTGAAGAAAGCCTTTATGAAAGTATCTTCAATAGGGTGGAGCTTCATATAATATTCCACATGAGGCATAAGATCCCATGTATAACAAGCTTTATGACACACTCACCTGCATCAATCTCTATGCAAATGTGACATGCAGAATATGAAGATGTACCTCTCAGGTGCTCTTAAGGACAAACACACCACCCTTTAATTTGTTACTTGACCTGCTACTTTATTAACTCTTTTATAGAGTTTTCAAAGACAATTTAATAAATATGATACCACTTTCTTCAAAAATTCCCACAAATAAACTCTCAATATGTTCTAAGCCTTATCCTCAGTTCATTTTTTTTAAAAAGCCACTTTTCACAAAAACGTCACTTTTTACTTATATACTATTTGTATAATACCAAATAACAATGATTATATAATTTATTAATAATAAATAGCATAAATATACAAATTAAGGCTCCATCAATATATCAGCTATGTGAAAACCCTAACGAATGACAAATGATGGCCCCTCCAAAGCAATGAAACCATAGTTACACAATTCATTTCTTTCAGGAATTCTGAGGACCGAATCTCTATATAGTTCTCTCAAAATATCTTTTTGTCTTTCTTAACGTCAGTCTCTTGTTCCTCATAGACTTTTTCCAAGACAGTTAACTCTTAAGTCCCCTCAGTAATGAATGTCTTTTCATCACCTACTGCTTTTTTTAAAAGATGGTATTTAATAGTTATTGCCCAAGATTCTAACCTTTTTCTCAATAATATGCCCAAAGTCAGTGTGAGAGGTTATTTAAACTGATCTTATATTTACCAAATCAAATGCTTTTCTAAAAAACCCTTCCCTTTCATCTTAGAATCAATACTATATATTGGGTCTAAGGCAGAAGAGCAGTAAGGGCTAGGCAGTGGGGGTTAAATGACTTGCTCAAGGTCACACAGCTAGGTAATATCTAAGACCAAATTTGAACCTAGCACTTCTCATCTCAGGGTCTGGTTCTCTATCCATGAAGCCACCTCGTTGACCCCAAATGCCCTTTTTAAAATAAGCAACAAACAATAAGTATAATGAGATTTTGAGTTCTTTGTACCTGTCTGTTAACTATATTACTATAAAGATACAGGCTCCTGTTGAATATCATTTTCAAAACTCTAACTGATCCTTTCTCAAACTTTCATCAAAAATGCCCTAGATATATATTTCTGTAGAGAGATTATTCTCAAAAATGTTTGCAGAAACAGGAGTAGTAGTTCTAATATAATCTCAAATCTGAGGGGGTTTTTTCTCAACCTGTAGTGTCCTAAATTCCTTCAGATATCTTGAATATTCATTCATTTCTCTCAAATTCCTATGGTCCTCTTCTCATATTTATGTTCTACTTCTTCATACAGCACATTATCAAACTATGATATTGATTCCACACATGGTTGTTTCATTCTCACTGATGATGAGTTTTTAATAAAAATCTTTATAGATTTTTTCCCATCATTCAGAAGTTTTCTTCCTGTTTTATTCTTAAATGTCTTCCAGAAGGTTCATTCTATTAGATTACTCATTAAGGTTACTATAAACTTGCTCATCCCTCAACTTAGGTACTCACTGTCTGAAGTACTATTATTTATAATCTTTCAAGACTCAACTCTATGATCTTACAAATGAGTTAATATCAAAAACCAATGTTGACCTAGGCTTTCCAACTCTTTCTGTTTGGCAAGGATATATGTGTTTCCCAGCTAAGACTGTTTTGTCTTCTGTTATGATAACTAATTTGCATAAGTTTAAGTCTATTCCTTTATCCATTTTACATTTTTCAGAATCAATAGCTTCTTTAAATAAATCAGATTGCAGTTGTTTCAATCACACATCATATCATCTGCTCATTTTTTTCTTCTAGTTTCAAACTGATTTTGATTGCTAATTTCAGATATCCATATTAGTTAGTGGTCTGACTATATATGGGACAGAGATTTAGAAATGACTACTATATAACCAGGCATTTCCTTCACTGAAATGATTTCATTTTTTAAATTATTATTATTATTTGCACCTTGCCATGTTCAGTTCTTACCATGTTTTTTGTTAAAAGATAGTATTCAAAATATGTAAGTATGATTTGTTCTCTCATTTCTTAGTCATAAACTATACTTGCGAACGTACATTTTCACCACCTTCCATATCAACAGCTTTGCATTTAATTCATCAAGAATGAAAGTATAAGTTCATTTAAACTGGAAGGTGTTACTGAGATCTTTGTAGAAATTCCCCTTATCCTCTGCAACAGCTATTAGTATATAAACTACAATCATAATCATGGAAATCTTTTTTTTGTAAATAGAATAAGCTCTATGTGTATTTAACATATGATATGGAGAAATGCTAGCACAAAATTTTTTAAGCAATCAAGAATGTTTTTATAAAATATTCATATGTGACTTTGTCTGAGCCTGGGGCTTTAAAGTTGAGAAGAGATGAGGAAGGAGAAAATAAGAGAGCAAGTAGAAAGAGAACACTAGAGTATGGTAGATAAACTATAAGTAACAAATGTGTACCCAAATTATAGCATGAGAAGCAGACCAGAAGCAAAAGGGATGAGTAAGGAAGAAATGCTAGACAATCTAAAAAGTTTAAATGGTACCAAAATATTTATAGCCGAGTTTTTTGTGGTGGCAAAAAATTGGAAAATGAAGGGATGCCCTTAGATTGGGGAATGGCTGAACAAATGATGGTATCTGATCATGATGGAATACTACTGTGCTGAAAGGAATAATGAATTGGAGGAATTCCATGTGAACTGGAAAGACCTCCAGTAATTGATGCAGAGTGAAAAGAGCAGAACCAGGAGAACATTGTACACAGAGACTGATACATTATGGCAACTGAATGTAACAGACATTTCTACAAGCAGCAATGCAATGACGTAGGACAATCCAGAGGAACTTATGAGAAAGAATGCTGTCCACATCCAGAGAAAGAACTGTGAGAGCAGAAACACAAAAGAAAAATATTTGCTCGATCGCGTGGTTCGAAGGAGATATGACTGGAGATGTAGACTCTAAATAATCATTCTATTACAAATATTAATAGTACAGAAATAGGTCTTGATCACTGATGCATATAAAACCCAGTGGAACTGCTTGTTGGCCATGGGAAGGGGAAGAAAGAAAGGAAGAGAAAGAACATGAATCATGTAACTATGAGAAAATATTAAATAATTTTTTAAAAAGATTTTCCTGGCGGAGTCAAGATGGTGACCTAAAAGGAGCATAAGTTCAGACCTCTGAATACCCTTCCTTACCGATCACAAACTGAATGCTCCTAGGGGACTGAAAATCAAACCAAACAACAAGACAGAGCCAAGGAACCCTCCTGCTGGACTCAATTCAAAAGGTACACCTCCCCCTCCCCCTAGCTAGAATCTAAGAACACTCGGATTTAAGGGGAAAGCAGAAGGAAGGTCCCAGGACCTCCACCACCCCCAACCCCACCTAGAGCACTAAACCTCCAGCAGCAGCGGGAACCTCTGGGCAGGCAAAGGAGCTGGTCTGGAGGGTGTACCATGCAGACCGGGCTGTGCCAAGCTCAAAGCGTCGAACCCATATAGCAGGGAATGAGCTGTAGAGGGAGCATAGAGCTGGCAGCCTTGTCAGAGCTGTGGAGATCCTCCATATTGCTCCTGTCTCCCAGGAGGTTTTGGCCTCAGAGCACACCCAGCCCAAACCAGCTGAACTTAATCCCATCAAAAGACTTCAGAACTCAGGGAAGCCCAGGCTCCAACACCCATCCCTCACTTCTGGACTTTAATCCAATCAAAAGCCTCAAGAGGACATGGAAGCTCAAACTCCAACAACCCTCCCCCACAGACTGCACCAAGAGATCTTCTGTCAAAACTTCAGGAGGGGAGACTGACAGAAGCCCCCAAAAACAAAAAAATGAGAGGCTCAAGATCACAGACAAATACAGGGAGCAAAGAAGGGGTAAATATGAGCAAACAACAGAAAAAGAAGAAAGAAATTACAACAGACACCTTCTATTCAGCAATCAGAACAGAGGGGAAGGGATCAGCAAATGGTAAATCAGAAATTCCAGCGAACTGGATACAGGCTTTGGAAGAACTCAAAATGCAATTCAAAACACAATTAAGAGAGGCTGAAGACAATTGGGAAAAGAACTTAAAAACAAAGATAAGTTATCTGGAAACAGAGGCACTTGAACTAAAACGAGAAAATAGTGTCTTGAAAGCCAAAATCAACCAGCTGGAAAATGAGGCAAAGGAGATGAAAGACGAGGTAAAGAGGATGAAAGATGACTTTCAAAGAAAAATACAACCAGAAGGAGAAGGATGACCAAAAAGCCAGGGATGAAATTCAATCTTTAAGAACCAGAATACAACTACTAGAATTAAGTGAACTCACAAGGCAGCAGGACACTATAAAACAAAACCAAAAGAATGAAAAAACTGAGGAAAATATGAAGCATCTCATTCACAAAACAGAGGATTTAGAAAATCATTCAAGGAGAGACAATTTAAGAATCATTGGTCTACCAGAAGACCATGACAAAAGAAAAAGCATGGACATCATACTACAGGAAATTATTCAGGAAAACTGCCCCAAAATTCTAGAACAAGAGGGAAAAGTGGGGATTGAAAGAATCCACAGATCACCTCCTGTACTAACTGACAACACCCAGGAATGTTATAGCCAAATTCAAGAACTATCAGACCAAAGAAAAGATATTACAAGCTGCCAAGAAAAAGTCATCCAGATACCACGGACCCACAGTGAGGATAACACAGGATCTGGCTGCATCCACACTGAAGGACTGAAAGGCATGGAATAATATTCCAGAAAGCAAGGGAACTAGGTCTACAACCAAGAATCAACTACCCAGCAAAACTGACTATATTCTTACAGGGGAAAGTATGGTCATTCAACAAAATAAAAGAATTCCAAGAATTTGTAAAGAAAAGACCAGACCTGAACAGAAAGTTCGATGCCCAAGCACAGAATTCAAGAGAATCATCAAAAGGTAATTTAAAAAAGAGGGGAAAAAAGAAAAAACAAAAACAAAAAAAAACACTTTTTTTTTAAGAGACTCAGTAAGTTAAAATGTTATGTATAAGAAAAGAGGTCATTGGTAACTCTTAAAAACTGTTGTTATGGGGGCAGCTGGGTAGCTCAGTGGACTGAGAGCCAGGCCTAGAGATGGGAGGTCCTAGGTTCAACTCTGGCCTCAGACACTTCCCAGCTGTGTGACCCTGGGCAAGTCACTTGACCCCCATTGCCTAGCCCTTACCACTCTTCTGCCTTGGAGTGAATACACAGTACTGACTCCAAGACGGAAGGTAAGGGTTTAAAAAAAAACTGTTGCTATCACCTGGGCAGATAGAAGAATTACACTTAGAGGGAACAGTGACAAACTGTATAGGATGAAAGAACAAGGCATAAATATGTATATAGATATATGTATATACATATACTAGAGCTTAGAAAAGAGGTTAATACTAAAGAAATGGTAAAAGAAACAAATGGGGGTAAAGTTACATGTCACAAAGAAGTTCATGCCAGGAGGGCAGAGAACATTAATATGTTGGAAGAGTAAAGAGGTTGGAGAAAGGAAATACTCAACTCTTATGTGCATTGAAATTGACCCAAAGAGGGAAGAACAATCCAATCCATTGGGGCAGAGAATAGATTTGCACCCTATAGGGGAGAAGGGTAACACAAAGACTGGTGGGGAAGGAAGAAGTACAAGGGAGGGAGAGGTTGGGGGGGGGGGTAGTTTTAGAAAGACTACAGGGAAAGTAAGGGGAGGAATAAGAAGGGAAGGGGGTAGAAAGAGAAGTAAAATAGGGGTGAGAACTAGGGGGACTGATTAAAAACATTGGTGTAGAAGAAAATAGTGAAAGAAGAAAAGGCAGGATCAGGAGTAAAAATCAAAATGCTGGGAAATACACGGCTAGTAATCATAACTCTGAATGTGAATGGAATGAACTCACCCATAAAACGCAAGCGAATAGCAGAGTGGATTAGAATCCAAAACCCTACCATATCCTGTGTATCGAAGGGATATGGTTGGGGATGTAGACTCTAAATGAACGTCCTAGTGCAAACAACAACATAGAAATAGGTTCTGATCAAGGACACAAGTAATACCCAATGAAATTGCATGTTGGCTGCGGGAAGGTTGGGTGGATGGGAGGGAGGGAAATAATGTGATTATTGTAACCAAGGAATAATGTTCTAAATTGACTAAATAAAATGAATTCAAATGGGAAAAAATAATTTTAAAAATTAAAATAAATAAAAATAAGCCATTAAGGAAAATAAATAATGAAATAGGTATAAAAATAAGGGACAAATTCATATACAAACTTTGCATATGTCATCTCTAACATTTCAACAAAGTAGAGCCAAACAAATTAAAAAACACACACCAAAAAAAATTTTTTCCCTCAAATGCTAAAAAAAAAAAAAATTTAATTGGAAAGTGAACACAAAAATAAACAATTGCTATATATCCATATTGACGAAGGCATGACATATGTGCCTGGGCAGCATAGAAGGGGCTGCTCCTCTCCCCCTTTCTACAGTGCCCAAGGACATTTTTGTTTTTTCCACTCCTCTATCTAGCCACCCAGTATGAGCACTTTCTCTCTCCATTCCCTGGGGTAATGAGGGAGGTTCATGGGCAAATACAATTTGGGCACATAATCTCTAAAAGGTTCACTTTTATGAAATGAATTATGAAATGAATCCTATCCACATGTGCCTTAAGGCAGCTACACATAACTACATTATAGACTTATTTGCTTACATTACCAAACACATATTGAATGACACTGAGGAATCAGAGGTAGCTTCTTACTAGTAAAACCAGAATCTCCTAGCACAACTCCAACCCCACAAGATTCAGGATTAGTAATCTTCCTCAAATTCCACTCTGCACCTCCCCATTTCTGCAAAGGATGCCATGTGGGTTCTCTGCAGGAATCTTCTGTGACAAATAATAACTGACATTTTTATAACACTTTACACATATTACATGAGTCATAACAACCCACAGAAGGCATTAAATTATCATTTCCAACTTTAAGATTAGAAACACGAGACTCAGAGATTAAGTGGCTTGATCAATAGATTTTGAATCTGGCTGAGTCGCTACCCATTAAACAATAATGGATAAAATAATGGATAAAAGTACATTCTACTTGGCTAGTATATACAAATTCATTTAATTTTTTAAATCAATACTTTTAATCAATATTTCAGGAATCTATGATTTCATTGCTGTAGGCATTCTCTTCCACAATTTAGTAAAATGGTAATAAAAATAATGTAAGTAAATATGTGTTCTACATGGTCACTATATGTCAGTATGTTAAATATCTGAAGGTTTTATGAAATATAGGAATGTCCCTCTACCAACAAAAATACTTATAATGGAGAGTCTAAAATATCTATCTGGGTCACAAAAGAGGTTAAGTGACTATCTATTTTTTAATGGAGCCAAGTTTCAAAATATAGAATTCCCATAAAACAAATGACATTTTGTTTGATATAAAAGGATTTAAGATCATAATCAAAATTAGCTCCTATGTGATAAAAAAAACAGGAAAATAAAGATCAAAACTGTAAGAGAATCTAGAAAAGGACTATATTTCTAATATTAAGTTTTATTGGGTACTTTTTTCTAAATTCCAAAAGGAATCATATTCAATACTAATTTATTGGTTTACCCTATACCTCATTAATTCAACTATTTTATTCTTTTCTTAAACTAGATTTTTTTTATCCTATTTTTCTTTTCAAATCAAACTTTTCACCTATATTCTGACAATAACCATAACAAAAAAAGAGTAAATGGGATAATTTGGATTGATAATGAGCGCCATCTAGTGGTAAACAATGAGTGACTATAAAATTAGAGAGATTGTTTTGTTTGGGGGTGAGGGGGGAGCTATTGCAAAAAAAAAAAACGTATTTTTCTTCTACTGTAGCATTGATTCTGATTTCTACTCTCCAGTATCCAGATCAGTTGATTACCATGACAGTAATCAATCATTTCCTGGCTGTTAAAATATAATCAATTTCATTCTTTTTATGTTTATTTGGGCCTTGTCATATGAGATGCCTTCCATCTCTTTTGTCAAGAACAATGTTCATAATATGTTGGCATGGTAGACAAAATACAAAGTATTAAATCTCTGCTTAAACAATTCTTCCAATCATGAGTCTCAATTTCATTTTTCTTTAAACTTGAGGAACCACATAAAATCATTCCTAGAAAAGAATCTTCAAGAGCTCAGTCTGGACCTTGTGGAACCTTGAAAAAAGGCAAATCCTCCAAAAGAGCATGTATAGTATAGTATAGCATTACTATAAAATTATAATAAATTTTCTAAAAAAACAAGATCTTTTTAAAATACTTTACACTGAAATACATAAAAGGGAAAAACTACAATTTCTAAGATCAACATTTATAAAGTCTTTTGACTAATGATTTCAATAACTATAATGCTCTTTGTAGAGTAACTCAAGGACAAAAGCATTCAAAAAACTGACCAAAGTCTACCATATTAGTCAGCAATTATCTATCATACCTTAGCAATTAATTTATAATTTCAAGTTCTTGATATGCATCTCATATACAAAAATGAAAAACCAAAAGAAACAAATTTCAACAACCATATCAATGTTAGAGAAATTTAAAAAAATCAAATACTAATTAGTGCTTTTTCAAAATCCTTCTCAAAACCTTGACCCCCCCCCCCCAAAAAAAATTGTCAAGTTTTTTTAGTCTATCTGGCCTGTCTCTTTTTGGACTTGGGTACCTGGTCCAAAATCTTCTTGCTAACATTACAACTACCTATGATTCAGAATGTCAATGAGAGTGTGCCCACCAAGGCCATTTCTCCTTGGTGGGCATCAGATCATGAACATGGTCACAACCATGGTTTTTTGCTATGAATAATACTGAAATTTTAGTATCAAAAGATCTCAGAGATCATCTAGTCTAATTTCTCACTTAAGAATCCCTTCAACAACATTCCTTAGAAATCAATCAACAATGCTTGCAGTTAGTATACAAAATCCAAAACTGAAAGACCCTCCTTACGGAACTTTCTATCATATGAGGGATCAAATATGTACACATTTAAGTATATGAATGAATCAATGAAAACAAATGTTTACTATGTGCCAAATACTACTCTAAGAATACAAAGAGAAAATCAAGATTCATTCCTCTCAAGGAGTTCACATTCTAAACCAGGGAGACAAACATCTATAGGCTTCAGCTACACGCAGATGGAAAGATCTGATTTTCCTTATGATTCAGTGGCAATGCAGATGGGGAAAAAAAACCTAGAGATCTGACAGATAAAAAATGTTAGGGCTTGGTGGGCTAGGAGATAAGTGGGGAAAGGCATATTACTAGAAATATTCTGGACTAATTACCTGCTCATCAAAATATCAAGTGACCATATCGCCCCAAATGATTGGAGGAACCTAAGCCCATTGACTATAGAAAAAGGAGTACACTTAAGAGTTAGAAGAAACCAGGAACTCCAGTTTCTTTCCTACACAGGGATACATGGAATGGAAAAGGAGAAGGAAGTATCAGCAGGAAGACTGGGGTAGGTGAAGGGAGGACAAATAACAGTACCATGATCAGACATATGGCTTTAGTAATGTCATTTTGAGAGGGATATGGAAGATGTATTAGAAAGGGGAGAAACTTAAAGTGCAGAGACCAATTAGCAGATTATCACAATGGATCAAGTATGTGGTAAGAAGAACCTGAAGTAGTGATAGAATCTTAAGGCCAAGAAACCAATAAGACAACTATCACAATAATAGAGGGAAGTTGTGATAAGTGTCTAAAGTAGAGAAAAGGACAGATGCACAAGTGATGATTATTTAGCCTCTACCCTAATACTTCCAATAATGGGAAGTTTACTACTTTCCAACATAACCCTGGGAAAAAGAGGTTGAGAATTACATATAGATTTTCCCTACCTATTCTTTCCCTACCTATGTCCATAGGTAACAGAGTGGACTGAATGTAATTATGGGCTCTAATAACAACAATGAAATGCCATCTAGAGTAGAGAATAAGACAGATGCAAGATTATCTTCATTTTAACAAGTATAATTAAGCATCTACTATGTGCTAGCACTGGATTAGGGGCTAAAGACACCAAAACATAAAGAGGACAACAAATATTATGACAAATACCACTGAATATAAAAAGCTTTAATTAGATTTTAAGTAGAAGGATAACTTAATAAGCTAAATCTGTTGCCAGTTTAGGAGCAGAAGGCCAGAATTAGATAAACAGATGTCTATGATACATAATAGAATGAGATGATCTTTTAAATATGGATAGTTCTAATAATACTGAACATACAACAGAATGTAATTTTACCTTTTTAATTTAACCTAAAGTCTGTGAGATTTATTGTCAGCACTATCAAATCAAATTTGTAAAAAAAAAAATCATAAAAGATTTCCTCTTTACACTGATTTAACCTTCAGAGAATGGTATAGGATAATACAATGAATTAAACTTGTTTGGATCCTTTAACCAACAGCGTTAGGTTTCAATTTAAGTAAGAGTAGTATCTACATCAATAATTCTGTCATTTTCTCCTGAGTTATGTCAGTAACAGTTAAAGCTACCACTTCACAAAGACAGACAATACAAGTAAACCCCAAAGAATTATTATATTCTCTTGGGGTCAAAGGGATTTAGTCTTATTAACATTAGAGTCTAGCATTCAAAGTAGCTAGAAAAATTTCCTTCACACATTATCTTTGTTTCCAAGAAAAGCTAAACTAAAATCACTGGACTCATGTTCTCAATGATCTAATGATCAAAACTATATCATTTTTTAAAAAAAGCAAATGTAGATAATCTTAGGAACTATTTTTTAATTGTACTTGGTAATCAACTTTACACCCTTAAAAAAGCTAAATACTTCAGAAGAAACAGCAATTCATCATCATGTCTATCACAAGAGAATGTGAACTCTTCAAGCTGAGATACTGAAAACCTAGTAAACTGAGTAAACAGAAAAGCAGTTACAATTAAAGTTGGTTCTAAAATTTAACTAGTAAGACTAATTCTAGAATATCCAAACTAAAGTTATCACTGTTTATTTCTATTAGCAATACTTGTTACTTGGGATTCAAGGCCTATTGAATAAATTCCAAGAACCAAAAATTGTATAACCCAAAAATCAATTCAATATTATTCTATAAATTTTAGATGGTCCTTTGATGTCCTAGACTTAGGAGTTAGAAAGACCTTGAAGGCTTATTTGCCATTTGATCCTAGAGGGCAAATCACTCAACCACTTAAACCCAGATCCCTACTAGTTTCATCTTCAAAATGTGGATTATGACCACCAACTTCATGGAATTGCTGCAAGGTTCAAAAAAGATCAAATTTATAAAGCACTTTGCAAACATTAAAGCACCTTTACTTTGCTGCTGCTGTTAGCAATGATAATGATGATGACAACAACGATGATGATGATAATGTGAAAGCTACATTGAGCTCAAGTATACATTTTTAAACTAGATAGCATCCAATAAATTAATACTATTGAATAAGACACCTTAAAACATTCATAATATCTGTGCTACTGTACAAGGTAATACTGACCACCACCCATCAACAGGGTTCATATTGTACATTGTTTTCCCATTGGAGATGTTTCACCCTTTCCTCTACTAATTCAATTTGTAACTAAAACAGTAAATTTAAGTTACTAAGTTATAAAACAACAAACCATTGCTATTTACCAATTCATATTTAAAAGGAAAACTAACTGTTTTTCCCTTTGCCCAAATTTCTTTATATTTTACCTCTAACCTCAAACACACACTGCCATGAAACACAAATTAATAAGTCCATATGTAAAATTACCTATTACTTTAAAAGACTCCACAAATAAAGTAGCAAATAATACAGCCAAACAAAATAATTAAGCTAATACCCTAACTAATATGAATACTTTAGCTAATATTAATGAGTCAAAGAATCTAGTCAGTGTTATAAAAGCAGGAGTTCTAGGTCATATAACAAGACAATGCAACTTTGAATGCTAAAGGCTTAATAGTCTAGACATCTCTCTCAAAACTCTCCAAAATGGCAATTATGCCTAATATAAAGTAATTCAGTTGTCTTCAAGTTCTAGGACAACCAGAATCCAAAAGGTTAAAAAAACAAACCAAGAAACATATACAGATACCTATTCTGAACTCACTCAGCACTCCTTCCCTACTCCCACACACTCCCTAGCAGTCAGGTTGCACTAGACAACCCAAAGACCTAAAACCCAGTCTTGCAACAAAACCTGACCAATTCCAGGACTGTATTCTGTCTTTCCGGCCCCATAGAGATATAAGTTCTAGGCTTTGAAATTTTGGTTGTGCCTCAAAAGTTAACCAGCACCACAGAAGCATCCTTCTGTCCTACCACAGAAGCATCCTTCTGTCCTACAAAGATTCCTACAGGAGAACAGAGGAACAGAGAGGAAAAGGGGCAAAACATATATCTGGACTTGAAATAGGGCTCAGTCCCATATTCCCATCCTCTTATAGCCTCAGAAACCCGACCAACCTACAGAAATGAACCCAATATCACTCTTGTTGGCAACTCTCTGAACTGTCAAGAATCAGGCAAAGAACTAAGAAAGTGTTGGGATTTGGGGATGGATGGATGGGAACAGACCAG
Organism: Monodelphis domestica; assembly: GCF_027887165.1. Classification (NCBI taxonomy): domain Eukaryota; kingdom Metazoa; phylum Chordata; class Mammalia; order Didelphimorphia; family Didelphidae; genus Monodelphis; species Monodelphis domestica. The sequence goes on along the minus strand of NC_077228.1, from coordinate 320,993,431 downwards.
GCATCCCCCACTTAACTTAGCCTGAAGGAAAGAGCTCAAAATCCAGTTTAGGTCACTGGTTCCCACAAAAGTCACTTGGGATAGAGCCCTAGGCTGGTGAACAGTGAATTGCCCAGTGTGAGAGGAGTCTGGGAAGCTTTGAAATCTAGCCCACAGGGAAAACCACTATCAAAGAGGATAGAATCAGAAAGTGAATAGGAGAAAATAAAGAAGGATGAGTTGTGTGAACATGAAATCTAGAAACCCGGAATTTGTAGACTAGTAAGATCTGATGAACCCCAAGTTTTAGGACTAGCTTGTAAGTTGTAGACCCCCAAGAACCCCAAGTTTTAGGACTAGCTTGAAGCTAGTATGGACAGAAATTACTAAAGATGTTAGAAAGAAAAAAAAAACACCTTAAACATAAGCAATCAACAAGGAAAATATCAACAGCAGAATCAAATAAGGCCTCGAAATCTGTAAAATGCATCTATGAACAAATACTACAAAACAAAGGAAAAGGATCCAAGATAGAGGACTCTCATTATAAAGAAAACATGAAGAACAACATTATGTTCCTGAAAAGTTTAAAAGAGAAAAGAGAATCATGAGAGCAAAATTTAGGGCCTACATGACAAAAATTATAATCAGAATAGAAAATCTGAATCTACCTATGAAAGTCTCAACAAAAAAAAATTCATAACAATAGATTAGAAATACAAACAAAGAAGTAAAGGACAATCTATAAAAAGTAAAATGCAATAAGCAATTATTGTTAAAAGAAAATATGTTCACTATCCAATAAAAACACACTTATCCAAAAGACAAGGTTTATAGGGACAACCTAAGGATCATAGATCTTCCAGAAGAATGTGCACAATAAAAGAAATAACATAAGAGAACTTCCCAGATCTTCTGAACACAGAAAGTTAAATACCAACTGAAAGAATTCCTAGGTTCCCTCCCAAAAAACCCCCATGGCTAAAAACTCCACAGTAGTTAAATTTAGAAATTCAATTCTGAAACAAGTGGTTAAATTTACTTAGTGGTTAAAATTAACAACTTCATTCAGAAACAAGTTCTACAAGCAACCAGGAGAAAGATATTCAACTACAAAGGAAATACAGCTATCACAAGAATATTTTTCCACTCACAAGAAAACACAAGAAGTAATGGAATAATGCATTCCAAAGAGCAAGGAGTTCAGAATACAGTCCAGGTTGACCTTAAGAAGCTTAAACCAGAGGCTTTTGAAATATTCTTAGAAAGAAAACTAAGCCTGAAGAGATTATTTGATACTTCAACATACCAGACAACAGAAATACAGAAGTGAAGAAATTCAGCAAGAAGGGGCAGCAAAAGCTAAACTGAGTGATTGCAAAAAGCAATTAGAGATTCCTTTCTAAAATATAGAGAAAAGTATGAAGGCAGGTAACAAGGAAGAGGAAAGGGCTTGAGGCACTATGGATAGTCTGGAAAATGCTTTTCCCTACAGGTGAATCAATGTTGTTTTTTGGATTTTTTTTGGAGAATGTTACATAAAAAGGAGATGGAAAGGAAAAGAGATGAGTGCTGATGTGTCCAAGTCAAATTAAGAGGTAAAACAATATATAAATCAATTTCTACGATGCTTTGCTCTATAAACTTAATAAAAAATATACTTTGGAGCCATCATTTTGCCAGATGTCACAGTTGCAGGGGAACTGAGAGATCTTGGTCCTATCTATTTCCATTTGTCACTTATTAATTACTTTAGGCAGATTATTTTTCCATTTTTGTAAAAACTGTACAAACTTCAAAAACAATCTACAAAAATATCATGAGGCTAAACAAGGTTTTTTACCTAAAAGTAAGAAAAATTTTTTAATTTTCTGACCTTCCTTCTTAGAATTGATAAGTATGGGTTTCAAGGCAGAAGAGTGGTAAGGACTAGACATGGAGGTTAAATGACTTGCCCAGGGTCACAAGGAAGTGTCTAAGACCAGATTTGACCCCGGGAGCTCCCATCTTTAGGCCTGGCTCTCAATCCACTGAGTCGATTAGGTGCCCCCTTTTTTTTCTGTTCTTTTAAAGTATTTGGCCCATATTTGTCATGAACATACTTTGTAAAGAAGTTAAAGAAAGGAGTTAGGTATTAAGAACCAAGAGCTAAGTGTTTCCATGAGAATATTTATCTATTCATTCAAGAAGAAGCAAAAGACAAAAAATTAACAAACAAGAGCTTGTCAGGTTGACAAATATTTTAAAACCTTATATTTTAAATCTTTTGACAAAAAATAAGTAGCTTCTAAAGTACTTATCATCTGAAATGATTTCTGCATCTCCTATCAGCTCGTAGCTTACATATTTTCTACTAAGACTTGAGATTTTTGCCTGAAAGATTTTTTTAAGTCTTCATCTCAATTTCTAAAAGAGGGCCTATTGAAAGTGTTACTAGAACCCAAATAAAAAGCATTTCACTAAACATTTATTGAGGACTGTACTGTGGATAGACTGCTGGACTTGAGAATTAGGAAGACCTGAATACAAATCCTATCTCAGACACTAACTATATATAAACTGTCTGCCTTAATGTCTTTATCTATAAAATAATTTTAATGATAGCATTTACCTCACTGGCTGGTTATGAGGATAAAGTGAGATAATAAACCTGTAAAGTGATTTGTAAAATTAAAATGCTATATAAATTCAGCAGTCATTTACTATTGTTGTAGTAGTAGTAGTAGTAGTAGTAGTAGTAGTAGTAGTAGTAGCAGTAGTAGTAGTAAAACTGTTCTTTGAACATAAGAGCTGAACAATAAAAAAATCTAGAGACCAATAATTAATTTTTACAAGGGTGTAAACTCCTTCCTGTAGATCTGTAACTGATCTAGAATTTGCTGTATTATAAGGTTGCCTTAAGGTATTAAGAAGTTAAGAGATTTGCCATGAGGCACTATGCCAGTATATATCAAAGGAAACACTTAAACCTAGTCCTCTGTATTCTAAAGCTTGTCATCTATCCTATGCTATCCTATGCTGCCTCTCTAATAATTCAATTTTAAGACTACCACAATATTCTAACTTTTTTCCCCCTAAAGTTTTGCAATCTGTCTAAAAATAAAAGTCTTGCCCTCCTGGATACCAGTTCAATTAACCACAATTATTTTTTTAATGCTCCCCCAAAAATGGTACAAGAGCAAGCAGGAAAGTGGGAAAAATAAATTTTAATGAGATGTAATATTCATTCCCCCTGCAATTCTCACTCATCACTTTAGTTTTTAGGGATTAAGAAGCAACAAAAGAACTAAGATATGAGTCTCATAGTAGTTTCCACAGGCTCAGAAATGGGAAAGTGAAATGAAAGCCCACTCTCCCCTCCTCAACCTTAACAATTTGTTTCCTCCTCTCATTATTTCAACAAGAACTTTTTCAGTTCCTATTTGGAATAGGCACAAAATGTTTAACTAGGGTGATATTCCACTGTAGAGAAACAGCATGTATATTAACAAGTAAAGTTTTTAAACATACAAAATACAATTTCCAGTAGAAAAAACCTAGGGGGATGAGAATAAGCCTCATTAAAAATAGCATTTGAGTTGATCCTTCATGAGAGATGGAAATAAATTCTAAGAGGTAGAAGTGAAGAGGAAGAACTTGGAAGGTTTGGAGTACACAGTCTGTATAAAAGCATGAAGATAGAAGAAAGAAAATTACGAAGAGGGAAATAGAAATTGGCAAGTCTGCCCAGAATGCAGAATGAAGAATGAGTGAATAACTGAATGTATGAAGAACAATGTGCATTAACTGTGGAAAGGTAGGCTGAAGCCAGATTGTGAAGGACTTCAAATGCCAAACAACAATCAGCCACAGGAGAGCTTCCTGAACTGTGGAGTAGCAGTCAGATCTGTGTAATAGGAATATCAACTTGACCCCTACTGCTTCGGAAAGAAGTAACCATCCTCACCCTAGCCTGACCAAAAAAAAGGAGGTGAGAGGAGAAATGAAACAGCGAAGAGGAATAGAGATAATTAAGGCCCCTGGTTCACTAAATCTGGTTGTGTTCTATGAAGCAAAAGAGGCACAAACAAAAAGGGACCTTCACTGGTAAATATGTAAAATTATCTACAACATACTTTTTTATGAATATAAGTTTATGAAATCTAAATTATACATTTGAATAATGTCACAAAATGAAAATCTAGAAAACTAATTAGATGCCCAGAAATAAAATCAGTATTCAATACAACAGAAATAAGTATTTTCATGTTTTATTGCAAGGTTAGAACTAAAAATGATTAGTGTCATCAATCAGAAAATGTCACATCAATCAGTTCACTGGTTCATTAATCTGCATCAGCAGCAACATTCATAGACAGTTACCAATTAAGTTATCTCTTAAGATACTTGCATTTGCTACTCCGGACACGATACAGTACACTGCATCTTCCAAGTACATGTCAGGAATAAATGAGACAGTATTACAAAAAGGTCTAACAACAAAATCTGAGTGTCTTCCAAGTGTTACACTCCCTAGCCAATTAGTCTGCAATTCCACAATACTGAATAACAGCTTGGATTTTTACTTAAAAATTCTTAGATGTGCAAAAAGTCTGAGAATAAGGAAGCCTATTATTTCTATGAATGATCAACAACTCAACATAAATATAAATAAATTCAAGTCTTTAAAAGTCAAATGGTATAACATTGGCTTCCTCTATTTCTAACTTTGTACATTTAAAAAATCTTCAAATTTTATACTAGCTTCTTGAGACTTTTATTTAAAATCCAGATCAAATAAAAAGTATGTTCATCATATGACATTTTGCCACAGGCAAAGCATATGCTATGAACAACAGCATAATTCCAAAGTCATTACAACACAAGGAAATCAGAAGGAATACTTTGAGACTATAGTTAGGGACAAACCAAAACATATTAAGGTTGACAGTTTGGAAATAATAGGAGCAGACACTTCATGCTGACATAAAACTACCAACAAGCCAATAATCCAACCAAAATTAAATCACTATCCTGGCCCTGAGGCAATTTATCAAATATTTATGCATACTCATGAAGGTGTAATCCTTGGGCACTGCCCTAGTTCTTGCCCTCAAGGAGTTTACGATCAAGTAGAGGCAGGAGAGAAATGTACACACAGATACATATATAAGTATGAATATGTGACTGGATGGGAGAGGTTGGAGTGTCAAGAATCCTCTTCATTAGCAAGAAAGAAAAAGTCTTTGGAGATACATTCATCCTAAACAAGTACATACAAATGCAAAGAGACAGAAGGGAGAAGGTGAGATTAGGAAAAACTGAATAATCCAGTTTGGCTAGAAAACATATGAAGGATATGGTAATGGGCCAAATGCACACACTATAAATCCCTCACTGACAACTTAAGTAATTTGTATTTTATTTGGTAGCCAACAAGTAAGTATGAAAGGCTTTTCAGTGATAAAGAGATGAAAACAGACATATATTTTAAAAGGTGGCTTTGGCAGGAATATATGGGATTGTAAAGTATAAAGAAGGGAGGGAAAATTGAGAGAGTATTTATGAGACTAATACAATAAACAGCCTGGACCACAAGTAAAGAGGAAAATTTCTAATCAGCCTTGGTTCTCACCCTTTATCACCACCCTCTCCCCTCAGACTAAAAGACTGAGTCAAAAGGAAGTATTGGTAATCTGAACCTCTAGGATCAAATACAAAATCCCATTTGCTTTTTCAAAGTTCATCAAAAATTACCCCTTCTCTGTCCTTTTCAAATCTTCTTATACCTTACAAGCTATGTAGCACAATGGATAGAGTATCAGGCATGGAGTCAAGAAGGCTCATCCTCCTGAGTTCAAATCTGTCTTCAGACACATACTAGCTATGTGAGCCTGGGCAAGTCACCCCACCCTATTTGTCTCAATTTCCTCATTTGTAAAAACCACTCCAGATCTTTGCCACCCCCAAAAAAAAAAACAAAAAACAAATGGAGTCATAAAGAGTTGGACCCTGAGAAGACGATTTTTAGATTTAATCACCAGAAGCTTATACACCCCACTTATCCTTAAGTGGGGGGAGGTCTGTGACCCACATGTGCTCTAGTAAGTGACGAATCAGAATCAACTGACTGCCTCTTGGGCAGTCCTAAGCAAAGCTTTAGCTGTAAGAAGGAAAGAAAGCACAAGAAGGGACAAAAACAAATGGTCTTCATAAGTGGCAAGAACTTCCTGTGAAAAGGTCTTTTTGCCTTGAACTTGACCCTAGAGGAACTCAGACTGAGGACCTTGGACTGCTTTCTATTTTCCCTTAGAAATGTGGTAGTCAGAAAAAGACTGATTCCCTTCCCTGGCTTTCCTGGATGTACTAGCTCTGGAGAGGTCCCTAGTCTGGGAGGAGGCCTCATAGTTAAAACCCCTGTTAAATGACCCTTAGGCGACCATCCAGCTAGGGCTTCTGGAGCCTTGCAGGAGTAAAGCCAGGACCTGAGCAAATAGTCTAGCTCATTAAGCTAGATTTCTTAATCTGCCCTCTTTCTCATTTCTCTACTTTCACTCTGTCCCTCTATTTTATAAATAAAATGCTAAATCATTTGGAATTGATTAATTCCTGGCTACCACACTCGGATAAATTTAGCCCAACCCTTTTATTTTTACCCCTTACATTTCTGGCCCTTACAATACCATTGAAAAATAACAGTATACCAATGAGAGGAACTTACTCATGGGTTTATATCTCTGTTGCATTTTGGTGTATGGGCTACGTAGGGAGGGCTAATACCTCTGGTGTAAGGGCTTTCCAGGCCCATTTTCAGGGTTGCTCATCCACCTTTGGTGCCTACCTGTAACCCAACACTGACCTGTAGCTCCAAAAAGCTATAGGAAGCACACTGGCCACACCCTGATAAAAACCATTTCAGCAGGTGGGCTAAATAAGATTATAAGTAACTGGCAGGCCTCAACCCCAACATTGATTTAGAGATAGCTACCCCAAATACATAAAAACTTCCTCCTATAGAATGGGTGAATAAGAACAATTTGTTCCAAAGGCCATGAGGGCAACTGAAACAGACACTGTAAAGCTCTTAGAGCTTGGTCAGACATCAAAGAACCACGGCCATCCACTGTCCAGCCATCTGTGAATCTTAAAACTGCTCAGACTCTACCTTAGAACATTTGGTTAAGGCTATTCCCTTATTAACAAATGAAGGTACTTCATCAGGAAAGTATTGGGAATTTTAACATTACTTCACCCATACTTAGGCACACTTTAGGGGAAGATAAAGTTGTAAACTCCTTACTGAACAATGAAAAGTCCCCAACTCATACTTATAGTGGAGCAAAAACCCTAAGCTAGGTGGTCTATTTTTAGATCTAATACAAAAGAGTGTTAAGTACCTATAAAGGTTAAATTAATCACTAAAAGGTCAAGCAACTTACAAAAGGCAAGCTTAAAAAAAGAGGTGTGAAGTTCTCAGAAGATATAATCTACCCAGAGAAGGTGAGAACTAAGAATGGGCAGTCCTGGGGAAAACTTCTACTGTGACTGGTAGATGTGAAAATTTAGGGGAGGTGACATAACAGAAATTTCTCATTAAAAGGAGCTGGTTCTCTGAACTTGGGAACAGTTTGGATTAGTTGGAGTTTTGGAGTGAGTGTGGAGGAGTTGGCTCTCTGAATTTAGCTGGAGTGCTTAGGACAATATCTTGTGGTGAGTGGATAAGACTGACTAGTCTCTCTCAAGGCTTAGGCCAAGGCCAAATGGCCTAGGCCTTTTCCTACTATTTCCTCTTACTCTGTCTCTCTCCCTTCCCTTAATTCCTTCATTTGTATTAATTAAAATCTCCACAAATCCCAGCTGACTTGGGTATTTTCATATTTGGGAATTTTTACCATGGCAACTATTTATTCTTGATTAAAATCAAGACACCAAAATTATCTTTACAGTTTTGGCAATTCAGTCTTGAAACCCACATTTTCAGTTACACATCCTGAATTCTGTCTTACTACTGGACTTCAATGACTTTGGAAGATTAGTGTGAGGCTGATGACTCTATGCAACTCTGCCTAACTTAAATCCAATTCATATAAAAGACATCACTCCATAATGTCAGTGGCCCTCTTTGAAATGGATAAACATTTATCCCATAAAATATTTGTTCATATGTATTTGTTTACATGCTACCTCCCCCATTGTATTGTGAACTCTCCAAAAGCAGGGATTGTCATTTATCTTTCTTTGCATCTGAAGCGCTTAATATAATACCTGGGACCTAGGAAGCACTTAACAAAAACTGACTGCTTAACAAAAAATAATTCTAGTCATTCTTCAGTCCATTCAAGTATTTCTTTCTGACTTGGTTTAGTCAACAAGAAATGTTCATAACCCAGACTTCTTAAAACCAAACTCATCTATACAAGATGATCTATACAAGATCTATACAAGAGATACTGCTTTTAAATTAAGCTTCATTTCAAGCATCTCTTTTAGTAAATGCAAGCACAATGAATAAAATAAAATTTTAAGATTATTCTTGTGTAAAAATCTAAACATACTGGGTATGCAAATACTCTGCCTGATTCATTTACATATAAACAAATGGGCATTTAGTAGGGGGATACAAATTCAGAAATCTGCTTTTAAGTTAATCAATATTTTGAAATCTAGCCATGTCATACAAGATGTGAAGAAAGTTCAGATCAATCATTAAATATTAAAATGAATTGTAGCAACACTATATTATTTAAGCCTTAGAGACACAAACATAAAATGAAGATAGTCCATATTCTCAACATTCTGACTGCTCCAATCAGAACGTACATAGAAGAATTCAACCTATTTAGGAAAACATAGCACCAGGGCATATGGAGAGAGGTCCATAGATCCTAAGGATTAACTACAAGGTGGATAGCAAGATCCCTTCTTCTATATTTCTTATACCTAATACTAACTGAATGAAAATAGCTATCTAGAATAAAGACTTGGGTGGGGAGAAGAGAAGGAATAGTTATAAGGTCATCAATAAAAGGCAGATTCAATTATATTTACATCTGCTTCAGTGTCCTTATCTGTAAAATGGGCATAATTATAGCACCCAGTATTGTGAAGATTAAAGGAGATAATAAAGTCCTTAGCATAGTGCCTGGCACATAGTTTTACATAGTAAGAAAGGCAGCTAAGTGGACAGACTATTTCTCTGCAAAGGTGAGTTCCTACTGGAGTCTCCACTTTGTGGAATGACCCAGGCTGACCTACCTATATTCTGCTCCCTGCCTTGGACTTCAAAACCATGTAGCTATACTGAGTACTTCATTCCTTTCCACTTCCCTAATTTTTCAGCTTCCTTTACTGTGCTGTCTCCTCCCATTAGAACAGAAACACTTTAAGGATAGAGACTGTCTTTATTTCTGTTTTCATATGTATCCCCAGCACTTAACACTGCCTTCTACATATAAGCATATATAAATGCATGTTTTCTTTCTTCCTTCCTAAGGCTTAACATGTTTTATAACTTAAACTTTATAGAAAAAATAAACTTTATGTTATTATTATTATTGTTTAGTCATTTTTCAGTCATGTCCAAATCTTCGTGATCCCACTTGGGATTTTCTTGGCAAAGATTCTTGAATGTTTTGTCATTTTCTTCTCCAGCTCATTTTACAGAAAAGGAAACTAAGGCTAAAAGGATTAAGTGAGAGTCAAGATGGCCACATAGAAGGAGCAGAAGTTCAGACGTCTGAAAACCCTTCCTTACTGATCACAATCTGAATGCTCCTAGGGGACTGAAAATCAAACCTAACAACAAGACAGAGCAGAGCCAAGGAGCCCTGGACTCAATTGCTGGACTCAATTCAAAAGGTACGCCTCCCCTCCCCCCACCAAAGCCAGAATCCGAGAACACTCCAGTTTAAGGGGAAGGCAGAAGGAAGATCCCAGGACCCATTCCCCTCCTCACCTAGAGTGCTAGGCCTCCAGTGGCAACGGGAACCTCTGGGCGGACAAAGGCACTGGACTGGAGGGTGTACCTTGCAGGCAGGGCAGTGCCAAGATCGGAGCATGGAGCACAGACAGTGGGGAAGGAGCTGGAGAGGGAGCTGGCAGCATGGTCAGAGTCCTGGAGCTCTTCCATACTGCTCCAGCCTTCCAGGAGGTTTTTGGTATCAGAGCACACCTAGCCCAACTCAGCTGAACTTAATCCCATCAAAAGTCTTCACAACTCAGGGAAACCTAGGCTGCAACACTGACTGCTGGACTTTAATCCTATCAAAAGCCTCCAGAAGATAGGGAAGGGCAAACTCCAACACTCCTCCCCCAGAGACTGCACTGATAGTTCTGACAAAGCTCCAAGAGGGGAGACTGACAGAAAGCCCCAAAACAAAAAAAAAATGAGAGGAGCAAGAGCACAGACAAATACGGGAAGCAAAGAAGGGGTAAATATAAGCAGACAACAGAAAAAGAAAGAAATTACAATTGACAGCTTCTGCACAGGCAACGAACCAAGAACAAACAATACACAGGAGGATATAAGTAATAAAACAGAAATCCCAGCAAATTGGACACAGGCTTTGGAAGAACTCAAAATGCAATTCAAAACACAACTAAGAGAGGCTGAAGATAACTGGGACAAGAATTTAAAAACTAAGATAAGTCATCTGGAAACAGAAAATACTGTTTTGAATGCCAAAATCAACCAGCTTGAAAATGAGGCAAAGGAAATGAAAGATGAGGCAAAGAAGCTGAAAGATGAGGCAAAGAAGATGAGAGATGAGGTAAAGAGAATGAAAGATGACTTCCAAAGAAAATCAGACCAAAAGGAGGATGACTAAAGAGTCAGGGATGAAATGCAGTCTTTAAGAACCAGAATACAACTAGAATCAAGTGACCTCATAAGGCAGCAGAACACTATAAAACAAAACCAAAAGAATGAAAAAACTGAGGAAAATATGAAGCATCTCATTCACAAAACAGAGGATTTAGAAAATCATTCAAGGAGAGACAATTTAAGAATCATTGGTCTACCAGAAGACCATGACAAAAGAAAAAGCCTGGACATCATACTACAGGAAATTATTCAGGAAAACTGCCCCGATATTCTGGAAAAAGAGGGAAAAGTGGAGATTGAAAGAATCCACATATCACCTCTTGTTCTTAATCACCAACTGACAACACCCAGAAATGTTATAGCCAAATTCAAGAACTATCAGACCAAAGAAAAGATATTACAAGCTGCCAAGAAAAAGTCATTCAGATACCATGGAACCACAGTGAGGGTAACACAAGATCTGGCTGCATCCACACTGAAGGACCAAAAGGCATGGAATATGATATTCAGGGAAGCAAGGGAACTAGGTCTACAACCAAGAATCAACTACCCAGCAAAACTGACTATATTCTTACAGGGGAAAGTATAGTCATTCAACAAAATAAAAGAATTCCAAGAATTTGCAAAGACAAGACCAGACCTGAACAGAAAGTTCGATGCCCAAGCACAGAACTCAAGAGAATCATCAAAAGGTAATTTTAAAAAGAGGGGAAAAAGAAAAACAAAACAAAACAAAACAAAAACCCTTTTTTTTAAGAGATTCATTAAGTTAAAATGTTATATATCCCTATAAGAAAAGAGGTCATAGGTAACTCTTAAAAATTGTTGTTATCACCTGGGCATCTAGAAGGATTACACTTAGAGGGAATAGAGACAAACTGTATAGAATGAAAGGACAAAAGGCAGAAATAGGTATATAGATATATGCATGCATAAATACATATACATATGTATATTGTAACATTAAAAAGAGTGATTGGCTTAAACTGTTACAGATAAAAGAGTGGTTAGCATAAACTGTGACCACGGAAATATGGTTTCAAGACATTGTCTTAAGTTAAATCAAATATAAAGTGGTCGCCAGGGAAAAATTCCCAAATATGAAATATACCCAAGTCAACTGGGTTTTTATGGAGATTTTAATTAATACAAATAAGGAATTAATGAAAGAGAGTAAGAGGAAATAATGAGAAAAGGGCTACGCCAGCCTAGGCCAAGAATTAATACAAATTAAAGAATTAGTGAAAAGAAGAGACTATAGCCCCTTTGCGGTAATTCACAAATAAATCAGTAACCTGCCACTTCTGTGAGAAGAAGGGCCACAAAATGATAGAATGGAGAACCTTTCTCAAGATTATTGAAAGGAATACAGAGTTTAATAGCAACTTTAGAAATAATGACTATAGAAATGATGATAATGGTCATAGAAACCAGAATTTTAGAAATTTTAGAAATTATAATGACTATTGAAATAACTATAATGACTATAGAAATAAGAACTTTAGAAACCAAAATTTTAGAAATAGAAATTGGGAAAAAATGACAATGCTCCAAATGAAGAAAAGGATTATGCCCAAGAACAATATATAAGAAATGGTGCCCATCCAAAAAAATAGTCGAGGTGATAATGCTCCTCAGGGAGGTGCCCTTCTGGGGTGTCCAAGGAACTTCCCAAACACAATGAAGGTGGCTCTTCTTAGACTATTGATTTTATTGATATTAATTAACCTTTTTCAGTTTTGTCTCCCCTCCAAATAGTTGGAAAGGATGAACAAAGAACTTAAAACTATGACTGGAAAATTATGCACTGAGACATTTAAAATGGCCTGAAATTCTCCCTCTGGCCCTATTTTATCTTAGAAGCAGACCTAGAGGAGACCTACACATCTCACCATTTGAGGTGCTTTTTGGACATCCGCCTATACAGGCTAAACCTTTTTCCCCTGCATATACATCACTATTAGGGGGAGATACTACTATTGCTTCCTATATACAGGAATTACAGCACAAACTGCATGAACTTCATGAATCCGGAGCCGCAGTACAAGCTGGACCACTAGACATGACCTGAATCCAGGAGATAAAGTATATATTAAGAATTTCAAGCGTACTGGAGCAACTCAGCCTTCATGGGAAAGACCATTCCAAATATTGTTAACTATTCCAACATCTATAAAGGTTGGAGAAAGGGACTCTTGGATTCATTGCTCACATGTGAAGAAAGCATCTTCTGTTGAGACTCATTGACTGTACCCTATCATATGCATTGGAGATAATAATCCATTGACAGATGGATGCTGTTTTTCAAAGACACATTGAATTACTGATTTTTTTCCTTATTTTTTATTGCTTTTCTTTTATTTTTGATTAGAATAATTGATTTTTTCTCATTTTTTGCAGTAATACAAGTTTAATATATATATATTCTTGCTATAATATCAATGCATACCCAAAAGCTTTAAACTATGGAAATCTGCCATTTATTGATAAAATATTATAGGACTGTGATTAATGTTTGTATCTGATTCTAGAAAATGAGATAAATACAAGGAGCACAGACTTAACCTGAATAGTGCCAAAAAGAGCACACAGGTCAAAATGAAACCAATCCATGTGGGATTGATGAACTTCTACGCCAATATGAAACGAATTGAAATTAATATGGACTTGAGGTTGTGACACTTGACATATGTTAAGTTGTAGGACTTCCTTGTATCTACACTTTTTGTGAAGTACTCATACAAGTACCAAAATTTGACTATCATGCTGGCTCCCTATATCCCTGAAAATGTCAAAAAGTCTGATGAGGGAATGACACTTCCCTATCAAAATAGAATTCAATTCGTTTTCTTCTTATATTATGGCAACTTCTTGTAGTCTTGGCTACACATGGGTAAATGAAATATTACTGCATTCTGTCCTACAGACTTGTGGGATAGAAATTACTTTAAATTGGACCTTTATAAGGTCCAATTTTGAATTTTTTTTACTTATGTTTTTAGTTGTGTTTTTCTCTTCTTTTGATAATTGACTCATACACCCCCATAACTCAACATTGCATCCTAAGCTGAATTGGATGTTTTTTAACACCTACTTCAGGAGGGATTGTATTTTAATTTAAAATTCAAAATTTTTTATCTTTTTTTTGAGATTGTATTTCTATAAAAATTCAAGATTTTTTTTATTTTATTCAAAAAAAGATCTTCAAGGAAGAAGTTTGCTAACTACTAAATCCAGAGAATGAACTGTTGTAGAAAGATGCAGAAAACCCACACTACATCAAGAAGATCAAGAATGAACATTGGGAGTGGTTGATTGAACTGAAGTTTGATTGAACATTTATTGTAAATGCACACATTTATGCCAAAAGGGCCTGCCCCTAATTTGGCTTTTTGTCAATGTGCCTAGCAAAACATTAGTTTTTGCTTTCTTTCTTTTCTATTCCTCCATCACTACTCTAATTTCCTCTTAGAAATTGAATATTGTATATATCTATAGTTAGAAGTGCATTTAGGACTACAAGATGATTATGTTAAATGATGAATGGGGAGACTAGTCTCCCAATGATCATCAATCAACAATTTTAGCAAAGTTGCAGGATACAAAATAAACCCGCATAAGTCATGAGCATTTCTATATATCTCCAACCCATTTCAGCAGCAAGATTTAGAAAGAGAAATTCCATTTAAAATCACCCTAGGCAATATAAAATACTTGGGAATCTATCTGCCGAGACAAATACAGGAACTATATGAACACAACTACAAAACACTCTCCACACAATTCAAACTAGATCTAAATAATTTTAAAAACATTGGTTGCTCATGGGTGGGACAAGCTAACATAATAAAAATGATAATACTACCTAAATTAATTTACTTATTTAGTGCCACACCCATTGAACTAACAAAAAACTTTTTTACTGAATTAGAAAAAAACATAACAAAGTTCATTTGGAAGAACAAAAGATCAAGGATATACAGGGAAATCATGAAAAAAAAATGCAAAGGAAGGAGGACTTGCAGTCCCATAAAGCAGTTGGTTATCAAAATAATTTGGTACTGGCTAAGAGACAGAAAGGAGGATCAGTGGAACAGACTTGGGGTAAATGACCTCAGCAAGACAGTCTATGATAAGCCCAAAGATCCCAGTTTGTAGGATCATAACCCACTGTTTGATAAAAACTGCTGGGAAAATTGGAAGACAGTATGGGAGAGATTAGGTTTAGTTCAACATCTCACACCCTACACCAATATAAATTCAGAATGGATGAATGAGCTGAATATAAAAAAAGGAAACTATAAACAAATTAGGCAAATATAAAATAGTATACTTGTCAGATCTTTGAGAAAGAAAAGACAAAACCAAACAAGAGCTAGAAAAAAATCACAAAATGTAAAATCAATAATTTTGATTACATCAAATTAAAAAGGTTTTGTACAAACAAAAGTAATGCATCCAAAATTAGAAGGGAAGCAACAAACTGGGAAACAATCTTCATTACCAAAACCTCTGACAAAGGTGTAATTACTCAAATTTATAAAGAGCTAAACCAATTGTACAAAAATCAAGCCACTCTCCAATTGATAAACGGAAAAGGGGCATGATTAGGCAATTTTCAGTTAAAGAAATCAAAACTATTAATAAGTACATGAAAAAGTGTTCTAAAAATCTCTTATAATCAGAGATGCAAATCAAAACAACTCTGAGGTATCACCTCACGCCTAGCAGATTGGCTCACATGACAACAAAGGAAAGTAATGAATGCTGGAGGGGATGTGGCAAAGTCCGGACATTAATTCATTGCTGGTGGAGGGCAATTTGGAACTATGCCCAAAGGGCGATAAGACTGTCTGCCCTTTGATCCAGCCATACCACTGCTGAGTTTGTACCCCAAAGACATAAGGAAAAAGACTTGTACAAGAATATTCATAGCTGCACTCTTTGTGGTGGCCAAAAATTGGAAAACGAGGGGATGCCCTTCAATTGGGGAATGGCTGAACAAATTGTGGTATATGTTGGTGATGGAATACTATTGTGCTCAAAGGAATAATAAAGTGGAGGAATTCCATGGGGACTGAACAACCTCCAGGAATTGATGCAGAGTGAGAGGAGCAGAACCAGGAAAACATTGTACACAGAAACTGATTGATACACTGTGGTACAATGGAAGGTAATGGACTTCTCCATTAGTGGCAATGCAATGACCCCCAACAACCTGGAGGAATCTACAAGGAAAACCACTATCCACCATCCACAACACTGTGGGAGTAAAAACACCAAAGAAAAACAACTGCTTGAATACATGGGTCGAAGGGATGTGGTTGAGGATGTAGACTCTAAATGAATATCCTAGTGTAAATAACAATATGAAAATAGGTTCTTATCAAGGACACATGTAATACCCAATGAAATTGCGCCTTGGCTGCGGGAAGGGTGGGTGGAGGGGAGGGCGAGAAATAATGTCATTATTTTAACCAAGGAATAATGTTCTAAACCGACTAAATAAACTAATTCAAATGGGGAAAAAATAAAATAATAAAATAAAATAAAAGGATTAAGCACCTTGCCCAGGTTCACACAGCTAATCCCTGTCTGAGGCTAGATTTTAATTCATAAAGATGAGTCTATCTGATTCTACACCCAGCACTCTATTGTGCCACCTGGCTGCTCAAATGTGACTTTATATTACCACTCACAAACCCCAAAGTCCCAAAATTCTTTTGTGCCTAGACTCCAGAATTATTTAACTTGATCCTGGCAGAATCTTCTTTAAACTACTCTGCTTTTACATAAGTAAAAAGTCCAATTTCCTTAGCTCAGCTTACAAAACCTTTACATTTGACATGACTTACCTTTCTATTCTTATTTTTTAGTATATGACTTTTATAATATTGCATTCAAAGCAGACTCCTAATTTTTTACTCAAAAACATGTTATTTACTACTTCCATAACTTTGTTCCTTCCTTCCATGTCAATTGTCCTTTCCCTAAAACACTGCCTATGATATACCCATCCATCCTCCTTTGCCTCAGATGTCTCTACTCTCATTAGGAAAGTCTCCCCTACACTCCCTGACAAGAAGTAATCTCTTCCTTTTCTGAATATAGCATTTTGTATCTCTCTCATTATACCCTTAACATTATATTATTGTTACCTGTCTAATGTCTTCTGCCCCTACTAGATGGAAAGCTCCATGTTGGGAGAGGCAAATCTCATTTGTGCCCGTGTTCCTTTTAGTTTTTCATATTTAACATCTCACAGCAACAAATACAGTACTTGTACATACCAAGTTCTAAGAGAAAAAAATTTGAATAAACTGGTCAAAATCAGACTAGCATTCAGCAATTTTTACATTTTATTCCATCACAATCATATACCAAATTTGTTTAGACATTCCCCATTTGAAGGCCATCACCTCAATTTCCAGTTCTTTGCCACCACAAAGAGAGCTGCCATAAATATTTTATAACATAAGTTGGATTCTTTTCCTTTTTCTCCTTATTTCCTTGGGAAAACTGCTGGGTCTAATGGTATACAGTTTTATAGCTCTCTGGACATAAATACAAATTGCTCTCCAAAATGGGTGGTTCACATCACAGTTCCACCAACAGTATATTAGTATCCTCACTTTTCCCATCTGTTCCATCATTTGTCATAGACAATCAGATGGGTAAGATGATACCTCAGAATTGTTTGGGTTTGCATTTCACTAATCAGTAGTGTTTTGGAGCTTTTTTTCCATATACCTATATATGGCTTTGATTTCTTCATACAAAAATGTCTGCTAACATCTTTTGCCCATTTATCAACTGGGAGACAGCTTTTATTCCCATAAATTTGACAAAGTTCTCTATATAATTTAGATATGAGACCTCTAAGATCTGATAGACCATGAAAATTTTTTCCCAATTTTCTGGTTTCTTTCCAATCTTGGCAACATTTCTCTTCAGCAATTGTTTTAAGAAACCCAAAGTAATAAGTTACATTAGGGTTGTCAATGAGAGAGAGGAAAGGAAATAAATTTGATTATTCCCTAGATGAGCATTAAATAATGGAAAGATTAAGGAAATCTTTTATCCCACTTTTTATCATTTTTTAAAAACCATTTTTAATTTTAATTGTATTCATCATTTGAGCTTGGTAAGCTTTTAGTTTTTCAATGTTCTCCCAAAGCTATGTTTCTTAAATGAGAAGGCCAATATCCACATACATATCTGTATCAAATGTTTGCCTTATCTAATGTGAGACTAGAAGAGAAAAGTAGACAATTCAAGACCAAAAGGTAACAAAAAATAATTATTATTAAAAAGCGGATACATTAGCATTAGTAATAATTAAAAGTTTAACTGAAGGCTCATTTTATTTTCCTCTGTAAAGTGGATAATGCTGACTTGTGTTATATAAGTTGTTATTAACTTGTGTGCTACATCATATATTCCCAGGTAAGAGTAAACTAGAAAATTAAGAGATAAATAATAAATTACATCCAAGAAGTTATTAAACATTTCACCATGGAGGTTTTTACTGTCTTATTTTTAAATAGTAAATTAGCATAGAATTTAATTTTCTAAAACGTTCATATAAGTAGGCTCACCTGTACAAACTTCTTTATATAAAACATTATTTCTTTGTTAAAATCCAAATGCTCATCTTTAAGTAGATATCAGAATACTTTTGTTTGCAACCCTACCAAACAAAACATTGGCTATAAGATCCTTTGATTTCCAGTTTTAAGTGATGAGAAATCTGTATGAAAAGAGTATTTGCTTATGTGCATTAATAAGGGGTTTCTGCTCTCAACACCCTGTCTAAATGTATCCTCTCCATATCTGTGAAATGAACTGAAATGACATTTCTTAATTTAAGAATATTCTGTGGTATTCTATGATCATACAGTGCATGGCTTCAAACAGTGGAAAAGCACTCCCTCTTGTGGAGAAGATAATATGGGAAAAGGTTACAAGTAGCAGGAACTTCTATTATTAAACACAGAAGAACAAATACTATTTTGATCAAGTTGAGCAATCATAGCTTTTACAAGGCTGACAGTTGAAGAATCTTATAGCCAGCATCTAGTTTGGGAAGACTGAAAACAGAAAAAATACGAATGTCTTCAGACTCATTTGTAGATCTGTATCTGGGTTATAACAAAAGCAGTAACAACACATTTATTAAACATTTACTATGCTGGACCCTCTAAATCCACAAAATCCTACAATTAATAGCATTAACATGAAAACCTATTTGACTCATAAACAAGAAATTTAAAATTCTATGTAGGTCAAAGTCCAATTTAGGACAGAATATGATTCCCCAAAATCTAGCCATTTAGGGAATGGAGTTACAGTGATTTCTTAAGTTTAATTAAGCTAAAGCAGTATTAATTAATATCAAAACATTTAATGGTATAAACTCCTAAAAAATCATCAGTAGAAGAAAAATATTTCTAAACTTGATTTGATTTATATTGCTAGAGCTAATCAAGGTCAACTGCAGAAAAAACTGTTAAGCTGACAAAAATGTCTCAATTCAAGCACACCTGTGATTTCCCATCTCCTATAACCCCCTCTCCTTTAATTCTGTTCTCAACCTCTAAATTTATTTTCCTCAATTATGAGCTGTTTTTCTCACTGACTGATAATATGGTAGCAAACATATATTTCAGTATATTATCTCAATCAGACCTTTGTATTTTAAGCCTTTTTACCTTGAATTGCAGAAAGGAAGACCTCATATCCAGTTAAACAATTTTAGAAATAAGCAAGAGAAAAAGTTTATTATTAGCAGAGAGGGAAGTTATGATCTAAGAACACACACTAATACATGATCTCTCTCTGTCTCTGTCTCTCTCCCTCCCTCCATCCCTCCTTGTCAATATTCCCCTGGAGAAGACAAATAGGGGCTTACTTGACTGTAGGATATTCACAGGGGCTGCTGGAGTTATCTTCCAGGACCTTAGACTTACCCTAATTTGCTAATGCTAATAAGCTGCAACTTCCTCAGACTCTTTCCCAATTTCCAACATACTCCAAGAGAAAAGATTTAATTGAACAAATAGCTATTAGGCACCTACAGTATAGGTGCAATATCAAGCTTGATACTGGAAACACAAAGGTAAAAACCTTAGCATCAAGATTACTACTTTCGTTCTATTGGAAAGTCAGCAGACAGAGCTTTCTTCCTTAACTTCAATCTTTGCCTCAGCGTCCAACCACTCAAGTATTTATCTTGTTTTCTTAACACCTAACATTGGTGAACAGGCTTAAAAGGACAGGGATGTCAAGCTTGATATTTCTGCCTATATACAGGTGGCTTTGCTCCTATATATAGTTTTACTTAAGATGCCTACCCTCAAGCTCCAGGACTTCTGGAGCTGTAGGGAGCATCAGATAACCCAGAATAACCCCAGAGAAATACTACAAACCTAGACACATGTTCAGGCTGTGGTGGCAGAAATGAGAAAAACCCCACAAATCCCATATGGGCCTAGCAGTTTGGAAACCTCTCTTGAGGAATACTCCAATTTTGTCCAGGCTTCCTTGACAACTCCTAGACAGAATCTCTAAAGGAAATCTAGAACCACAGCTTTTCACAACAACAGATACTCAAAGAAATTAACTAATCCACAGACCCAGGATTCTCTTCAGAATCGGTTTAGGTCCAACAGGACCTTTGCTTCATAACCCTAACTAAAGACACCCTTGGGCTTCCAAGGTTAGGGTAAGGAAAATCACAATTTAAACAGAGCTGCTAGATAGTAAAAGTGCTATGGTATGTCAGTGAAAGGGTAACTACAAGGCACAATGGGAACTGCCAGCTGCATGCCCAAAGCAGATTACCACTATAAACTAAATAGAGGAAACAACACAATAATTGGTAAGATCTTTACTACTTTTTAGGTTAAGGCCATATTTAGCAAAGTTTCTAATTACTAAAACATCTGAGAAACTTATAATCCTGTGGCTGGATAACACAATGGATAGAGCATCAAACATGGAGTCAGGAAAACCAGAGTTCAAATGCAGACCAAGAACACTTACAAATTATGTGGCTTTGGGCAAGTCATTTGACCTTTGTTGGTCTAAGTTTCCTCATCTGTAAAATGGCAATTAAAATAGCATCTATGTCCCAAAATTGTTGTGAAGATTAAATGAGTTAACTGTAAAACAGTATGGTGCCTAGCACATAGTAAACTATATAAACTCTTATTATCATCAAATTGTTAATTTTCTTCTTGGTAGCCTTAATGCATTTCTCTGCTTTGAACAAAAGAAATGACAAACTTTAAATGGGAAGAAAATGCTCAAAATTTTAATCTGGGTTAAGTAATTTTCACTTGATATTGTTAAAGGGATAGTAGGGGAACCCCTGGAGTGATGATATAATGGTTAGTCAGAAGTATTCCCTCCCTATCCAGACAGAGAGCAGATAGATGGCTACCCTGTGTTCTTTACTGGGTAAGGTGGAGACACAGGCAAATGCAGAGGTCTGTCCCAGATTAGGGAATACCACAGGAGTGGAGAAATGTCAGCCAGTTAGGTAATTTTGTGAAACCTAACCACCCCCTGAATGCCCCTTCTGGTCAAAACCCTTGCTGGAGGAAGATCAATGACTTTTGACTCAGAGTTTGGCTTAACCTGGATCTAATAGAGATCTCACTCCAAATAACCCTTCTCCCACCAGTCCTCCTCTGCCCTCTTGGTAACTGATCTAATTGCATTTGTTCTTTACTTGAAGTTTAGTTTAATAGTGAATAACAAGGAAAGGTGAGGGAAGAGGGATGAGGGGTCCCTAACTAGAATGAAGTTCAATCAGTTCAGCCCTTTCAAGGCCCAGCTAAAGCAGGGTTTGTCTTTGCCCTCTCTGCCTAAAGATGGAATTCTTCTGCTATTCTAAGCTATCTAAAAGAAATAGTGATAGTCTCTAGGTAAGTAGGTACAAGGAAGAGAGAGCGGTCTTCTGTGGTCCCAGCTCCTCTCCAGGTAAACCACTTGAGAAGCTGGCCCTTTGATCATGTCACACAGATCCCCCTTCAGTTCAAAGCAAGATGGTTAGGCTGCTAGGTTCACTGAGGTATTGGGAAAATGACCAGGGAATATCTGTTCTTCCAGGAGAATCCTCTCTAGTGACTCCTGTTCCTCCAGAAGCCAATCAGAGACTCCTAGATTGTCTGTTGGGCTCTCCCAACTGCCCCTCCCTCAGGATTCTAATGACCTTTAGCCTTTTACACAGTTCACTTGCTCTCAAGGCTTCCTCCCTGTGAATTCCATTCCTTCAATATAGTACATCATACTTTTAAAGCCATTCCTTTTTCAGGTTTCTATGAAACTCATTTCTGCCCTTCTGAAATGTTTCTCCTTTCCTTAATTCAGGTGCCACTAATATCTATATTTATTCAATCATAATCTCTCTTCCTGAATTTTATATTCAAAATATTTGAAGATAATTTGGTAACTATAAATTTTAAAATCATTAGATTTGCTTTTTTTTAAGACAGTAATGTCAAGAGAAAAAAGAATAACATTTTTATCTTGATTAATTTATTTCACCTTAGTATTTTATTTTATAGGTTCCTTGCTAATCTTCCTTCCTTTTCTTTGAAAAAAGTCTTAGTGGTGTTTTTACTTTAAAATATTGCCATTTCCTAATACCATTCCCACCCTTTAGAATCCTGTCTACTAAGAGGAAGAGTTCAGCAAAACAAACCTACATAGTTTGACAATATCTGAAAGTACATCCACCTCATTTTGCACCTAAAGTCTACTATCTCTCTACCAAGAGGACAGAAGTCTGTTTCAACCCTAAATCTCTGGAGTTAAGAATTTTTTTTTAAATATGCATGGCCATTGACATGTCTAGAACTGGTACTGGAGAATGAGAATTGGGAAGGAGAGAATATACACTTCAGTTTGACAGCTCCTCTTTAGAATGAATGCAAAACATAATCATGTTTAGAGCAAAGCTAGCCCTGAAGCTTTGCACATCTGAAAGTTCAATCAACAGAATCAGTCTGCACCATAGTCATCTCATTGCTTTCATCTCTTTAATGATAGTGCAGCCAGTGTTGGCAAGATATGTAGGAATCAGATCCCCCACATGAAGTTTATCTAATTCTACTAAATAATACAATTATTGAATAAAGCAAAAGAGTCCACTGGGGAAAGCTAAGAAGAAGGAATTTCTAAAAGAAAAGAAAACTATTTGCATACCATGGGCTTCTATGTAAAAGATGTTACAGGGAGAAAAATGCCTAATTCCAGTTTATAGTACATGGAAATGTTGGAATTAAGGATTCCAATAGAATAAAGGAGCCCAGTTATTCTGACAAGGATAGAAAGAGTACAGAAGGTTTAAGGATCACTGGGCAGAAAAGCTTGAAGAGATCATTGAAATGAGGTAATAGCAAGCAGATAAGTAAGGTTTGGCAGTGTTCATTTTAAGTTGCAAGATATAAAATAAATTCACAGAGATCATCAACATTTCATTATATTACCAACAAAACCCAGGATCAGGAGGTGGAAAAAAAGAATTCCATTTAAATTAACTGTAAGTAATATAAAATACCTGAATGTCTACCTGCCAAGACAAACCCAGGAATTATATGAAGACAATTATAAAACACTTTTCACCCAAATTAAATGAGATCTAAACAATTGGAAAAATATTAGTTGCTTGTGGTTAGACCTACCCAATAAAATAAAAATGGCAACCCTATCAAAATTAATCTATGTATTCAGTGCCATACTGATCCAACTGCCCAAAAACTTGTTTTATAGAGCTAAAAAAATTCCTCTGAAAGGAAAAAATGATCAAGAACATCGAGGGAATAAAAAATATGTGAAAGAAGATGGTCTCAGAGTATAACTCAGACTATATTACAAAGCTGCAATCATCAAAACTATCTAGCTAAGAAATACAGTGGTGAATCAATGGAATAAACTAGCTACAAAATACATAGTAGCAAATGAACAGTTATTCAGTGTTTGATAAATCTAAAGATCTAAATTTTTGGGACAAGAAATCACTATTTGATAAAAACTGATGGGAAAAATCTAAAAAGATATGTTAGAGATTGGGTATAGACCAAAATCTCACACTCTTTACCAAGATAAACTCAAAGTGGATATATGATTTAGATAAAAAGGGTACTACTTAAAAAAATTTTTTTTTAATTTAGACTATTTTTCCATGGTTATACGATTCATGATTTCCCCTCCTACTCCCACTTCCCTCCCCTCTCCCGGAGCTGACAAGCAATTCCACTGGGTTATAAATGTATCATTGTTCAAAACCTATTTCCATGATATTCATATTTGCAGTGGAGTGATCTTTTAACCTCAAAACCTTAATCATATCCCCACTGAACCATATGATCAATCATGAGTTTTTATTCTGTGTTTCTGCTACCACAGTTCTTTCTCTGGATGTGCAGAGCGTTCTTTCTCATAAGTTGCTCTGAATTGTCCTGGGTCATTGCATTGCTACTGGTAGAAAAGTCTTTTACATTTGATTGTGCAACAATGTTATCAGTCTCTGTATACAACATTCTCCTGGTTCTGCTCCTTTCACTCTGCATCAGTTCCTGATGGTCTTTGCAGTTCACATGGAATTCCCCTAGTTCATCATTCCTTTCACCAATAGCATTCTATCACCAACTTATACCACAATTTGTTCAGTCATTCCCCCAATTAACAGACATCCCCTCATTTTCCAATTTTTTGCAACCACAAGGAGTGTGGCTATGAATATTTTTGTACAAGATTTTTTCTTTATAATATTTTTGTACAAGATTTTTTCTTTATTATCTCTTTGGGGTACAAATCCAACAGTGGTAGGCTGGATTAAAAGGCAGGCAGTCTTTTAAAGTCCTTTGTCCATAATTCCAAATTGCCCTCCAGAATGGCTGAACAAATTCACAACTCCACCAGCAGTGTTATTAGTGACCCAACTTTGCCACATCCCCTCCAATATTTATCACTTTCCTTTGCTGCCATATTGGCCAGTCTGATTGGTGTGAAGTAGTACCTCAGAGTTGTTTTAATTTGCATTTCTCTAATCAGGAGGGATTTAAAACACTTTCATTTGCTTATTGACAGTTTTGATTTCCTCATGTGAGTTTTGCCTATTCATGGACGAGTGATACATTTAACAAACTAGGGAAGCATAAAATAGCTGAATAGCTCACCTCTTAAATTTATGGATAAGGGAAGAATTTATGACCAAATATGACACAGAGAACATTATAGGATGTAAAATGGATAATTCTCATTTAATTTAAAAGGATTTTCACAAACAAAACCAATACAACCAAGATGAGAAGGGAAACAAATAACTGAGAAAATTTTTTACAGCAAGTGTTTCTGATAAAGACTTTATTTCTCAAATACATAGATAACTGAGTCAGATTTATAAAAATACAAGTTATTTCCCAATTGATAAATGGTCAAAGGATACAAACAGGAAGTTTTTTGATGATGAAATCAAGGTTATCTATAGTCATATGAAAAATGCTCTAAAAATCACCCTTGATTAGCTGAGGTACGACCTCACACCTATCAGATTGGTTAATATGACAGAAAAGGAAAATAATAAATGAGAGAAAGGGAATTTGGCTCAAACTTTTAAAAGTCAAGATTTTAAAATTTTTATGTAATTGAGGAATAAAATAAATATATTTTCAAAAGATTATTCATTGCATTGATTTGAATTCTAATGTCTTCTCTCAGAAATCTCAACAGGCTGGAATGATGGATTGTTAACCAGGAATAAGGGATTTTGTAAGGAACTCCAGATTTTGTAAGACAAAAGGATACTATGTCAGCACCCCTCCCGGCAAAAAGTGCTAATGTACCCTTAGATTTTATTAATACAATGATGAGAGAAATGATGATAAAAAGGAAAGATTGATTTCTTGTTCTAAGGGGGAAAGGTAATAATACTTTTTCCCTACCTGGACTATTTTTGAAACATTTTCTGGGTGGACACATTTAAGGAAGAATACTAACAAGCAGTAACATAGGCATAAGACCAAACAGAATGGCAACAGAACCATGCTGTATGAGAATTCATTATTGGAAATGAGAATGTTTAGTCTATAGATGAGAAAAAAACTTAAAAGACTAAATTATATTCTTCAAATATCTGAAAGGCTATCAAGTGAAAGCAAAACTGCCCCTTAAAGGGCAAAACTAGCGCTAATGGGGTAGAAATAGCTTATATATATATATATATATATATAAAATAGTTCAATAGAAGGAAAAAACTTCCAAATAATTAGAGCTACTCAAAAATGAAGGGGGGAAATAAAGCTGCCTTTGGAATTGCTGAATTCCAAACCAGTACCATGGAAGTTGGATGACCATTTTGTAAGAATGATGTAAAAGAGGATTCATGAGTCAGGTATCAATTGATCTTAATGACCTCAGAAATCCATTCTAAATCTAATAATTTCTTAATGTATTAACAATTCCTCATAGACAGACTCACTATGGGGTGAGGGTGGGGGGACTTAAAGAAAAGCAGAATTGCTGTGGCAGTTATTTCAAAAATTGTGATAATGGACTGAGTATAGAGTACTGGATTTGGTTTCAGAGTAGTTACTCCAAAAGTCACTTTGCTTCTCTCTGGCCAGTCTTCAGTTTCATCATCTATAAAACCAGGTAAATTGGATTAGGTTTCTAAGAAAGGTTTTTCAGCAGACCTAATTCCTCTGAACTCTAATTAGAACCTATGTCCACTGAAAATGTCTATTTTCTCAGAGATCATATTCAGAAACAGGGCCAAAGCTGGACTCAATTCTTCATATTCAGAAACAACATATAGAATGTGTAGGCAAAAGACAGTGCTGTTGGGACATTCTACCCTGACCTACACTTCACCCTAGACTTTAAAAAAAAAACAACCTCAAATGTATTGAAATCGAGAACAAATTACTAATTCAAAAACAAGCCAAAGACACAGGAAAAAAAATTTTTTAACATAATAAAGAAAACATTCTCATCAAATGTAAGTTTATGATGACTCAAAATTCAATCTAAACTTCGATTCAAATGGTGTTCCTGAGCAATTTTTTTCTAGAGCAATGATTCACTTTAACCAATAGAGGGCAGAAATGCATTATAAAGAGTTTACTGTATCAGGCCCAAAGATTTTAAAAGTCAAATGGAATTGACTAAGGGTTTTTCCAAAGGCAGAAAGCACCAAAATGAGAATTTATACAAAAGAACACCCACACACTGAGCCTACATACCTACAAATAACATATGGCTAAGAGACCTGACTCTTGGGGTATATAAGTCAGAAACCTGAAAGATAATTACTACCAAAGTTAAATATAAGGAATATTCTAGAAAAAAATTTCAATACTGAATTCCATAATCCTAATATTTGATATCAGTTCAGGCTGTTTCCTTAATCATATCTTAGGTTACATCCTAAACTGATAATATCTAATCAGAGCAGTGTTATTTTAACTTAGTAGGGAGGAATACCAAGCCCACAAATTTGAAGTACTAGGAGAACTCTCACTTCTGCAAATGACTTATGAAAGTATATTTCAAAGCCTTCTTTTTGTTTCTCTACAAATATCAATAATATTTTCTAGCCTAAAACTCTTTCCATGAATCTTTACTTTTAAAAAAATGGGTAGTTCAAAGCTTAAGACTTTGTGGGGGACGGAGTTTAATGGTGAAAACCAAATTCTATACTCAAAACTACTTATGTGTTTCCTTCTCTTCAGTGCATTTTGTTTAATGTTACAGTGACCCTCTGTATTTTGGGTATTACTATTATTAATCCCCTCCCCCAATTAAAAAGAGAGAAAGTGGGTAGGGGAACCTGTTAACAAGCATAGTCAAGCAAAATGAATCTCTAGTGGCTACATCTTCACCTTGTGCCCTTCGCTTCTTTGACAGGAATTGGTAACGCTATCATGGGTCCTCCAGAGGCAGAGTTTTAAAACTACAGGAACTTCCAGGGAAAGAGGTCACAATGCATGTTGTGTTTAATTCCTGGGAAAATACAAGCACTAGAAAAGGAATGAGAGGTTCAGGTAGTTATGGTTCCAGGTATTAAGTGCAGAGTAATAGAAAGATTCCTGGAATTAGGAGAACTGGCTTTGAATTGTCTCAGATACTTCTTAGCTGTGACCATAGGTAAAGTTTTTGAGGTTTGGTTCCTTAAATAATACTCATCTCAAATTGTTTTGATTAAGTCACACTGATTAGAATTCTTATCTATCAAAGTTCTTTTTCTTTATGATGTTGCTACCCTTATGTAAACTGCTCTCCTGTTTTCAACAGCTCATTCTGCATTGATTTTATTTAATTCCTTCAACATGCACTTTGAAAACAATAAGATTCAAAGAGGGCACTCTTTTTTCTCCACCTATTAGAATGTTAGCACTATATCATTATACAGCTTTTTCCAACTGCTTATATAAATTGACCCTTCCAGATTTCTTGGGACACTATTATTTGTATTTCTAAATTCCTATCCAGCTCTTGTCTTTTCATCAGAAATTCTTCAGTGTTCTGTATTCCATAAAAATATATTTCTAATAGAATTATACTCAGTTCGGAAGAATAATTGTAATTGCTTCTTTCTGGATCCTTAAGTAATCCCTGAAACTTTTCCATTTCGAGTTCCCTTGAGGAGATGATCAGTAGACTCTTTATCTTGGCTTTGCCAGGGTTCTGATAGAGCTGGGCCATTTTCATTTATTACTTCCCAGAAAAAGAGTATTCAGGATTCTTTTCAGTTTCTTAATCATCTCTCCTTGATCTGTTTTCCAGGTCAGTTGTTTCAGTTACCGATCTCCCCTTTTTTCCATTTTTCAAGTTTTTTCCTAGTATTTCTTGTTGTTTCAAGGAATCACTGCTTCCTTTTTTAGTATACTCTAATTTTCAGAGTTCATTTCTAGGATGAGGTTTTTATAATTTTTTCTTCTAAGTTACTTATTCTCCCATTCCTTTCCTCCAGTCTTCTTATTCTATTTTTTTCTCTTATTTCATTTCTCCTAAGTTTCTTCTTGTTTCTTACAGCATAATAATACATTACATTCAAGAACTACCATATGTTTAAACATTCTCCAACTGATGGGTGTCTTAGTATACTATTTTTGGTGACAAAAGGTACTAGATTTTATTCCAAGCCTTTGGTATCATCTGCTCTGTTAGATACAATTTAAATAGAGCTCTTCAATGTCTTCAAGAATGCCTTGCCTCCAATCAACAAACATTTAAGCCTACTGTGTGCCAGGCATTATGCCAAGCACTGGAGACAAAGAAAAACAAAAGATGGTCCTTTACACAAGAAACTCACAGTCTAATGTGGGAAACAACTCTGTTAAAACTATATACAGGATAAATTTGAAGTAATCAACAGAAGGAAAGCATTACAATTATGGGAATTAATCAGAAAATTTTCCTGCAGAAGGTAGGATTTCAGTTTACTTTGGAAAGAAGCCAGGGAAGCCAGGAGTTGGAGATGAGGAGGAAGAGAATTCCAAACATGTGCAGATCAAACAGTGAAAAAGTATGGAGATGACAGTATTCCCTCCTATCTATATGCTTGCTTCACCTCATTTTGTTTTTAACTTCTATTTCTACTTTTTCATGCAATACATTAGGGACTATGATGTAAGAGTATGGTTTTCATTTTAAAAGATTACCTGCCCTTTCATCTAGCCATACCACTGATGGGTTTGTACACCAAAGAGATAATAAGGGGAAAGACTTGTACAAAAATATTCATAGCTGTGCTCTTTGTGGTGGCAAAAGATTGGAAAATGAGGGGATGCCCTTCAATTAGAGAATGGCTGAACAAATTGTGGTATATGTTGGTGATGGAATACTATTGTGCTCAAAGGAATAATGAACTGGAGGAATTCTATGTGAACTGGAAAGACCTCCAGGAAGTGATGCAGAGTGAAAGGAGCAGAACCAGGAGAACGTTGTACACAGAGTCTGATGCTGTGTGGCATAATCAAATGTAATGGATTTCTATACTAGCAGCAATGCAATGATCCAGGACAATTTGGAGAGACTTAGGTGAAAGAATGCTATCCACATCCAGAGAAAGAACTGTGGGAGTAAAAACACAGAAGAAAAACATTTACTTGATCACATGGTTCGATGGGGATATGATTGGGAACTTAGACTCTAAAATGATCACTCTATTGCAAATATTAATAATATGGAAATAAGTCTTGATCAGTGATACATGAAAAACCCACTGGAATTGCTCTTTGGCTACAGGAAGGGGAGGGAGGAGAGAGAAAATATTCTACATTAATTGAATTAATTAATTTTAAAAAGGAAAAAAAAAGAATATGGTTTTCATTCATTTCTTTTCTTCTTCCTCCCAATTTCATACAGTATAGTTAGAAATTCTTGAACCCCTAAACAAAACTACATCACCCAAAGTTCTTTTCTGTGTTGTTAGAATCCTTTTTCCTTTTCCTGCATCCCCAAGTTTTGCATGGCCGTATTTAAGTGGCTGTAACTCCTCCCTCTTCCTCTTTTGAACCTGCAACCAGTCTGAAGTCAGGCAGTTCTTTCGCTTTAGTTATTATTAATAAAAACTTTATAAAATATAATACTTAGTTATTGATTATTAATTTTAAAACCCACAACACTTAAATGCCCTCAGGTTGAATTTGATCATCTGGGTCTCTAGTCAGGCTTTCTACAAATGTATTTACTTCTCTAATACCTAGTTTGAGCTGTTTAATAAAGTAATTCTTCTCTATCTTACTTCATTATCTTTATAATCTTACAAACAAGTTTACCAAGTGTTTCCTAAGGAAGTTTCTAGACTCTTGGTATCTTTTACTGAGACAACTAACTTACATTGGTTAAACTTCCTTAGAAAATTCCTATCATTAGTAGTTAATTAGTTCATATAAATTTCCATTTTTTTTCTCTGCTTTCTTATTTTTTCAGCATAAACAACTAAAATACCTGAGTTTGAATCTTTCCTCTGACCTACTGTATGGTTATGAGACCCTTGGCAAGTCACTTAAGTACAGTGATACCTTGGTTTTTGTGGATAATCGATCCAAAAACAATTGGGAAATCTGAAATCAACAAAAATTGAGGCAATTATTTCCATATTAATCGATGTAAATCCAATTAATTCATTCTAGACACTCCAAAATACATACAAAAAAATATTTTATAAAGAATATAATGTTTAATATTAAAACAATAAGAAATTAATATAAAATGAATATAAAAGATTAACGTAAAGAATAAATGAACATTTAACATGTCATTTACCTTTCTGAAGACTCTTCTTAACGTATGGAAGACAGCAAGAAGGGGAGAGAGAGGTTATTGTTTGGAAGGGGAATCCCCCTCCAGACAGACCTTAGGGAAAAGAAACTGACATGTAGAGGAGTTGTTACCTTGATTATGTCCCTCTTCTCAGCTGAGATACCATGAGAAAATTTCTACTTGACTGAGATATCTTACTCCTAATGAGAGTGCTCATTCATTTTGTATAGTCAGGTATATATTTTCCTCCATATGCTCTATCTGATTTTCATTTGCTATCTGTACGGAAAAATGGATTTATTTGCTTTTCAAAATATGTATTGCTCACACTGAGCAGGAAAATGTGTAGGTCACCCTTTACACACCGCAAAATTAGCATCAAGGTCAAATGGGCACACCAACAAAATCCAAGGCAATCAATGAAAATCAAGACAAATTTTTCACAGGAAAAAAAATCAACCAAAACTGAAACCAACAATAACCAATGTCAACGAAAACTGAAGTATTTCTGTATTCCAATGCCCTGAGCAACTTTCTAAAGGCCAGAAGCTACAGAGCAGATATCAATCTGCAGTGGAAGAGGGAAGTGGCAGAAAGAATCTCCCTTATTGAGAATTCCCTATACCAATGAAATCTCATCAGTTCATGACCCAAAACAAAAGTTTGCTTACATTAAAATCACCTTAAAGTTGACTAAATTTCATGCTGTGTCCTTTGTTAATTTTATTCTATCTTCCAGTTGGGTGCTAAATTGTGTCGCTATTTTTCTAACAGGCTGACAATCCTATGTAGCCAACTTAAAATATGATAATTTGGGTGTGAGAGATATTATTTAGTCTTCACTATATCAATCACCTTTTCAAGCACCACACGAAGTACTTGGTACACCGTGGGTTTTTATATGATTGATTTTTAAACAAAGCATTTGTGATAGATAAGTCTTCTGTGTAGCTTACAAGTCTTTGTATTCACTTCTTACTCCTCAAATATATTTGCTAACATATTTTGGCCATCCTTCCTTGAGTCCATTTGTACTTAAATCATCAAATATTAAAGCATTTATTGATTTAATTTGGAGACTGAGTTCCTCTTATAATTTTCCTACTTCCTAATCTTCTACAACAAATGCTGGTACATAATCTGTAATTTTTCTCATGGTAATTTTTTCATAAAGCATTAAACTCTACAATCTAGCTTCCAAGCTCCATCATTCAATGGAAACTGCACATGGCTAAACATCCTCATCTCCTTAATACCTTCTTCTCTCTGGGTTTTCAGGTTATATGTTCTGGTTCTCCTCCTACCTGACAGCTCATTCTCATTGCCTTTCCTGGATGTCTTTATCCTAGTCATGTCAAGTAACTGTGGATGTCCACAGTGATTTGTCCTGGGCCCTCTTTTCTTCTCCTTCTATACTATTTCACTCTGTGAGCTCAGCAACTACAAATACAATTATCACCCACACCCACACACCCTCTCTCTCTCCATATATAGATATAGATATAAGGTTTGAGAATATATAAAAATTCTCAAACCTTCTTACCTAGCCCTAACTACTCCCCTGATCTCCAGGCTCCCATCTCTAATTAGACATCTAGAATTGGATGTCCTAGAGACATCTTAAACTCAAATGTCCAAAACTGATTTCATTATCTTTCTACCCCAAATCTTCACTTCTCCCCTAACTTCCCTATCTCCTATTCCCCTGTCAAAGATACCAGCATCTTCCTAGTAACCCAG
Organism: Monodelphis domestica; assembly: GCF_027887165.1. Taxonomy (NCBI): domain Eukaryota; kingdom Metazoa; phylum Chordata; class Mammalia; order Didelphimorphia; family Didelphidae; genus Monodelphis; species Monodelphis domestica. The sequence goes on along the minus strand of NC_077228.1, from coordinate 320,960,631 downwards.
ACTAGCAACCCTCAACTCCTCACTCTCTCAAACCCTTTATCCAATCTGTAGCCAAAGTCTATAATCTCTGCCTTTCCAACACTTCTTGTCCCCCCCCTTTCTCTTCTGGCACTGCTACCAACTTGGTGAGATCCACATTATCTTATGACTAGAATATCTTTCTGTTAATTGTAGGTTTTGTTCAACAAACACTGGTTTTAAACACACTGAAGTCATTTCAGAAACACTTTCTATTTCTAGCTAAAGGGCCCAGCAAGGTGCTATTAGAAACTTGTTCAATATACTGCAATGAGATTTAATGAAATAACATACAAAATTCCTTGAATTCCTTAGTTATGTTATTTATAGCATTGTAAAAATTAGTCTTAATGTTCTCTTAAATGAACTGCCATAGATCTGTTTTATAAAAATTAAAAAATAAAATAAAAAAACCTGTGACTAGAACTATGCTATAATGCTTTAAAGTTACTTCTGAAACAATGCCAAGGTTTTTTTCCCACCCTACAATTGATAATGTGTAAAGAGTATTTTGTGCATGGATATTTGTTTCACTAAATCTCCATGCCTTTAATATCCTACAAACTATAGATTAGAGGAAACCAAAGACATGGCTAATTTGGACAATCCATGTTTCAACCAGGTTCACCTAATGCTGAAACTACATAGATGATTGTTAAAATGAGATTTCCAAAAGGATGGTACCACAGAAGATAAATATGGCAGGCTCTGCTACATCATCAAGGAAAAAAACAGCAAAACAATAGAGGGTTCAAAGTAGGCTTTTGTAGTAACCCAATTTGTTCTCACTTTTATCCAGAAATGGCAGAAAATTTCTATCGGCTAGAAACATTACTCAGTTGATTCATATGGAAACAGAGTTAAAATCATTCAACAAAATATGTAAAAATATACACTGGTAAATTTATAACCCTAGGACTAAGACCCAGATCAGGAGTAGGCCCATGTTTGCCAGTCAAATTGCTTCATATTCACTGAAAAATGAGTATGAAAATCAAAGGTGACTTTGCAGAAAACATTTAAGCTGGGCTTTAAAAAATGAGTCAGATTAAGAAAAATTCAAAAGGTAAAAGGTAAGATAAGCCAACATTGTGAGCAAAAGCTATGAGCCAGAAAAGTATAGAGCATGGTTGGGTATAGAAAATAGCATTTATGGAAGGAAAAACACCATGTAATAATAATCTATGAGAACTTCTACTAGAATGGCATCAGTTGTAATAAAAGTGAGCATATTTGAAATACATTGCAGAGGTAGAATAAATAGAAATTGGTAACTAATTAGTATGAAAACCAAGAGAAGGAAAGGCCAAGAGACACAATGGAATACAAATGACAGGGAAACAAATATATCAAAGAAAAAATATTTAAGAGAAATTAAGGAAAATAATAGGAATAAACAACAAGAATTTATTAAAAGCTCCTACAATACAGTAGGCCCTGTTATCAAACATTGGGTATACAAAAATTAAAAATAGTATTATCTTTGCTCTCAGGGAGCTTACATTTTATTGGAAAATATATTTTTTACAAAGAATTAGACAGGACATATACAAAATGAATACAAACTTGTCAGGGGCTGGGAAAAGGAACTTAAAAGGTTGGAGGCAGGGGGCTGGGAAAGAGATAAAAATCAGGAAAAATCTTTTGAATGAAGTAGCATTTAAGCTAAGTCTTTAAAGGAGCAAGGAGACAATCCTAAAGTTTTAGATGTAGGAGAATGAATGATGATACCATACGGAGAAGCAAAGACTTCAAAAGAAAGATGAGATTTAGGGGAAAAGACAATAAATTCTGGTTTTGGACATGCTGTTTTTGAGTTGCTCAGTGAAAGATCCAGGAGGTGTTTTGTAGGTAATTAGAGCTATCTGGATTGCAAATGCCAACCGAGGCCTATAGTTATAGAATTGGAAATTATCTGTATAGAGATGGTTACTGAAGTTTTTAAAAATCCTCAGTAAATAAATGGTGAGTTTGTGTTGCAGCCTTTTCTTTTCTCCATTTTCCATACTTTTTTCAGGAATAACAGTAACTATTTCGCAAACAGGGGTATAGTGCTTTTAATTACATGTAATAAGCTTTTCATTATTCTTCTTCTAAGTGGAGCATCAAACTGATACCTTGTAGAAAATTAGAATATTTGTAAAGTGCTATATAAATGCTAGCATCTATTTTATTTTCATTAATTTTTATCTTTGCTGTAATAAGTTCAATGTTTGATTATATATAAACACAGCTCATTTGGAAATGAAATTACATCAGTAATCAGTCACTTTCTGTCAAAAGATAATCAGCTTCTTTTTATGTAATGTTATTTGCTGCCTGCCTTATCTAATCATATTAAAGTTTTTATCCACTGGCACATGAGACGATTACCACACATTACTCACAGATATCCAACTAGTTCTGTTCTCAATTCATATTCCTCTCCTTCCCCAATTCCTCTAAAAAAGGGATTTGGAAGGTTAAAAAACACACAAGAATGAAAAATAAATAAAATTGGTTCCAAAATTTATGCACAAGAAACGACCACTAAATTATGTTATTTACCTTGCAAACAGAAGTAAAAATTATGGAAAGGGGGACTTCTAGTCAAGATGGAGGCTTAGAGAAAGCTAAAGTTCAGATCTCCAGAAACCCTTCCTTATCAATCTCAAACTGTATGCTCCTAGGGCACAGAAATTCAAAACAAACAACAGGATAGACCCCCGGAACCCTGCTCCTGGACCTGGATCAAAAGGTACGGCCCCCCAAAAGCCATAACTCGAGATCACTCGGATCTAAGGGGTAGGCAGAAGGAAGGTCCCAGAACCCATCCCCCCCAACACAGAGCTCTGAGTCAGAGGCAGCAGCAGGAACATCAAAGCCAGCAAAAGGGCCTCAGGGCTATTCTGAAGGCCACACCCTGAAAACAACCTAAACCAGACACGGGGGCACCCAGATAGCAGGGAAACAGAGAGAGACGGAGGGGAGCCTGTACCCCCTGGCTGGATACTTCCATCTGAAACTCAGGGAAGGTCCCTGCTTCAGGGCATACTCAGTTCAACCCAGCTGAAGTTAATCCTATCAGGAGCCCTCAGAGCTCCAGGAAGCCACAGCCCCTCCCCCTCAGAGTGCTGGGTCCTCTGGCCGGCAAAGGCACTGAAATACCCTGCGGAGAGTGCCAAGCCAGGCTCAGAGCCTGGAAATAAGGCAACAAAGAAGCATCGGGAGGGAACTGAGAGCAGTAACACCCCAAACCCCAGAATTCCCTGGGAAGACAGAACAACAGCCATATAGAACAGATAATTTGCCTAGGGCTAAAACCTCAGAACACCAGACAGAGATAAGAAAATCTAGTCTTCCCCACTCAGATAGAGATGGCAAACAGCAGAGAAAAGCTTCAAAATGCCAAGAAAAACAAGAAGAAGGGGGCGACTTTGGACACATTTTATAGAGCAAAAATACAAAATACACAGGAGATAGAATAGGAAACACAAGCAAATGCTCCGAAACCTTCCAAAGGAAATGGAAACTCTCCACAAACTCATGAAGAATTTGAATCAGAAATGACCAAAAAGATGGAAGCCTTCTGGGAGGAAAAGTGGGAAATAATGCAAAAGAAATTCATGCATCTACAAAACCAGTTTGACCAAAGTGAAAAGGAAAACCAGGCTTTAAAGGTCAGAATCAGGCAACTGGAAGACAACGAGCAAGAATTAATAAAGCAAAGCCAAAAGACCAAGAAATTAGAAGAGAACACAAAATATCTCACTGACAAGGTCATAGACTTGGAAAATAGAGGGAGAAGAGACAATTTAAGAATAATAGGACTACCAGAAAAGCCAGAAATAAACAGCAAGCTCGACATCGTAATACAAGAGATAATCAAAGAAAATTGCCCAGAGATCCTAGAACAAGGAGGCAATACAGGTACTGAAAGAGTTCACAGAACACCCTCTACACTAAATCCCCAAAAGACAACTCCCAGGAATGTAATTGCCAAATTCCAAAACTCTCAAACAAAAGAAAAAATCCTGCAAGAAGCCAGAAAAAGACAATTTAGATATAAAGGAATGCCAATCAGAGTCACACAAGACCTTTCAAGTGCCACTCTGAATATCCGTAAGGCATGGAACATGATTTTCATAAAGTCAAGAGAGCTGGGCCTTCAACCAAGAATCAGCTATACATCAAAATTGACTATATACTTCTAAGGGAAAGTATGGGCATTCAACAAAATAGAAGATTTCCAAGTTTTTGCAAAGAAAAGACCAGAGCTCTGTGGAAAGTTTGAGATCAAGAAACAAAGAGCATGGAATACTTGAAAAGGTAAATATGAAGGAACGGAGAAAAATGTTATCTTTTTCTTTTACTCAAACTCTCTTCTATAAGGACTACATTTATATCAATCTATGTATACTAACATGTGGGGAAAATGTAATGTGTAAATAGGGGGAAAAGAAAAACCAAATAGAATAATCTTTCTCACACAAAGATTCACACGGGAAGGGGAGGGGAAGAAAACTCCTATAAGAAGGAGAGGAAGAGAGTTTTTACTTAAACCTTACTCTCAGGGAAATCAACTCTGAGAGGGAAGAACATCCAGATCCATTGGGATCTTGAATTCTATCTTACCCAACAAGGGAAGGGAGAAGGGAAAACCAAGGGGGGGACGAGGGAGGGAACACAAAAAGGGAGGGAAAGGGGGGAGGGGGAGGAAAAAAGGGAGGGGCTAGAAAGGGAAACCTATCAAGAGAGGGGACAAGGGGGACTGATTTAAAGTAAATCACTGGACTAAAAGGTAGAGCTGAAGAAGAAAGGTTAGAATTAGGGAAGGATATCAAAATGCCAGGGAGTCCACAAGTGACAGTCATAACTTTGAACGTGAATGGGATGAACTCACCCATAAAACGTAGATGAATAGCAGAATGGATTAGAATCCAAAACCCTACCATATGTTGTCTTCAAGAAACACACATGAGGCGGGTAGACACCCACAAGGTCAGAATTAAAGGATGGAGTAAGACCTTCTGGGCCTCAACTGACAGAAAGAAGGCAGGAGTGGCAATCATGATATCTGATAAAGCCAAAGCAAAAACAGACCTGATCAAAAGGGATAGGGAAGGTAATTATATTTTATTAAAAGGGACTTTAGATAATGAGGAAATATCACTAATCAACATGTATGCACCAAATAATATAGCATCCAAATTTCTAATGGAGAAACGAGGAGAACTGAAGGAAGAAATAGACAGTAAAAGCATATTAGTGGGAGACTTGAACCAACCATTATCAAATTTAGATAAATCAAATCAAAAAATAAGAAAGAGGTAAAAGAAGTGAATGAAATCTTAGAAAAATTAGAATTAATAGACATATGCAGAAAAACAAATACGGACAAAAAGGAATACACCTTCTCAGCACCACATGGCACATTCACAAAGATTGACCATACACTAGGTCACAGAAACATGGCATACAAATGCAGAAAAGCAGAAATAATGAATGCAGCCTTTTCAGATCACAAGGCAATAAAAATAATGATCAGTAATGGTACATGGAAAACCAAATCAAAAATTAATTGGAAATTAAATAATGATACTCCAAAATTGTTTAGTTAGAGAAGAAATCATAGAAACAATAATTTCATCGAGGAAAATGACAATGGTGACACATCCTTCCAAACCTTTTGGGATGCAGCCAAAGCCGTAATCAGAGGTAAATTAATATCCCTAAGTGCATATATCAACAAACTAGGGAGAGCAGAGATCAATGAATTGGAAATGCAAATAAAAAAAACTCAAAAGCGATCAAATTAAAAACCCCCAGAAGAAAACCAAACTAGAAATCCTAAAAATTAAGGGAGAAATTAATAAAATCAAAAGTGATAGAACTATTGATTTAATAAATAAGACAAGAAGCTGGTACTTTGAAAAAAACAAACAAAATAGACAAAGTACTGGTCAATCTAATTAAAAAAAAGAAAGAAGAAAAGCAAATTAACAGCATCAAAGATGAAAGGGGGGACATCACCTCTGATTAAAAGGAAATTAAGGCAATCATTAAAAATTACTTTGCTCAATTATATGGCAATAAATATGCCAATCTAGGCGATATGGACAAATATTTACAAAAATGCAAACTGCCTAGACTAACAGAAGAAGAAATAGTCTTAAGTAATCCCATATCAGAAAATGAAATCCAACAGGCCATCAAAGAACTCCCTAAGAAAAAATCCCCAGGGCCTGAGGGATTCACCAGTGAATTCTATCAAACATTCAGAGAACAGTTAATCCCAATACTATACAAACTATTTGACATAATAAGCAAAGAGGGAATTCTACCAAACTCCTTTTATGACACAAACATCGTACTGATTCCAAAACCAGGCAGATCAAAAACAGAGAAAGAAAATTATAGACCAATCTCCCTAATGAATATAGATGCAAAAATCTTAAATAGGATACTAGCAAAAAGACTCCAGCAAGTCATCACAAGGGTCATCCACCATGATCAAGTAGGATTTATACCAGGGATGCAGGACTGGTTCAATATAAGGAAAACCATCCACATAATTGACCATATCAACAAGCAAACCAACAAAAATCACATGATTATTTCAATAGAAGCAGAAAAAGCCTTTGATAAAATACAACATCCATTCCTATTAAGAACACTAGAAAGCATAGGAATAGGAGGGTCATTCCTAAAAATAATAAACAGTATATATCTAAAACCAACAGCTAATATCATCTGCAATGGGGATAAACTAGATGCATTCCCAATAAGATCAGGAGTGAAACAAGGATGCCCATTATCACCTCTACTATTTGACATTGTACTAGAAACACTAGCAGTAGCAATTAGAGAAGAAAAAGAAATTGAAGGCATCAAAATAGGCAAGGAGGAGACCAAGTTATCACTCTTTGCAGATGACATGATGGTCTACTTAAAGAATCCTAGAGATTCAACCAAAAAGCTAATTGAAATAATCAACAACTTTAGCAAAGTTGCAGGAAACAAAATAAACCCACATAAGTCATCAGCATTTCTATACATCTCCAACACAGCTCAGCAGCAAAAACTAGAAAGAGAAATCCCATTCAAAATCACCTTAGACAAAATAAAATACCTAGGAATCTACCTCCCAAGACAAACACAGGAACTATATGAACACAACTACAAAACACTCGCCACACAACTAAAACTAGACTTGAGCAAATGGAAAAACATTAACTGCTCATGGGTAGGATGAGCCAATATAGTAAAAATGACCATCCTACTCAAACCTATCTATCTATTTAGTGCCATACCCATGGAACTTCCAAAAAACTTTCTTTACTGATTTAGAAAAAACCTTAACAAAGTTAATTTGGAATAACAAAGGATCAAGGATATCCAGGGAAATAATGAAAAAAAAAATACAAAGGAAGGGGGCCTTGCAGTCCCAGATCTCAAACTATATTACAAAGCAGCAGGCATCAAAACAAGTTGGTACTGGCTAAGAGACAGAAAGGAGGATCAGTGGAATAGACTTGGGGCAAGTGACCTCAGCAAGACAATATATGATAAACCCAAAGATCCCAGCTTTGGGGTCAAAAATCCACTATTCGATAAAAACTGCTGGGAAAATTGGAAGACAGTATGGGAAAGATTAGGTTTGGATCAACACCTCATACCCTACACCAAGATAAATTCAAAATGGGTGAATGACTTGAACATAAAGAAGGAAACTATAAGTAAATTAGGCAAACACAGAATAGTATACATGTCAGACCTTTGGGAAGGAAAAGTCTTTAAAACCAAGCAAGACATAGAGTCACAAAATGTAAAATAAATAATTTTGACTACATCAAATTAAAAAGTTTTTGTACAAACAAAACCAATATGACTAAAATCAGAAGGAAAGCAATAAATTGGAAAGCAATCTTCATAAAAACCTCTGACAATGGTTTAATTACTCAAATTTACAAAGAGCTAAATCAATTGTACAAAAAGTCAAGCCATTCTCCAATTGACAAATGGGCAAGGGACATGAACAGGCAGTTCTCAGACAAAGAAATCAAAACTATTAATAAGCACATGAAAAAGTGCTATACATCTCTTATAATCAGAGAGATGCAAATCAAAACAACTCTGAGGTATCACCTCACACCTAGCAGATTGGCTAACATGACAGCTATGGAAAGTAATGAATGCTGGAGGGGATGCGGCAAAGTAGGGAAACTAATTCATTGCTAGTGGAGTTGTGAGTTGATCCAACCATTCTGGAAGGCAATTTGGAACTATGCCCAAAGGGCGATAGAAGATTGTCTGCCCTTTGATCCAGCCATAGCACTGCTGGGTTTGTACCCCAAAGAGATAATAAGGAAAAAGACTTGTACAAGAATATTCATAGCTGCACTCTTTGTGGTGGCCAAAAATTGGAAAATGAGGGGATGCCCTTGTGACAAGGAAATCACTTTAAAAGACTGATATATATTAATTTAAGGTAGCCAAGGAATTCAGCTATGTAATTCCTAAATGAAAACTCAAGTCAGCCGTCAGTCTTTTATAGAGTTTAATTACAAACAGGAGGAAGAAAGGAATGAGAGAGAGAGAGAGAGAGAGAGAGAGAGAGAGAGAGAGAGAGAGAGAGAGAGAGAGAGAGAGAGAGAGAGAGAGAGAGAGAGAGAGAGAGAAAGGGGAGAAAAGGGAATAGGGCTTAAATACCCCCTCTGTTTAGGCTGGGCCAAAAGGCCCAAGCCCTTAGATAGCTGGGGCAAAGAAAGGAGATCAGTCCCTATTACTCACGTGACCAAAATGGAGAAACAGTCTCAGCAGCCTCCACCTCCAGCTTCCTTCAGAGCAAGCTTCTGAGAGCACCTCTCCAACCACTCAGAGCCAAAAACTCTCCAACCCCCCTTCAGTCCTCAGACCCCTCTATCTTTAAGGAAACCATCCAAGTTCCCTCCCCTCAGTTCTCACATCTACCAATCACTGTCCATCAATTTCCCTGTGCCAATGGAGGCTCTAGCTTAACCCAGGACCGCCCAGAGGTCTGTGGCTTTGCACATGTCTGTTGAAGGTCATATTCTCAAATAATTAAATCTTGATCTTTTGCTACAGCCCTTCCTAAATCCTGTTACCCTGAGTAGGGTAGAGATTGGAATAATTAAATTTTGATGTATGCTGCAGCCCTTCCTAAATCCTGTTAGGACTGAGTAGGGTGGAGATTGCAATTTCCAAGACCTGGTTCTGTCATTCCAAGTATCTCCATTGTATCAATTCTAAAATCAATCATGACTCAAAGAAATTCCTGTTCTATGCTTAAGCATAGGTCAAAGTCCTTTCCATTGTTCAGCAAAAGGTTTCTGTCCTAAAGTAATCTTAAGAAGGGAGGAGGAGGAACCTCCCATGCCAATGGGGTTCACATTCCAATAGCCAAGACACACTATCAATAGGAAATTTTTCAAGTATGAAATTTCCCAATGGTGAAATTTCCAACATTTATAAGTCTAAGAAATTTTAAGGTTTACACCCTTCAATTGGGGAATGGCTGAACAAATTGTGGTATATGTTGGTGATGGAATACTATTGTGCTAAAAGGAATAATAAAGTGGAGGAATTCCATGGAGACTGGAACAACCTCCAGGAAGTGATGCAGAGCGAAAGGATCAGAACCAGGAAAACATTGTACACAGAGACTAATACACTGTGGTACAATCGAAGGTAATGGACTTCTCCATTAGGGTCAATGCAATGTCCCAGAACAACTTGCAGGAATCTAAAAAGCACTATTCACAAGCAGAGGATAAACTGTGGGAGTAAAAACACCGATGAAAAGCAACTGCTTGACTACAGGGACTGAGGGGAAATGACTGAGGAGAGACTCTAAATGAACACCCTAGTGCAAATACCAACAACATGGAAATGGGTTAGAATCAAGAACACATGTGAAACCCAGTGGCATCATGCGTCAGCTATGGGGGTGGGGGAGGAAAAGACAATGATCTTTATCTCTAATGAATAATGCTTGGAAATGATCAAATAAAAAATTATTTTAAAAAAAGAAAATAATAAAATATTAAACAATAATAAAAAACATTACAGAAAGTTTGAACAAATGTGCTCACTCAATCTAACAGCAATAATCTTTCCAAAATATTGATATGCAATATATATGCTTCCAAGGTAAACTAAATTTCCAAAACTCCACAATTCATCTCTGTACTAACAAAACATGGGAGTTTCATAAGTGGGGGAAATATAAGGATTTACTTCAAAAATAAACACAAGCTTGAAAGTAATATGAGATAACTGAAACTACTACTTAATGGGAAAAGACTTTAAGAAATAAAAGTGAACTAATATATATAAAGCCTTTACTTTCTCAAATTCCTTACTGATCAAAAGTAGATTTGTAAACACTTTGAAGAAGCTAGGTTCAGAATATCAAATCAAGGCCTTTTACACTGAATAGTGAATACTCCAATTTGGTCAAACTATAGAAATAAAAGAAAGTGATGACAAATGAAGCTAGCAAATTAAACTAAGACCAGTAAGTAGAGTGGTTGAATGCAAAGATCAAACTTTATTCAGCAGGTAATAAGGCTTTATTGAAGGGTTTACTCAGTACAGTGATACCTATATTTTAGAAAAACTAATCTGAACTCAGGACAAAGGCTAGATTGAAAAGGAAAGGTTTGGACTAAGCCAGGGCAAATCAACTTTAAGAGATACAACAGTAGAACTGGCAAGACTTGGCAATTGATTCCATTCATTTATTAAGGGTCTACTATGAATATAACACTGTGATAAAACACACCCCCTTTCTCAAGGAGCTTACAGTCTAGAAGGAGGCATAGTCCATATAAATAAATACATGAAATAATCAAAATTACAGGAAAGGTACACAACCGTTGCAAACTGAAGCAGCCAGATTATCGTGTGAACCCAGGGCCAAAGGGTATCAGATGATAATATATGAAAACTGTAGAGTGACACTATTTTATGGAAGTTTCTAAAACAAAGTAAGTGCCCACAAATGGGAAATAGCTAAATAAATTGTGACATATAAAAGAAATACAATGTATTATAGTAGATGATGATGGTCATAGAAACATGAGATAAATCAAAGAAAGTAAAATTAAAACACAAGAGAATGACATATTTAATGACTGCAATAAATGAAAACATTAAAAGACATTAGAAGCATGGCAGCTAGGTAACTCAGTCACTCAGAGGCAGCCCTAGACACAGGAAGTCATGGTTCAAATCTGAAGCAGAGACTTCTTAGCTGCATGGTGTAAAAATAAATTTGGCAAGTTAAAAATAAAATATTTAGATGGAAAAACTGTTCCAATATAGGTTCAAAACTGTTCAAAATTGTTTAACTTGCGAATCAGGTTCAAACTGTTCGGATTCTTTCAGATACTTTTGATAGAGGTAATCAAAAGTATCCTCAATGATGAAGTGAAGCTCAAATGTGAACTTCCCTTCAGGGCCAGGCACAAGGATGCTAAAGAGACTCTTATTATAAACATAAAATGTTTATTGAAATATATAAGGATAAATAAAGGATTTCTAATTCTAAGGGATTCTAAATCCACCCAAATAAACTCCCATTATCCACAAGGAACCACTTCTCCTGTGTTTCACAGGCTACATACACTAATCCTACCTGATCTAACTAACCCAAATTTATACTATTTAAATAAAAACTACTGCTATTATCCTTATAAATCTTAACTTCACCTTCAAATTATAAAATAGCAATGGCTAGCTGGTTGAGTCTCAACAAGAATCAAGTTAGGATTTTGAGTCCTCAGAATCCAAACCAAAGACCAGGTTTTTCTTTGGTCTTCTCAGAGTTAATCTATAAAACCACAATAGATATTCAGTAGTGTTTCCCAAGTTGGGAAAGGAAAACACTGAGCTCCTTCAGGTCTTTCCCTCAGAGAGAGGCAAAGATGTTACCTCCTCCAACCCTGAGAGAGTCTCTGAGAGTGTCTCTGCCAACTGCCAAAGAGAAACTTCCAACTGCCAGGGAGAGTAACTGACATAGAAAACCAGTTATAACTGTCACATCTGAAATTAACACGCTCTCTCAGCTCTGCTTCAAATTCCAGTTCTTTTCTCAAGTCAGCCACTTTACTTCTTATCCCTAAACTAATAAAACAACATTTATTTTCTAATATCATCCTAACAATGGTCTCATTGGCAATTGACCGGCCCTTATCACTCTTCTGCCTTGGAACTGATATTTAGTATTGATTCTAAGGCATAAGTGTTTTTAAAAAAGAAATTAGAATGTAAATTAAGTGCAATGATCAATTTTGGTATACTTCTGATAGATAATAGATTCAGAATGTTGCAAATGCTATTATGTTTGGTCACTGTGTCAGTTTGTTTTGTTTGTTTTTCTTCATTACAAATTATTTTTTATTTATGAAGTGTACTATGAAGTAACTAGAAATAACAGTTGTTCATATAATTTTTTAAAGCACCAATAGATTAATAAGTGAAGGAATTGGATTACATGGCCTTTCAGGTACCTTCCAGCTATAAATCTATTATTCTAATCTTCCTAAGACATAACTTTGATGGTTTTCCATTAATTACAAAGTGTAATTCCTTTTAGGAATTAGGACTATTGGACCACCCTCTGTCATCATCTACCTACATTTCCCTCCTTTTTCCTACTACTACATACTACACAAACCCTTAACTCCAGGGACAATGATCCACTCACCATTTTTGCAAAACATAGTACTAGTCCCCCTACTGGGAAATGTCCTTAGCCTAAATTACTTTTACTATCTAGTCATTTACACTTCCTTCACAAAATCTCAGCCCTTCATGATGCAGAATTCTATGCTACTTTATCATCTGTATACAGATTCAGGACAAGCTAGGCTAATTTTTGTAATGTTATTTAACTCTCCCTGTATATGTCCTATATTCCCAAAAGGTAGTGGTATACTGGCTCTCCAAAAAATAGAAATATGCCCATAGCACACTTAATCTACACTATTAACATTTTCTCTCTCCCTTTCTTAAATCTAGACAACAGGCAAATTAAATGAAACCTTAACTAGGTTTGTTCAATTGTGAGTTCTAAATACTCATACTTGAAATATTAATTGGCACAAACAGGTTTAAGCTGGCTCCAGCACACTCCTGCCAACTAGATTCTTTTGGGGATTTTTTACTTTTTTTTTAATAGGAATGAATAAACATTTTTTTCCCTCCTCAGAGATCAAACCCTATTACAAATATGAAGTCAAATAAAACAAGTCCCTGCACTATGTCCAAAATATGTGTCTCATTTTCCATCTTTAATCTCTAACATCAATCCTCTGAAATTGTGGCTGGTCACTTCACTTATTTCACTGAAATCAAATCCAGCCTCAGATATTTATTTATAGGTAGCCATATTACTTTAGGCAAGTCACTTAATCTCAGTCAACCTCAATTTCCTCTGTAAAGAAGGAATAATAATAGCACCTACTTCCTAGGGTTGCTGAGATAATATTTTTAAAGCATTTTGCAAATCTTAAAGCACTATATAAATACTAGCTATTATTATAATTTCTTTATATTTACACATACACCATAATTTGTTTAGCCATTCCCATATTGATGGGTACACCTCCTTAGTTTCCAGTTCATTATAACAAAAAAAGTTGCTATAAATATTTTTGTTCATTTGATCTCTGGAGTATAGGCCAAGTAGTGGTATCAAATAAATCAAAGGAGATGCCCAGTTTAGAGACTTTTTTAATATAGTCTCGGATTTGTTTCCAAAATGACCGTATTAACCAACAATTCTGCCAGTGGCTCACCAGTGTGTACAGTTTCCTGCAGCTCTCCCGACAAATGTCTTTTTGTCATCTTTGCCAATTGATGGGTTTGGGTGGAACATTCAAGTTATTCTAATTTGCATTCTTTTAAATTACCAGTGATTTAGAAAACTTTTCATACAAATGCAAGTCCTTTACACATTAATTAAACAAATGATACTAGTACAATATTCTTTTTTTCAATTTAATTAATTTACAGTATTTTTCCAGGGTTACAAAAATTATGTTCTTTCCCTCCCCTTCCCCAGGCCCCATCCCATAGCAACGCAGTTCCACTGGGTTTTACATTGACTACAATATTCTTATTTAATTTATATATGAATTACAGATCATAAGAATAGAGCATATAATTTAGGGAAAGGACTTTTAAGATTATCTTAGTCTATATTGTGTTATAAGAAATGATGAGCAGTATAATTTCAGAAAAACCTTGAAAGGCTTATATGAACTGATACAGAGTGAAATAAGCAGAAACAGAACACAGTAAAAGTACACAGTAAGAGCAATACTGTATGATCAACTATTAAAGACTGAGCTCTTCTCAGCAATACAACCAATGATACAGGAAAACTCTGAGTGTCTTATGACATCTGCTTCTAAAGGAACAACTTTGAGTGTGAGAATGGAAGAGCTGAAGAGATTTTGGAATGTTGAGAGCCTGGTGAGTGACAGGAGCGGACAGTTGGAGCTGAAACAAGACAGCCTGGAATCTCAGAGAGAGGGGAGGATTTCTTGCCTGCTTGGGACCAACCAAAAGCCAGCCAAAGGGGTAACCCTAGAAGACTTCATCTTAAACCTTGGTGTTGCCTGACAGCTTTTGCCAACCATAAAAGAGGGCAATTCTGACCCCCAGACCTGAGGGGTCAAGAGCCTCTGAGCTGATCCCCATAGACCTTCACTCATACCTGACTTAGTCCAATCCCAGTCATACCCTGATACCATAGTTTAGATTAAGAATTAGAGAAACGGTAGGCGAATTCCTGGTTTGGCCCTTTGGGTCGGTCAGGGAGAAAGACCTTTGGGATTAGGTTTAGGGACGTCTCTTGTGCCTTTACCAACTCCCTAGTTCCCACTACCTCATCAACATTAAACTTCATCATACTCACAGTCAGATAAAGGAAGACTTATTCCAGGGGGACATAGAGGGAGTAGAAACCAAAAGACAGCTGATCAGTCATAAGCTGTCTCTATCAGACCCCCTACTGTGCTGCTTTGATCCAGGGGGAAGGTTTTTGGCCCAGGGGGATCTGTGCTTATCCACCCTGGGGTATCCTTGATATCATTCAGTAGGGAAGACCACCACCCCCCCCCCTTCAACCTACCATCGCTGGCCCATTCTCTGGAAGCTCTTCTTTTCTGAGTTACCCTCTTGTCTCAGCTCTAGTGAGATACTGAGAGGGAGATCCTAGCAGACACATCACACAAGCCTGTCAGCATATTCCACCCTGACATCTCTTATATACACTCACTAGGGCAAGGATTACTTATTACAAGTTAGTAAAGTAACTATTACATGAGTCAGAAAGCAGTTCATATACATACTATTTTTCACTTTAATTTATTCATGTTTTTATTTTGGGGTTGGGGTTTTATATGAATATTCTCTTATAACAATGACTAATATGGAGGTTTGTTTTGCATGATAATACATGTATAACCCAGATCAAATTGCTTACCATCTCTGGAATAGGGGAAGGAAAGGAGGAAGGGAGACAATTTGGATCTTATCATTCTGGAAAACTTATGTTGGATGTTATTAATACATTTAAATGAGAAAATAAAGTCTTAAAAATAAATAAATGTGGGGGATGGGGGTAGGGGGTTGGGGAATTGACATAGTCTAATGTCCTGATTCATAGAGGATAAAAATGCAGCCTAGAGGGGCTAAGTAATTTACCCATTATCACACAGGTATTATATTGTGGCTGAGCTGAATTTCAAACCTAGGTCTTCTACCTCTAAATCCAGTGCTATTTTCACTAAACTATACTGCTCAGTCAGATACCCACCTGACTATATTTAATTACTAATTAGCTGATAAAAATGATTCCTAGATTGAGTCGACTTGATGGAAAGGGAGAGGAGGGAAAGGTTAAATAATTAGTATCTACGGAATTCCTTAAGCCTCTTGACATCTTTCCACTATATTGAATAGATGCACATTTCCAGCTCTCACAATTTCAAGAAATAATGTAACATTTTTCTGTTTATAGCCTTTATCTGTCATGTGTTGTCAGCACTAGAAGCTTTGACCTTCTAGTCTCATTTTTTCCCCTAGTTTTCAAAGTATGCTGAATATTTTTGGCACCCACAGGCATTTTAATGATTTACTCAAGGCAATTATGAAATGTCTACAATTTTCAGCAAGTGGAATAAATTGCTGGTAGACTGTGATTTTCTTAAAACAGGAGAGCATAACAGTTCAGTCAGTACTTCTATATCTCAGATAGTAATTTTGTCTTCCTCATTAAATATTTATTGAGCCAAATTCAGCTTGAGGTTGGTACTAAGGATAGAGAGGAAATAAAAGACAGCTCACATCCTAGAGGATTATGGAATCCAGTGGGCTCTAAATCAAAGACTTAAGAACTCTAATCAATGCAAAGACAAACCATAACTGAAGAGTGTAGATGATGAACCACCTACTGACAAGGTGAAGGATCCAAGACATATATTAAGACATACTTTTTTAGATATGTCCAAAAGTAGGAATATGTTTTGCTTGGTTACACACATTTGTTAAAAGAGGTTTTTCATATTTTCCAGTGGTGGTAGGATAGCAGGAAGAAAGGATAGGGAAACCAAAAAGAAAGGGACATTGAAGCATATTTTTTAATGCACTGAAAAGAACAATAGGAAGGCCAGAAAGGTCCAAACAAGTAGAATAGGTTTGCAAATTACATGTTGAATCTATTATACATATAAGAGAAAAGCAAGCTATATTTATTAGGTGACAAGATCATCTTCTACTATATTATGTAAAAATCATTTGTTAAGTTCAATAACTTTTTCAATAAAAAGGACTTGTAAGTTAATTTAATCTTTTCACTAGGATTCTGTACTTTTAATAACACTACTGACGTCCTATCTGAATGTCTTATTATCCTAACATGGAAGTAACCTGGAACTGTCAGAGGTTATTCTAGAAGAACCTACAGACATATATTGGCTATATGATACTGGTTAAGTGATTTATTTCTCTGACACTTAGCTTACTCAACAAAACAGAAATGAATAATAACACTTACATTGCCTAGTGTTTTTTAATCATTTCAGTAAAGCCCAACAATTTGTGTCCCCAATTAGGGTTTTCTTGGCAAAAATAGTGGAATGGTTTGCAATTTCCTTGACTAGCTCATTTTACAAATGAAGAACTGGTGCAAACAGGGTTAAGTGACTTGCCCAAGGTTCCGCAGCTAGTATCTGAGGCCAGATTTGAACTCAGGAAGATGAGTCTTCCTGGCTTCAGGCCTAATACTATCCATTGTGTCACCTAGCTGCCCTAGCTGTTGCCTAGTACTACTGTTCAATAGTGGCAAAGAAAGCAAAGGACTAAATAAATATGAATTTTTATCACCACCTATCTGGAAAAGTTGAGAATATTAATCCCCATAAGATGGACTTTGTATATGTCTTCGCTAACTTGCTAAACTTCAATAGAACCATCTAATGAGAATCATACTATGGTCTCACAGTAAAAAAATGTTTCAGCTGTAGCGCAGCCCACAAAAACTACCTGCTGAGGCTGAAGTAAGTAATCTGTTGAAGTGATTTAGCACAATGTTAAATTTTATCTCAAGCATTAAAACATGAATACACACCATGGTGATTGTCCTTCCTTTCCTGGCATATCTCACATATTACTGTCTCAAGCAACTCATTTCACAAAAATGCTTAAATAGCTTTTTCAATAACCAACCTCCACCTGTAAGTCCCTCCAATGATACTCACAGCCAATCCCAAGACATCAAGTAATAGGTCCAACTAACAGTTTCTGGGATACAAAAAGGAAAAGCTTCACTTCAAGTTTCAAGTTGTTGCCTATTTTTCCAGGTTCTTCAAAAGAATGTTATGATAAGATTTTGGATGAGACCTTCAAGATTCAAAGATTTCAAGCTGAAAGGGATGTTGGAGATCATCTAGTGCAATTGCCTCCTCCAGCCTCCAACATTCTACATGAGGAAACTGAGGCCCAATGAGATGAAATGATTTGTCCAAGGCCAAACAGGTATTAAGTGGCAGAAACAAGATTTGAACCTGTGAACAAGGGGATAATCAGAAACAAGGAAATTTTAAGTTTAAAGAAATGCTTCAGAAGAAGAGCAAATAGAACCTCAAAAGACCTGGGGGGATGGGATGGAATTCCATCCAGGTTCAAAAGCAATTGGAGGAGAAAAACCAAGATTCTTCTGATCTTGGACTCTTTGGAAGTAGGAAGAGACAACTACAAATCTCTAAATCCTTTGCTTGAACAGGAGAAGATCTCAATTTTCAACTGGAGCCAATCTTTGGGATAAAGAATCTCTTTTTCCCTTAGAGGAACCCAGAGCTTATTCCTGAAAAAGATTACCTAGGTCAAACCCTCAAAAGCTATATAGGAAAGAAATCTTAAGAGACTTCCTCTTCCCACTGTCCTTTCCTTACTCTTTCAACAACCTTATACCCAAATAAATTAGATATCTTGATTTATAATAGAACTTGAATCAGAGTCTATGTGTTAGGAGGGGAACTTCAAATCCATCAGTTAAGAAGGATCCTGAGGGAAAACAGATCCGACTGACTGACTCCACTGGTAACAGATCAGCTTAGAGAAAGGGGGAGGAAGTGTCACGTAGTATTCAGTCCCCAACAGCTGAACATTGGTTCCTTCCTTTTCAAAGTCCCCCTCACTAATACAAACCCAGACCCTAACTCCAAATCTAGCACTCTTTCCAGTGCACAAAATTGTCTCCCTGGTCTTCTAGTCCAGCCAATTCATTAGAATTTTGCTCATGGAAACATGGGATTCTGTCTCTATTCAATGCCCTTCCTTTACACACTATACCTACAGCTCAATTCTGGCCTGTTGCCCACTAGGGTTGTACCTTCCCCAAATGCAGATGATACATTTCATCCCCAGCTACATCTTACAGTCAAAAGATTTCTTGGAAAACAAAGAGGTAAACCCTTTTCCCAATTATTTTTCTAGGTTGGATTCTGTCTGATTTCTGAGAAAAGCCTCCTCCTCAATGACAGCCTCAAGTCTCAAGGGCTATGTCACCTATCAACACCTTAAATCGGTTAGGTCTGACTTAACTCTAGTTACAATCCAAATTTTAATTTCCCCAGAAGTTTTGCATTTATAACACTGTTGTTTTATAAATAGCCCTCTACAAGGCTGTTACATTTAAATTGTATTTTGGTCGGGCTAAATACAACATTATTAGGCCAGCTAAGTCTGAATTTTATTTATCCTATAACTAATGTTACAACAGTTTCAGCTTGCAAATTTTATCTCCAATTATGAAGTATAAAAATCTTTCACATTTTCAAATGCCTCTCCCCTCTTTTCAAAATTTTATACAATATTTGCTTTTCCCATCACCAATGTCTGCTATTGAGCTAATTATGCGGACACCAAATTAGGTTAAGTGAGTAACTAAAATGTCAAAAACCCTTAAACTCTGAGATTTTGATGCTAGGCATATATCTCAAGAAGTTCAATGACAAAAGGAAAGGTCCTCAATAAAAAATATTTATAGTAATACTTTTTTTCTGGTATGAGTCAGTAGATGACCAAAAATAGGATAATGGTTAGTAATGAAATATTATTGTGCTATAAAAATTATGATTAGGAGCAATAATAAGTATGAGAAGACTTAAATAAATTGATACAAAGTAAAAAAAAGCAAAAACAGAAAAACAAGACTTATCACTTCAACATAAATAGAACAACAACAGAAACTTAATACTATAAAATCATATTGACCAAACTTGCCCCCCAAAAAGAGATATGATGAGGAGGTACCCGTCTCCTTCCACTTTGCAGAAGTAGGAGAAGAAAGACAGCAATGAGTATGACTATGTATATAATATCATTTTAAATATACTGATTAGTTTTGATCTTTTTGCATTAAAAGTTGTAGGTTGATGTAAAAAGACATTGATATCAATAAAAATTATTTTTAAAACATTTTTAAACTGTGAGGCCTTGCCAATTCTGAATAATTTCTCTTTTTTTCAGACTATGGCCAATTTCTTTGATTCATTGTGCTAAAATTATAGTAGATAAGAATTTAATTAATTTTGAAATCCACTGCCCTTTTTATTTTGCACCAAAATTGGATGGTCTTGAGGAGCAGACAAACAGATAAAAAACAAACTACTACCACTCTCAAAAAATTTTCAGAAAGATAAACTATAATTTATTTATTCATGTAATAGAAAGGGTGCTGGATGAGTCAAGCAATCTACTTATAACATCAATGCTATAGTAACAATATATCACTTGACCTCTTCTGGGTCTCTTTTTTCAACTCCAAAATATTCCAGATCCTAAGTGTTTGCAGTTTTCAAAATGGCAAACCAGTTTTTTGTTTGTTTCCTCATAAAAAGTGCTCCTGACAATTTACTAAGTGCTAAGGATATAAATATAATGGCCAGAAGTGACATGAAGTTCTGATTCCAGGCAAAATTAGGCAAATATTCTCTAGACATAGTCAAATACTCTAGGCAAAATTCTATACTTTTCACAAGCCATATGTATGGAGGCCCCCGCTAATGGTTAGATTCTCCATTGTGTGTGTGTGTGTGTGTGTGAGAAAAAGAGAGAGAGAGAGAGAGAGAGAGAGAGAGAGAGAGAGAGAGAGAGAGAGAGAGAGAGAGAGAGAGAGAGAGGAGAGGGGAGATAGAGAGAGACAGAGAAACAGAGAAACAGAGAGACAGAGAGAGAAAGCACACAAATTTATCAACTAAAATTTAGGGAAAGAGAAAAGGACAAAAAGATAAAAGAGAAGAGTAATTCTATCTGTATTTCAGGTACCTACCAGTCCTCAAGTCTTGTTTCTTCAAACTATCTCATACACTTACACTGCAAAAGAAAACAACTGAAAGACTAAAGAATGATCAATGCAATGCCAAATCGTGATATCATTAGACGTGATGAATCACACTTCACATTCTTGGAAGAAAGGTAATAGTGCAGAATGAAATAGATATTTTCAGACACAACCAGTGTGTTAATTTGTTTTGTTTAATTTTATGTGTGTATATATGTGTGTGTGTATACATATACACACACATAATGGAGGGTATTTTTTCTTGAGAGGAGGAGGAGGAAATGGCAATGAGAAAAAAAGAAAAGAACATCAAGGAAACATTTTTTAAATATGCAAAAGAGATTAGGAAGTTCAAAAGAAGCCACAGCAAAGTATGGCAATGTCAGAATTATTGTATCAAATTTAATGTATACTTTTAAAAAAACATTGTTCACAGTATTTGCAGTATTATACAACAAAGGTGTGAAATGGGTACATGCAAACCACAGCTTTTCCAAATGCCACTCAAATGAGACTATTATGCAATTGAAAAATATTTAACAAAATAAATTTAAAATATAATAAAATATAGATAATATTAATGTCATCTCCTACATCATTATGAAGCCCATAAGAATCTATTATAGATATATATAAAAACCTCTTTTTCTGTTCTTTGTATAAATATGAATATTGGTTCATTTTTGTTGATATGTCAAGTTCATGACTTAAAAAAAACAACAGAAAGCCAACATTCTATACTGTTTCATAGATTGCCAAAAATTAACATTAAGGTACCTTCAATGTTTTAATACCACTGAGAAATAAAGCAGTTCTAATAGGGTACACAACACCAAAAAAAAAAAGGGTAACTAGCTAGTATTTATATTGTCCTTTAAAAAAAGAAACCTCTTACTTTTTGTCTTAGAAATGGTACTAAATATTAATTCCAAGGTAGCAGAGCTGAAAAGGCTTCACATTGCAATTGGAGTTAAGTGATTTGCCCATGGTCACACAGCTAGGAAGCATATGAAGTCATATTTGAACTCAGGAACTCCCATCTCCAGATCTGGCTCTATCCACTGAATCACCTAGCTGCCTCCATTTATATAGTTCTTTAAGATAAGCAAAGCAGCTTGCAATGTTACTTAATTTTATTAATGAATTTTCACAAGAACCCTGAAAGCTAGGTACAATATTATGTTCATTTTACAGATGAAAAAACTAAGGTATAGATTAAGTGATTTGCCAAAGTGACACACAGCAAATAAGCTTCTGTTAAGCATAGTTAAACTAGAGTATTCCTGACTCCAAGACCACTGCTCTGTCAACTGCACCACCTAGCCACCTGCAAAGTACATATGAAGTAAATACAAAGTAATTCCTAGATTTCTAAGAGAATGACTTTTGTTGGATTCAGCATTTGGACTGAACTCTAAAGGAAGTTAAGGACTCTATGAGGCAGAGGTGAAGAGGGGAGCACATTCCAGGCAAAGGCAACAGCCAATACAAAAGCAAGGAGACTAGAGATAAAATGTCCTGTACCAGGAACAGCATGCAAGCCAGTTTGGCTGGAATGTAGTTAGAATGAAGGTAAATA
Source organism: Monodelphis domestica (assembly GCF_027887165.1). Classification (NCBI taxonomy): domain Eukaryota; kingdom Metazoa; phylum Chordata; class Mammalia; order Didelphimorphia; family Didelphidae; genus Monodelphis; species Monodelphis domestica. The sequence goes on along the minus strand of NC_077228.1, from coordinate 320,938,174 downwards.
ATGGAAAGGTAGGTTGGATCCAGATTGGGAAGACTTTAAATGTCAGCAGAATGTATATTTCATCTTTGAAACAGTTAGGAGCCCCTATACCTGCTTGAAAAAAAAAAATCACCTCTGCCCTAGATTTTTTCTTTTTTCTTTTAAGCTACTGGAAGCCCCAAAATGATGTCTAGTAATATTTATTCATTTTACCAGGATTAGAAGAAATTTTATCATACATAAGAGAAATTTGCATCAAGTTAACAGTTTTATCAAAAGAAATCTCCATCTGATATACAGGAAACAAGAGTAAAAATAATCCTGAATTAATAGAGCATAATTTTTATTTCCTACAACATTTAACTCAAATCTACCTCCTTTAAGAGAAAAATTCCACTACTATAACTAGTCTTACCAAAGGGATTGGAAATGTACCATTTTACTGGTATAAGGAACTCATTCTGCCAATGCAGGTTGACACTATCTCTGCAACTTATAGTTAGAGAAAAGTTGCCCTGAATACAGAGGATAGATACGGGACTTGCCCAGGTTCATATAGGAAGTACATTAGATCTCAGGACATATAACAAATTCCCCCGAGTAATTATTCCAATTAGCACTACTCAAACTTATAATTGCATGTAAAATAGGGAAACTGGTTACAGTTCAATGGAAATTTTAAAAAATATTTTTATTTGTATATTTCCAAATTACTCTGTTTATTAATATAAAAACAGCAAAGGATAAGAAAATTCTATTTCTGTTTCAAATTTATTATTGCAAAGAGTAGTTGTGCAAAACATTTAAAAAAAAATGTTTTAATTACTGAACATTGTACCTAAAGATATACCTACACTGACAGCATAATGAGAACACTATTACTGTGGTTTAAAATATTTTAGCAGTGTACTGACCTGTGTTGTCTTTCTTCAAATCTTCATATATACACTGGTGTACAAAGAGCTTTATCTATAACTCTGTGAATTTGCATGGTCGCATTCTCACACAATGAATTAAGTGTAACTGGATGACTTGGGACATCATCTAAAATGAGTAATTCTTTAAGTTTAATAGTGTTGTCCTTACAACAGCTGGGCTAACATGACTTCAAAAGCTGATTTCAAAAACAGTTTTAGTCACCCATGCTTTCTTATTTAGCTGCCAATTGTAGCCTCTTAGAGCTCAAGGATTTTAAGACAAATAAATACTGCTTTTACTTTTAAAATCGCCTTCTGTATTACCTCCCAATTTAAAAAGTGTGAGGTTATTCTTAAGATACTTTAAATGTGGGTTGAGTTTTTTCTTTCTTAGAAATAAAAATTCTGGAAGGCATCCTTTTCCAGTACAAGCCTTATACATCAATAATAAAAATCTGTCGACTAGGGTATTCATGTTGCATTATTTTCTTCAAAATAGCAGGATATTTAGCTTCTGCTTCCTCATCTATAGTGGTTACTTCTCCACTAATTTTAACATGCAACTGAACTCAATTTTTAAGGAGAGGCAATCAATCAATACTGGCAGGAAAAGTTTCTTCACCATTTGCTTAATTTCTATTTTCTTTCATTCATGGCTGCTCTGCTAAGAGGAATTGATTTTGATTGCAATATTTAATTCATACAGCTAAGAGATGCTCCATTTCTATGGCTAAAATAACATTTCTATTCCTTGTAGTTGTTTGCAAACCATAAAAAGCTGACAAAACAACCTTTTTCTTTTATTTCACTTGTCTGTTTCAACCTGTTCTGTAGCATATGTTCAGGCATTCTGACATCTATTATTTTCAAATTATTATGACCATATTTAAGACATAGTTATTACATCAAATTTCTGTTTTAACGGGCCTTTTCTCTTTTGTTCTAGAAGCATTTCTATCTTAAGTATTCAATTCTCTTGTTCATTATGTTCAGTGCTGCTCTTGACACAACTGTTGGTTCATGGTATGAAGCAGCATGTCACATCAACACACAAGGGAAAAAGAAAACTGTGGTGCACATAGTGGCATGTTCAAATTCTCTTAATTAGCTTACAAATGAAACATGACTATTTTGATTCACTTTAAATATAACCTGGTATCATTTTATAATTCCTACCAAACACAATTTCATATTACCTGAATTCCCATTTATCACAACCTGGTTGTCAAAATCAAGACTAGAACCCAGTTTTAGTATGGTTTCAAGGCCAGGTCTTTATCACATCACCACTACCTCTCTATTCTTATTATTATGATAGAAAATCAATATTTTACTCCATTTTTTGAATAGTGAACCATCCCAGAATATAGTAATGCACCTGAAATTCATAGTTGGAAATTCATTTGTTAAATGAAAAAGTGAATACACAAAAAACTTGTGTAAATTCCTTTGGATAGAATCCAACATAGCTCTGCTTTAAACAAAATTCCATTTTATAATTAATACTATTCAAGATTCCTAGATAATGCTCAAACTTACTAAATTGACTGCCTTTCAGCATCCCACAGGGTGACAATCAGTCATCCTAAATGATTATCTGCATTTTCAGAATACTTTTTTAAGGAAAGTCAACAGCAAAGCAATTCCTATAATCATTCTCTAATTTCTATTCCAGGAATTAGAAGGTATAAGGGAATAAGCAAGTATCAAGCACCTACTATGTGTCAGGCACTGTGCTAAGCACTTTCACAAATATTATTATCTCATTTGATCTTCACAATAATCCAACAAGGCAGATGTTATTATCTCCATTTTACAATTGAGGAAACTGAGCTAAACATAGGAGTTTCTTGTTTTGTTTTAAGTAACTTGCCCAGGATCATTATAGTAAATGTCTGTGGTTGAGTGTTCCTGACTCTAGGCCCAGCACTCTTATTTACTTCACCACCTAGCTGTCTCATTCCAGTCCCAATATAGCAGAAGATGGCATTAACTTACTGGAATGCTTTAGGATAGGACATATCTTTTCAATGATATATACAAATGGTACTTGAAGGCTCTCTTCAATTTCTTTTTAGTTCAGGTTATAACAAACAAACCACAAGGAAAAAAAATATCTCATTCTTAAATTCTAAATAGTTGAAGGCAGGCCTATAACTTCAGAAAACTTATGTTGAAATTTATAAAACGTAATTGTAAATAAATCAATGAATGAAAAGAAAAAAAATTTCCAAAAAAGTAAGGCTATTTTATAAATCAAATATCCATTTAAGATATCACCTCAAACTTAATAACTCCACACACACAAAAATAACTGTAGCAAAAAAAAAAAACCCACAAAATTCAATATTAGTTACCATAGTACCATCTTTCTAGTATAACAAGAGTTCCTTACTTAAAATCAAGGGAATAGAACTCAGATCTGCCAACTCACAGGGCGGTTATGGAGAAAATACTTTATAAATTGTAAGATTTTCTGTTGGTTATAATAATAACCTCTTGGCTTTCAAGTCAACTGTGTTTTCCATTATTTGTGCCTATAAAGCATTCTCAAAGCATATTGAAGAGGGAGAATATGATATTTGTAAGGGCTTCCATAATGACCTGAGGATTAAAAACCAAACAAATTAAAAAACAAAACTTCAAAACAGTGAAGCTCTGTCAATTTCCTGATTAATGATTAAACAAATTACCAATAGATAAAGCTTCAGTTTATCTTTTTGTGTATTGTCAACATGAATTTTTTCTGTGCACTCATAGCATTGTAGGAAAGTAGAATTTAAAAAATTAAAACAAATATTGAATCTGTAGTCTTTTTGAGTAGACCAAAAATAATTACTTTGGCTTTTTTTAATATGTCTTTATTTAGTGTGCATAATTTTGGATAACCTAGTCTATATTTATTTATTTAGATTTTTCATAGTTTCTTGTGTATTTTTATGTTATTTTTATGGCACTATAATATTTCATTTCTTTAGTACTATGCTTTATATAGCCACTGGACATATAAGTCATTTCCAGTTTTTTTATTACAAATTTACAGAATATGAGTATTGAAAGAGTCCTCAAATAGCTATCTAGTCCAACCAGTCCAAGAAGGAACCCCTACTACAACATAAACAACAAGAAATTATCCAGCCTCCATTTGAAGATCTCCAGGCAGGATGAAATCTCTATGTCCTGACACCCTCCATTTCACTTTGGGTCATTGATCTTAAGTTTGTCCCATTTCAACTCCCTTTCTTAATCTTGGGCCAGACATCCTGGTTGCCCTCTAGCTTATCACTTGCTTTCTTACTGTAGCACCCAGAAGTAAACATGACACTCCAGATTGGATCTAACCAGGGGACATATTGAAGGATTATCATTATTATCGCTGTCAGAATTCAGCCCAAGATATTATTAGATTTTTTGGCTGCTGCATCATAGTATTGACTCATTGTGTTTGAAGTCATCAAAAAACCTCTAATCTTTTTCGGCTTCAGATTCATGAATATGAATACTTTTGCACAAATTGGTCCTTTAAAAAACTTTTGATATTATATATTATTTATGATGTTACATCTTACACTTTTAATTTTAGCAATGGAATCACTAGGTATATTTAGTTAGTTTTGTTACTTTGTATGTTGCCAGATAACTCTCCAAAATAGTGGTACCAGTCAATACCTCTACTTATCATACTATGGAGAATAAACAGAAGTAGCAGTATGTCACTAGCCATTTCATTTTTTTGTTTGTTTGTTCTACAAGAACTCTTGTACCTATCATGAGGATGTACAAGTATTATGTTTAAAACTTTACAAATGAGGAAACTGAGGCTCAGAAAGGTTAAGTGACTTGTCCCTAGTCAACAGAGCCAACAACACAGATAAATAAAAATGTGTTCCATAAATCTAAAACATTTTGTTGTTTATTCAATTCAGCAAAAATTAAGTGCCTTAAGCTAGGCATTGGGGATACAAACCCCCCCCAAAAAGTCCATAATATATAAACTATAATTTAAGTAAAGAAAAAGCACTAATATTGGAGGAGAGGGAAAAGGGGAAATCAGGCAGAGCTTCCTGTATGAGGTGCCATCCTAAGCTAAGCCTTGAAGAAGAACCAAGATTTCAAGGGGCAATGGTGAAGGGGGAATGCATTTCAAGCATAGGGGGAAGGCAAAGAGATGAGACAATACTGTGTGTCTAGAAAAGTTAATAGGTCAGCTCAGCTGGAATGCTAAATATTGAAGGATAATAATATTAAATAATTTTTAAAAGAGAAATAGAGTCCAAATATAGGGGCCTTTAAAATATAAATTCCTTACTCTGACATTTATTAGAATTAGAAACAAGCACCTGAGTTCTTTTCACCAGAAAAGTGACATAGGCCCACCTGTGTCTTAGGAATACTCATTTAGCAACTATTTTGGAAGATAGATTGAGGAGAGGAGAAATTAAAACTAAGGAGATTATAAAACCAATTATATTGCCAAGGCTAAGAATTCATTACCAAGTAAATGATCCAAAGGGGAAAAAAAAATAGAAACAGAGGACTAAAGTAGCATATTTCCAATGAGGACTTGGGCATAATAAGTCAAATAAAATGTCAGAAAACATATGATGAGAAAATAGGTGGTCATTTTACTGATGGCAATATATAACAGATGGAATATCCCAAATGTTACCCTGTTATCTTCTGTTTGTTTTTGTTATTTTTAAAGACTTTTTTTTTAACAGATCAACTACAGGCTACAGAATAGTAGGGTTTACTACATTATATTGATCTTTCATGGAGGAGTAATGGAAAGATTGGGTTGAGACTTAAGATGAAAAGATGCATATGGAGAGTGATCTGCACCATTGGACAAAGCACCTAATTCAATTAGATCATAAATTCACTAAATACTAAAAAAAAAATCTAAAAATCCACTTGGATTATATATGATTGCAAATTGCTCTTAACTATTAAGTTGAATGGTAGAGGTGGTACTGGAGCTAAGCCTTGAAGGAAGGAAAAGATTTAGGTTGCCAGACAAGGTAGAGAATTGGATATGTAAAGTCATTTCTTCATTCTTTATTTAGCACCTACTGTGTAAAGAGGCATGACTAAACCAGGCTATAAAATTTTTATTCTGAGAGAAAAAGCTAAATGGAAAATTAAAGGAGTTGATGGAAAATATTAAGTAAAAGATTATAGAGTTTGAATTTGATCCTACTACCAATTGAGATCATTCCTCATATACATCTGAGAATAACAGTTTAGGATCCAGACAAATGAAAGAAAAATGCAAATTTCTAATGCTTTAATTTCTAAACAAATTATTAATCCAAAAGAGTCCAATCTCAATAGGTCCTTGTACAATAGCAGAATGATCTGGGAATTCCTTATAAGACTACCATTTAGACATCACTTGTACATAGTTGTTTATATGTATTTAAGTCATAAAATTCCTTTGTATAGGTTAGAAGATAGCCTCATTTATATTGAATTCCATCATTTAGTGATTTCCAAATACCAGATAGTAGCCCAACATAATATTTGAAACACTAGGATAAAAGAATTTATGCAGATTCTTGAGATTTAAAGGTATCTGACCTATATATATTCCTCTGCTTAACACTAAATTTGCCTACCTTACCACTTCCACAGGCTTATACACTGTAATTTTATCAGTTTAAAATCTTATGAAACCTGATGAAGTGACAAGTATATAATACCTACTCAAAAAACTGATAAACTAAATATGTTATAAGAATCTATGGTCACATGAAAATGAAACACACTTATTCAAGAAAAATCAAACTTCTTTTTTTCCTGCCACAAGGGAAAAAAATCTGTGAGAATTCCAAAAACTATCAAAAAAATATTACTCCATTCAAGGACATACATTTACCATTCACTCTGTCAGGATCAAAAAACCTAGACCTATGCTTAATCTTTACTAAGAGCATTAAATTCACTTTCAAAGAAAAGCAAAACAGTAAGAGTGGTGAGAATGGTGGATAGCATTCAAGGGTTTAGATATTGCCCATATTTAAAGAGCAAAAAAAGTATAATATTTTATACTATATACAAAATTAGTGTGACAAATTCAATAAAAAGTTGGTTTATATAGTATAATAGCTGGAAAACAAGATTACTGAATACAATATAAAACCACAAAAAAAAATAACTATTTGTAAGGGAAAATAACTATAATATAAAAAACTTAACATATAAACAGATTTTCAAATCTATAAGTAGTTTCAATATTAACATAACAATGAAAGATGAAAAATGTCAGCATTGAGAATATTTTCTTTACAATACCATATTACAAAATGTAAAAATGAGGGTGTTAATTACATGGTTTACTATCCCAGTAGCTACTAATATAAGTTAATTTTAATGGGTAGAGAAGCAAGATGGTCATAAAACCAAATTTATCATCATCAAATAGTAATATAGTAAAAAGGTCAGACAGTGAAGTATTCACTGGGTGTGGTAAAGGAGTAGGGAAGAAGGAGATCAGGACAAAGATTAACAAGTTTTTTTAACCTTCTCAAGCCAGCACTACTGTTATTTGTATAAAACAGGGGAGAAGGATATCATTCACCTATTTTTCTAGTTGAAGAAAAGCCCCAAGATTACCTAGCTAGAGAAGAAGATAGGGTTAAGACCTAATAAATAAAACAGGTTTCTGACAATAAGTTAGAAGACAGTTAATCTGATGGATACAAGAGAGAAAGTAGAGTGAAAAACAGTTCAAGAAAAAAATTACAGAAGATTTCAACTCTCCAGAGTTAAACAGAAGAGTTCTAAGGAGATTCAAAGGACAGTTAGCCTTTGTTATAGTCTCATCCTGTCTGGCTGAGAAGAGAGAGAAAGATGGAAGGACAGAGAGGGAGAGAGATCCTCAAAGGCACTTGCTTAGATAGCTAAGTGAGAAAGGCTGCAAAGGCTATGCAGCCATTGGCTGAGGATACCTGAAGCCTCTTCATCCAGAAGCGGCTCACTAATGACAAGAGATGGAGGCAACAGTAGCAGATTGGCCCTGGGGATAGCACTGTCAGCTAAGGACTGCAGCTGAGGTACAGACAGGATGAAAATGAGTCTCCCTTTTGGGGAGAAGGCTTACTAACTAGAGGAAACACCACACCCTCCCACTCCCCCCCAGAGGATGGTGGGCAAAGGCTTAATGACAAAGATGTGCCACCTGTCAAGGAGCAGTAGGGACAGGCAGAGATGAGCAGCTAAAAAAGATGGTGTGGTAGAGCATAGGGTCCAGTGTAGAATATATGTCTATGACATCCAAGGCAGGGGGCTGCAGGAGCGGTGCAGATTTACCTCCCACATGTACCTGACCACATGTATGTGTGACATGTTTTATATGCTTTAAGGCACAGCATAAAGGCCAGTACTTCCTCCACCTGCCCCCAAACCAGAAATTTCATCAGTTTGGAGAATTACAAGGTACAGAAACTCTCATTCATTTTCATTTCACTGTAGCTCTGTCCAAGAGCACTGGAGAGGTTCAGTGATGTGGGGCTGTGAATAGCGACTAGGACATGTAAAGATCTGTCAGTAAACCTCTCATCAAACTAACCATGGGTGATCTCATAAAATGGAATGGCCTGCTTGAATTAAGTTGTGCTGGCTCTTAATGAGATTAGTGAAACTGTTAACAAAGCTTACAGAGTACTTTTTGCTCTTATCAGTTATACTTATACAGTTATCATAGAAATGTACAAAGGCAGAATGATGCCATGGAAATGGGGCTGGATTTGGAGTCAGAATCTGGATGAGAATCTTGGCTCAGTACTTACTACCTGCAGGCCCTTGGTAAAGTCATGACTACTCTGTGTGTCATTTTCTTCCTTTTACCTTTTTCCCATAACATCAAGAGGTTAGACTAGGTAACCTCCCAGGTCACTCCCAGCACACACCATAAAATGAACAAAGAGAAGCATGAAAGGAACACAAATCAATTTTTTAAGATACATACAGCTGGGGAAGGAGACATACAGGTTTTGAGAGACTATAGACCAGGGAGGAAGCAGGGACTCCAAGAAAAAAGAAAGTCATTGGGGAGAGTAAGCAGGGCAGGACCAGGAAAAAAAAAGCTTCACTGGGCCAGGGAATCCTACCTCAGACAAAGGCTTGACCAGATTCCCCTCACCATACTCAAGGTGGCTTCCTGTTTGAAACCCTGCTTTATTTTCAGTTGAAAAGCCCAGAGATACTTAGCTAGAGATAAAGGTAGGGTTAAGACCCAAGAACTAAAACAGGTTTCAGACAATAACAATGAAACTGATAGATTCAAGAGAGACAATAGAGGGCAAAACAGTTTAAGGAAAAGTTTACAAAAGATTTTAACCCTTTAGAATTTAATGGAAGCACTTTGTTTTCAGATAATTCAGTTGGATAGTGAACATTATCCCTGACTGAGCATTCTACAGTCCACAGGCTGTCAGTAATTGTCAATGTTTATCATCACTTCTATGAACTTCTAAAGTTCAGCAGCTTGGGGGAAGAAATCCTCTAAAGCCCTGGTTTTGGTTCTGATGAATGCTGTTATTAATGCTGGTTCATAAAGTTTCTCCAGTAGACTGTAATCTCCATGAGGGAAAGAACCATGCCTTATTTAAATTTTTTTTTATTTTCCCTAAGATAATACCCAGTACTCACTCATTGTCTGCTAGATAAAGAAATGAAACTTCTCCCTGAGAAGTCCCATAGGTGCATTGCTTCAATTAATCAAAATATACACAGAAGACAGCCAGAATGAATGCTGCTAAAGAAGTCTTTTGCTATACAAATATACATATATGCTATACAAAGTATAACATACTTGAGTAAACATTGTAAACAAAGTAAACATTGGTTCTTCCTTCTTAAATCTAAGGAAGAAAAACAACATCTATGACAACTGAAAAACTTTGGGTACTCTCTCATATTATAAAAGTAGAGAAAATCTCAAAGGTGTTTTCCTGCTGTAAATTCCTAAAGTCTATATATGGAAAGAAAGATTAAGTATGGACAATGTTTGAAAGAGAGAAAAACATAATCCATCAACAGATTTGGTCTCTAGCACAAGTCAGTGAATCAGGCAAAACTTTCTGTTTCTCAAAGTTAAACAGCTATTCATTCTCCAGTAAAAGGGTGTAGGTATGTGAACTTTAGATTACTCCACCCTGCTTAATCTAACAAAAACAGGAATGTCTACACCCATACTTAAGGATTAAGAATTTAGGAGGATGGCCTATGACAGACATGTGCTAGCAAGCAAATGATAAATCAGAAACAACTGACAGATCCCTGGGCTATCCTAAGTCAAGCTTAAGCTACCATTGGTACATGTGAGGCGCAGAAAAGTGATGTAAAAACCGTCTATATATTTTGCGTCACTTCCTCTCTCCGGCCTCCTTGGCGGCAGAGAGATGGCTGGTGGCAGCGTACTGAGCATTTCGGCATTGTGGCATGGTGGCTACTATTGTCCGGGGTTGGTGGTGAATTTTTCTTGATACCATACTATAGGAAGCTGAGTAGCCTAGTTCAGGAGAGGCATCTTTACTGAGCTCTCTCTGAGTTTAGGCTGATTCTTTCTCCTTTGCATTCCAAACACTATCCTCTTAGAAAGCCACTAATCTTCTTCAGAGACCTTGTGGTGGAAGACTTTGAACTCCCCCTGGCACAGGTCAGGCAGGAGAAATCCTATACCCTTTCCCTTTCTCTTCTCCTTAATTCCTTCCTTCTATATTAATTAAACCACCATAAATTTCCAAACTGACATGGGTATTTTTATTTGGGATGTTCCCTGGTGACCAAAATTAATTTAGATTAGGTCACAACCCTAAAATTATCCTTACAGTCATGGCCATCTGATTTGATTATTATAATCTGACTTAGGCACATTTAAATTACCTTTCTATGTCTATTTAAAGTGATTGGAGAATAAATCACAAAAGTCCTGAAGAAAAAGATAGGAAACTAAAGTCCAGATTCCATCTCTACATACAACTTCTATTTGTCCAAAGTACATTAAAACTAATACTTAAGGCAAAATATTCATTCTAATATATCTGAACTAACAAATTAATAGTCACTGATAAGCAATTTATACCTTAATGGTTCTCTAATTGTTTCACGTGTGCTAATCTTATCTGTAATCAAAATGCTTCTTGAAATCAGATATTGGTCTTCTACTTGCAATAAACTACTAAGGATTTAAAGAACAATTCTAAAATCCTACTCTGATAATAAGGAAAAAGACTTGTACAAGAATATTCATAGCTGCACTCTTTGTGGTGGCAAAAAATTGGAAAATGAGGGAATGCCTTTCAATTGGGGAATGGTTGAACAAATTGTGGTATATGTTGATGATGGGATACTATTGTGCTCAAAGGAATAATAAAGTGGAAGAATTCCATGTGAACTAGAATGAACTCCAGGAATTGATGCAGAGCAAAAGGAGCAGAACTGAGAGAACATTGTACACAGTGACTGATACACTGTCGTGTATCTTCTCCATTAGTGACAATGTAGTGAATCCTGAACAACTTGGAGGGATCTACAAGAAAGAACACTATCCACATTCAGAGGAAAAACTGTGGGAGTAGAAACACAGAAGAAAACACAACTGCTTGATTACATGGGTTGAGGGGATATGGTCGAGGATGCAGACTCTAAATGAATATCCTAATGCAAACACCACCACCAACATGAAAATAGGTTTTGATCAAGGATACATGTAATACCCAGTGAAATTGTGTGTCAGCTATGGAAGGGGAGTAGGGGAAGAAGGGAAATAATATGATTCTTGTAACCAAGGAATAATGTTCTAAATTGACTAAATAATTTTTTTTAATTAAAATAAAATAAATAATAAAATAAAATACTACTCTGATACTTACTGGTTAGCAACAGGATAGGAACTATTTATTCAATCAACAATTTACGAAAGTGGGTTAGGAAGGTGGTAAGTATTTAAAACATAATTTATAGTAATAACAATGATTATAACCAAACAAACCAGTTTACCAGTTTCTTTATTATCCCATAGAGAGAATTGGGATATGGATGAAAGCAAATTGCAATAGCATCCCCCCAGGAAAGTAAATAGGCCCTAGGAAGGAAACAGTTTATGTGTATACTATATGTAATTGGACTCAAAACTATATCTTCCATAGAATACAAGGATGACCCATTTTCCATTCAAAGGTCACATGTATTATAACATATACTATATTACAGTTGTACCATACCAAGCTATGGCCTCACATCTTGATTTGGTCATGGAAAGTAGCAGTGACAATAACAATTTTTTTAAGTCATGGGGGAGAAGGAAGTAATAAGTAAAAAGATAATTACAAATAGACTAAGTGTAAGATATAAATCAAAAGACCAAGAGTTCTCATTCTAGCTCTGCCACCAGTCCATTCCATATAGCCACAGGGGAAAGCCACTGACAGCAATAAGACCACAGAAACAAAACAACTATCCCAAAAGTTATATATAGATTTAAAACAGGATTATGATTTGAGAAAACTTTAAATGTTTGCAGATTTCCCTGAACAACGAACAAATATGAAGAATGTATTATATAGTGTGGCTCAGTTTGTTCTACTTGGACCCACAAGCTCAGTTATGAGCAAGGCAAAGAAACTTCAGAGAAATAGACTTTAAGTTCCAGATAGGAGTGTTGCAAAAAGTGGAATGGGATGCCTCTAGAGGTAGTAGATTTTTCACTGGAGATAGTGAAAAGGAAGCTGGCTCAGCCACTTGCTTGGAAATAGGAGAAATCTTAGCAGCCATGCAGTCCGACCCCTTTGTTTCACAGAAGAGGAAAATGAAGTAAAGTTTAAGTAACCTTCTCAAAGTTACACAGGTAGTGTAGTAGCACAGCCAGGATTTAAATCTGGATCTAGATGGAAAGAGTCTAGCTCTTAACCCAGAGCTCTTTCCACTATACTCTTCTGCCTCCCTTGGACGATGTAATGAGTGTCTCAGAAGGATTGGAGATACTTATGCTGAGGATTTCTGAACTCCCTCAGAGATGACTTCTGGAAAGTCATCCCTATCCCCTATGTCCTATGTCAGGCAACATAGAGCAAATGCCACTGTATAGGTGGTAGAAAGGGAAAGAATTTGCTACCTTTCTTTATGAGAAATGCATGGAAATTTCAGAGATTCTGTAGACTCTTCCTTTCTATAGTGATGAGAAAAAACAAAGCTCTCCAGAAAGAAAACTGAAAAGAGAAGCAATAACAACTCTATGTCAAGAGTAGAATCAAAGGTAGCCCTCATCTCTCTCCACACTTTTCCTTCACAAAATCAATGACTCTCACCAATATGAAGAAAATCCCCAAATTTATATTTTTAAACCCTAACATCTTAACCAACTATATATCTCTATATAGATATTGCCACCAGCATCTCAAATTCAGCATGTGCAAAAATGTTATTTTATCTTTCCTCTAAACCTCCACTAGACCTCATCATTTCTGAGGAGCACCACTGCTCACCCAGTCTCCCATGTTTGAAATCCATGGGGATTTTTCATCTCCCTTATCTCCCATATTTCCACTGCAATCACTATAATACAGACCCTCAAAACACCTTCTTGTAATAACTTCTTAACAGAAACTTCTTAACAGAACTTCCCACATATCCAACCTTTTCCTCAGACAGAAAGTAAGTAGCAAATTTGGCATTTAAAAATGAAGTTACATATAGGATCACAGCTCTAAGACTAGAAAGAACCACTGAGGACACCTAGTCCAACTATTTCACTTTACACATGAGGAAACAGGCAACTTGGCCAAGGTCACACAAGGCATAATCATCAGATGGACAATTTTAACCCAGATTTTCTAACCATAGAACCAATGTTCTTTCCCCTATCCCAAATCCAATGTTCATTCTACTTAACCAGGACTTTGACTAAGGTGGAGAAGGAGGAAGGTGGGGATGAAAACAGGTAATACATGTAATACAAGCTATAAAATGATTAAGTGAATAGGAAATGACAAACAGTGGTACCAGAGGTCAGACAATAGAAGGAGCACTTCTAGCTAAAACACCAAGAAAAGCTTGGAGGATATCCTACCTAACCTGGGCCTTGAAAAAGCCCCACAAGGGTGCTGAAAGTGATTTGTAAGCTATGATCCACTTATTTTTAGCAAAGACCTTTCTGAGCACTGACCACCTCTCAGTGAACCCAAATTCTCTTAAATCCAGCTGAAGATAAAGGAGTGAATGGGACTTTGTTAGAATGCCATTCACCCATGATTGGGGATGTAGACTCTAAATGAACATCCTAGTACAAATACCAACAACATGGAAATGGGTTCAGATCAAGGACACATGCAATACCCAGTGGAATTGTGCTTCGGCTATGGGAAGGGGCGGGGGGAGGGAAAGGGGGAAGAAAATGATTTTTGTATCCAAGGAATAATGTTAGAAATTGACCAAATAAAAATAATGTTTTTTAAAAAAAAATAATTAAAAAAAGAAAGCCATTCACCCAAAGAAGAATTCTCTCTATTCCCTAAAATTTGTCCTTTGAACTTCAAGCCATAATTAGGTTAGATAGAAGGAAGGGCAAATCTCACTACTGAGGGTCAGGCAGATAGCCTGAACCATCAGGATTTGGGGAGCAGGTCAGTTGTGTGGAAGAGGCATGAATGCAGCAAGACAAGAAGCTGGAGATTGATCATCTGTCAGTCAGATGTAGATTCCATTTGGAATATGACTGGGAAACAGTTGGAAGCAAGAGCCAACTGATTGACTGATTGGAGGGTTTTTTGGCTGATGGTGGTGACTGAAGGAAGAAGCTGGTTTTATCTCTGGGGCTTAGGATAATCAAGTTGGAGGTAACCTGACTGACTTGAAGGCAGAAGAAGGACAATAGTTCTTATATCTCTCTCTGACTTGCTCTGTTTCATGCTAGTGACTGAATTGCCATTTCTCTCAATATCCTCCAACCTAACACTTACTGCAGATAATAGGGATATCCCATCCCTCATGCTAGTCCTGTCTTCCCCAAATAAACCCCTTGTTTGACAAAGATTAAGAACTATTTCATTGAAACCTTACAGCTCACACTGAGTTACTTGAAGGAGACTGAAGAAGGGGGGAGGAAATGCTGAAAGGCTTCTGAAGAGGGAGGAGGTTAGGCAAAAAGAAGATAATGGATTTTGAGTCTCTATAGCAAAATGACCAGTATGATTTTTGATTCTCTGAATTACATTGGCAACACCACCAGGTTCATACTCCAGTTGCCATTTCAAACTGAAACTATACTCTGGCAGATTTTGACTCAAGTTTACATCATTTCAACGGCAGTTTTACAGACTTTGACCTATTTGAAGAATATCTATAGATTTGTAATCCCCCAAAATGCAGCAAAGATAATTGTGGTGGATACTAACTTGGAAAATGTTATTAAGAACATGTTTGAAGAATTTATCAAGGCTAAAGGGCTAGACCAGATTAAGGACAAGAACAATGGTCAGACAGATAATGCACCCAAAGAGAAAGAGAGAAAGGCAAAGAAAACAAAGGGAAATGACAGTGACAAGGACACTAAGTCTTCTTAGATCAAGTCTGCTTGCCTTATAACATCAAGAAGGGGAAGTGAAGGGGGGAGAGCTATGCCTTTCCCCTCAAGGGCGGAGAGCCAGCTCCAAGCTTTAACCTCTATACTCAACCCAGTCTCTAAAGCAGGGATCCCCAAACTGTGGCCCCCTGAGGCCATTTATTTGGCCCCCACAGCACTTCCAGAAGGGGCACCTCTTTCACTGGAGATCAGTGAAAGGAGCACTGTATATGGCAGCACCACAAAGCATGGTGTCACTCACGTACAGTACTACTTCCGGTGACATAATCCTTTGCTTGGCTCCTTGTTCTGTGAGTAGCTGAATGAGAACGAGGCACTGCACAAAGGATTATGTGACTGCACAATGGAAGATGTCAACATGGTGAGCAGTGATCTATGGGAGGGGATTCCGCACTGTGTATACTGCTGCCCAGTGTAGTGATGGCAGTGATGGGCCTGTGTAAGATGTGACAGGCCCATCACAGCCAGCACTACAGCCTCCGCTATCCCAGACAATGGTATACAGTGTCACAGGCCCAGCACCACCTCCAGTATTATCTATTATCTATAAGCATCAGATAGCAGTGATCTGGCCTATGACATCAGCAGTGGGACTCTACTGTGAGAAGCCCACCACTGCCACTGGGTGTTTTATAAGACACCCCCTGTTTGGGGGGGGGGGGGGGGGTCAAATTAATATAAGACAGTGTCTTATTTTTGGGGAAACATGGTAGTACAATGGCCCCCATACTCCCCCAGATGCACAACATAATTATGTTGTGCATCTGGAGTGTGGGGGCCATTGTACTGTGTAGTAATGTGGGGAGAGACTTTTGGGCAAAGGGAGGTTATAAGGGCCATTATGTTGTGCAACTGAGGGAGTATGGTTGCCATTGTACTATGTGGGGGAAGTGAGGCATGTGTTATGTGTATTACATATTACAGATCCATAAATACAGACTAAAAGAGGACACACACTAGTGTTGTGCCTTCTTTTTTCCTGCTGTGGAATCTGATTGTATGGGTGTTACCCATACAATCAGATTCCTGGGTGAGTTCAAGGATTGCAGTGTGGTTTGCACAGTGTAATGTGAACTGGAAAGGTGGTGGAGGAACCGGCTCTGTAATTGTGCCAGTTCCCACACCACACCAGTGTGAGCCTGAGGTAAAAGTGGAGTTCCACCAATATGGCCACTGGTAAGGCTGAAATGATGTGGACTGGGAAGGCCGCATTGATGGACACAGATCAGACTGCATTGATGGGCAGTGCAGTCTGTATGCCTCTGTGTGGGCAAAATTATTGTTGGTATATTGTTTTTATAGAGCTGTATATCTATATCTACATCTATCTATCCATCTATCTATCTATCTATATCTATATCTATATCTATATATCTATATATATATATATTTTACTAATAGCAATTTGGAATCCCTAGGAAACAATGATGTCAAGAAAGAGAAAAACTGACTCAGAGTGTAGGATATTCAAAGAACAGTTGACTTATGATTACTTTTTCATGCAGTACAAGGAAAGAGCTGTGTGTTTGATCTGTCAGAATATAGTGTCTGTGTTCAAACAATACAATTTGCATTGACACTATCAAACTCAACATAAAAATAAATATGATTTTTTGGTCGGAGATGTGAGAAAAGATAAAATATTAAAACTGAAAAATACATTGACAATTCAGCAAAATACTTTTGTGAAGCAGAAGCAGCTAAATATTTCATCACTGCGAGCAAGTTTTCAAGTTGCCAAGCTAATAGTATGCACTGGCAGACCATTCGTGGAGGTAGAATTTGTTAAGAGTGCCTTCTTTCTGTTGCCAAAGAGATGGGTCCAGAAAAGGCAGACTTATTTAGTACAGTTAGTCTTTCAAGATCTACAATTACACAAAGGATTGAAGAAATGGGAGACAATTTGCATCAGCATTTGCAAAACTCCGCAGGAAAACTTTCCCATTTTTCCTTGCCCCTCGACGAGAGCAATGATGTTAGTGATTCTGTACAACTTCTAGTTTTTATTCATGGGATGAATGAAATTACGAAGTCACTGAAGAGCTTGCTGTACTGCAAAGCATCAAAGGAACAACTATAGGAGAGGATATCTATAAAAAGGTTTCCCAAACTGTGAAGGATTTGGAGCTGGACTGGGCTAAACTAGCCAGTGTGACAACTGATGGTACTCCTAGTATGGTGGGGTCTAAGAAAGGAGTAATTGCTCACATTAACCAAGAGATTGACGAACGTAACCATTCTCATCCAATAGCCATACACTGCCTCATCCACCAACAAGCGCTGCTATGTAGTACATCACTGAAGTGGGACTATGTTATGAAAACTGTGGTATCTTAGTGTTAACTTCATTAGAGCTAATGCACTAAGCCACAGACAATTTCAGGAATTTCTGTCTGAGCTAAATGTTGCCTATGAAGATGTTCCGTACCACCCAGAAGTCCATTGGCTGAGTTGAGGGAGAGTTTTGAGACATTTCTATGACTTACTTCCACAAATTACAGCTTTTATGCTTTCAAAAAACAAAGAAGTACCAGAGCTCAATGATATAGAATGGAAATGGCACCTCACCTTTCTGATAGATGTAACAGAGCTACTCAATAGTTTCAATGTGCAACTTCAAGGAAAAGGGAAGCTCATCTGTGATATGCAATTACATGTGAAAGCATTTGAAGTAAAATTAGGCCTCCTTATCAAACAAGTGAAGGAGGAAAATTTCTGCCATCTCCCCTTAACTCAAAATCTGTTAGTGGAAAAACCCTTGATTGCATTCCCCCAAAAAAACATGTGTGGATTCACTGGAAAAGTTGCAAAAAGAGTTCCAATTCAGATTTAAATAGCTTCATTTCCATGAACAGGACATACAGCTTTTCCATAACCCATTTTCTACTGACATTGAAAATGTGGATACAATTTACCAAATGGAACTGACTGAACTACAGAATTATGACTCTCTGAAAGGCGCATTTAAAGTCAAGCAGCTTGCCTAACTTCTCTGCATCTCTCCCCTCTGAGACATATCCTAATCTCAGGAACAGTGCACTCAAAATGGCAACCATCATTGGCAGCACTTATGTCTGTGAGCAGACTTTTTCAGGAATGAAACATCTGAAATCTCCAACCAGATCTAGACTAACTGATGCACACTTGCATCACTTGTTATGGATAGCAGTAACAAATATGGAACTGGACATTGACCATCTCATTAGCCAAAAGCAGGCCCATAGTTCCCATTGAAATACCGGTCAGTTTGTAGATTTAAATTTACTTGTTCTTTATTTTAAATATTGTATTTATTTCTGCTTTGTTTTTTTTTAACTTTAAAATAAGATATGTGCAGTTTGCATAGGGATTTGTTCATAGTTTTGTTTTGTTTTTAAATAATCCAGTCCTCCAATGGTCTGAGGGATAGTGAACTGGCCCCCTGTGTAAAAAGTTTGAGGACTCCTGCTCTAAAGGAACATATTCTGTTCTTCTAAAAGACAACTTGGGCTGTCTTTCCCTAGGGGAGGACCAATCTCTCCCCTCTCTCCAACTCTTTGACTGTTCATACCTCTCTTTAGTCCCCAAAATAAACGTAGGTGACCCCATTCTGGTCATCTATTACAAAGTATATAAAGCAGAATCAGAATAGAAGGAAGGAAGGAAGGAAGGAAGGAAGGAAGGAAGGAAGGAAGGAAGGAAGGAAGGAAGGAAGGAAGGAAGGAAGGAAGGAAGGAAGGAAGGAAGGAAGGAAGGAAGGAAGGAAGGAAGGAAGGAAGGAGAGAGGGAGGGAGGAAGGAAGGAAGGAAGGAGAGCGGGAGGGAGGCTGGCTCTTTTTAAGTATACTCTATCAAAAAAAAATTAAAATTCTGCAACAATGACCAAAAAAAATGTTAATAGCTAATAAAGCTCAATCTTAAATGACTAAAAAAAAGAAAGCTTTTAAAGAAACCTAAAAAACAAACAGCATAGTAAATGGAAAAATTCCCCAGTTGCCCCTGTCAACATGGAAATCTAGAAATCCCCATTTTATTTAGTTTGAGGGTAGAAACCCCAGGTTTTGACCTTGTCACAGGAGGGGTTTCCCCCTGAGGTAAGGTCCCACTTCACCAGACAATAGACATCCACTTCAGGTGGGGAGGTAAACCCCATCAGAAGTCAAGTAGCTCTTTTGTCTCCAGAAGCCTTTTCCTAGTATATCACACCCTCCTTCAAAGGATTGAACTCAGGACCTTCAGCTTGGGAGACTGATGCGCTACCTACTGGGCCAAAGCTGAAGTGGATGTCAATTGTCTGATGAAGTGGGACCTTCCCTCAGGGGAAACCCCTCCTGTGACAAGGTCAAAACCTGGGGTTTCTACCCTCAAACTAAATAAATAGGGGATTTCTAGATTTCCATGTTGACACCCTTATTTATAAGAAATGTAGCTATATGTCATCCATGGGTAAAATACTATACCACATGTATACTTTGTTTTTGCATTAATTTTAAAATGCTGATTGTAATCTGTAGGCTAGAGTCTTTGGCCTAAAACTCTGTTCCAAGAATTTCCTTTTCTCATCCTCCAAAATATAGGATCAACATATACATATCTACCAAAAATATATGAAAAAAGCTACATTTTCATGATGATAGTATTTTTTCCTGCAACTCCCTGTAGATAATAAAGTAATATTTGAATAGATATTTCAGTATATGTATACCAGGAAAGGAGGAATAGGGAAAAGGAAGAAAAGGGAGAATAGAAATAAAAGAATCTTAGGATTTGTAAGGGGCCATAGGAATTACTAGTTAGCTATCTTTTTGGTTAAAATCTGTCTCCTAATCTAAATTATATTCATTGGTCTTAGTTTTATCCTTTGTAGTTTGCTACACATTAATACCCAAGACAGAGAAAATCCTTCAAAGCAGGGTAGGAAAAGTAGCTACAACCAGGAGTGGAGCTACCTTCCTGGGAATGCAGTGGCTATACTAGGTTGGTTTTGCAACAACCTCCAGCTGCCAAGCAAAGAGGCAGTGTCATTCTAAGAGAGCAGAGATATTCCACAAAGGAACACATTTTTGAAATGTTCCTTGAACACAAAATAGCTAGCTTTTCTTCCCTGTTCCTAGTCACAACAAAGAAATGTAATAAGCAATGAGACATTAGATGGTGTGTGTGTGTGTGTGTGTGTGTGTGTGTGTGTGAATGGCTAGATTTTTCAATAAGAAAAGGGTCTTGGGGAAAGTTAAGGAGTGCAGTGACAGCTGAAGACATCTGTTCTAAAAAAATTAAATGTAGGGGGCAACTGGATGGCTCAGTAGATAAAGAGCCAGACTTAGAGCCATGAAGTGCTAGGTTCAAATCCTAGCTGTGTGACTCCTAAACAAGTCACTTAATCCCCACTGCCTAGTCCTGACTGCTCTTCTGCCTTAGGACCAATACAAAGTATTGATTGTAAAATGGAAGGTAAGGGCTTTTTAAAAGGGATCAAATGAAAGTCTATTGTTTTAGGGAAGAAAGTCTGGAAACCAGGAAGGGTTCGAAACCTGTACCCAAGTAGTGTTCCTTTTGTAACTAGCTATAAAACTCTGTACTATCAATACTTTTTTCACTAACTAGCCTTGGGCAAGTCACAATCTTGCTGGGCTCATCTGAGGAAAAGAAATGGCAATTTAGATGACCTCTAAATTCCCTTCTATCTCTAAATCCCAAGATTCTATTTCCTCCTAGATTCTTTTGGTGGCAGTCACCTATACATTTTCATAAGGTTACCTTGCTAGATGGGTAAAATGGCTAATACTTGCTACATATTTGATATATGTCAAATCAAAGCCACCCCTTTAACTTGTTGTTTTGGTATAATCTGGTAGATAAGGATTCAAACTATTGCAAATGGATAACAAACTGGCAAGGTATCCAAACTTTTTCAAGTATTCCATAATCTGGCACCAACTAATAGCCCAGTTAGGTTATCCAAAATCCCAGAGTCAAGGAGAAGACTTGGGAGAGGAAATATAGCTCCATTTGTTTATTCTGAATCCCAAGTTTCCAGTCTTGATAAGGATAGGATCAACAGCAGGGAGCTGGCACTTGTACCATTTTTTTCCTCTTTTAAAAGTGACTTCCTGAATAGTCAATGTAAGAAAAGAATATAGACTACTCCAGTCAAGGAGACTTTAAAATCTGATTTACAGGGCCCTGTAACTCACTTGAAAAAAAGTAGTTAGGTCTCAGTTTTGGTAAATATACCCACAGATCAGCAGTGTACCTTGCTTAAATCATTTTTCCCCCTTAAACTATAAAGTTGACTAGAAGATTACAAGCTGTAATAAAGTCCATGAAAAAACTCCTGAGAGGTTCATTAGAAGAAAATATTTAAGGGAGCAGCTGAGTACTCAGTGGATTGAGAGTCAGGCCTAGAGATGGGAGGTCCTAGGTTCAAATTTGACCTCAGACACTTCCCAGCTGTGTGACCCTGGGCAAGTCACTTAACCCCCATTGCCTAGCCCTTACCATTCTTCTCCCTTGGAGCCAATACATAGTATTATACATAGAAGGTAAGGGTTTTTAAAAAAAAGGAAGAAAATATTTAAATATAGAATGGAACCCATGATAAGATCAGTAGTCTGGAACAAGACTAAAGTAGCTCGTGTTTTATGTTTATGCCTAAAAAGTTCATCTATGTATGGTTATAATTTTGTGAATGCTGTTTCACTTGAAGTTTGGTATATCCAAATCTATAACTCTATATAACAGAATTCACCTAAAAAAAGTCAAAGCCAAAATATTATGTTCCTTTACAAGGAACAACTGCCATCAATTTCCAAGTGTTAAAATTATATGGCCAATAAAACAAAAAGTGCTGGCCCCTTTAGCAATATACTTCACTGTCAGAGAGAAGTACATTTTACATAGTATTAAAATCTCCATTCTTAAAAGTATTTTAGATTGAAATATAGTATTTGTAAAATAAAAATAATATGTGTAAAAAAGATTTAAAGAAAATAATATCCCTTTCTACTTCCAGGGAAGGCAGTGTTGCCCTGGAATGAGGTGGTAGATGAAGAACTGGCCTCAGAAGCAGAAAAGCCAGCATTCAAGTCCTGCCTCTGACAAATACTGGTTAATTGACTTTGAACAAGTCATTTAACCTCTCAGCACTCTAAGCAACATTTAAGACTATATAAGTTGCAGAGGAACTGGCCTGAATAGGTAAGCAGTTTCCTTTTCCAAATTAAACCAGTGAATTGAAAAGTCCTATCCACATCTTCCTAGCCTATTTCCTATTTCATTAACTATTTCTTTTTTGCCCTATATTATTTCTATTCACTCCAAACCTCCAAAAACAATTAAAAAAAAGACAAATACAAAGAAATAAATGAACTTTTCAATCTAGTGGGAATATTAGCTTTAAAATATAATTTCAAATTTGGTAAATCACACTGGAAGATGCACCATCAACTCACTGTCTCAGAATTTTGGAGCTGGAAAGGAACCTACAGGTTTACTTAGTTTAACACCTCCAATCTGCAAATGAAGAAATGGGCTCAGAGAAATAAAAGACCTTGTTTAAAATCATATATCTAGTCAAAGATAAAGCCTGGCAAATAAGTTTAATAAAACACTATCTGTGTGGAAAACTAGATGGGGCAGTATTGGGTCTAGATAGAGGAAAAAGATTCATCTTCAAGAGTTTAAATCTGCCCTCAGAAATGAGTTAGCTGTGTGACCCTGGGCAAGTCACTTAACTCTACCTCAGTTTCCTCATCTGTAAAATGAGCTGTATCCAGTATCTTTGCCAAGAAAATGTCAAATGGGGACATGAAGAGTCAGATATGACTGAACAAGAAAAAATTTATCAATGTATGTATTTAAGCATTTTTATCAAAATTGTAAGAATATTAATGTTAACTAAGAAAACTCAGATGTTAATTCAACATCAAATGGTATATTTTACCTTTCAAAATACTTCATTCACTTAGATAAATGAACTCTATCATCCAAAATGACTAAACAATCCATTACACATGACAGAATTCTCAAACATATGCACAAGTTTATTTAATCACACAATAAGTACACAAATTTTCAACTGCCATCAAAATTATGTCTTTGAATGAAAAATAAAGCTTTACTCAAAAAAATCATATGGAATTAAGAAGTGTCTTTCAAATTAATGTTATATTCAAAATTTTAATTCTAAAGCTCTAAAGGTTATGTACACATTCACGACTAATGGTTAAGAAACTTTCTGACTATTATGTTGCTTAGTCTAGGCAAGTATTATCAAGGCACTGAAACATGACTCATGTAGTTAATATGGGGGATGGATAATGAAGCTTCAGGAAAAGACTAGGTCAAATAATGCCCGGAATTTCAAACACTGCCAAGAATAGTCTTTGCTTTTGGATAAATTTACCTACTTCCCAGTGACTAACATATCATGAAATCACAGTTTCTTAACCATGAGTTTCTTCATTTGATTTGATAAAATCACTGAAACATTTTTTTAAGTCCAAGGTTCTGAAACGGTAAATAAGTCTACCCCAAAATGTATGGGCTAAAAATACATATATATCTGTGTCACGGCCTGGGGGGGTGGGGGGGGAAGCCCTCAAATGGCACAAACTAAAATCAGGTGCTTTATGTCTTTGGACCAATAAAATGCATTGCTAACCTTTAATAGCAAATCGCCCACCGCCCACCCCCCCCAGCAGGAGACACACACACCTTCAAAGGTCGCCAGCACCCGGCCTTTCAAACCTTCCAGGCTAGAAATAGTTATTCAGGCTCCCTGTGCACAGAGTCTCCAAGAATGAAAAGGAAATGCTTCTTCATTGACTCGTGATCAGTCTTACCCACCCCTCACCCACCTGCCATCAAACAGAAAATGCCCACCCAATTCTGCTTATTCCCATCTCCCCCTCAGGCTAAAAATGGGCAGCAAACACCTCTCCTTGGAGGAAGCCCAAGCAGAAGGGCAACACTAACACCCGGAGACCGGGCGAGGGCATGGGCGCGGGGGAAGGACACTGCTCTTGGCGAGGAGAGAAGGCGAGCCTCAAGAAAGGGACCTTCTGGAGCCAACATCCCCTGCTGACCTACCCAGCCCTTTCCTCTCCACCTCTGAATAACCCTAAATTCGGCGGACGTGAGGTGACCCCAATGCCCAAGCGGGCTCTGGACAGGCGTCTCCTCCCGCACCAGCAGTGGGCTAAGGTCCAGAGGGGGCAGGGGTCACGAAGCCTACAAGCGCCCTCTCCCCAGGTACCGTCTCCCCAGCAGGCGGCGTGGGGGCGGAGGGCGGAGCCGGAATGGGGTGACCGCGCCCCCAGGCCTGAAATCCCCAGCCGACAGCCCCAGGCCGGGCAGGGCAGGGCCGGCGTCTCGGCCCAGGAAGCTCGCGAGACCGGCTCGTGCCCAGCTCGACCCGGGGCTCCAGACGCTCTCTCGCTCGGTACCTTTGGCCTCGCAGTCGGCGCAGTACTTGTTGTCCTCCTCCCGCAGCAGCTTGGACAGGATCAGCTGGTGCTGCTCGTTCAGCTTCTGAGCCTTCTCCCGGCACGAGCGCGTCGCCATCGCGGGGAGCCGAGCCAGGGAGCGCAGGGGACAGCCGAGCCGAGGGCTGGCGCTGGAGCTGCAGAGAGGTTGCCGGGACCTAACGCACCTAGCACCGCCGACAGACAGCCCGAGAGGCGGCGGCGACAGCGACGGCAAAGCAGAAACGGCAGGGGTAGAGGCAGCGGCAGCAGCAACAGCGGCGGCGGCAGCGCCGACGTGTCTCCGCCTCCTCGCAGCGCCGGCCCCGCACGCACTGCCTGAGCCGGCCGCCGGGAGGGAGGAAGAAAAGGAGGCGAAAGCTAGTTTCCGGGCCGGCTCGGAAGGAAGAAACCCGGCTGCCCTCGCCCTCCCAAAACCGCCTGTATGGGCTGCGCATGCGCTGAGATCCCCCGGCTCCATCTGGGGCCACACTCTCCGTGTGGGCATGCGTAAAGACCTTCTTTTAGGGATTCCTGTCATTCGCTTTCCCCGCCCCCTGGGTCCTTGGGCGAGAGTCAGGAAGGTGTTTAGTACTGGGTTTAGGTTTGTAGTTGTTAAATTGCGTCGGACTCCCATTTGGGGTTTTCTTGACAAAGATACTGGAGTGGTTTTCTCTAGCTCATTTTACAGATAAGAAAACTGAGACAAACAGAATTAAGTGACTTGCCCAGTTTTACACAGGTAGTGAGCCCCTGAGGCCATATTTGAACTCAGGAAGATGAGACTCCTTGACTCCAGTCCTGGGTCTCTTATCCACTTCAACACGCAGCTGCTTGGTTTAGGTTTGAGATATATGTAATCTGAGATCATCAAACAACAAGACCTTATTGATCGCCTGTTATGTATTAAGTCCTGCAGTAGGGTCAGGGGACACAATACAATAGTGAAATATTGTTAGCTCAAAATTGAATAGATATATAGATATGGTGCATATGCATACGCAAGCCTGGCTCCTGTTAGCATAATGTTTAATAGCAAAAATAAATTTTTAATTTTTTTCATTAAAAAAATTGTAGACAACAGTAGTCAATTTTCTCCTGTATAAAATAATTAGGATTTGAATTACTGATTTCAGAGTTGTGGTGAGAAAAAAAAAACACCTTGTAAAGCATTAAAGAAGTGAGGTGTTCTTTTTGGATTATCAAAATATATAAAGCTCTCCAAGTGTGAAGTTAAGCATGATTCAAATTCCAGAATCTAAATAATACGTAGATTGACTTTGATAACTAATGGATTTGTGATTTCACTAGCATTTCACATTTTGGTAGAACTAGAGCTGGGAAGGACAACTCCCCAGAGGATTTGCAGCCAGTTCTCACTTTACATAAATCTGCATTGCACAAATTCACCTTAATACACAGAATACAAAATCCCATTACCACAACCCCCCAAAAAAAGACCCTATATTAACTCTACTACACAGCACTGTGTCTCTCTGTGTTCCCACCACTCCATTCGAAGCCTTTCATACCCCCACCAATAAAAAACAACTAGAAAAATACCCTGCAAGTAAAAGCAAAAGAATGGACTCAAAGAGATCTCACCTCCACTGGACTAAGGGCTTGGCTCCAAAAGAAGAGACCTTTACCTCTTTCCACCCACCCTTAAGTCTATCTTCTATCCTTCTATCCTCAGATTCTTGTCTGTTCCACCTACTCTAACTTTCTGTCCCCAGCCATGATATGTCCATGAACTTATGCTGGTCCCTTCCTTCTATGGGCTAGTGACCCCTTTCCTGTTGGCCTCCCTTCCCCAAATCTGCAAGCAAATTAGAATTGCATAAAAATATCTTACATATGCTACCAGAAGACACAGTTATGTAAAGCAAGAACTATCTATTACCATTTAATCTTTTTATAGAGCATAATTTAAGAGTAGAAGTGATCCTTGAAGCCCATCTAATTCTAATCTAATCATTTTACAAAAAAGGAAACTAAGGATGGGAAAGAAATAACTTTCTAAAGATCTTGTAAATACTGAATGACAGAGACAGGATCTGAGCCTATGTCATCTGACTCTGGACCCAGGATTCTTTCCATTGTACCAGGCTGATGTTTCTTCATAGTGACTATGGCCAAAATATTATCACCAGACAGAAAGTATTTGCCAGACCTTGCTTGTACAGAGCAACAGGACCAGTTACCAAGCCAAAAGGAGATAATAGAGTTAAGCAGAAGGATTGATTTTATACGAGGAAAAATAAGCTGAAATTAACTACGGTGAAATAAAATTCTAATTTCATGCCTGGTCTGTAATGAGAATTTAGTTAAACTCAACTTAGAGGTAATGTGGTATAGTGGATAGAGTTCACTAGAATTAGAGTGAGGAAAACTTTGGTTTGAATCTCATGTCAGGCATTTAGTAGCTATATAACCCTGGTCAGGTCATATAATTTTCCTGGGGCTAAGTTTCGTCATCTGTTCAATGAGACAGTGGTTCTTGATGACCTGAAAGATACTTTCAAGCTTTAAATGTATGGTTCTATGAACTCAGTACAGTTTTTGTGGGGAAGGCCCTCCTATAGAAGATAAACAAAAGTGGAATTTTATTCCTAGCCTTTTAGATAGCCATCAAATTTAGTATTGCTAATGAAGTGTGTGATGCTTTGGTAGGGCTGGAGACAGGATGTCCTCCAGAACTGGACTCCCATTCCATTGCTAATCTTTAAGAGCATCCAGTTCTTCCCTTACCCAAAGCTTATGAACCAACCAGTAATATTTTACATAGCAAATGGTATTTGCTTTGGAGGGAAATGGGACAAAGGGAAAAAAAGACACCAATATTATTAGGAAATTTTTGTCCTCTATATTCAGTAGAAGACAAAAGTGACGTCTGATAGCTTGAATTATCTGCCTTCACTGTGACTTTCTATTTCATAAAATACTGAAATTGCAAGATACCTCAACAAAGACACCAAGTATACCTGACCTCCAAGAAGATCTAAACAGCTGAAAAATGGACTAAACTTAGTATAACTAAATGTAATGGGCATAAATGTAAATTCTTACAATTAGGGTAAAAAATAATCACCTTCATAACCCAAAGAAGAAAAAACCATAGTTAGTAGTTTGTCTCAAAAAGATATGGAGCAATTAGTGGGCTATAAATTCAATATGAGTCAACAGTATGAGCATCCAAAAAAGCTAATGAAATATTTGTGCTGCAGTGAAAAACACAGTTTCCCAGAATAATAAATCCCTTTGTACTCTGCTTTGGTCAGACCAAATCTAGAATATTTCATTTAGTTCTGGGTGCTACCATTTACTTAGTACTTTAATAATCTAGAGTAAAGCTGGGCCCTAAATCTTCCAATATTCTCTACCAAATAACTTAAAATAAGATTTTAGAGCAGCAGAACTAACAAAAAATCAGAATGAGACATTTTTTTCTAGCCTGAAACTACTTAAGAAGTTGGTAAAAGAGATGGAGGTGAGAATAGACAGGAGGGGAATGACCTTGAATGAAGCATAACCACTAACCCAGAGATATTCTAGGTCAAAGTTCTAGGGTAAGAGAGAGTGCTTGTGGTTGGTCACAAGAGAACAGGAAACCTGGACATGGTCACAGGGCTGAGAGGAATACTAGCACTTATGGCTTCAGGGGACCAGGGGCCCTTCCTGATTACAGACCAAATCCCAGACCAAGAGAGCAGTGACCACATTTCTCCCCAGATCACAACACTCTGGAATACCACCCCCTGCCCCTGAACTGACTCTGAAAACAACAGAATAAAAAAGCCTAAAACTTGGCACAATGCCATCCCACCCTGACTTGAGCAGAACCCAACTTTAACATAAAGATCAACCTCAAGAATAGACTGAAAAATGAGTAAACAACAACAATAACAATAAAGCTTGACCATAAAAAGTGACTGTGGTAACAGGGAAGACCAGGATATAAATTTAGAAGATAGCAATGTGAAAATAGCTGCAAGTAAAATCTTAAAGAAAAATACCCTTTGGAACCAAGACCAGCAAGAATTCTTTGAAGAATTAAAGAGATAAGAGCCATAGCAGAAAAACTGGGAAAAGAAATAAAAGTGATGCAAGAAAATTGTTAAAAGAAAATAGCTTGAAAAAGACACACACACACACAAAAAAATCAATAGAAAACAACACCTTAAAAAATAGAATTGGCCTAATGGTAAAAAAGGCACAAAAATTGACTAAATAAAATAACTTTTTAAAAAACAAAATTGAACAAACAGGATAGAAAATCACTGAAGAAAAAAATTACTTAACAATTTGAATTGGGCAAGTGGAAGTCAATACTCCATGGGACTTCAAAAAATAACAACAATAATAAAACAAAATCAAAAGAATGAAAAAATGTGAAGTATCTCACTAGAAAAAACAACTTCAGAAAAATAGATCAAGGAAAAGATTTTAAGAATAACTAAACTAGACATAAGTCCAATTCAAGTAGATACTTTGTGGGAAGATGGCAGAATAGAGCATGAAGCTTCTTTGCCATCCTAATACCCCACTAAAAACAACCAAAAATAACTCCATAGAGGGATCTACAAGAAAGAACACTATCCACATTCAGAAGAAAAACTGTGGGAGTAGAAACACAGAAGAAAAACAAGTACTTGATTATATGGCTCGGGGAGGATATGATTGGTGATATAGACTCTAAATGAACATCCTAGTGCCTTCCTGGGCATTGCCTGGGTATTTTGAAGGGACATGTATGGATGGAAGATTCAAGGTTGAGGTAAAAGGAATAGAATGAGCTAAAATGTTAATGGAATAGACCATGAGGAGGTAGGGTACAATAGCTATCTCATATGGAGGTAAAAGGAGTGGGGGAACTTCCAAGGAGAAGGAGAGGAGAGAGTTGAGAGCTGATAGTACTAGAACCCTACTGTCATCAGACCTGGGATGAAAAGAGAACAAAGTGCTTAATGTACTTAAAATCTTAATGTACCAATGAACAGGTAGGAAGGGTAATAGGAAAAGGGATGAATAGGGAGCCCCCTTAGGGGACTGAAGGAATAAGTTAAGAAAAGGTGTGTTAAGAGAAATAAGAACAGGGAGATAAGTAAAGGGAAGGAAAAGAGGGATACCTAAAAAGGAATACATATCAAGAGGTAGAGGGCTAAAGTGAGGGCATAAAAGATGGATCCTAATGACAAGATAAGGGAGGGATTTTTGGAAAAGTGGATTAAGTAAGAATTAAAAGGTAAGGGAGAAGGAACAAGGAAGAGACTTTCGGAAAGATGGGCCAATTTAGAAGTAGAAGGGCAAAGGTAGAGGATAAGGGAGGATTTTGGAGAAGGGGTATAAATAGGAGAGATATTAGTAAAAGGAAATTGAACATGTGAGAAGGGATATGGTCAAAAGAAATGTAGAAGGGGACAGACAGTGAAAAGGAATGGAGTAAATGTAAATGCACAGTTAATAATTATGACATTGATTGTAAATAGAACAAATTCACCCATGGGAAGAAAATTGATAGGAGAAAGAATGAAAAACCAGGACTTGATAATGTGTTATTTACAAAAACAACAACAACAAAAAAAAAAACCTGACAACACTGAAAATGAGAGACACATACAGTGAAGGTGAGAGGCTAGAACAGAAAAAACTATGTCTCAGCTGATCCAGAGAAGTCATGATCTCTAGCAGAGTTGGAGGTTAAAATTATTCAAATTAAATGATAAAAGGAACATGGAGAGACAGGCCTCATTACATTGCAAGAGAAGCTGTGAATTGGTTTTTTTTTTAGAAAATAAGATGGGAATAGGCATTAAGAGTTGTAAAGGATTTTCAGGGAGGCATAGTCAGATTTTCAGGGAGGTGGAGTCAAGATGGTGGCTTAAAAGCAGCAAAAGTTCAGACCTCTGAAACCCCTTCCTTATGGATCACAAACTGAATGCTCCTAGGAGACTGAAATTCAAACTTAAAAACAGGACAGAGGCAGGGAATCCTCCTTCTGGAATCAATTCAAAAGATATGCCCCCCAACCAAGCCAGAATCTGAGAAAACTCAGGTCTAAGGGGAAGGCAGATGGAAGATCCCAGGACCCCTCCCCCCCCCCAACCCAGAGTGCTGAGCACCCAGTGGCAGTGGGAATCTCTGAGCGAGCAAAGGTGCTGATCTAGAGGGAGTACCTTGAGAGCAACCTGGGCCAGGCTCAGAGTGTCCAAAACAGGTGGCAGGTAAGCAGCCAGAGAGAGACTGAAGAGCCTGCAGCCCCGTGGCTGGGTCCTTCCATATGGCTCCAGTCTCACCGGAGGTTTTTGTCTCGGGGCACATCCAGACCAACCCAGTTGAACCTAATCCCATCAGGAGTCCTCAGAGTTCAGGTAAGCCATGACGCCTTCCCACATACAGTGTAGGGCCTCCCTCAAGGACAGGAACCTCTGGGAGGGCAAAGGCACAGGTGTACCTTGCAGACAGTGCTGTACCAGGCTGAGAGTATGAAACACAGGCAGCAGAGAAGCAGCTGGAGAGAACGGGAGAGAGCCTGGGCACCTCCAGCCATCCAGGAGACTTGGGCCTCAGAGCACATACAACCCAACCCAGTTCAACATAATCTGATCAAAAGCCTCCAGAGGACAGGGAAGCCAACATTCCTCCCCCAGAGACTGCACTGATAGTTCTGACAAAGCTCCAAGAGGGGAGACTGACAGAAAGCCCCAAAACAAAAAAAAAATTAGAGGAGCAAGAGCACAGACAAATACGGGGAGCAAAGAAGAGGTAAATATAAGCAAACAACAGAAAAAGAAGAAAGAAATTACAATTGACAGCTTCTGCACAGGCAATGAACCAAGAACAAGCAATACACTGGAGGATATAAGTAATAAAACAGAAATCCCAGCAAATTGGACACAGGCTTTGGAAGAACTCAAAATGCAATTCAAAACACAACTAAGAGAGGCTGAAGATAACTGGGACAAGAATTTAAAAACTAAGATAAGTAATCTGGAAACAGAAAATACTGTTTTGAATGCCAAAATCAACCAGCTTGAAAATGAGGCAAAGGAAATGAAAGATGAGGCAAAGAAGCTAAAAGACGAGGCAAAAAAGATGAGAGATGAAGTAAAGAGAATGAAAGATGACCTCCAAAGAAAATCAGACCAGAAGGAAAGGGATGACCAAAAAGCCAGGGATGAAATCCAGTCTTTAAGAACCAGAATACAACAACTAGAATTAAGTGACTTCACAAGGCAGCAGGATACTATAAAACAAAACCAAAAGAATGAAAAAATTGAGAAAAATATGAAGCATCTCATTCACAAAACAGGGGATTTAGAAAATTGTTCAAGGGGAGACAATTTAAGAATCATTGGTCTACCAGAAGACAATGACAAAAGAAAAAGCCTAGACATCATACTACAGAAAATTATTCAAGAAAACTGCCCCAATATCCTAGAAAACGAGGGAAAAGTGGAGATTGAAAGAATCCATAGATACACTCCTGTACTTAATCCCCAACTGACAACACCCAGAAATGTTATAGCCAAATTCAAGAACTATCAGACCAAAGAAAAGATATTGCAAGCTGCCAAGAAGAAGTCACTCAGATACCATAGACCCACAGTAAGGCTAACACAGGATCTGGCTGCATCCACAATGAAAAAGTAAAAGGCATGGAATATGATATTCAGGAAAGCAAGGGAACTAGGTCTACAACCAAGAATCAACTACCCAGCAAAACTGACTATATTCTTACAGGGGAAAGTATGGTCATTCAACAAAATAAAAGAATTCCAAGAATTTGTAAAGAAAAGACCAGACCTGAACAGAAAATTTGATGTCCAAGCACAGAACTCAAGAGAATTACCAAAAGGTAATTTAAAAAGAGGGAAAAAGAAAAACAAAACAAAACAAAAAAATTTAAGAGACTCAATAAGTTAAGATGATATGTATCCCTATAAGAAAAGAGGTAATTGGTAACTCTTAAAAAATGTTGTTATAACCTGGGCAGCAAAAAGAAGTACACTTAGAGGGAACAGTGACAAACTGAATAGGATGAAATGACAAGACATAAATAGGTATATAGATATACACATGCATAAATACATACACATGTGTATGCATATATATGTATATATATAACTAGAGGTAAAAAATAGGTTAATATTAAAAGAAATGGGAAAAGAAACTAATGGGGGAAAATTTATATGTCACAAAGAAGCTCATAGTGGGAGGGGAGAGAACATCAATACACTGGAAGGGTAAAGAGGTCGGAGACAGGAAATACTCAACTCTTATGTGCTTTGAAATTGACCCAAAGAGGGAAGAACAATCAATCCATTGAGGCAGAGAATATATTTGTGCCCTATAGAGGAGTATAAGGGTAACAAACAGACTAGTGTGGAGGGAAGCAGTATAAGGGAGGGAAGGGTGGGGGTTAATTTTAGAAAGACTACAGGGAAAATAAGGGGGGGAGAATAAGAAGGGAGCGGGATAGAAAGGGAAGTAAAATTAGGGTGGGAACTAGGGGGACTGATTAAAAACAAACATTAGGGTAGAAGGAAATAGTGAAAGAAGAAAAGGCAGGAAGAGGAGTAGAAATCAAAATGCTGGCTAATACACAGCTAGTAATCATAACTCTGAATGTTAATGGAATGAATTCACCCATAAAATGCAAGTGAATAGCAGAGTGGATTAGAATCCAAAACTCTACCATATGCTGTCTACAAGAAACACATATAAGGAAGGTAGATACACATAGGGTAAAAATAAGAGGGTGGAGCCAAATCTATTGGGCATCAACTGATAAAAATAAGGCAGGAGTCACAATCATGATATCTGACAAAGCCAAAGTAAAAATAAATCTACTTAAAAGAGATAGGGAAGGTAATTACATCCTGATAAAAGGCAGTATAAACAATGAAGAAATATCTGTACTCAAGATGTATGGACAAAATGGCATAGCATCCAAATTTCTAAAGGAGAAACTAGAGGAGCTCAAGGACGAAATAGATAGAAAAACTATACTAGTGGGAGACCTGAACCTTCCTCTATCTGAACTGGATAAATCAAACCAAAAAATAAATAAGAAAGAGGTAAGAGAAGTGAATGAAATCTTAGAAAAATTAGAGTTAGTAGACATGTGGAGACAAATAGGGACAAAAAGGAATAGACCTTCTTTTCAGCAGCATATGGTATATTCACAAAAATTGACCATGAATTAAAGCATAAAAACATTGCAAATATGTGCAAAAGAGCAGAAATAATAAATGCAACTTCCTCAGATCACAATCCAATGAAAATAATAATTAGTAAGGGAAAATGGAGAGGTAAAGCAAAAATTAATTAGAAATTAAACAATACAATTCTACAAAACCAGTTAGTTAATGAACAAATCATAGAAACAATTAATAACTTAATTGAAGAAAAAGACAATGATGAGACATCCTTTCAAAACCTATGGGATGCAGCCAAAGCAGTACTCAGAGGGAAATTTTTATTCTTGAGTTCATATATTAACAACTTAAGAAGGGCAGAGGTCAATGAATTGGGCATGCAAATTAAAAAATTAGAAAGCGAACACATTAAAAATCCTCAGATGAAGACTAAATTAGAGATCCTAAAACTCAAAGGAGAAATTGATAAAATTGAAAATCAAAGAACTATTGATTTAATAAATAAGACTAGAAGCTGGTACTTTGAAAAAACAAATAAAATAGACAAAGTACTAGTCAGTCTAATTTAAAAAAGGAAAGAAAAAAACCAAATTGACAATATCCAAGATGAAAAAGGAGACCTCACCTCTAATGAAGAGAGAATTAAGGCAATCATTAAAAACTACTATGCCCAATTATATGACAAAAAAAAATATGGCAATCTAAGTGAAAAGGATGAATACTTACAAAAGCATAAATTGCGTAGACGAAAAGAAAAAGAAATAAATTACCTAAACAACCCCATATCAGAAAAGAAATTGAACAAACCATCAAAGAACTCCCAAAGAAAAAATCCCCAGGTCCAGATGGGTTCACAAATTAATTCTATCAAACATTCAAAGAACAACTAATCCCAATATTAAACAAACTATTTGACAGAATAAGCCAAGAAGGAGTTCTACCAAATTCATTTTACGACATAAACATGGGACTGATCCCAAAGCCAGGCAGGTCAAAAACAGAAAACTATAGACCAATCTCCATAATGAATATAGATGCAAAAATCTTAAATAGGATACTAGCAAAAAGACTCCAGGAAGTCATCACAAGGGTTATCCGCTATGACCAAGCAGGATTCATACCAGGAATGCAAGGATGGTTCAATATTAGGAAAACCATCCATATAATTGACCATATTAACAAGCAATCTGACAAAAATCACATGATTATCTCAATAGATGCAGAAAAAGCCTTTGATAAAATACAACACGCATTCCTATTGAAAACACTAGAAAGTATAGGAACAGAAGGGCCTTTCCTAAAAATAATAAACAGTATATATCTAAAACCATCAGCAAACATCATCTGTGAAACAAGGATGCCCTTTATCACCTTTATTATTTAATATTGTACTAGAAACACTAGCAGTAGCAATTAGGGAAGAAAAAGAAATTAAAAGTATTAAAACTGACAATGAGGAGACCAAGCTATCACTCTTTGAGGATGATATGATGGTTTACTTAAAGAATCTAGAGAATCAACTAAAAAGCTAGTCGAAAAAATCAACAACTTTAGCAAAGTTGCAGGATACAAAATAAACCCGCATAAGTCATCAGCATTTCTATATATCTCTAACCCATTTCAGCAGCAAGAATTAGGAAGAGAAATACCATTTAAAATCACCATAGACAATATAAAATACTTAGGAATCTATCTGCCGAGACAAGCACAGGAATTATATGAACACAACTACAAAACACTCTCCACACAGTTATAACTAGATCTAAACCATTGGAAAAACATTGATTGCTCATGGGTGGGATGAGCTAACATAATAAAAATGACAATCCTACCCAAATTAATTTACTTATTTAGTGCCATAACCATTGAACTACCAAAAAACTTCTTTACTGAATTAGAAAAAACCAAAACTAAGTTTATTTGGAAGAACAAAAGATCAAGGATATCCAGTGAAATCATGAAAAAAAAATGCAAAGGAAGGAGGACTTGCAGTCCCAGATCTCAAACTATACTATAAAGCAGTGGTCATCAAAACAATTTGGTACTGGCTTAGAAACAGAAAGGAGGATCAGTGGAATAGACTTGGGGTAAATGACCTCAGCAAGACAGTCTATGACAAACCCAAAGACCCCAGCTTTTGGGACAAAAATCCAGTATTTGATAAAAAAAAACTGCTGGGAAAATTGGAAGACAGTGTGGGAGAGATTACGTTTGGATCAACACCTCAGACCCTACACCAAAATAAATTCAGAATGGGTGAATGACTTGAACATAAAGAAGGAAATTATAAGTAAATTAGGCGAATGCAGAATAGTATACATGTCAGACCTTTGGGAAGGGAATGATTTTAAAGCCAAGCAAGACTTAGAAAGAGTCACAAAAATGTAAAATAAATAATTTTGACTACATCAAATTAAAAAGGTTTTGTACAAACAAAACCAATGTAACTGAAATCAGAAGGGAAGCAACAAATTGGGAAACAATCTACATAAAAACCTCTGACAATGGTTTAATTACTCAAATTTACAAAGAGCTAAATCAATTCTACAAAAAAATCAAGCCATTCTCCAATTGATAAGTGGGCAAGGGACATGAATAGGCAGTTTTCAGATAAAGAAATCAAAACTATTGATAAGCACATGAAAAAATGTTCTTAATCTCTTATAATCAGAGAGATGCAAATCAAAACAAGTCTGAGGTATCACCTCACACCTAGCAGATTGGCTAACATGACAGCAAAGGAAAGTAATGAATGCTGGAGGGGATGTGGCAAAGTAGGGACATTAATTCATTGCTGGTGGAGTTGTTAATTGATCCAACCATTCTGGAGGGCAATTTGGAACTATGCCCAAAGGGCGATAAAAGACTGTCTGCCCTTTGATCCAGCCCTAGCACTGCTGGGTTTGTACCCCAAAGAGATAATAAGGAAAAAGACTTGTACAAGAATATTCATAGCTGCGCTTTGTGGTGGCCAAAAATTGGAAAATGAGGTAATACCCTTCAATTGGGGAATGGCTGAACAAATTGTGGTATATGTTGGTAATGGAATACTATTGTGCTAAAAGGAATAATAAAGTGGAGGAATTCCATGGAGACTGGAACAACCTCCAGGAAGTGATGCAGAGTGAGAGGAGCTGAACCAGGAAAACATTGTACACAGAGACTGACTGTGGTACAATCGATAGTAATGGACTTCTCCATTAGTGTCAATGCAATGTCCCTGAACAATCTGCAGGGATCTATGAGAAAAAACAGTATCCAAAAGCAGAGGACAAACTGTGGGAGTAAAAACACTGAGGAAAGGCAACTGCTTGACTATAGGGGTTGAGGGGATATGATTGAGGAGAGACTCTAAATGAACACTTAATGCAAATACCAACAACAAGGAAATGGGTTCAAACCAAGGACACATGTGATACCCAGTAGAATCACGTGTTGGCTATGGCCGGGTGGATGGAGGGGGGAGGGAGGAAAAGAAAATGATCTTTGTTTCCAATGAATAATGTTTGAAAATGACCAAATAAAATAATATTTAAAAGGGAAAAATTAAAAAAAAAGAGTTGTAAAGCCATTTGTACTTATTGACCTAGGTAGCACATTACTAGGATTTGGTCACACAGGCATTATTGAAAGAATAAAATGCTGTGTATGAAGATATTCCTTGAAGCTTTATTATGTAATGACAAAATAAGTAGTAGTAGTCTCTCGGAAG
The DNA here is from genome assembly GCF_027887165.1 of Monodelphis domestica. NCBI lineage: Eukaryota > Metazoa > Chordata > Mammalia > Didelphimorphia > Didelphidae > Monodelphis > Monodelphis domestica. The sequence goes on along the minus strand of NC_077228.1, from coordinate 320,900,379 downwards.
CCGAGAATAATGATTGTCTTTGTGCATTATCATCTACTGATGTATCCTCATGTGGCTTTGGAGTCCAAAGACTGAGGCACAGAGTTTGTGGCACATGGGGCATGGGAAGCCAGTTGTTATGGGAGGTGCACTTGTGGCCTGGTGTTGGTGTTCACCCGCAGCGGCAAGACGTCGACGTCGCTCATCTTCAAAGGTGGTGGCGGGATGGTGAATGTGGGTTCGCCAGCTGCTTCTGACAGAGGCAGCGAGTTCTAGTTGCTTTGGTGTAATGCCAGCCCACTTCAAGTTGGACTTTAGCTGATCCTTGAATCTTTTCTTTGGTCTGCCTTGTTTCCTGAGTCCAGCTGACACCATAGTTCACCATAGAATACCTGTCTTGGTATTCGCTGTGGGTCCATGAGGATGACGTGTCCAGACCATCGCAGCTGGGTTTGGAGGACCATGACTTCGATGCTGGTGGAGTTGGCTCTGTCGAGGACTTCCTGATTGGTGATTCGGTCCTGCCATTGGATCCTCATGATTGACCAGAGGGAATGTTGGTGGAATTGCTCCAGCTGTTTCATGTGCTTCCAGTACAGTGTCCATGTCTCACAACCTTACAGGAGCGAGCTGAGGACCACTGCGTTGTACACTTTGAGCTTCGTCGCAGTGCTTACACCTCTGTGTTGGAGCGCTTTGGAGCACAGCTGCCCGAGTGCCTGGCTGGCCTTTTGGATCCTGGCATTGATCTCGTGGTCTAGGGACCTGTTGTTGGCGATGGTGCTGCCCAGGTACTTGAACGTGCTGACGTTAGAAAGCTGCGTGCCGTCGATTGTAATGCATGGCTGGTTCATTGGCCTCCCTGGTGCAGGTTGAACAGCACCTCTGTTTTGCTGAGGCTGATAGTCAGGCCAAATAGTTTTGTTGCGGTGGAGAACCTGTCCACAATGGTTTGGAGATGATTTTCTTGGTGGGCCATGAGAGGACAGTCATCTGCTGTAAACCTCAAAAATTTCTTAGACTTATAAATGTTGGAAATTTCACCATTGGGAAATTTCATACTTGAAAAATTTCCTATTGATAGTGGGTCTTGGCTATTGGAATGTGAACCCCATTGGCATGAGAGTTTCCCCCTCCTCCCTTCTTAAGATTACTTTAGGACAGAAACCTTTTGCAAAACAATGGAAAGGACTTTGACCTATGCTTAAGCATAGAACAGGAATTTCTTTGAGTCATGATTGATTTTAGAATTGATACAATGGAGATACTTGGAATCAATCTCCACCCTACTCAGTCCTAACAGGATTGAGGAAGGGCTGCAGCATAGATCAAAATTTAATTATTCCAATCTCTACCCTACTCAGGTTAACAGGATTTAGGAAGGGCTGTAGCAAAGGATCAAAGATTTAATTATTTGAAAATATGACCTTCAACAGACATGTGCAAAGCCAGAGACCTCTGAGCGGTCCTGGGTTAAGCTAGAGCCTCCATTGGCACAGGGAAATTGATGGACAGTGATTGGTAGATGTGAGAACTGAGGGGAGGGAACTTGGATGGTTTCCTTAAAGATCAGGGGGGTCTGAAGAGTCAGAGGTGGTGGTTGAGGAGTTGGCCGGAGTGGTTGCAGTGTACTCTGAGAAGCTTGCTCTGAAGGAAGCTGAAGGTGGGGGCCTCTGAGACTGTTTCTCCATTTTGGTCACGTGAGTAATAGGGACTGATCTCTTTTCTTTGCCCCAGCTATCTAAGGGCTTGGGCCTTTTGGCCCAGCCTAAACAGAAGGGGTATTTAAGCCCTATTCCCTTCTCTCCCTTTTCTCTCTCTCTATCTCTAATTCCTTTCTTCCTCCTGTTGTAATTAAACTCCATAAAAGATTGACTGCTGACTTGAGTTTTCATTTAGGAATTACATAGCTGAATTCCTTGGCAACCTTAAATTAATATATATCAGTCTTTTAAAGTGATTTCCTTGTCACACTGCGAAGAGAGCTTCCAGGATGAGTCTCTCTGTTGTCTTTGTTTTTGCAGTCAGGTGGTGAAGGTTGAATAGTGAGCCATCCAGTCGGTATTTGATGTCTAGATCCATTACAGCATGTCATAATACCTGGGTGAAGTATAGGTTAAATAGTTCCGGAGTGAGGAAACAGCCTTGTTTCATGCCATTGGAGATGTTGAAGCGATCAGAAGTCTCTCCACCAGATAGGACTTCCCCTGTCATGTCAACATGAAAGAGATGGATCAGTTTGATGAATTTTGCTAGGCAACTGACCTTGCTGAGGATCACCCACAATGCGTCCCTGTTCACTGTGTCAAACGCCTTCTTCAGGTCTATGAAGACAATGTAGAGACTCAGGTTCTGCTCAAGGCATTTTTCCTGCATTTGTCTCACCATGAATACCATGTCAATGGTGCTGCAATCTGGTTGGAAGCTGCATTGTGATTCAGGTAGGTTCTGCTCTGAGACAGATGACAAGAGTCTGTTGAGTATAACTCGGGCAAGGATCTTTCCAGCAGTGGAGAATAGTGAGATGCCTCTATAGTTGTCACAGGCTGCTCGTGTGCCTTTGTTCTTGTATAGGACTACAATAGAGGCATCTCTGAGTTCTGAGGGCATGTCTTCCTCTTCCCATATGCTGGTCAGCACTATATGGAATGCATGAAGCATCTTTCCCTTTAAGGCCTTGTACACCTTGGTTGGGATCCTGTCTTTACCGGGTGCCTTGCCTGCACTCATTTGTTTAATGGCTTTTTGGACTTCTAATGAAGGAGGGATGTCAAGTTGCTCGATGATGCGGTTTTGGGGGATCTGGTCAAGGGCCCTTTGGTCGACTGAGGAGGGTAGGTTGAAGAGTTGGCTGAAGTGTTCTTTCCACCTGTTGCTCATGCCTTTTTTGTCTTTTGTGAGAGTGTCATCGTCACAAGTGGCAGGAGACCTTAGGGGGGAAGAGGAAGGAAGGAAGTTACTCTTCCAAACAGGAAGTAAATTACAAACATGGCATACTCTATGAAAGAGCAGTACCTTGAGTATTTCAAATAGTTTCTACCATTCATGAGTGCACTGATCCTTTCACTTATCTTGCCTGAGATTCATGGGACAAATTCAACTCCCTACCACCCTTTGCCATTTGAGCCTGCTCAGTCTCTAAGATTCATTCAGTTTGAAATTCCTCAACCCCATGTTTTCCATTGAGATGGGAAATCCCACAGTTCTGACAAAAAGAATCTGGACAGATAGTGAAATGAACTTTAAAGAGACTGAAGGTGAAAATTTTAAGCCTTTCCAGACTCCATTGTTTTATGAAAGTTTCTGTATTTTATTGTATTTTGCTGATTATCTGCTTTAAGATTTAATTTTGTTGTTTTAAGTTCATATTTAGTGTATTCAAAACTATTCTGTTACACTGAATGAGTTTAATCTACTGTGTTTTCACTATTAGATATATTCTGTTACTTTTCCCCTATAACTACTGAACAAAATATTGTGAAAGCCCATAAAACAGCTCCCCCCCCTTTTTGCATTTGTTAATTGTCACATAGATGATGGATGAACTCAACCTGGCTAACAACCTTTGAAAATTGTAATGAGCTAAATATCTCAAATTGATTTTAAGGGGTCTTTAGACATGATTTTTAGATTTTTTAAAATAACTCTGACTGGTGATTTTGCCTACCTCTGAGTCATTTGTAACAAGAGGTAAAGGGTACATTTTAGTAGCTGAAGTGAAGTGCAATTAAAATCCCCACCTCCCACATTTGTAGAAATGTGAATGGATGAGACATAACAGTCTCATACAAAAGGAGCTGGGAAGTTGATTGCAGGGCCTGGTACCTCTGGATGGCTCCCAATAGAGAGCATCTCTCATTTGTAACTCTTCTGCTTATTCTACCCTTCCACTAGAATGATCTAGATTCTTGGTGACAATTTTTTAGACCCAACATCAATAGTATAGAGGTTTGTTTTTTTTCTAGACTCCCCTGCCACATTTTTTGTAATGATGGCAGTAATAGATATTTAAGTATAGCTCATCCAAGGTTGAAACATTGCTACACCTGAAAAACTTGTGATAAGTAACCATTAGTTTTAAATGTCACACAGCAGACTCATGTGAATCCTAATGATAGTGGGTTTGTTTGCTATTGTCATTAAGAGGGCTATTTGGGGGTGGGGGGTTGATACTTTTTGGATGTGCATTACTTGTACCACAGTTCTTTATAAAAAACTGTTAGTGGATCATGGCCAAGTTTGAAAAGGAAATGGATCTCATTTTTGGTAACAAACTTTTGTATTCTACCTTTCCTTAGCTGACACAGTGTGTCAATGATTGTAAGCTATATATTTTTTATTTTTAAAACTGTTAAATGGGAGGGGGGGCAGCTGGGTAGCTCAGTGGATTGAGAGCCAGGCCTAGAGACAGGAGGTTCAAATCTGGCCTTAGACACTTCCTAGCTGTGTGACCCTGGACAAGTCACTTAACTCCCATTGCTTAGCCCTTACCACTCTTCTGCCTTGGAACCAGTACACAGTATTGATTCCAAGATGAAAGGTAAGGGTTTAAAAAAAAGTGGGGTTTTTTTTTTTAATTTATGGAACTTTGCTTAGTGATTCTGTCTGAATCCAGGAGAAGGGAATACAAAAAGAGCCATTGCACAGTGCAAAAGAAGCACAAAGCTACTTGCATAGTGCCAATCAAGCACAAGGTCAAAAGGACCAAATCAATCCAGGTAGGGATGGATGAACTTCTAAGCCAATACAAAAGGACTTGAACCTAGTGTGAGACTTGAGGTTGCGTCACTTGACATATGTTAAGATGTAGGACACCTTGTACAACACTCTTTGTGAAATACTCACAGACAAGTACCAAAGTTTGGCTATCATCCTGGCTCCCCCTATCCCTGAGAGTGAAGGTAAAATCAGATCAGGGAATGACACTTCCCTATCACACAAAAATCTAGTCCTTTTTTCTCTCTTATAGTATGGCAACTTCCTACAGTCTTGGCTGCAAATAGGTAAGTGAAATATTACTGCATTTTGTCCTACAGACTTGTGGGATAGAAATTACTTTAATTGGGCCCTGATTCAAGGACCTGTTATAAACTTATTTGTCTTTTACTTAGAATTTTTACACATAAGACTTTGATAATCTATATTTCATCCAGAATTATCTTTTCTCTTTAACTGGGATTTTTTGATGCTTTTGGTTTTCTCTTGCCAATTGATTCATATACCTCATTACTCAGCCATGCATCCCTGAGTGATCCCTGTATTTTTCAACACCCTCTTCAGGGGGAAATGTATTATTATTCTAAAATGCAAAGTTCGAATTTTTTTGAGGGGATATTAAGCAGAAACATGGAGGGTCCTGCCCTCTTTTTGACCCTATCATGGAGCATGACAGTGGTGAGTGGGGTTTTGAAATGACTAATCTGCCATGGGCGTGTGGTCTTTATTTTTGTATCCCTTTATTCCTTGATTTCTAATGATCATTAATAAATCTGTTAATATTTTATGTTTGAGATTTAATTTTAATTTTGACACCAGGATGATGAGTAAGAGCCCTGAGGAAGAGAAATAAAAGACACCCACCTTCTGTGTGCTGAGCACTATGCTAAAGGCTTTTTAACCAATATCTCATTTGGTCCCCACTACAACCCTAAGAAGGAGGTGATATTATTATCCTCATTTTACAGTTGAGTAAATTAAGGCAATCAAGATTTTAATGACCTTCCCAGAGACATACAGCTAATAAGTATCTGAGGGCAGATTTGCATTCAGGTCTTCTTGGCCCCAGACCCAGTGATCTATCTACTGCACCACCAATCATTGTGAGGCTAGAAGTATTGCTCTTACCAATGCTCTTGGCATCAGTGTCTTGAGCTGTCTCCTAGCAAGATCCAAGGGAAGGGGGCAGCTAAATGTTCAGTGGATTGAGAGCCAGGCCTGGAGACATGAAGTCCTAAGTTCAAATCTAGTCTCAGTCACTTCCTACCTTTGTGACCCTGGGAAGTCACTTAACCCCTATTGCCTGGCCTTTACTACTCTTTTTGTCTTGGAACTAATACATAGTATTGATTTTAAGACAGAAGGTAAGGGTTAAAAAAAGATCTGAGTAGAAATGGTGGTCAAAGTGGTGATAGTGGCTATATAGGAGGCATGTGCTACCTCCTAACTTCCTCAGGATGTCTGCATGCTTCAATTTGACTGCTCAGCAGTGGCAGTTGTTGGGCAATTGGAGGGAATGGCTGCCCCTTTTTGCCCAGGATTCTGGCTAAGAATGCTGGGCTAGAGGTAAACAGGAAGTAAAATTTCTCTCCCAAGGCAAGTATTCCCCTCTCCCTTTTGTTGGCAATTGGTGAGATGAGGAAGGGCGTCCTTTCTCCACAATCATTTCCCCTTTAGATATTAGCTATAGAGACTGGGCAGAAAATTATTCTTGCAGTTTGAGGGCCATTTCTATTTCCAAGGAGAAGATTTAAATTAATATCTAATAACTCCAAGTATTATATTTTATAAGATGTATTAGTAATCACTTGAAATAGAAGAAATAACAGAACAAAGGTTTAAAAAACCTGAGTAAAAACACAAGGGTAAAATTCTCCTGCCTGGCTCTCACCCAACCTCCAAACCACCTTCTTGGGAGCAGATAGAGAGAGGAAGGAGCTACACCAAAATATATCCTTCCTGCATTAGCATGTAATGTGATAAGGAAAATAGGAAGTTGGGAAAATTCTGGGGAGAAAATTCTAATTACACCATCCCCCTGTGATTCCATTGGGAAACAAGCATACAGAAATCTCCCAGATTTACATGCCTAGTTTTCCCAATGAATTAATACACATTACCAACTTATATCTCCAAAGATCTTTAACTAGAGGTTCATACAATGTTTCACTTTTTAAGGGGAAATTACAATAATTTGGCGATAAGAGGGAAATAAAAGAGAAAGAAAACAAAATCAATGATTGATAGACAAACTGAACTAAGTCAACTGGGCAGCAATCCTCTTTGGCATAAGAGATTAAATTCAAAATAAATGAGTTTAACCCCCCCAGAGTTCAATTCATTACATCCCAAAGTTCATTCTGGATCGTTTGGTGTAGTATGTGGTTTCTGCAGGCTTCTTTATGGCACCTTCCCCAAACAGTTCACTTTATCCTAAAATTATTCTCAAACAAGAAAATTTTTTATCAATCTAGAATTTCATGACAATAATACAATCCCCCCTGAGGAGGGTGTTGAACAACACCTAGATCACCCCGGGATATATGGCTAAGTTAAAAGGTATATGAATCCACTGTCAAAAGAAAAAAAAACCATTAAAAAAAACAAATAAGAGAGAAAAATAACTTCTGAATGAAATATAAAATATCAAAGTCTCATGTGTAAAAATTCTAAGTAAGGAAGAGTAAAGCCATAACAGGTCTTGAATCAGGGCCTGATTAAAGTGATTTGTGTCCCACAACCCTGTAGTAGCAATTATGCACTTACCCATTCATCAGCCAGGACTACAAAAAAATTGCCATATTATGAAAGAGAGAGAAAAAGACTAGATTTTGAAGCAGAAGGGAAATCTCATTCCTTGGTCTAATTTTACCTTTGCTCTCAGGGATAGGGGAGCCAAAATGGCAGCCAAACTGGGGCACTTGGTAAAAGTCTGGATGTGGTACAAGGGAATCCTGCATCTGAGGGTGTCAAACAGCTACTTCCTCAAAGCCCAAAATAAGTTCAAGTCCCCTGTCTTGGCGCAGAATCTCATAAATCCCACTGGGATTAGTTGGTCTCCTTGACCTTGTGTTCCTTGAAACTGTGCAGTGGCTCTTTTGTGATACCTTCTCCTGGAATAAGATAGTCATTAATCAAAGTCCTATAATATTTAACAATAAGTGGCAAGTTACCATAGTCTAAAGCTTTTGGATATGCATTGACGTTAGGGCTAATGGACATTTTTAAACTTCTCCTAGTGCAAAATCAAAAAGCCATTAACTACTCTTGATTCCAATACACAGTATTGATTCCAAGATGGAAGGTAAGGATTTTTATTTTTTTAAAAAGCTATTAATACTGGTAACATGTGCTTCAAGTACAAAAAAATGACAGAAAAAAGAAAACTCAAATACTCTATTGCACATACAAAGACAAACAACAATAACATTTTTAAAAATAAAAAATATATAGTTCACATTCCATGAAAAGGTGTCAGCCAAGTAGAGGTACAATACAAAGGTTTCTCACCCAAAAATGAGATCCATTTCTTTTTTTTTTAACTTAGCCATGATCCACAGTGTGAGTGCACATCATTTTCACCAAGTAACAGCTTTTTAAAGCAGTAGTATAACAGGTAATGCACATTCAAAGAAGTACCAAAATCCCCAAAATCACAAGAGCTCATTTAATGGCAATGGCAAACAAATCTGCTATCATTAGTATTTACACGAGTCTCTATAGACACTTGCTATATGACATTTTAAAAACTTTTGAAACTCATGGATACTTGTCACAAGGTCTCCAGATTCAGCCAATCTTTCAACCTTGATGAAGATATTTCTAACAAAGACTATTACTACCATCATTCCAAAATTTTGCAGGAGAGCCCAGAAAAACCTCTGTACTGCTGATGAACATGTTTTGGGTCTAAAATGTCCCCAAGAATCTAGATCATTCTGGTGGAAGGGTAGAGTAAGCTGAAGAATTACAAATATAAAAACCATCCAGGAGCCACCAAGCTCCATGGGAAATTCTCCCTCCAGGAACCATCGAGGTGTTACCAAGCCCCCTGGGAAATCACTCCCACCTCTCAAATGATATTATAACCCATCATGGGGTAACCAAGCCAAGCCCCTTGGGAACCCTCCCTCCTCTGATATGAGACTGTAACAGATGTAAAAGGCATGTATTTATATGTCCCATCCATTGCAATGTGGAGATCAGGAAAACAATAGTGAAAGTCACTTCTGATGTTTCATCCATTACATTTTTATAAATGCAGAGGTGGGGGATATAATGGTGCTATTGCACTTCACTTCATCTACTAGATGGATCCTTTCCTCTTGTCACAAATGACTCAAAGGTAGGCAAATGATCAGTCCGAGGTAGTGGTGCTACTAGATATCTGAAAAACACTTCTGAAGACCCCTGTAAATTTTAAAACTATTCCACCCTAATCAGATTGTACTTTAGAATATTTGATTTAGCGATTTCCTGATTAGTAACAATGGATATACTTGGTTTAACAGAATCAAGTCTTGGGAACTCTACTTTCTCCACCCTACTCAGTTTAACAAAGTCAGGAATGTCTGCTCCATACTCAAAGATTTAATTATCTGAAAAAATGGCCTTCAACATACATGTGCAGAAAACAGTGGACAGACCCCTGGGCTGTCCTACGTCAAGCTAAGGTATCATTGGTACAGATAAAACACAGGAAAGTGATGTAAAACCATCTATATAAGGCATGTCACAGGCTTTCTTCGTGCTCTTTCTCTAGAGAGGTGACTCTGGCTGGCAGCATGCTAGGCATTCCAACATCTTGGAGCGGTGGCAATTATTTATCTGGGTTTGGCGGTGAGTTTGCCCTTGAGCTGATTTAGGTTCGGGCATCTTGACTGAGCCCTTTGGAGTTCAGGCTGATTCTTTTCCTCCTTCACACTCCAAAACCTTACTTTCTAGATCTCCTAATCTTCCCTACCCAGTACTAGCCAGGCGGGGGAAATCCTACTCCCTTTCCTTCTTCCTTCTTCTTAATCTCCTCCACTATGTCAATTAAATCACCATAAAATTTCCATCTGACTTGGGTATTTTATTATTTGGGATTTTCCTTGGTGACCAATTAAATTTAGATTTTAAGTCACAATGCTAAAATTATCCTTTACACCCCTTAAAATCAATTGAGATATTTTAAGCTTATTAAATTGTTCAAAGGTTGTATACACATTGTAACCAGTTTGACGGAGTCCATCCATCATCATCATCTATATGACAATTAACATAGGCAAAAAGCAACAAAAGGTCATTTAGGCAACATGTGACCTCAATGGATCTGGTGACAAACCCAATATGCATAAGGACCTATGGTTTTTCCATGGAAAAGGGTTTATTCAAGTTGTTTATGGGCTTTTATAATGGTATTTTCTCCAATTGAGTCATGGGGGAGGGTACAAATAAAGACAATGTAACAGAACATGTAGCTAATGACCGAAACACAGTAGCTGAAAATGGCAGTGTAGCCAAATATTATAGATTAGATTAACATGTGAACTTAAAAAACAAAATTGAATTTTAAATCAAACAATCAGCAAATACAATATATGTGACAGTATGTGAGCAATGAATTCAAGAGTCCTTTTCTGCAATTCTGATAGATGAATTACAGAGGCTTCTTCACTATTTGGAGAGGAATAAACTGAAACAGTTAACATCATCAAGGCAATGGAGTCTGAAATGGCTTAAAATTCACCTCCAGACTCTTTGAGGTTCCTTCCCCTCCCAAGTATCATCATCCATCTAGATTCCTTTGGTCACACTTCTGGGGTCCCCCATAATGAGAGGAATTTCCACACTGAGTATAGTGTGAATGAACCCCATATTGGATATGTTGCAGACTGGGTAGAATTTCCCTTCTGCATCTTGAGATTACTCAAGATATACTTCAGTTGTTTCTTCTTGGGGAGGAATGGATAAATTTCAAAGTATCCAATCAGTACAAGAACTCCCAGGAATGGTAATAAGAAAAGACTTCCTAAATCTGTGAGCTACACAAGCTTGGTAAGTACTGTTCTTTCATAGAGTGGGCCATCTTTGAAATTCTCCTTCCTGTCTGTAGGTGGCGCTACCCTAGTATGCACTGGCTAGGAGTAAAAGCCTCACAAGGCTAGTGAATAGATACATATGCCAATCAACCTTTGAATAGAGGGTGAGCTTAAGACCCAAGTGTGTGGGGGAAGGGAAGGTGTAGCCTCACCAGCAGTCAGGGGGCCAGCTATTCAGCTATACACAGTCACCCCAAGGGGATTAGCTTTTCACCTTCCTGACTTGGGAACTTGGGGAATCAGCAGTGGGAGGTGTCAGCAAGGACACCAATGGAAACCACAGGAGGGATGGGTGTGGACTGCAGTGGGAAGCGACTTATCTGGTTTGGCCAGGAGTCCCACAAGCAAAAGTGGATGGGCAGAGACACCACAACCCAGCTCCAGTCATGGGTAACCAACAGGAAAACTCTCAAGTGAGTTCCCCTGATGGGGAGGGCATAAAGGCAGGCAAGAAACATGGTTTTTCTCAAAATAATCTACTCCCCATCTTTACTCAAAAGCTATCTTTAAAAAAAATCAAGGATACTATTTCTTCGTGACTCACCAAAAATGAAAAACTTAAATTAATAATCAATAACTCCAAGTATTATATTTTATAAGATTTATTAGTAATCACTTGAAGTAGAAGAACAGAACAAAAGTTTAAAAAGCCTGAGTAAAAACACTTGGGTAAAATTCTCCTGCCTGTCTCTCACCCAACCTCCAAACCACCTTCCTGGGAGCAAAGAGAAAGAGTGAGGAGCTACATCAAAACATATCTTCCCTAGCTTAGCACCTAACATGAGAAGGAAAATGGGAAGCTGAGAAAGAGAGGTCTGGGGAGAAAATTCTAATTATACACAAGGCTCTTGAAGTTGGGGTCCTGAGCCTTCTCCATCTGACTATCCTAACACCTGCTACTTCTTGTGTCTTCCTCCGGGAACACACATAGTTAATAATTATTCACATTCAAATAATCCTTTCGATTAAAAAGTGCCTTGTGAATGAGAAAGCAAAGCATGATCTTCCTCATTTTACAAATGAGAAAACTGATACCCAACATCACAGAGCTAATAAGAGTTAGAGCTAAATCTGGAAGAGCTAAGTCTTCTGGTTCAAGCCCAGAAGTTGAATTCTAAATTCTTGTGTTGACTTTCTAAAAGCTATGTATGTAGGGCTGTGACCAATTTTTTTTTTAAGGAATTCATAAGAAAAAGCAGCTGTTGGAAACATTTTAAAGGTGAGAAAGATGTCCTTAGGTGCTTAAATTAAAACATTTGAGAATGTCTCCAGGCCTAAAATAAGCCCTGTCATAGTTATTTTCTCAAACAACATTTTACCTTTGGAGAAAGAGTTTTTAGACTCTTGGAAGGGAAGAAGAACAGTGTGTTGATTATCGCTTTTTAAGGCAATTAAAAAATAATGGTGGCTCCAGCAAGCTATTTTAAAATGATGATTTAAAACTTACATGGACATTTGTTTTAAAATTAAAAATAAAGATAAAAAAGATTATTTTGAGGTTACTAACAATGATAGTTCAGTATGACACAGTGGAAGCAGAGATTTTGAGTTTGAATTCTGGCTTTACCATTACTGCTTGCATGGCCTTGGGCAAATCACTGAACCATTTTGGACCTCAGTATTCTTCCTTGTAGAATAAAAGTGTTGGACTGGAGGGCCTTGAATGTCCTGTCTGGTTTTAAATTTTTCAATAAGGGCAATTTAAAGTTTACATAATAGTTTATGTTCGTTATATCATTTGATCCTCTCAACAATCTTATACGGTTTTGCTATCCTTATTTTATAGTTAAGAAAACAGAGGTTAAGTGACTTGCCTAGGATTTCAGAGCTAATATATGCCTGAGGCAGAATTTTAACTTAGATTTTTGTAAGTCCAGCCCTTTATCCACTAAGCCATACTGATACTAATGCCATGGAGAGGTACCTATTATTGATCTTCTGTTATTATAAATGAAAAAGGGATTTCTGGGGGAAAAGATAAGGAAGAGATGAAATTTCCTGAAACTATGGTTCTTATGTAACTGATCACAAGGTAACCTCATTATCAAATGTCAATAAGGGGAAGAATCCCTCTATAAAGTAATTACAAAATTGTAGGCCCTAGGAGGAGGCAGCTGGGGACTTAGTGGGCAGAATGCAGGGCCTGTAGTCCAGGAGACCTGAGATCAAATCCAGACTTAGATACTTACTAGTTGTCTGACTCTGGGCAAGTCACTTAACTTCTATTTGCTTTAATCCACTGAAAAAGGAAATGGCAAACCAGTTGGGTATCTTTACCAAGAAAACTCATGGACAGTATTGGTGGGCTATGACCCACAGAATCACAAAGAGTTGGATACAACTAAACAACAAGGCCATAGAAGTATAATTTATTTCCCTTTTAGTTTTCCTGTTAGTCACCAAGTATTTCCCTTGCATAGTTAATTTGATTAAAATTGGCCAGAAAGTTCAATCATTTGTCAATACTCATTAGCCCTCCAGTTAGTTTCTCATATTATTAGTCAAACTCCATTTGGAAAGGACCAACTGTTTCATTGTAAGCCTCAGTGAGGAAGAGAACAGAAAGTAATTTTATTCATCTGAATATGGGTCCCCAGTGATATCTTCTAAGATGAATCCAACATAGAATTTTACTTGGCATTATCTAAACTCTAATGGACCGCATCCTTCTGTGAGAACAAAGTCATCCAAAGCATTTTTACAAAGTGGTTTAACACTTTCCTGCCACCACAAAATACTGGAATATTCTTGTAGGAATGTGGGGAGCAGCCATTCAGACTGAAAACAGGCCAAGTAAACAATGCCCAAGTGAAAATGGTCATTTTTTGGGAGATGAATTCTTTCAGTGCTTTAAGCATTACACTAACTGAAAATTTTAATATTATCTGTCTGTCCCAATGACCTGTTTTTCATCCAAGAGTAGTTTATTCAGGGATATATCCATTTGGGTTTGTCAGAACTTCTTAGGATGTTACACAGCCTGAGATGATTAATTTAGTAGAATCACACAAGACTTGGCCCTTTGTCTTCGTTCTCTAAAAATATCTCAGGCTGCTGCTGCTGCTTCTTCTTCTTCTTCTTCTTCTTCTTCTTCTTCTTCTTCTTCTTCTTCTTCTTCTTCTTCTTCTTCTTCTTCTTCTTCTTCTTCTTCTTCTTCTTCTTCTTCTTCTTCTTCTTCTTGGGATGCAGGTTAAAAAGATAATTTCAAAGATCAGCTTATAAAGAAATTTGCCAACAGTTAACTTGAGTATTTTTCTATCTTCCAAGAATAGTTTTGTTCAAACCAATTTTGAATACACAGTGCTCTTCCTAACAAAGATTCAAATAGATCAATGACTCACAGTATATGTGTGCTTCTGTGTGAGAGCAGGAGAGAGAAAGCGAAAAACAAATAGAAAATCACATATTAGCAAATTCAATACCAAGAGTAAATCAATTTGGGCAGCTAGGTAGCATAATGGATAGAGCACCAGACATGGAGTCATGGTATTCCTATTTCAAATTTAGCCTCAGCCACTTCCTTGCTGTGTGACGCTGGGCAAGTCGCTTGACCCACAATTGCCCAGCCCTTGCTACTCTTTCTGTCTTAGAATTTATACTAAGAAAGAAGGTAAGGGTTTAAAAAAAGAATGTCAATTGTATAAAAGCTCATTTGTGAAACAACACATTTCAGAAGTTCTCATTTACCAGACCTCAATTTTATATCACAGATTAAATATTGGGATATCTTATTCAAAATTTATTTTCTGTAAAGATAAAGTAAAGGTGCTCTGCTTTCCATGGACTAAATGAAACCTTGTAAGCATATAGAAACAAATACAACAATTTTCAGGTGTTATTTCCTTTGGTATTACATTTGTGGTACTAAAGTATATATAATAAATAGGATATGCAGTTTGGAACCAGACCAGAGACTGAATAGGTATAGGGAACTTCTTGCCTTTGTCAGTGCTGGTCAGCTCCTTCTCCACAACTTAATTCTGGTTATCTAGAGCACTAAGAAAATTAAATTACTTGCTCAAGGTTGCATAGCCAATATGAATCAACAGCAGATCTTGAACTCACATCCTCCTGCTTTTAAGGTCAGCTTTCTATCTACCATATTACTAATGTAGTACAAGGATAAAAATATTCTATTTAAAATATCTTACATTCTGAAGAAAAAGTACTGAATTAGTACCCTTGACAGTATTCTTTTGAGTTTTTTTTACTTGCATAGTATTTTTCTCTGCAATATTCAAGTTATGTCACAGTGGAACTTTTAAAATCATAGAACAACAGCTCATCAAATCCAACTTCTCTGATGCAAGGATTCCTTCTGTAGCATCTCTCTGACAGGTCAACTCAATAATACTTTAAGATTTCCAGTGACAATAAACTCTACTTCCAGAGAAAGAACCTCTCATTTTAAGGTAGTTTTAGTTAAAAATCAGGCAGTTCTAATTAATTTGTGTTGACTTAAGAGCATTCTATTTGTTACTTCAACCCATTAGTCCTATCTTTTTACCTTCTGGCATTATTCAATTCAGTGAATATTTATTAATTGGTAAATAATAAATGGTAAGTGAAATTAATTTAATTTGAACAATACAGAACAAGTCACAGAATATCATATTGGACTGTAATCTCAGAAATTATAGAAAACTTACAGTAACCAAAAACAACTTCTCTATCATCCTCAACTAGTGTCCAGACTGGGATTCAAGAGGTATAATATCCTACCTCCTATTCTAAATTCAAGGAGCTAGTTTTCAGACCCTGAAATGACCATTTTGTCATCTCCATTCTTTATCATTTAGGGGCAAATGCTTTCTAAGTGGGTCATTATGTTAGCAAAATAAAAATGAAAGAAAAGACAAAGTCAATAAAATTTTACATATACTAGAAAAATTTTATTGGAAGCTATTGGAATGGTTAACTGAGTTTTGGTTAAAAACTAAGAGAAAGACTGTTGGAGTTAAATAGAAGTAGATAAAATTATATTATCTTTCACATCAGTGTATTTGCAGTTTTATTTTAGGGTTTTGGTTTTGTATGAGTGTGCTCTGACAACACTTCTGCCTTTAATCTCTTATTTTAAATTTTTTATTAATTAATTAATTTAGAATATTTTTCCATGGTTACATGATTCATGTTCTTTCCTGTCCCCTTTTTCCTCCCCTCCCCCCAGCTGACAAGCAGTTCCACTGAGTTATATGCATTTATCATTGTTCAAAACCTATTTTCATGTTATTTATATTTGCAGCAGAGTGATCTTTTAACATCAAAATCCTAATCATAGCCCCATCGAACCATATGAACCATACGACTGATTATGTTTTTCTTCTGTGTTTCTATTCCCACAGTTCTTTTTCTGGATGTGATAACGTTCTTTCTCATAAATTCCTCTGGATTGTCATGAGTCATTGCATTGCTGCTGGTAGAAAAGTGTTATATTTGATTGTGCCATAATGTATCTATCAGTCTCTGTGTACAATGTTCTCCTGGTCCTGATCCTTTTGCTCTGCATCAGTTCCTGGAGGTCTTTCCAGTTCACATGGAATTCCTCCAGTCCATCATTCCTTTCAGTTCAATAGTATTCCATCACTAGCAGATACCACAATTTGTTCAGCCATTCCCCAATCACTGGTGTGAAAGGTGTTCTCTTTGTCTATTCCTAGTTGGAGTTGACACTTTGGTTAACCTAAACTTTAAGTATCCCTACTTGGTACCTTCACTAGAGAGGATTAACTCTCCTTTGTCTACATTTTAAACTGAATCAACAAAAGATTGAACGCCCTACTCAGTGCTAGGTGAGAAGCCAGCAAGATACTTGGAGAGCTGCACCTTTTTTTTTTTTTTAATTCAATCTTTCAGAAATTTGTGAATTCTTTTAAGAGTTCATCCAAGATTTCACACCCTCAGAAACTGTTCAATAAGAAAACTGTGCACCTTTTTGATGAGAAATTGATCTTCAGAAAGTGAGAAGTTGACACTGCCCCCTGGGCAGGGCTAGACAATTTGGAAACTGTGATTGGCCCCTGTGAAGAGGGGAGGAGACAAGAAGTCACCATAAAAGGAAGCTCAAACTCCCTCAGAGGAAATGGTCTTTGAGAAGACAGTCTGAAGATATTGTCTTCTGGAGATAGTCTTCTAACTAGGGAGAGTCTTCAAGGGAGCTTTACTGGAGACTGTGGCTTGGATCATTGGCTTGGAGATTGACTTCAACTTAGATTCTTACTCCTGAACTACTTCATTGGGTGAGTGAAAGGCTGACTACTTTCCTAGTTTCCTAAGAGACTTGCTTCCATCTTGGAGGAGGCCCTCCTGCTTACTTGGAGGAGGCCCTCCTGGTTACTCACTACCAGCCTTCCTGGTTGAGAGCTAATTAATTTCTGCCTGGATTAAGCAGACCCAGGGCAAAACATTTAAACTGATAGGATAGATAACTTCTCTATCTCCCCTACATTTCTCTTCTTTATTGTTTCCTCTCTACTTATAAATACTTGTAAATAAATTTCTGACTTGAGATATAATAAATATTGGCAACCACATCGTTTCATAAAATTATTGTCCAATTGTTAATTTTCACCTTTACATTTCACACCCCTTCATTTTCCAATTTTTTGCCACCACAAAAAGCGTCACTATAAATATTTATTTACAAGTCTTTTTCCTTATTATCTCTTTGGGGTACAAACCCAGCAGTGGTATGGCTAGATCAAAGGGCAGGCAATCTTTTAAAGTCCTTTGTGTATAGTTTAAAATTGCCCTCCAGAATGGTTGGATCAATTTACAACCCCACCAGCAACGCATTAGTGTTCCAATTTTGTCACAATCCCTCCAACATTTATTATTTTCCTTTACTGTCATATTAACCAGTCTGCTAGATGTGAGGTGGTACCTCAGAGTTCTTTTGATTTGCATTTCTCTAATTATGACAGATTTAGAACACTTTTTCATGTGCTTCTTGATAGTTTCGATTTCCTCATCTTAAGACTGCCAAATCATGTCCCATGCCCATTTATCAACTGGGAATGGCTTGATTTTTTTCATATAATTGATTTAGTTCCTCATAAATTTGGGAAATTAGACCTTTGTCAGAGATTTTTGTTATAAAGATTTTTTCCCCAATTTGTTGCTTCCCTTCTAATTTTGGTTGCATTGGTTTTGTTTGTATAAAACCTTTTTAATTTAATGTAATCAAAATTATTACATTTTACATTTTGTAATATTCTCTATCTCTTGCTTGGTCTTAAATTCTTTCCTTTCTCATAGATATAGCAGGTGTACTATTCTATGTTCACCTAATTTACTCATAATTTCACTCTTTATGTTTAAGTCATTTGCCAATTCTAAATTTATCTTGGTATAGGGTATGGGATGTTGATCTAAACCTGGTCTCTCCCATATTGTTTTCTAATTTTCCCAGCAGTTTCTGTCAAATAGAGGGTTCTTGTCCCAAAAGCCAGGATCTTTGGGTTTATCATATATTACCTTGCTGAGGTCACTTACCCCAAGTCTATTCCATTGATCTTCTCTCTTAGCCAGTACCATATTGTTTTGATGATCACTGTTTATAGTACAGTTTAAGATCTGGTACTGTTAAGCCTCCATCCTTCACTTTTATTTTCATTAGTTCCCTTGATATTCTTGATCTTTTGTAGTTGATTGTTTTTCTCTTTTACTTTCTTTTCCTTGTTTTTGAGCTAGTCCATTCTATCTTTTTAGACACTATTTTCTTATTTTAGTTCATGTGCCTTTGTTTTCAGATGACCTATTTTGCTCTTTAGGTTCTTTTCCCACTCTAAGGTTTGTTCATTTCTTAATATATTGCAGGATTTGCACTTATGAGATCAAATCAGATAAATATGATCCAGATCTAGAAGGGCCACCAACTGCATCTCCCAGGACAACTCATTCCATTTTTTAGTAATTATCTGTTTTGAAGTGTTTAAATACAATAAGGGGTATTTAAGAGAGTGCCATGGATTGAATGTCAGGCCTAGAGACAGAAAAAATATCTTGCCTACGAGTTCAAATCTGGCCTCAGACCCTTACTAGCTGTATGACACTGGGCAGATCACTTTATCCCTATTTGCCTCAGTTTCCTCATATATAAAATAAGCTGAAGAAGGAAATAGCAAACTACTCCAGTATCTTTGCCAAGAAAATCCCAAATGGGGACATAGTCAGGCATGACTGAAAAATGCCTGTATTCTAATATACATTAAGTCAAAAATCTGTCTCAGCAACTTTCATCTATTGTTTACTCATTTGGTCTTCTGGGGGAGAAATAGGACAAGTCTAATCATTCTTGTGATAGCTACTAAGTATTTAAAGATTCATATTGTATGCTCCCCCAATTACTCTTTCTTCCAAGCTAAGCATTCCTACTTCCTTAAGCAGATAATGTATACAAAATGCTTGCTGTCTTAGTTACCTTTTTCAGGATGTAGGGCAATTTATATGTGTGTGTGTGTATATTTATATACATATATATGTACATATATATAGCACTGTATGTGCATGTATAAACATGGTACCAGAACTGTGATTATTACCAAGGCAGAGAAGAAGAGAACTATTAAAAATTCTCTTTTTCTGGGCACTGTTCTTCTCTTTAATTCAGCCTGAGATTATATTAGCTTTTTTTGGCTGCTATCTCAAACTATTTACTCATATTATGCTTACTGTCCACTAAACCTCTCATATATTTTCCACAGGAACTATTATCTAGTCATGCCTCTCTCTTATTCAGCACTTGTTTGGAACCCAAATACAGAATTTTAGAATTTATTCCTTTTACATTTTTCATCTAATGCATTCTGTTGCGTCATTCTAGTCTCTTGAGATATTTGTGTATCCTGGCTATTATTCAATATACTAGCTGTTCCTCTAAGCCTCATATCATCTACTGGTTTAACAAGTCTTTCTCCTATGCTTCTACCTAAGTCATCAATAAAAATATTCAATAGCATAGTACAAAAAGATCCCTAGGGCACTCCACTAAAGACTTCTCTCAGAGTTTGACATCATCCCATTAATGACTATTTTAGGAGTCTGTGAATAATTCTATCTATTCCAAATTAATATAACTGTGCTATTATCTTGTGTATGGAGATTAAATGAGACTTTTCCCCCAATGCTCTCCTAAAATCTAGGCATACTAAGAAAGGCAGTGTTGTATAGTGAAAAGATTATTGGACTTGTAATAAAAAATCTGTGTTCAAATTCCAGTCCTGCAACTAACTATATATGTGATTTTGGCCAAGTCATTTAATCTCTCTGGGCCCCAGTTTTTTCATTTGTAACATGACTAGATGACATTTGAGGTTCTTTTAAACTCTAACATCCTTTCAACATTTCCCAGATCCTGATGCCTCACATGATTAAGCCATGTTGAAGTTAAGTAATCACTGATCCCCTTTCTAAATGTTTGCAAAGTTTTAAATGTTTTTTTTTAATTTTTTTAAAAAATTGAAATAATAGCCTGTGTCAAATTCTGTGGCACCTTTCCCATTCTCCAAGATCGTTAAAGGTCATTGATAGTAGCTCAGCAATCATATCTTCTTTTTCTTTCAGTATCCTAGAATTTAACTGATCCAGGTCTAATGACTTGAACTCATTAAGGGTAACTAGATGCTGTTACACATCTTCCCTTCCTCTCTCCCACCCATTTCCTTGGGTTTCCCTTCCCTGCTATTTTTGTTCTATCTGCTTCAGTCTTTAGCTCCTTCTCCATAGGAGACAGAAACAGAAGAGCTGATTTGTCATCCTTACCTTGTCCCCCCCAAAAGGAAAACATTTGTTATTCTTAGCATTCACAGTAGTCTTTTTTTTTTAATATGGAGCATTTCACGAATTTGCATGTCATGCTTGCTCAGGGACTATGCTAATCTTCTCTGTATCATTCCAATTTTAGTATATGTGCTGCCAAAGCAAGCATCATTCACAGTCATTAACCAACACTCTCCTTTTCCTGACCCAGTTAGAAAGGGATCAACCTCTAAGTTAATTGAGATTTAAGTAACCAGTTCTTTATTGTCAAGAGATCCAAGCAAGGAAAGGAATTAAGAGAAAAACATTTCATCAGGACTGTAATGAAGAATAACCCTGAGTTTCTTTATAATTGGAATAAGGGGCGTAGAGTTCCCAATACAAAGTCCTGGCTTCCCTGCTTGAGCCTATTTCCTACCAGGCTTGTTTGGGGGAAAAGAAAAGAAGAAATGGAGAAAGAAGGAAAAAAGATAAGAAGAGAGGGAAGAAGAGAATGTTATAATATCTAAAAAAACACCATAGTGTCATTCTTCTATACTAAACTTGTAGTACTTAAAATCTTTGCTTAATTTCTTCTTCTGCCCAAATAGTCAATACTATGTCTCCATAACAATATCACTTCTATTTCTTTCCTTAACATCATCCAAATGGTCTGAACGATATTTCCCCCATCTGGTTCCTGTATTTCTCCTACCCCCTCCCCATGTATATGTACTTTTCATATCCAGTGTTATCTTACCATCCCTTTTATCTATTCTATTCCTTTTGAATAAGGTCTCCCTTTATATAGCCATATGTTTCATTACACAAAGTATCATTGATACCTTGAGCTCAGATTTTGCCTTTTTCCATTAGTGTTCAATCTACTTGGCACAATTCTATAGAGAAGTTTGGAGGCATGGGCTTTATTACTGGCTCTCTTCTTTCATATTATCTTCTTTGAATTTACTGAACTTCTCTTGTTACATTTTTTTTTTGTATTTTGTCCCTCTTGGCTTCTAGCATTCTAGACTTAGCAGATCTAATGGTAAACTTCTCCATCCCCACCTCAAGTCCTCAGTTTAAAATCCTCTTGATCAAATTCAGGAAGACCCCAGGCAAAAGTCTTTTCCAGCCCTTGTCAGATACCCTGCATCCTTTGCCAAAAACTACATGTCTGTGTAATGGAGGTGATCAAGGGAGTCTCCCTGATCTGTTGGATACTGAGCTACTTCCAAAGTAATATGCTCTGGCTCAGTGCTATAAGGCTTGTGCTTTCAGGTGGGGCAACATAAGCTATTCACCCAGCCCATCTTGAAACATGGACCAACAGGATTAATAACATACCTGAGTCAAGGGCTCTCCCCAAAGCTCTCCCACTGTAATGAAACAATGATGATGAATGTCACCATGAGCAGTCTGGGGAAGCAGAGGTCTTCTTGCACTTCTGATTGGATATAGCTTTAAAAGTTTATTTCAAAGACCCTTTAATGCTTATAGAATGATAGGATAATAACAATAATAACAATTTATATAGTGCCTTAAGGTTTTCAAAGCACTTGACAAAGATTATCTCATTCTCACAAACAACCCTGGGAGGTAGGTGCTATTATTATATAAATTTTACAGATGAGGAAACTAAGGCAGACAGAAGTTAAGTGACTTGCCCAGGGTCACATAGCTGGATTTGAATTTAGGTCATCCTGACTCCAGGTCCACCATTCTATCTACTGTACCACCTCGCTGCCTCTCTAGAGCCAGAAGGGACCTCAGAAAGCATTAAGGTCAACCTCTTCATTTTATATGTGAAGAAATTAATGTCTAAGGAAATTAAGTGACAAAGATAGAAAATAGAAAATCCAAGATTTGAACCTAGGCATTTCAACTCCTAATCCAGCACTCTTCCCCTGCTTCCCAGAGAGCTTGCTTCAGGTATATTTTTCTGTTGCTTGCTTGAAGCACCAGAATTACTAGTTAATGGTCTACCACATAGTAATTCAGTTTTGTTTAATCCACTGACGGTGGCAGTGAATATGGCTAACATATTTATCAGAACAACCTGTGATGACTTTCTCTAGGTAGCAAACAAGATGGAGCACTGGACCTGGAGTCAAGAAGGCTTAAACCAAATCTGGCTTTAGACACTTAGTTGGAGCTGGGCAACTCTCTCGACTTCATTGTCTCATTTTTCTCATCTATAAAAAGTTGCTGTTCAGCCATTTCAACTGTGTTAGACTCTTCATGATTCCATCTGAAGTTTTCTTGGCAAAGATAACAGAGAGCTTTTCCATTTCCTTCTCCAGCTTATTTTTCTACAAAATGTACTATGGGAAAATATGGTACAGAACATTTGGGTAAGGATCATGGAAAGAAATAGAAGTGATATTGTTATTGTGACATAGTATATAATAATGGCAACAACCCAGGGTTGTTGGGAGGACAAAATGAGTTAATGTTTTAAAAAATACTTTACAAACCTTAAAGTGCCAATATTAATGTTAGCTATTATTATTATCTTTAGCTGAATCTAAAAGGTCAACTCAAGGGTAATTGCCTTTTTTAAAAAAAATGTTTTATTTTAAACCCTTACCTTCCATCTGGTAATCAATACTCTATATTTGTTCCAAGGCAGAAGAGTGGTAAGGGCTAGCCAATGGGGGTCAAGTGACTTGCCCAGGGTCACACAGCTAGGAAGAGACTGAGTCCAGATTTGAACCTAGGACCTCCCATCTCTAAGCCTGGCTCTCAAGCCACTGAGCTACCCAGCTGCCCCCATAATTGCCTTCTGAATTAATTTTTCTCAGTATTAATCATCTTTTCCTTATCCCCCTGACCAAGTTTCTTTCATAATAAAAATGCCATAATATGAAGTTTATATTTTACCTAATATGTCCACAAAAATATCTATCTGTGCATGTATATATGTATACATATACAAAGGCACACATATATGCATGTGTATATATACATACATGTATATATATGTATGTGTGTATATTATATACTTAGAAAACATTATTCTGTTAATAAATCACAATGTCCTTGAGCCTCCATTTCTTCACTTAAGAGACAATGTGGAACCATGAAAAGAGTATTGGTTCTGGGATCAGTGAACCCCAATTCAAATCCTGCCTCTGATCCTTGCTACTTGTGTGATTAGGCAATTTTCTTAACTTCCTGGTCCCTCCATTTCCTCACTTCTTTAAATGGTCTCTGAGATCCCTTCTAACTCTACAGCTCTGATCTAAAGCCACTATAAAGTCTAGCAGATGGGTACAAAATTATATACCCTATATCATTATGTTATGTTACGATACCAATATAATACAATATATTAATTTATGTATCATACATTAATATTTTTATATATTATATAATTAATATAAATTATAAATAATACAATTTATTTATTTAATAGATTTGTTTTTGACACTGAAATCCCCAGGTAAGTCCCACTCTATTCCCTTTCTGCACTAGAGAAGGCATC
Source organism: Monodelphis domestica (assembly GCF_027887165.1). Classification (NCBI taxonomy): domain Eukaryota; kingdom Metazoa; phylum Chordata; class Mammalia; order Didelphimorphia; family Didelphidae; genus Monodelphis; species Monodelphis domestica. Next base: position 320,876,376 of record NC_077228.1, on the reverse strand, counting down.
ATTTACCAATATATGTGTCACACACACACACACACACACACACACACACACATATAAACTATGTCTTCCTTGTTTCTACTTATCAGCTTTTTCTCTAGAGGCAGACCTACACAAGTCATTTTCCAAACAATATTTCTACTGTTGCATATAATTATTTTTGGTCCTGCTTGTTTCACTCTCCATAATTTCATGCAGGTATTTCCATGTTTTTAAAAAAAACTAAATTGCTTGTCATTTCTTATAGCATAGTAGTATTCTGTTGCAATCATATACCACAATTACTTTAGCCATTCATCAACTAATGGGCATTCCCTCAATTTCGAGTTCTTTGCCACCACAACGAAAACTGTTAGAAACATTTTAGAGTATATAGATTCTTTTGCTTTTTTCTGATCTGTCACTTTCTTTTTTTTTCTTTTTTTTTTTAATTTAAGTGAATTTATTTAGTCAATTTAGAACATTATTCCTTGGTTACAAGGGATTCTAAATTCACCCAAATAAACTCCCAGGTTCCACAAGGAACAACTTCTCCTGTGTTTCATAGGCTACACTAATCCTCCCTGATCTGACTAACCCAAATTTATACTATCTAAATAAAACTACCACTATTATCCTGATAAATCTTAACTTTGCCTTCAAATTATAAAATAGCAAAGGTTAGCTGGTTGAGTCTCAACAAGAATCCAGTTAGGACTCTGAGACTTAATAGACTCAGAGTCCAAAGCAAAGACCAGGTTTTTGTTTGGTCTCCTCAGAGTTAAACAATCTATAAAACCACAATAGATAGTTAATAGTGTTTCCCAAGTTGGGAAAGTCAAACACTGAGCTCCTTCAGGTCTTTCCCTCAGACAGAGAAAGAGGCAAAGATGTTACCTCCTCCAGCTCTGAGAGTGTGTCTCTGCCAACTGCCAGAGCCCAACTGCCAACTGCCAGAGAGAGTAATTGACACAGAAAAATGGGTTATAACTGACTGCTATGTCTGAAATTACCAGCTCTCTCAGCTCTGCTTCAAACTCCAATTCTTTTCTCAAGCAGCCACTTTACTTCTTATCCCTAAACTAATAAAACAATACTTATTTTCTAATATCATCCTTACAGTCTCAGAACTCAAAGGTGGCTAATACTGCCCAGAGACTAGTGCTATTCTTTTTCAAAGGATGAAATTCAGGAATCCCCTCTACTACGTGGATGTGATAGAAAGCATCCATGTTTCTGCCACTATTTTTGAATCTAGGCACTTCAGAGTCCAGGAAATAATTCAGAACTCAGGCAGAAGCCAGTCCCCCATCCACACCCCAGCTTAGGTATGAAGTTAACTCTGCTACTTTCTGATCTCTCTTCCAAAAGGGATAAAAGTAGGTAGAGGGTGTAAGGAGTAGAAGACTTGGTCAGTTGTTTCAGTCGTGTCTAATTCTTTGTGGCCCCATTTGGAGCTTTCTTGGCAAAGATACTGGAATGATTTGCCATTTCCTTCTTTAGAATATTTTACAAAAAAAGACTCAGTTTCCTCAGAGATAAATAAAGAAATACTTTTAAAAAAAGACATTTTACAGATAAAGAAACTGAGGCAAAGAGGGGTAAGTGACTTGGCCAGGTTCATACAACTAATAAGTGTCTGAGGCCATGTTCTCTATCCACTTTGATACCTAGCTCCCATTATGGAAGAACACGTTGATGATATAGCACAGAGGTGACTTTGATCCAAACAACTGAGCCAATCAAATCATCCCTAATGCCCAGCAAACATTCTTGATCTTTTGTATGAGGTCATCTAAAATGTACCCTATACCTTCTAGAGAGAAAAGCAAAGTCCTAAATCAGGTTTATTATTATATAAACTCATCAAGTCAGTCAACGGAGGAGAGGAGAGGAGAGAGAGAGAGAGAGAGAGAGAGAGAGAGAGAGAGAGAGAGAGAGAGAGAGAGAGAGAGAGAGAGAGAGAGAAGAGATTTTATGCTTATAAGTGACTAACAATTACTAAACTATTCATTGTTTTTGTAAATACTTCTATCCAATAAGGTTAATTATTTGTTTATTTAATCCCTGATGCCTGGATTCCTTATGCCCTACCAATTTAAAATATTTAATGAACCAAGATTGAAATGCAAGACATGTGAAATTCAAACTTTTTTGGTATGTTTTTAATCAACAAGTACATATTTTTAGAGGGAAGTCCTGCCATGAGTAAATCCAATAGAGGTAAACTGAGCACCATTTTCTAAACATAATCAGCTTATTAGCAGTGATAGGTGCAACTGTTAACAAAGCAGGTCAGGCTGGCTACCTGAGTAAGGTCAGTCACCCCAAAGAGAAGGAGGGAATCCTTTTACTGTTACATAATAAGGGAGGGAGAGTGGAGTCTGGGTAGAGAGCATTATAATTGTTTACATGCAGAAAAATGGGTTGGCATTAAAGTGTACCTATTCATGCCCTTCTCCGACAAAGAAGGAACGGTAATTGTTTTATGGGATCCTGCAATCTTTGTTAGGAGACCAGGACCACCTGGCTAGTTGTCAATTAAGGGATCATCAAGGATAGGCAAGGGCAGATGATTTGTCTTTTCTGGAGATGACACTGGATTAAGCTGACTGAGGTTTACAGGGAGCAAGCACATATCCTAGGGCTATAACTGCATGAGTGATAACAACATTCTCTTTAAATCATGCCTTTAAATCAATTAGGAGAGGAAAATGCATTCTTAAGCTTAACTCTAGAACTAAAAAATATGGCTTGACAAAATGGGGAAATAGGATCAATTACAGAATAGAATCAATACAGTAAAAATTAGAGGTTGTATAAAATTTTATCTTTTCATATTTGACTCTAACTTATATTTTCTTTTTTTTTTAAACCCTTACCATTTGTCTTGGAATCAATTCTGTGTATTGGTAAGTGGTAAGGGGTAGGGAATGGAGGTCAAGTGACTTGCCCAGGGTCACACAGCTTGGAAGTATTTGAGGCCAGATTTGAAGCTAGGATCTCCCGTCTCATCTCTAGACCTGGCTCTCAATCCACTAAGCTACCCAGCTGCCCCCTTTATTTTATTTTAAATTAACAATGATTTATTTTCTTCATTGGGGGGAAAAAAGAAAACCCTATACAAAGTCAAGCAAAACAAATTCTTATTTTTGCCATATCTAGAAATGTATGTTTTATTTTGTATCATGAGTCGTATCACTTCTCTATCAGGAGGTGAAGAGCATGCTTCACCTCTGGAATAGTGGCTGGATATTGAATTTATCAGAGTTATTTTAAAAATTAAGTTTTATTTCTTTCCATTAGCAAAAATCTACCTTCTCTCCTTCTCACCCCTAGAATTAAGAATTAATTCAACCTGAGAATTAAGAAAAAGAAAACATCTGTTATAAAGATGTATTGCTAAACAAAACTAATTTTGGCCATGTCCATATATATATATATATATAATTTTGCAGTTTGACTCCTTTACCTCTCAATGGGGAGATGGATGACATATTTCATTAGCAGTCCTCTGGAATTACAGCTGGCCATTACACTTTTCAGAATTCCCAAACCTTTCAAAGTTATTTGTCTTTACAATATTTATATTATGATGTTATAAATTGTTCCCCCACTTCTACACATTTCATTCACTCTACATCAGTTTGTACAAGTTTTCCCAAATTCTTCTGAAATATCACCTTCATCATTTCTTCCAGAACAATAGCATCCCATCACATTTATATACAATCATTTGTTTGGCCATTTCCCAATTGATGAGCACACTCTCAGTTTTTAGACCTTTTCTACCACAAAAAAAGCTGCTAATTTTTTTTATGTCATTATGATTTATTTTGTTTAGGACTAATCCCTCCCTTAGTCTACCATCCCTCTTGTTACCCCCCTCTTTTTTCTCTTCTTTCTTTCCTATTTTTGTTTAGTAAAATCCATTTGTGTATCCAACTATATGTTTGCAGTCTTTCCTTTCATTGAACAACTCAGATGCAAGGTAGCTTCAAGTGTCAATTGCTTCCCTCACCCTACCATTTCCTCCTTGCTGGTATCATCTCCAACCATATGAGATAACTTTCTCTAATTTTCCTCTCTATTCCCCCTCTTCTCAGATTTTCCATTTCTCTTTCATTTCCAATTCTTCTTAGTTAACAGGCTTATTGTCTAATCAATTCTCTCTATGACCCCTGATAATGATAAGAGTTCAAAGGGGACACACATCATCTCACCCTATTAGAATGTAAATCTATCCTTCTTTGCTCCCTTGGGATTCTTCAATATAGCTTGAGTTCCCTTAATATTTTCTCCCTACAATCTGTATCTCTGAGCCTGTAGCTACCATACGAGGTGACATGCAGATCGGTGACTGGTAACCCTGCCTATGAGATAAGGTATTTAGACAAATGGCCTGACAAAATGTTTGACAATAAAATGAAATTGGTTTCAATTTGATGGTGAGCAGTAGATTTTTCTCACCTGTTGGCTTTACCACAGCTTTGGAAAGAGTCAACTTGATTTTGATGGAATTTGATTCAGTACTAAAGTGTATCAGAAAAATTGGTTTGGGTCCATTTTCATGAGTTCTTGTCCACTATTTGAAACTTAGAACAAATGATTTCCAAGAGCTTTTTATCAAGTACAGCTATAAAACCTTTCTCAGTCTCGAATAAGTCTATTTGAAAGCAAATTTTTGTAAACGGTGCCATTTGTAAGTTGGCATTAGACTGTACCCAGACGTTTCAGGTTTGTCTGATTTTAGCTATTCATGGTAAAATTGGTGAATTTTAAGCTATTATAAGAATGAAAGATTTTGAAGATCAGATACAAAATGTCTTGTACCAACCAGGAATTAAATATTCCCCCCAGGTACAATCTAACAGTTGCTTCCTTGTTACCAATTACATTATCCTTCCTTGCTTGTCTTTTCTTAAGGAACTTTAGCTTTAACAGCATATTAAAAATCGACCCCAAGGGTGCCTGGCCTGTGTTTACAATTGATCTTAGGCAGCAAATGAGAGTCAAGAATAAGAGTTCAGTCCCACTTTGGGCACTTACTAGCTGTGTGACCATGAACAAGTTATTTCACTTCTCAGGTTCTTTATAGGATGGGAATAATAAAACCCACAGTACTTTCCTCACTAGGTTGTTGTGATGTTCAGATTAGATAATGTAGGGATGATGAAAATTTAAGGGCTCCCTGAAAATAATCTGTGTGTTTTTTCCATCAGAAACACACAACAGGAGATGTTGGCTTTTTGGGATAGGGTTGGCCATATCATCAATTAGCAGAGCAAAGGAGAGCAGTGAGGTGGCTCAGTAGATTGAGAGCCGAGCTTAGACGCAGGTGGCCCTGGGTTCAAATCTAACTTCAGTTACTTCCTAGCTATGTGACCTGAGCCAAGTCACTTAATCCCCATTGCCTAGCCCTTACCACTTCTGCCTTGGACCAATACATACTATTGATTCTAAGGCAGAACATAGGAGTGCCCCAGTCTTCTGTGAACCATCACACCCTTCTCTCCCAACATGCTTCTTCTGCCTGGTCTTTTCCAAGGGGAGCTGCATCTAGCGGAACCAACATCTCTAGCCATACTGAGAATCTTTTCCAAGTAATTGTTAAGTGAAATTTCATTGTCTTTGTGTCGGATGGTCTCATTTCATTCTGATCCTGATTCTGGGAGCCAGGACTGGCCTGATCCAAGCCTAGTCTGAAATAGTTCTTATTAGTATCTTGTGTTGGAGTAAATGGGCTGGAGGAGACAGCAGGGACCAGGCTTAGCGAGAAACAGGTCCAAAAGAACCTCTGCCCACGGGAGCAGCACAGAGATTCCATAAAGAGACAAAAGCCCCTGGGATCCAACAGTGTCCGAGGTCCGAATTGCCTTGGTCATTGATCTTTTTTAGTTTTGTGCCTCTCCATTTGGGCTCACTCTTTCTGTGAGAATTTGGTAAGAATTTATGGGAATAATGTTCTGTTATTATTGTTCATGCTGGGCCATTTTAGTAAATGCCTTTGCTTTGAGCTAACTTTATCCTCTGACTAACTAAAGCTATGGAATGTGGTCCCACAGAATATCTTTTGGGGGACCCTGTCAGCATGTGGAAATTGAGCGGAGTAGCCCAGAAGGAGTGTCACATTTTGCTGTTTAGTTGGCTTTTTCCTACAAAGGTAGGGGTGTGAGTGAAATAGTCCCATTACGTTGTGTGAATCCCCATAATTCTTATGTTCTTATTTATGACTGTCATGTCTCATTCCCAGTAAGATCATAACTTCCATTAGGGTAGATGCTGCAACTCAGTTTTCTTTGTTTTACTTACAACTCATAGTACAATGCCTCTAATCAACTCAGTATTTATTAATAATCTACTATGTTCTAGGCACTGTGCTGGGCACCAAACACATAGTAGACTCTTAACAAGTGTTTGTAATAGGAACAAATCAAATGAAATGAAAAAGAAAACAAAAACTAGCCCTATTAAATACGAAAATCCTTCCAAAATCAGAGTACCCTAAATTTTCTCACTATTTCTCTCTCTATCCCTACCAGTTTTTGTTTCCTGTCTCTATGCATTATAATTTTCCAGCAAGAAATTCTTGATTTTCTCATTGCCTTTTCTTCAGAATCTATGATCACAGAAGTCCTAAATTAGGAAAAGATCTCAAGTATCATCTAGTTTAATATGAGTGAAACATTTTAAATCTATTAAAACCATATCCAAAGGTTGACCATTGGTCAATCTAATACAAAGAAAGAGGAGTTTTATTTTTGTCCATTTTTTCCATTCTATAGTTTGATCTAGAAAGGACCAAGATAAGCAAGCTCATAAAACAATATGTGCATTATATGTTGAAGGTTTCTTTTTTCTTTGTTTATATTTATTACACATGCATCGTTTTACCAGGCATCCAGATTGAGAATTTTCTTGAAAAAAACATGATTTTGTTGTGTTTTCTCTTAAGAGAATACTGATAAGACTGTATGAAAATGATTTGTAACTGAGCCATTAAACAGTAGACATACATATTTTATTTGTGCTCAACATGTTTACAATAAGATGTGCTGCTAAATGTTTCCCACAACATAATGGATAACATGAAGAAATGAATATAGTGATGATAAAATAGGAAGTTCCTGGAGGAAAAAGGCAGTTACTAAGTGTTGCCCTGATGATAATATTTCCAGGCAAGTCTACTGTAAATCTCTCTTCAACAGTAATGCCATCAAACTCAACAGGGAGTTAAGGAAATAAATAGAATAGGCACTCATCTTTAGAAGTTCTTGAAAGTGATTAACAATTCATTTTCAAAGTTATAAAGGCATTTGTTTAAATGTTAATTTCTTATATTTGATAAGTTGAACTTTTTTTTTTAAACCCTTACCTTCCATCTTGGAGTCAATACTGTGTATTGGCTCCAAGGCAGAAGAGTGGTAAGGGCTAGGCCATGGGGGTCAAGTGACTTGCCCAGGGTCACACAGCTGGGAAGTGGCTGAAGGCAGATTTGAACCTAGGACCTCCCATCTCTAGACCTGGCTCTCAATCCACTGAGCCACCCAGCTGCCCCCACATTGAACTTTTTAAAAATATGTAGAACAAAATTGAAACAAAGCTGTTATAATTATATGAATCAAGTTTGGCACTGAAGAATGAATGAATGAATGAATGGATGGATGAAAAAAAAAAGCATTTCTTGTCAGGTGTGGTGGCACCTGCCTACAATCCCTACTAATGGGAAGGTAGAAGCTACTGGCTCTATCCAGCAGGCTTGGGAATTCTCTAATGGGCCTGAAGCCAATCAAGTGGCTGCCCTAAGTCTGGCATCAAAATGGTGAGTCCAGAAATAGCCCAAGGGAGGAGTAAATGGTGACCAGATTAGAAACAGGGTAGGTTAGGGGTGCTAGAGGGCGAGGCCTGAAAACTGAAGGTCCTGAGTTCAAATCTAGCCTCAGATACTTCCTATCTGGGTGACCCTGGGCAAATCACTTAATCTCAGTTGCTTAATTCTTGCCACTCTTCTGTCTTGGAACTCATATCAATTATGAGAGAAGGTAAAGGTTTAAAAAAAAGAAAAGAAAAAGAAACAAATAATTGGGTCAGAATTTCCCTGCAAGTGAACAGCAAGTTTGGATGCAATAAAACTTGTGTCTGAGTCCAGCTAGACACAGTGGAATTTCACCAAGAAGAGATAGAAAAATGGTGGGGAAGAGGTTTCTTGTTTTGGAATATTGTACATACTATCAGATTCACCTTATATGTTAGTTTTACTAAAATACTCCCTTCCTTCTTTTTTTTTTTGTTCTTTGTTTCAAGAAATGACTCACTGGGTAGGGAAGGGAGGCGTTTATTAGGAAATTAAAAGTAATGAAAGAAACCTCAAAGATATCAATACAAGTTTTTTAATGTTTTGAAAGTAAAACATAACAGTGCAAAAAACCCTCTCCAAACCTTAATGTACCTTATTATTGGTATTATCAGTTTAAATGCCAAAAGAGAAATGATTAAAATCTGCCAACATTCTTTTCTACATTTTAAACTTTTTAATTCAACCTAAGTTCTAATGCTCATTTTACCATTAGCTAATAACCACATCACATAGTTTCATTATCTGACAAAATGGTGGGAGTTTAGAACAGAGAATTATAGAAGAACAAGTTGGAGGTGCTGTCAGAGGTCAAACCCGATCTATATTTGAGTAGTAATTCCCTGAGCATGATCTCTAACTAGAATTGTCTAATTTCTGCTTAAAAACTTCCTGGGGACAATTCTGAGGGACATATGACAAAGAATATTATCTACCTCCAGAGGAAAAAAAAACTGTTGGAGTAGAAATGCAGATGAAAACATGATTTATCACTTATTGCTTTGGGTATATGATTTGAGGTTTTGGTTTTATAAGATTATTTGCTTAAAAATGAAAATATATGGAAATATATTTTGTTTTGTGTTATAATACATGTATAACCCAGAAAAAATTTCAGTAAAAATTAAAAACAAAACCTCCTGGGATGGAGAATTTACTGTGTATCCAAGGTATCTCATTCTACTTTTGGATGGCAATAATTGTTTAAAATGCTTTTCTTGATCCTTTTCTTCGTATTTGTTGAAATACTCCTCTCTGACTTGTAACCATTGTTCCTGGTTCTCTCTCTGGGACAAGGTAAGACAAAATTAATCCTAAGGAGTGGTTAGATGGCATAGGAGGAAAATTTGCCTTTAAAAAATATCTGAAGTGGTCATTGAGTTCCCTACACAACCACATCAGTCTCTCTAGGCAACACTCTCTTTCCTTCATTGTAAGAATTGGTATTTGTAGGAACACAATTTCATTTTTTTATATCAATTGTCTCAAAAGTAGAGGCTGGTACCCCTTGAGAGCTATAGTCTCATCCTGCAGGAGGCTGTGTGACCGTGAGGGTGCATTAGGAACCAATCAGAGGGTGGAAAGAGGGGCCACATCCCATCCTCCATGCAATAATCAATTATGGGCGTATCTCTAACATAACCTCACCTACCCTCATAGAGCAGTTAAAAGGATAGTGATTTTCCACAACTCAGAGAGGAGACAGATAATGTTTTTGAGGGATTTTCAAGCTCTTTCAACAATCACTGTCCTCCTCACAGCAAAATACCTTCATTAGCCTGAACAGCAGCAATGAACCAGCTTGATATGGTCCCTCTAAAGGAAAGAATTGGAGATGGGGTCAAAATGCAAAAATGGCCCCAGAATCATTCAGATATATTTTGGATCTATTTTCCTCTAATGTTTAGAAAAAGTCAAGTGAAAGTTCTAGGACCACTTTGCAAAGACTTCTGGGAGAAAAAAAATACCAGAGAAGAATAAAGAGGTAGCCTTCTTGGCATCATGTAGGGAGATTTCAGGCTCTTAGGCATTCCCCCTTCTCCCTAGCCTCCCACCCCAGCACTTCCCTCATGAGAAAGTGATAAGATGCTGTTTTGTTACCGTTGAGGTCAGTGAGGGTGTTTTGCTGTGTTGAGGAGGACCTAACCTGAGAGCCTCTCAGAGATGTTATCTGTATCCTCTGCTTCTGAATTAAGGGGAAATGACTGAATGAAGGGAAAATTTGACTGAGAAATGGCTCCGAAGTCCAACTCTCCCTCAGGCCCATGAGGAGGAAGGAGGCTAAGCAGGAAATACTAGTTTCTGCTCCTTTGGTCAAATAGCCCTTCGGGCTGGGTGAGGGCCACTGCTTGGCTGCTATATCCAACACACTGCACCCTCTCCACCCTTTTGCTTTTCCTCAGGTTAATTTATTGTATATTCCCTTCCATATAAGAGTAATTAGAGGTTACTAACCCTTGTCGAATAATCAGTGCTAGCTAGCAATGTGGAGAGTGTACTGGGGAAAACTGGTCCATTTTGGAAAAGTAGGAGATAGATCTCAGTATAGAGTGAGATAATGGGGAAAATGATGAAGGAATGACTTCTTCCCCACCTCCACACCCTGGGGAAATCATAAACCTTCCTGGGTAATCTTGGATATTCCTTAACTTGATTCTGAGGCAAAAAGGGGGAGAAAAGATTACTTAACATATGTATTACATGGATACATGGATACCTGGATAAGCCATTGTTTAAAATATATGTATTGAGGCTGTCTCCCATATGAAGCACAGGATGATTTTGTGTGTCTCAGTGGGAGCCAAAAGAGATATCTATAGCCTTTACTTTCCCAACTTTTCTCCAAGAGACTTTAATCACTGACAGGTGGGGAATCATGAGTTGGGGCAAGGAACCGAGCCACCAGGCTCTGTTCAGAGAGAGGAGGTAAAGAGCTAGAATTATCTCTATCTGCTCCATTCAATATTACTAGTCTAGGGGATATAGCTTCCAGGTTCAAGCTAAACATCTGACTGCTATTCAATAATGGGGAAAAGAAGACCCAAACTTTATAATCCAAGACTCAACTTGTTTCCACCAAATACCAATTCCACAGTGAATGCTCATCATAAGTAATAAAAAAAAAAGCCAAACAAATCTTTATCCAAGTCAATACCAAAACAGAAGTCAGAGACCATACAAATAGGAGAATATATACCAGACAATATAAAGTGAAGGGGCTCTCTCAGTGGGATAGAGGTAACTCAGTTCAACCAAGAGAGAGCAATCCAATTCTCATCCAAGGAGCAACTTCCTGAAGTCTCTAGTGTAGCAAGCTGGAGAGAGGGGCAGGATTATTCCTTTCACATCAACTTCTTCCCAGAATCTTATTCTCCTTTAAGGAACCTGAAGTAGGGTTGGCATGGTTCATTCAACTAACCCCAACTGCCTAGCTCTTACCACTATTCTGCATTCGAATCCATATGTATTGATTCTATGACTGAAGGCAAAAGGTCCCAAAGTGCCTGCAGAACCCAAAAAGAGTCTGAAGAGACGATCTCTCCGTTCTCCCACTCTCAGCAACTCTGCCCTGCATTTCACACTGATCTCCATCAATAATAAAGTGTCCTGTACCAATGGCCTTTGGGACTCAGATTACATATATTTTTTTACTGATTCCCCTTTGCTAAGTTCCTTACTTTAGAGAATATGCAATCAGAAGGCTAAGAAAAAAGCATAAACATAGTAATAATAAAGCTTTCACCTGAGTATCCAAGACAAGAATAGTTCTTCAGCTCCAACCTTCCAAACAGGAGAAGATAAAAACAAAAAGCTCAGTGCTAGGTGACATCCAGCCAGGAGCTAATCATTGACAATTCACTCATAAATAAGTATAGTTGCTCAGAATGTATTGATAATAAATATCAACTATGCCAATGAATTTGAGAATGTCAGTGTACCCTGGCAGGTGTCTTCAGTTTCAACTTCCCTCAGTTGTGTCACTCTTTTACTTTGATTAAGTACAAATATATACATCAATCTATACCTCTATATTTTTAGTATTGGAAAAGAAAATCTGTTGAGTCTCTCCAAAGAGAGGTAGTATGGCTTGGCTTCAGAATTTCCCCAAAGAAAAATGACATGAGTAAGTTGGTTCATACCACACTGCTATTATTCTTTTCCCAGCTCAGCTTTTGCACTCACTGCCAGTCCCTAAACTGCCATAAGCATAAATATATTTTTTGCTAGGACATGTATTCACCACTGGATAATAGGACACCCATTATATCTTCCTTCAGGGAAAAATTTTCAGTCCTTACAGATTAATTCAAATATGAATACTTCTAATACAACTTAAAATAATCATTCCAATTACTTAGTATAATGTATAATACATTAGTAAAATACAAAAGCATATTCATAATACATAATATTAACATACATAATATTAACATTAAGTTGGAACTAGGGCAGTTAGGTAGTACAGTGGGTAGAATGCTGGGCCTGGAGTCAGGAAGACTCATCTTGTGAGTTCAAACTCAGCCTCAGATACTTACCATCTGTGTGACCCCAGGCAAGTCACTCAACACTATTTGCTTTAGTTTCCATATGTGAAAAATGAGCTGGAAAAGGGAAGGCAAACCACTCCCATATCTCCTCCAAGGAAATCCAAAATGGTAGAACACTCCAAATAGGGTCAATAAGAGTTGGGCATGACTTAAAATGATTAACCAACAACAAAATATTGGAATTGCATGTTACATGCATAAACTCATGTGACTACATAATACATTAGGATGTCATCAGTAGCAAATATATGACAAAATTGCATATATTTATAGAATGCAAGTGAGCAAGATAAAGAAACTGTTCTCTCTCCTCATCTTCATCTCTTGGTTTTTCTGGATTCTTTCAAGAATCTCATCTTCAACCAGAAAACTTTCCCAGTCCCCCTTAATGTCTTCCCTTTGAGATTATTTCCAGTTTATCCTCTGAATATCTTGTTTGTACATGATTGCCTACATACTGTCTTCTCCATTAGACAGTGAGTTCTTTGAGGGCAGGGTCTGTTTTTTGTCTTGCTTTGTATCCTCAGGGCTTAGTATGACTCCTGGCACATACTCAGAGCTTAATAAATACCTATCAACCTAACTTGATCTCTTAATTGTCAAATATAATGAACTTTTCTCATCCATTCTGTAGTGGGTATATGGTATATGGCAACCAGTCCCCATTATTTCTGTGGATTGGCTCCCCCTCCCCCCAACCTGACCTCTCACTGGCAAGACTGGGTTTGTTTGGTTTTTTTTTTCCTACAGAATAGGGGAGAGGGAAGCCATGAGAAGCCATGTAGCTACAATTAAATTCTCAGACTCAGGGTATCTCAGGAATGGAGGACACACTCCCACTACTCGCTTCCTTTTTTTTTTTAAACCCTTGCCTTCTATCTTAGAATTGCTATGTATGGGTTCTAACCCAGAATAGTGGCAAGAGCTAGGCAATTGGAGTTAATTGACTTCTCCAGGGTCAAACAGTTAGAAAGTCTCTTGAGACTAGATTTGAACCCAGGATGTTCCATCTCCAGGCCTGGCTTTATCTACTGAGCCAGGTAGCTGCCCCTCACCTCTGAAACTCCTTAGTGCCCAGTAGTGTGTTTCCTATTTTCATAAATCAGTCACAATGATGCCAAAGAACTTTTCCCCTTGAAAAATACATTTTATAGATCCCTTTTGTTTTTACATTGCTTAAATTTCCCCTTACATCCCTTTCCCTCCACTCCACCAGAGTCATCCCTTATAATAAAAAATTTGCTTTCAAAAAGAAAAATAAGAGAATCACCTCCCAAACCCATTCAATAGATACCTTTGTCTCTAACTAAAGAAGGCAAAAGCATGAATAATTATAACATTTACTCAGGAGAAAGTGAGAGTAGGAATAATCAAAACATAATAGTCTACCTGAAAAAGAAATCTTTCTCCCAAAGGAGATATATTGATTGGGAAGGACCTAGATGGATTGGTGATGAAGAAATCCACCTAGCCACCTTCCAGGGTTAGTGGAGAACAAAACCCCTTGAGGCTATAGGAAAACACGTTTATTTAGTTTGTGAAGATTAGGGAAACTAATAAACTCCACAGGGTCCCTCCTCTAAAAAGCTCAATCTCCAACCACTTTTCTATGCTTCCCTAATGAGGACGCTCTTTTGGTCTTCTAAAGCCCTCCTTAACAGCTTCCTGATCTTTCAAAAATCCCCCCCCAAACCATCTGACTACCTTGCTAAACTAAATATTCCAGAGTGTCTCTAAAGGGCTGAGGAGACAGGACTCACAGGTGGACTGAGTCCTTCCCCAAGTCTGGGGTTGACTTCCTAGGTAAAACCCAAAGTCCCAAATGTAAAACCCTTTGGTTTACCTTAGCCAAATTGCCACAGCCAAATTGTTCACAGCCAGATTGTGCATAGCACTTCAGGGAAACACAGATCTCTTCCCAGGTATTCCTCCAAACCCAAGAACCTCCTAGTTTTTCCACAAAACTAGTTAGTTCCCAGGAGTTGATGGAACAGCTGTTCTCCCTTCCAGCTCAGAGAGAAGGCAATTCAGGAGTCAGTTTTTCTCAGTAAACTCCCCAAAACCTCCTTCTTCAGAGCTCCCCCTCCTAGAATCTTTTCCTAGGGTTTGTGGCTAAATTCTCTCTCCCTCTGAGAGACAACCTTTGCATTTTTTCTTATCCCTTATACCTTGTTCTTACATACCCATAAACCTGGGTCACAACACTCTCCCACCAATAAACATAGGGTTAAGGGTGGGGGTGGGAAAGAGTGGGTATGCACAGAATAACCTAGCTTTGAGACACATAAGTGGGAAAATTCGTGTTCTTGGGGCAACTCAACACTCTGGCCTGAGGGCCTCTTTACAGAACAGTTGGCACCACAATTAAGTCTTCAACTTTCCTGTGCCCCATTGTAGAACACTGAAGCAGTGCTAAGCTATTTCAGGGACAAATAGTTCCCCAAAACATCAGAAGGACCAGGCCAGTCCATTTTGTCAACCAATAAAATAATTTTAATAGTTTTATTATATTTATTTATTATATTAAACATGTGCTGATATATTTTAATATATTATATAAATATTAAATTATATTATGTTATGTCTATAATTTATTATATTTTTTATAATGTTTCCATTCTGTGTAAATCAATCTTAAATACAAATAATTGCAAGTGGATATCATAATTTTATTTTCCAGGGAACATTTCCATTCTGCTTTATCTACTGTGTGCAAATATACTATGTTTATTGATACAGCTTGAGCCTTCAAGTTACTCTTAGATTCTAGTCCTCCTACTGTATTATGCTACAAAACTTTTCACATCTGCTCCTTAGATTGTGAGGTTTTCTCTCTTAAGCTATAAATGATGATCAAGAACCCAGGTAGCTCCTCATGTAGCAGGAGGATTCTACTCCATCCAATGAACTCCTAGAAGATACAGTGCTCTTTGTAAAGTTTTAAGAAAAGGACTTAAGAACTCTGATCACTGCAGTGACCAATCATGAATCCAGAAGACTGACAATAAAATATACTTCACATCTTGTAGTGATGAGATAATAGAAGGTCAGTACAAAATGCAATTCATGTTTTCAGATGAAACCAATAAAACAAAAATTTGTTTTGCTTGATTATATTTTTTTAAACCAGGAAGGGCTTTATTGTGGAGGTGTGAAAAAAAGAGTTCTGGGAGAAAGTGGGGGTAGCAATAGAGATGCAAAAAATAGAAGAAAAGAAAGGAAGAGTATTGATGAAACATTTAAAATACAAAAAAGAGAAAAAGTTCAGAAGTTGACACAGAGCAGCAAGAAAATGGTCCTATCATGTTCAATTTAATCTATATTTTAAAAATTCTGCAAGTAATAGATTCACAATTTCATATACAATCATCTTTTTTAAAGACTTTTGACATGTGGAAATGGTCCCATTTATTATTTTCTAGTTCATTTTTTAAATTAAAAAACATTTGTACAAATTTTTGAAATTTCATATTATTTGTCTAAAGGGTAGATTTAAACTTTCCCATTCTTCAAGTGAGCACAGATGCTTTGATTACAAAATAGCATAGAGGAAACATGCCTTTTTGTCACTGTGTAGGAGGTTACTATTTAAATTACTTCACAACATTTAAGAGTAGGATTCTTTGTTTTAAAACCAAGGAAAAATCAGAACAAAGATATTTCCAATGACCTTGAGTAAAAAGAGGAATGCTACTTCTAATTGCTGGCATATTTCAAAATAACTAAGGAAATATCTGAAAAGGCTGGACAGCTCCTTCTAACTTATTGATAATTTTTGCTTTTCACTGCATAGTCATTTCCCAGTATATTGCTCCTAGTCCCCATATAGAGTTCTCCCTTTTACAAAGAAAAACAGTTAAGTAAAAACAACCAAAAACAATGACTGTAGCTGTCAGAACCTGTAATATTCAGCCTCCCTAATACCTTGTGGGGGAACCATTTCATCATCTATCTTCTAGAAACGATATTAGTCATTACATTTAATCTCAAATCAATGCCTACTTAGGGTTCTTCATTTACATTAATGTTGCCATTATCTGTATGATTGAAGTTGTTCTGATTTCTTTGCTCTGCATCAGTTCATATGTCTTCCTATTATAATGGAGGGAGAGAAATGGAGTCTCCCACCACTAATTTCAAGACCAGGCTGTGGTAGAGATGGACTGTAGCCTAGGGATGAAGAGAGGGGATAGATTGGCTTCCCTCTCTTCTCCTGTAAACCCCACTCTGGTTGCCTTCAGATTCACAACCTACTGTTCTCTCAGAGACTTGGTTGAAATAAAATATAAGACAGACAGCTTCTCTCTCTGAGGAGAGAATGTAACTTTCCTCCCCCACCCCCAACTCCAAATTTTCTTTCTTTGAACACTATGAAGCAAGTACTGGATTTAGTAAACAGCTATTTATTCTAAAGGAATATATTAAAGGTAGGGCAAACGATTGTAATTGGGTAATTGGGGAGGTGGAAAATAGGATGTCCCTAATAATAACAACTGAACCCTTCTCCCCAAAATACTGCAGGGTTAGGCTTTGTCTGCCCAACCCCCTAGGGTCAGTTGTGAGACTTGTCCTTACTCCTAGGTGTCCCAGCCAAGGACTGTTTAGAGGGATTTAGAGGAATTCTTATTGTGGTGAATAGTTTTCTGGCAAAGTCCTGTTCACTCTGGGTTGTCTTCACTGGATACTGGGGTCTGGATTCACAGGAGGCTCCAGGCTCAGAGGTTTGCTCAGATCAACCTCTCTGGTGGGCTTCCCAAAGAGAAGAGAGTTCAAGTGTTTGGATCTTCTCAGTTTCTCTCTTCCTTCTCTGGAATTCTCTCTCCTTCCTGCCCTTCCCCAGCTCAAGATGGTCTTCCAGCATGATGAATCTGCTTGTCTTCTTCCTCTGGCAGATTAAGTCTAAGTTTCCTCTCTTACACTGTGTTGATCTGAATTTCTTGTATTCATTTCTTTATGGCATGTATGTAATTGTAATTATTTATTGACTTCTTGTGGCAAAAGAAATATTAGTTCTATGACTTTCGTATGCTGAAATGGCCTTATCTATTCCCCAATAGATGGGTATCTACTTTATTCCCAGTTTTTTTTGCCATCACAAAAAGTGTTACCCAATTATTTTGGTAATTGTGAAACCTTTCATCTTTGCTGGTGATAGATACTCAGTGATAGATGCCTAAATAGTAGGATCTTGAATTCAAAAGGCAAGTAGGGTGGGGAGTCAATAGTGTAGTCATTTTTCTCCCACATTCCAAATTATTTTCCAGAATACAGTTCCCAACATGTATTAAAGTATCTAACCTCCCACTGATTGTCCAATACTGACTATTTCTGTCATTCATCATTTTGCTTTACATGTTTTAGAGCAATGGGGGGGGGGGGATGTGAAACCTTAAGAGTTCTTTTAATTTCCATTTATCTTAGCAGTAATAATTCATAATTTTAATAGAGTTGTTATAGTCTGAATTTTTCCTTTTAAAAACTGTTTATCCTTTGACCACTTCTGAGTGTAAGACTTTGATGTTTAGATGCCATCAGTTGTATGTTTATGGGGGAAGGGAAATAGAAGAGGCTAAGCCTTTCTACAGTGGGCACTATGCTGAGCACTTTACAAATATTATTTCATTTGATCTCATTTAACTATAGGGTTGCTATCCCCTCCACCACCTGGATTTGAATTATGGTTTTAATGGCATTCACTAACATAGGCTCTTATCCATGGGAAGAGCAGATGGCACGAGAGTGGGCTTATGGGATCTTTCTGCCTATATCAAAAGGGCAGTTCTAATCCACTCTCACAAAAGCTCAAACTCTACTACATATCATTTTCCTTGAAGAAGTGAAAAAGGAAATGTGTTATTTTTTTTGAAGGGACTTAAGTCAAGACCAGTTTTTCTGAACATAATAATATGTTCAGAATAATAAAAGAGGGCAAAACTTTGGAATATATTACCCTAGGCCAGTGATGGGCATAAGCTCTTTTAGAGATCACATGCTGCCCCCACCACCACCACTGTGCTACATAGAGTGCCAGGTCGGGAGTCAGGAGGACCTGGGTTCAAATGTGTCCTCAGACACTTCCCAATTGTGTTTGACCCTGGACAAGTCATTTAACTCCAATTACCTAGCCCTTACTACGCTTCTGCCTTAGAATCAATATTTAGTGCCCATTCTAAGATAGTAAAGTTTTTTTTAAAGACCATATAGTGAAGCAAACTTAGATGTGACCAACCACAAAGTTGTTAGTGATAGTGATATGCCTGATATGCTGTCATGAGATGTAATAGAATGAATAGAATGAAAAAGCACTTATTAAGCTTTTACTATGTGCTAGGGATACAAACAGAAAAAGCAATAGTACCTTCTCTCAAAGAAGCAACCTTCTAATAAGGGGAAATAACACATAAAGGAGGGTTTGGTTTCCTGGAAGAGGGAAAAGGTCAGGTGGTGGTTAGGATCTGGCAGGAACAATGGCAGGACAGATACAAGGGAATGGATGAACACTTAATTACCAAGTATTTACAAAGTTATTGGGGCAGCAAGGTGGTGCAGTGGATAGAGCACTGGACTCGGAATTGGGAAAACTCAGCTTCATGAGTTTCAATCTGGCCTCAGACACTTACTAGCTGAGTGACCTTGGCCAAGTCACTTAACCCTGTTTCCCTCAGTTTCCTCATCTGTAAAATGATCCAGAGAAGGAAACAAACTATTGTAGTATCTTTGCCAAGAAAATCCCCAAATGGGCTCATTAAAAAGAACTGAACATCAACAATATACAAAGCAATGTGCTAAATGCTAATGATACATATAGGAAGGCAAGATAGTCCCTGATATCTAGGGGCTCCATTTTAATAGAGGAAGACAGTGGTAATAGAGGATTTTAGCTGCAAGCCAAATGGAAAAGACCAGCGAGTGGTCTCTATAGTGTTTTAGCAAAGTAGATAGCAATGCATCTTCTTCAGTGTCATTTCCAAGTAGAAAATCACATGATTCTGATATAGAATCATTTGAATGCACCAAGGACGGAGGAGTCAAGAACTTTCTTTTCCAGATAGTAACTGTGGTTGCTGAGGTGGTAGGGGATATAGCCCTACCTGCCAGGGAGCATGTCCCCAAGGTTCACTCCCCAGGACAGTGGCTACAGGACTGGCTGCAAGCAGTGACAATGACCTGGAGGGTACTGCCATTCTGGGGACTTTTAGGCTCACCTCCCAGAGGTGGAAGTTGGTAATTAGATGTATTGGTAATATTGGTTGTGTTTTAGGATATGATTTTTTAATAAAAGTTACACCTACCTTGAGGTCTTGGTCTACATTTGGTAATGAAGGGGAAAGAAAGAGACCTTTCTCAATCAGACAGCACAGCACCAGGATAAAACTATTTCAAATAGAAGAGCTTGGGGTTTGCTAGTCCCACGAATGGAGGTGGTACTCATGGAAAAGTTGGTTGTAAAGTACAACTCTCCTGAGTTCTTGCCCTAGCTTTTCCTCAGATCCCTCATCTAGAGGAAAGGATAATGAGGGTAAACAATAAAGAACTGGGGAATTTAGGAAAGGAGATACTAAAGCCAGGTCTAGTATGGGCAACACCAAAGTAGACAAAGCCCCAAAATCCCCCCACTTCACCTATAGTATGAAAGACTAGACTGCTTTTGTTCATGTAGGGACCTGCAAGAGAAAAATATTTTCTCTACCGATGCAGATAGGCACTTTCTCTCCAGTTTGTAGTCTTAGTGAATTGGTGAGGGCACTGAGAGGTTTAGTGACTTGTCAAAGATCCCACAGTCAATATGTAGCAGAGGCAAAACTTGAATCCAAGTCTCTCTGACTCAGGCTAGTCTTCTATCTATCCCTGCTGTCCAATCAATTATAATTGGCCCATCATAACAGCTAACATCATAGTCATTATGTTGTCCAATTCTCACAACCACCCTATGAAGTAAATATAACACAAGTATTAGTAGCTTAAATTTCTAAATAAGGGAACTACAATTCAAATTAAGTGACTTGCCTAACCTAGTTCTCCAAGTCCTATGTTTTTTTCTACTTCAGTAGGCTATGTCTCATCCTGCTCTTTCCCTCCAATTTCCTTTCCTGAGCCCCACTTTTGAGCTATGATGTAGCTGGCAAATAATCCTTGATAAAGATTAAGAACTGATATAAGTTTAACAGGGAACCAGCCAATGGGTACCCCAGTGTTAGAGAAAGATACACACTACTTGTCAGGCAACCAGACTTATGAATATGAGTTGGGATAAGACTCCATTCTGTGAAAGTTTCACAAGCATATTATTTTATATATACATATGCTACTTGATAAAGTGGTAGCTGATGATAGTTCAAGGTATTCTAGGGATATTTGCATTTGGATGGGAGCTACTTCAAGATCCAAAAGGCCTTTTATCACTCAAGGGAATGAATATCTAATAAAATGTCAGGCTCTCTAATGGAAGGTAGAGAGGCTTTTGGATGCTATTCACATCCTATCAAATAAGTGGTTTTAACTTCACTTAATATAAGTTCTGAATAGAGGGGACCATGAGAATTCCTGATCTCCTTAATCTCTTCTCATTCCTCAGTTTTTTAAAAAAAATTCTGTTTATAAACTGTATTCACCTCTCAATAGAATAGAAACTGTTTGAGAGTAGGAACTAATTTTTGTGCTTTTAAAAAAAAATTCCCCTTATTAAGAGAGATTCCTGCACATTATAAGCTTATTAGATTGGATTGAATAAAAAATTGCAGAATTATAAATTTATAAATTAAAAAATTAACTATATATTATCAATTACATGTAATAACGATTTCCACACAAATTTTCTTAAGTTATATGATGAAACTTTTCTCCTTCCCTCCTTCCCCCTCCCACTCCCAGTATTGACAGGCAATTTGGTATGCATTATACATGTACTATCATACAAAACATATTTCCATATTGTTCATTTTTGTAAGTAATCTTATAAAATCCAAATTCCAAAACACAAACCTAAATAAACAATTGAAAAACTGTCTGCTTTCCTCTGCATTCTGACTCCAATAGTTCTTTCTCTGGAGGTGGACTAACATTCTTTGTCATAAGTCCCTTAGAATTGTCCTGGATTGCTGTATTGCTGATAGTGACTAAATCTATCACAGTTGATCATTCCACAATATTGCTGTTACTATGTACAATGTTTTCTTAGTTTTGCTTATTTCACTCTACATCAGTTGATGTAGGTCTTTCCAACTCTTTCTGAAACCACCCTCTTCATCACAGAATTATAATTTTTGAGATGAAAAAGGTCCTAGAGTCTATCAAGTTCAAATCTCTCATTTTACAGTTAAAGAACTGAGGTATCAAGTGACTTGCTCAAGATCACACAGGTAGCAAGTAGAATAGTATCAGTTCTTCCAACCCCAAATTTAGAATTCTTTTTACTATGCTCCAATAGCTGAGAAGACAATTTCATTTGGAACGTGAAGAGGAGAGGGAATTGTAAGATAGAAAGGAGGACCTGAGTAAAGTAGAAGAGAAGACACAGGGAGGAGAATGAAAGGAGATACTTGAAAGGATGGAAGAAAAGGGAGAAGAAAAGTATCAAGACAGATATACTCAAGTAAAACACAGGTAGCTCCCAATTAGTGAGATTATTGAATTCTCTGAAGCATTTGCATTATTTGAATTTGCACTGCTTATTTACATTGGGCTGGAACCAATGACCAACCATATTTCACATGATTGTAATTTTGAATAGCACAATTCAATGTATGATACCACTTCACAAGATTCATTATTTGCACTAATTAGGACCTAGCTGTACTTACCATGAAGCACTTATGTATAATATGCTTTGATTAAAATTCAAGCCTCCTCCTCCAACCCCATGTAGATCGTATGAACATAGAATGTCTACAATAAGTGTGTTTTCCTTGCCATACAACATTAGCTTTAACAGGCACTGCTGTCTTTTATAGAAATGTTAAAAACCAGATTCCTGAGGTTGCTGGTTTTCTTATTCTTACTCATTTTGGCTTAGCATAGCTATTATCCTGGTAGGGTGCTCCTGTTTCGCTAAGGATAACTAGAATCTGCAAACTAACTCTGGTTCTATGTGGGCAGGGTGTCATCTCCTAGTTTTTCCTTCTGGGAGATTACTGGGCAAAAAGACTGAATGGGAGAAAGAACCAGTTAGAAGGGGTTTGTTTGTTTTTTAAAATATTATTGTTGCCTTTTGTTTTTATACCAAAATAATTTCCCCTAAGCTCCATTACCTCATTACTGACATACATACATTGAACCCTACTTTGGTGGGATACATATCCTCATTTTCTCCTGATTGCTGAGAAAAAGGATATATGTATATTTGTATACACACAAATATGTACATATGCACCCACATATTTGCATATATGAAATCATCATTGGTCCCCTGGATGGATACTGTTCATTAAAATTTATCTGAATGCAATTGCTTCTTGGTGTTTTCATTTACATGATTATAGTTGTGTTCATTGTTTTTAGTTCTATTTGTTTTACATCAGTTCTTTAGAATTTCTCACATATCATCTTTAAAATATTTCTAGTCACTATTTCATATGGCACAATAATATTTCATTCCATTTGCACCCAATGGCCAGAGGGCCCCTTATAAGAGTCTCTAGACCTGGGTTCATCCTTGGAGACTGGGGTTGACCCCAGCAAATTGGTTTTCTTTCTCTGCCTCCACCAAGAAGTCACTGCCTCTTAAGCTATGACACAAAATGTTTACCCAGCTTAGAACACATACCTCAAGTATGAGATGGATTAAACAGATTTTTGTAGATATCTAAATTCTGTTTTTGTAGAAAAATACATTTCAAGCTCCAAACAAACAACTTACCAATGGCCTCTTGGAGTCCAACAATCACAGACTTTTTGAACTCAAAGGGACTTTATTTATTGATTATCTAGTCCAATATCCTCATTTTACAAATGAGAATGCTGATATGGAATAACCTGCCCAGGTTGGCCCAACTAGTAGGTATTGGAATCTGGACAAGTCGAGTCTCCTAGCATCTATGCAAGACCTGGAAAATAACCCTTGGGTAAGTAAAAATCTTCAGGATACTTTGCTGCCTTTCTTTCAACAACAGTGTTGAAATTTTATTGCATATTTCTGATTACTGAACTAAGTTGGAGTTATTTTTGTTTTAAATAGAACTGAATGATGGCAATTTCTGTTAGAAACATGAAGTGGTTTGGTTTTGTTTTGTTTCCCCCCAAAATAGGCAATACTGGTGGCAATGGCTTATATATGACTGTTTTTTGCCCACAACTTTCTAATCCTTTATTTCTGTCTTCATTCCTAAAACAACTTTGTCTTTAGAATTTTCTTTTGAGAGTACCTTTTTATTATATTTTTAATTATCCATTAGCAAACACTCAAATATGCAAAATACAAGGAAAATAAATAACAAAATTGGAACCCCATCCATCCATTAATTATAGCTTGCTTTAAAATGAGTATATATTAACTTTAATGAGAGAATTTGGAACTAAAAATTCAAATGAAAAATAATAAAAATACACGTTTAAAAAAATTAAAAGATGAGATAATAACAAAATTGTCTGGTTTGTTCCTACATCTTTTTCTGAGTTTATCTTTTTCCAGGTTTTGCCTATTATTGTTCCCATTCACCAAGTTGATGTGCATGTTATTCTTTTGGGCCCATTTTTTTTTTATTCTGCATTCCTTTATATTAAGAATACATTTTTAAAGGAATGGTTCTGTGTCATAAAACTGACATGTTTATATTTGATACATATAATACTGCCAAGGGCAAATGGTGAAATGAGCAAAATTTGTCATTATGATCCTCCCACTCCATGTTTCAAAAAGAGCATTTCCATGCTTCAAAAGATCCACAATTACAGAAAAACAATTTATATATTTTTTAAGTTCAAATTTCTGATTTCATCAGTGCAGAGAGGGAACTCCAGTAATGGATGGAGACATGCTTCCACTGATGAGTAAGTTATAGTCTTAGAGTGGTACCTGGAGCATTCAGAGCTTAAGGGACTTACCTAAGGCCACACAACTAGTAGGTGACAGATATGGGACTGGAAGCCAAGTCTTCTCTGACTTCCTTGACCACTATTGACTACACAGAGCTGCTCCGGTGAGAGATAATTCTGACAGCTCTCTCCTAGCTTTGCTTCTGATGCTTTGAATTTTGCCTCTGTGTCTCAGCTGCTCTCTTGACCTAGAACTTCCCTCAGCACCCGGGGCCTTCTCATCTGGGACATCCCTCTGCCATGCCAATCTCCTTCAATTGGTCACCCCTAGGGCCTCCATTCTCGGGAGGAGACCAGTTTGGTCAAACTCCATTCCCTTCCCAGGTCTGTTTCTGACTCTGTAGATTTCATTACCACACTTGGTCTCCCCACTCCTCCGCTTCTTAGCACACTTTTATTGTAGGGTAAGCCTTGCACAGAGAGGAGCTTTTGGAACATTTTGGAGGGAGACTTGACGGATAGGAGTGGCAGTTGGAAGGAACAGCAAGGAACTCTGGGAAACAACTGAAGGGGGGGGGGTCATTTCCTGAAAAGGGGGGGAGGCACGAAACTCATTCCTTGCCTCAGGATTTGAATCCTTGAATACCGGACAATTTCCCAACCTTTCCCTTGAACCTCCAAGACCTGGGATTATACTAGGACTAGCTGAACATCTTACAGCAGCTTGAAGGGCTGAGCCCTGAGAGGCTGCGGAGGCAGGCTGAACACACTTTACTCTCTTTGTAATAGCTGAAGAAAGATTTGGCAACCATTCATTTAGATTAGGTTAGCAGACAGAAAGAAGAGAGCAATAAGAATGTTTTGGCTGGAGCCATAGCCTTTGGCCAGGCTAAAGAGACTCCATACTACAATTTAGATGAAGCCTACCGGCTCCCACTCTCCATCCCCAACCTCTACCCTATTCGTTAAACCTCTTTTCTTGAGACAAGACAGAGTTAGATAGTCCTTAAGGAGGGAAAAAGCTTGGTGAGGGGGTTACTTAACGGTGAGAGTCTCTCTATAACTCTAAAAATAAGTGTTTGTCAGGCCTTGGGGTGGCGGTCATTGGTTCTTATCCTAGCTGGAGTGGACGAGGGGGGACAGTGAGGAAAAGTCAGGCATAAGAAAAGTCCTGACAAACAGTCAAACCCCAATTTCCTCCAGTGTCTCTGCTTTGGCCAGACTCCTCCATATACAGCACTGCCAAAGGGCCGACTTTGTCTCTCTGGCAGAAGGAAGGAGGTTTCCCTACAAGTCAGCTAGTCAATCCACCAGGACTAGGGCCAATAAATCCCACCGTCAACCCTTTTAATATTTCCACCCTCTATTGGGAAACTGTCTGGGAGAGAGAGAGCAACTACCAGCCCTCTGCCCAATGAGGGAGGGAAGTTCACTGGAGGGGTGGTTTTGTTCATTGATTCTCTCTTGCAACTTCAAACCCCTCTCTCCAGGGTTCTCCTTTTATCCATAAATTAAAAATAAATAAATAAATAAATAAATAAATAAATAAATAAATAAATAAATAAATAAATGAATGAATGAATGAATGAATAAATGAATGAATGAATGAATGAATGAATAAATAAATAAATAAATGAATAAATAAATAAATGAATAAATAAATAAATGAATGAATGAATGAATGAATAAATGAATAAATGAATGAATGAATGAATGAATGAATAAATAAATAAACAAACAAACAAATAAATGAATGAATGAATGAATGAATAAATGAATGAATATATATATATAAACATTATGTATTGTGTTCCCTCATTAAACTGGAAGCACCTTGAGGGCAGGGACTGTTTCTTTCGCTCATACTTGCATGTCCACTGCTTTGGATAGTGCCTTCTCAGTGTCTTGGGCTCTGCCTTCTTCCCTGCTCCCTTTGTATTATTTCTCTTGGTGATTTTGTCAGCTTCCATGGATTGAATGATCATTTCTATGTAGATGATTTTCACTTCTATTTATTCATCCCTAACTTCTCTTCTAACCTCCAACCACAATACCAACAACAGCTAATTGGACATTTTAAACCAGATGCCCTAAAGATGACTCAACTTCAATATGTCCCAAACTGAACTCATTATCTTTCCTCACAAACTCTCTCCTCTTCCAACTTCTATAATTTGAGAGTACCACCAGCTTCCCAGATATCTATTCTTGTAGCATGTTTTCCCTTTAACTCCTCACTTTCTCTCACCTCTCATATCCTGTGCTGTCATTTCTATCTTTGCAATATTGCTAGCATACATTCCCTTTTTTTCCACTCACCTATCACCTTGACACAGGCTTTCTTGACCTTTCTCTGGACTACTGCAATAGTCACTTGGTCAGGTTTTCCATCTCGAGTCTCTTCCCACTTCATTCCATTCTCCACTTAGCTACCACAGTGATCTTCCTAAAGTGTAATTCTAACTATGTCATCCCCTGACTCAATAAATTCTAGTAGTTCCCCATTATTCCCAAGACCAAAGAAGAAACCCTTTTTCACTTAAAAACGAACATACAAACAAAAAACAATCTGGACCAGGTAATTGTGGTTAAGTGACTTTCCCAGGGTCACAAGGCTAGGAAATGTTGGAGGCCACATTTGAACCCAGGACCTCCCATCTCCTGGTCTAGTCTGGCTGTCTATTCACTGAGCCAGGTAGCTGCCCATTTGTTTCACTTTTGAAGTCCTTTACAACCTAGTCTTTTCTGCCCTTTCCAACCTTCTATTTGCTTCCCTCCATGTGCTCTACGATGGAGTGCTATTGGCCTCTTTGTCTTCCTCAGACATAACTTTCCACCGTTCATCTCGGTGCCCTATCCCTGGCTATGCCTCACACTGGGATTGATCTCTCTCCTGGCTTCCCTTAAGACTCATCTTCTTCAAGGGGCCTTTTCCTCCCTCCCCCTCATCCTGCCTTCTGGTATCTTCCCTCTGAGATGATCTCCCATTGCCTTCCCCAACAGAATATTAACTCCAGGAGGGCAGGGGCCATGTTCCTGCCCTTTGTTGGATCTCCTGTGCTTAACACAATGTCTGGCAAATAGGAAGCGATTAATAAATGTTTGTTTCTTTTGACTTACTAGAAGAGAGAAAGAAGAAACTGGAAACACTAGAAACCAACTGGGAAATTATTGTTATAGGCCAGGTAAGAGGTGAAGAGGGCCTGGACCTAAGTGTTTATTGTGAGAGTAGAACGCAGTAGGTGCAGGAAGCAATAGATATTCTGGAGGCGGCACCAACCAGACTTGTCAGCTGATGAGACTGGTGTGTGAGGGTGGTTCAGAGGGAGAAGAGAGTCAATGACAAAAGACAAAAAAGGCAAATGCTGAAGGGATTTCAGGAAGGCCAACATGCTAAAGCAATGCTAGTGAAACGATGAAAAGATTCATTCACTGTGGAAAAAAATTACATATTTTAAGGCTACAATTAATAATGAGTATGAATTCAGAGAAATTAAAGATTTGACTGATGTAAAGAAAGCAGAACCTGAAAAATGTCTATGATGCCCATACTAGTATAAAGGCAAATGACACTGGTGCAATGGATAGAGTGCCATACCTGTCTGAATTCAAATCCAGCCTCAGAGACTAGTTTTATGATCCTGTACAAGTCACTTAACCCTGTTTGCCTTTGTTTCTCATCTATAAAATGAGCTAGAGAAGGAAACGGAAACAACTTTAGTATCTTTCCCAAGACGATTCCAAATGGTTGTCACAAAAAAGTCAGACATGACTGAAAATGACTAAACAAAAACAAAACTTCTTTGGTATAGTGAATCAATAAAACAACCAACAAAGATTTATTATGTGCCAGACACTGGGCTAAGAACTGAGGATATAAATGCAAAGAATGAAACAATCCTTCTCAAGGAGCTAACATTCTAATGGAGGAGACAACAAATGTATGCATAAATATATACAGGATAAATACAAATATATAAAAGGTAGTTGAATACAAGAGAAGGAAGAGAAGCCACTAGATCTGGGAGAATCTGAAAAGCTTGTGTCATCAACTACTTCCACAGTCTGGGGAAGCCTGTAGAGAGCCTTTCTCAGAATAATGTTTTTAAATGAAATAAATCACATATGATTTCATTAATTAAATTTCATTAATTAAAACTAGCCTTTGGCTTTTTGAAAACACAATAAAATAGATATGCCATTAGGTAATTTGACTAAAAAAAAAAGAAATCAAATTACCAGTATCAAAAGTGAAAAAGATTAAAAACAAATGAGGGGAAAATTTGATATTAGAAAATATTCTGTCTACCTCTATGCCAAAAGTTATTTAAATGAAATGAATATTTATTAACATATAAAATAAATTAACAGAACAAGAAATAGATATTTCAAACAACTCAATTTTAATGGAAGAAATTTAACAAGCCATAAATGAACTTCCAAAAGAAAAAACTCTAGGACTAGAGAGTGAATTCTATCAAACATTCAAAGAACAATTAACAAAAACATATAAACTATTTCTTAAAATAGCAAAAAGAAAAAGAATCCCAAATTCCTTCTATGTCACAGATATGGTCTTTATACACAAATCTGGGAGAATAAAAACAGAAAAAGAAAATTACAGACCAATATCCCTCATGAACATAGATGCAAAAATTTTAAATAAAATATTAACAAAGAAACCAAAATAGTCTACCACAGAAATTATACACTATGTGACTAACTTAGATTATGTCAGGAATGAAGGGCTGTTTTAATAGTAAGAAAATTTTAAAATTTATTAACCATATTAATGCCCAAATTGACAAAAATCAAATAATTTTAACATTAGATATAGACAAAACTTTGGACCAAAATTCAATATCTATTCCTTTGAAAAACAAACTAGAAAATACTAGTATAAATGGACCTTTCCTTAAAATTATAAATAGCATGTATCTAAAACCAAGAGCTACAATTAGTTGAGATAGAGATAACTAATTAGAGTCTTTTCCAAAAAATTCAGGGGTGAAATTAGGATGCCCATTATTGCCGCTTCTATCTGACAGTGTAAAAGAAGCAATAGAATAATAAAAAGAATTGAGGGAATAAACACAGGCAAAGAAGAAAGAAAATTATTACTTTCTACAGATAATATCCTGGTATACTTAAAGAATCCTAACAAATTAACCTCAAATTAAGACAATAACTTCAGAAAACATACAAGAAATAAATTCACAGAAATCATCAGCATGCTTATATAATCAAGAGTGTTGGAGCTAGCTTGAACCAGTTCAAGAGAGTTAATTGTTACATTTTTAGGATGAGAATTTATTCCTCAGAAATCAGGCAAACATTACACATTAGGGTTTGGTTTATTTTGTTGAATGTCGACTTAAGAAAGTGATAGAGAAAATAATTTAGATTAAACTTAAAAGTGTTTTGGGCACACGTTTTAATTTTCCTGGGAGAGCCATTTGTCCACCTATCAGCTCACAGCTGTACATAGTAACAATAAAACCCAGCAAGAAGAAATAGAAATAGAAATTCCACTTAAAACTGCTACAGAATATATAAAGTACTTGGGAGTCTTATAAAAAACATAGGAATTACATGAATGCAACTACAAACAACTGTTTATAGAAATAAAGTATACTTAAATGACTAGAAAAATATTAATTGCTCATGGATCAGATGAATCAATATAATAAAAGTGAATAATTTACCAAAAGTAATACATATATTCCATACCAAAGCAATCAAAATTACTTTAGAAAACCAGAAAATATGATAGCAAAATTTAGAAGGCGGCAAAATTTCAAGAGAAACAATGAAAAAACATGGGAATGAAGTTAGTATCAAACTAGAATGCAAAGTAGTAATTATTAAAACAAATTTGTACAGGCTAAAAAAAATGAAGATTTATTAGTGGATCAGACTAGATAAACAACATATAGAAATAAATGTGTTTTATATCCCACTACTTGATAAAAATCCTTGCTATTTGACAAAAACTAGTGGAAAAACTAGATAGCAATATAGAAAAGTTATATTTAGACCAAAACCTCACACCTTAATCAAAGATAAGCTACAAATGGATATATGACTTAGATATAAAAAGCCACATTATAAATATACTAGAGAAAATAGGGGAAATTTACCTATTTGATTTATGGAGACCAGAAAGGTTTATGATCAAACAAGGAACAGAGAGATAAAATAGATAAATATAATTACATAAACATTTGAAAGTTTTTACATAAGCAAATTGAATAAATGTAAGATCAAAAGGAATACAACTGGGAAAAATTCTTTGCAGCAAATTTCTCTGATAAAAGTCTAATTTTACAAGATTCAAATGTATAAGAATGCATAATACAAATATATAAGGGCCTATTCAAAAGGAAAAGGAAAAGAGCCATTCTTCAACAGAAAAATGGTCTAAGGATAGGAACAGACAGTTCTCAAGAGCAGAAACCCAGGCTATCTATAGCCACACACCAAAAAAGTCACACATCACTACTAATTAGAGAAATGTAAATTAAATCAATTCTTAGATTCTACCTCACACCCATTGGAGTGGCACAAAAGTTAAAAAAGGAAAGTGATGGAGGAACTGTGACTAAACAGGTACATTGATGCACTGTTGGTGGACCTATAGATAGGTAATTCTGGAAAGCAATTTGGAGTCATACACAAAGTTACTGTTATGTTCCCTGTGGATCTAGCTATGGCATTGTTAAGTCTAGACCTAAAAGAGATCAAAGAAATAGAAAAGGTCTATAATATACAAAAATGGTTACAGTAGCTCTTTTTGTGAAGGCAAAAATACAACTAAGAGGGTATCCAAAAAGAAAACTGGATAGTGTGATATAGTACTATTGGGTTGTAAGAAATGAGAAAATAAATTATTTCCATAAGACAAGGAAAGACTTAAGAAAAAACTACAACATTGATATTATAAAAATTAACAACTTTGGAAAAATTTTTATGAAGTGAGCAAAACCAAGAGAAAAGTTTATACAATAAGAACACTGTATACAATAACATTGTTTAAAAAAAACAACAACACTGTAAAAACACTTTTAAAACTGCAAGAACTAATAGTCAATATAATGACCATTCATGATCCAGAGGACTGATAATGAAACATACTATCCATTACAGAGAGGTGATGGATTTAGGGTGCAGAATGAGACATACCTACTGTGAAGATGGGATTAACTCGCCCCTCCCCAATTTTAGATTTAATCACTTATCCTTAAGTATGGGGAGGTCTGTGACCCACCTGTGCTATAAGGAGTGACGAATTAGAATTGACTGACTGCCCCAGTCCTAAGAAAATTTATGGAGTATAATTAGTCCACATAAAGTGGAAGGAAGGCACAAGAAGTAATGAAAGGAAGGGTCTTTAAAAGCGGCAAGAACCTTCTATGAGCAGATTTTTAGCCTTCAACTTGATCTTGAAGAAGTTTTGGCTTGGGACCTCTGACTCCTCTTGGATTTTTCCCTTAGAACTATCACATGGGTGAGTGAAAAAGACTGACTCCTATCCTGGCTTGGCCTCATGGATAAAATTCTTGTTTAATTTACCTTTGGTCCCCTTTGCTTGGGTCTCTGAAACCCTGCCTGGTTTGGACTGGGCCAGAGTAAATATCTACTCTCTTTTATTTCCTTACTTTCACTCTTTCCCTCTGCTTTATAAATAAATTGCTCTAAAGTCATTCTGACTTGAGTAATAATTTATGGTGACCACACTCTTATAAATTTAGTCCAATCCTTTATTTTTTACCCCGTACACTAACATAGATATGTTTTGCTGAGCCACTTCAAGAACTGAGAGTAATTTCAACTAAATTAAAGGGTTTTTTTTTTGTACAAACAAAACCAATGTAACCAAGATTAGGAGGGAAACAACAAACTAGGAAAAAAAAATTTATAACAAATTTCTGATAAATGTCTAATTTCTCAAACATATAGAGAACCAAGTCAAATTTATAAGAATACAAGTCATTCCCCAATTGACAAATGGTCAAAGGATGTGAATAAGCAATTTTCAGATGAAGGAATCAAAGCTATCAATAATCACATGAAAAAATGTTCTAGATCCCTCTTGATTAAAGAAATGCCAAGTAAAATTCTGAGGTAGCACCTCATACCTATCAGATTGGCCAATATGACAGCAAAAGAAAATGATAAATGATGGAGGGGATGTGGCAAAATTGGGATACAAATGCATTCCTGGGGGAGTTGTGAACTGATCCAACTAATTTGGAGGACAATTTGGCACTATGCCCAAAAGGTTATCAAAAATGGATTCAGTAACACCACTAACTAAGTCTGTATCCCAAAGAGATAAAAAAAAGAGGGGGAAAGGATCTACTTGCACAAAAATATTTATAGCTGCTCTTTTTGTGTAACAAAGAATTGGAAATTGAAGGGATGTCCATCAATTAAAGAATGACTGAACAAACTGTGGTGTAGGATGGTGATGGAATATTATTTGATGTAAGGAATGATGAACAAGATGATTTCAAAAAGAACTGGAAGGACTTCCATGGACTGATGCAGAGTGAAATAAGTAGAACCAGGAAAACATTGTACACAGTAACAATAATATTACAGAATGATCAACTGTGATAGACTTAGCTACTCTCAGCAAAACAATGATCCAGGATGATTCTGAAGAACTAATGACAAAGAATGCTATTTACTTCCAGAGAAAGCACTGTTGGAGTTGGAATGCAGATGAAAGCATGTGATTTTCTACTTGTTTATTTTTTGTTTTGTAGTTTCAGTTTTATATGATTACTCTCTTACAAAAATGAACAATATAGAAATATATTTTGCATAATAAATATATAATTCGGATTGAATTGCTTGTCAGCTCTGGGAGGAAGGAGATGAAGGAGAGAGACAATGTGTATCATATAACTTAAGAAATCATACATGGAAATTTGTTTTTACATGTAATAGATAAAAAATAAAATATCTTCATAATAAAAATGTGAGAGTAACCTATAAATGTAATGTAGAAACAAAAGACATTTATAAAACTTTTCTTTAAAATAAAAAAACAGATTGTATAGATATATAGTTATCAAAATATTAAAATAAGTTTATAGGGTAGCTAAGTGGTACAGTAGATACAGCACTGGGCTTGGAGTCAGGAAGTTCCAAATTCAAATCCAACCTCACATACTTTCTGTATAATCCTGGGCAAGTCACTTAACCTCTGTGTGCCTCAACTTCCTCATCTGTAAAATGGGGGAAATAATTACACCCACATTTCAAGGATTTGTGGGGACCAAATGAGATAACTATTGTAAAAATGGAGATTTGAATCCCAGACTTCAATCCCCAGAAGTCCTTGGTACTTCCCAGAATTCCCTATAATCTCACCTGAGTCTCCACCTGGGTGAGATCACAATTTAGTATTTAATGGGTTCTCTGCCTCCCAAGAGCCTCTCTCTTCCTCTACCCAGACATTGCAACATGTAGTAAGTAGGCTGTGAATGGGCTAATCAGCCCTAGGCATGCAGTTTATTATTTTGTATCTTTGATTTCTAATAATCTTTAGTAAACCTCATAAAATATAATACTTATATTACTAGAAACGAATTTAATTTTTACACTGTAAAACATTTAGCTCAATTCCTGTCATGTAGTACTATATAAATGTTACTTGTTGTCATTATTACTATTATTATTATTATTTTCAGAGTCTATGTAAAGAGCCCTAAAAGGTATAGTTTAAGCTGGGTCCTGAAAGGGAGGGCTTCTATGAAGCAAGGGTGAAGAAGGGGTACATTCCAAACATGGGGGATAGCCAAGGCAAAAGCACAAAGAAGTAAAATGTCCTGTGTGAGGAAAAGAGAAGTTATTTTGGCTAAGTCACAGAGTGCAGGAAGGGTAGTAACATACAAAGAAGATGAAAAGATAGACTGGAAGTTATGAAGAGCCTTCCCCTCCCTCCCCCCCAAAAAAAAGGAGAGTTTATATTTTATCCTGGAAGACAGAGAGTGTCACTGGAATTTGAGGAAAAGGGTGACATGGCCAGAATTACACTTAAAGAAAATCATGAGTGACTGACGATTGATTGGAGTCAGGACTTACAAAACAGGGAGACCAATTAGGAGGCTGATAACATTAATCAAAACAAAAGGTGATGAAGTATTGAAATAAAGTGGTGGCTGTTTAAGAAGAGAGATGGGATCAGATGTGAGAGATGTTGTGATGAAGTATTGAAATAAAGTGGTGGCTGTTTAAGAAGAGAGATGGGATCAGATGTGAGAGATGTTGTGGAGGGAGAGATCACAAGATTATAACACTTGAATGGATATATGGAATGAGACTGAGGATGACTCCATGGTTAAGACTGGAAAAAGGTGGCAACTTTGACAGAAAAAAGTGTCTAGTGGAGGGTGGAGTTTGAAAGAAAGATGATTTGTTGTTTTGGATACATTGAGAAAAGACTCTATTTAGCAGAGAAAAAAAGTCATTGGAAAGTGTTCTGAAAAAAAGTATCGATGAGTGAAAAAAAAAGCATTAAAGTGCCTGCTATGTGCCAGACAAAGGGCATACAAAAACAAAGATATAACAGTCCTCATTCTCATTGAGTTTATATTTTACTGGGAGGATATGACATGTTCACAGAACAATTCAGGATATATACAAGATAACTATACAGTGGAGAATGACTATTAACAAAGAAGGGGGCAGGAAAGGCATTTGAGTTAATTCTTAAAGGGAGCTAGGGTTTTTAAGAGGCAAATGAGTTGTTTTGGACATGTTGAGTTCCAGATGCCCCTAAGACGTCCAGGTGGATGTGATGTGGCACAGAAATTCTGGGAGATTAGGGCTAGATATATCAATTTGGGAGTCATCTGCACAGTCTATGAAAGCTGATGAGATTATCAGGAGAGGATGTAAGAATAAAAAAGGGGGCTCAGAACTGTCTTGAAAGAAACTGAACTTGAGGGTAGAAAATGGATGATGTTCCACAAAATAATTGGATGCATAGGAAGAAATATAAAAGAGATCAGGGTCACAAGAGGTTATGTGTGTATGTATGCTTTAGTGGAAATTTAATATTAACCTGTACCCCTTTTTTGGCATCCCAAGATAACCTTTGGATTTTGAAGGGGAAGAAGTTTAATCTCAAAATTGAAGCTATAACGTGCTTCTTCTCCCTTCCTGAAGGAGGGTAGGGACAAGTTCTTTGTTTATTTGCAAAAGAGCTTGTTGGATAGTGAAACAACTAAATAAGCTAGGCAGTCAGGCAGAGGAAAATGGACACATTCACTGTTTGGCCATTCCAAACATCTCATGACTCCTGGAATCATAGGTGAAGTGAAATCTTCCAGTCAAAGGCTTGGGAAAGGGATGTTATGAAGAGCACTGGCAAGAAGTAGGGCTCTTTCCTTGAAATCTTGTACTGAGAAGGAGGCTAAGAGAGCACAGGCATTGGTGCTGACACTGGTATAAGTGTTCTGGCTTGGGGCTGGTGCAGCGAGGCTTGGAGGCGGCTGCTAAGGGAATGGCTGGCACATGTGGCTGGTGACTTTTATTTCTCTGGCCTGCTTTTTCTATTATTTAATAATTATAAATTTAGATATGGTCTCCAGAGAATTTTTTTAAACATTATTTTATTTGGTGATTTTCATACAATATTCATTGGAGACAAAGATTATTTTCTTTTCCTCCCCCTCCCCCATTACCACCCCTCCCCTAGCCGACATTCGATTCCTCTGGGTATCACATGTGTCCTTGCTCTGAACCCATTTCCTTGTTGTTGGTATTTGCATTAGGGTGCTCATTTAGAGTCTCTCCTCGATCATGTCCCCTCAACCTCTGTAGTCAAGCAGTTGCTTTTCCTCAGTGTTTTTACTCTCAGTTTGTCCTCTGCTTGAGGATAGTTTTTTTCCTCATAGGTCCCTGCAGATTGTTCAGGGACATTGTAAAGCCATTAATGGAGAAGGCCATTATGTTAGATTGTACCACAGTGTTTCAGTCTCTGTGTACAATGTTTTCCTGGTTCTGCTCCTTTCGCTCTGCATCACTTCCTGGAGGTTGTTCCAGTCTCCATGGAATTCCTCCACTTTATTATTCCTTTTAGCACAAATGTATTCCATCACCAACATATACCACAATTTTTTCAGTCATTCCCCAATTGAAGGGCATCCCCTCATTTTCCAATTTTTGGCCACCACAAAGAGTGCAGCTATGAATATTCTTGTACAAGTCTTTTTCCTTATTATCTCTTTGGGGTACAGACCCAGCAGTGCTATGGCTGGATCAAAGGGCAGACAGTCTTTTATCGCCCTTTGGGCATAGTTCCAAATTGCCCTCCAGAATGGTTGGATCAATTCACAACTCCACCAGCAATGAATTAGTGTCCCTACTTTGCCACATCCCCTCCAGCATTCATTACTTTCCATTGCTGTCATGTTAGCCAGTCTGCTAAGTGTGAGGTGATACCTCAGAGTTGTTTTGATTTGCATCTCTCTGATTATAAGAGATTTAGAACACTTTTTCATGTGCTTATTAATACATTTGATTTCTTTAACTGAAAATTGCCTATTCATGTCCCTTGCCCATTTTTCAATTGGAGAATGGCTTGATTTTTTGTACAACTGGTTTAGCTCTTTATAAATTTGAGTAATTAGACCTTTGTCAGAGGTTTTTGTTATGAAGATTGTTTCCCAATTTGTTGCTTCCCTTCTAATTTTAGTTACATTGGTTTTGTTTGTACAAAACCTTTTTAATTTGATGTAGTCAAAATTATTTATTTTACATTTTGTGACCCTTTCTAAGTCTTGCTTGGTTTTAAAGCCTTTCCCCTCCCAAAGGTCTGACATGTATACTATTCTGTGTTTGCCTAATTTACTTATAGTTTCCCTCTTTATGTTCAAGTCATTCACCCATTCTGAGTTTATCTTGGTGTAGGGTGTGAGGTGTTGATCCAAACCTAATCTCTCCCACACTGTCTTCCAATTTTCCCAGCAGTTTTTATCAAATAATGGATTTTTGTCCCAAAAGCTGGGGTCTTTGGGTTTGTCATAGATTGTCTTGCTGAGGTCATTTACCCCAAGTCTATTCCACTGATCCTCCTTTCTGTCTCTTAGCCAGTACCAAATTGTTTTGATGACCACTGCTTTGTAATATATTTTGAGATCTGGGACTGCAAGGCCACCTTCCTTTGTATTTTTTTTTTTCATTATTTCCCTGGATATCCTTGATCCTTTGTTCTTCCAAATGAACTTTGTTATGTTTTTTTTTTTCTAATTCAGTAAAAAAGTTTATTGGTAGTTAAATGGGTATGGCACAAAATAAGTAGATTAATTTGGGTAGGATTGTCATTTATATTATGTTAGCTTGTCCCACCCGTGAGCAATCAATGTTTTTCCAATTGTTTACATCTAGTTTTAATTGTGTGGAGAGTGTTTTGTAGTTGTGTTCATATAGTTCCTGTGTTTGTCTGGGCAGATAGATTCCTAAGTATTTTATATTGTCTCTGGTGACTTTAAATGGAATTTCTCTTTCTAATTCTTGCTGCTGAACTGGGTTGGAGATATATAGAAATGCTGATGACTTATGTGGGTTTATTTTGTATCCTGCAACTTTGCTAAAGTTGTTGATTATTTCGATTAGCTTTTTGGTTGATTCCCTGGGATTCTTTAAGTAAATCATCATATCATCCGCAAAAGAGTGACAGCTTGGTCTCCTCATTGCCAATTTTAATACCTTCAATTTCTTTTTCTTCTCTAATTGCTACTGCTAGTGTTTCTAGTACAATGTTAAATAATAAAGGTGATAATGGGCATCCTTGTTTCACTCCTGATCTTATTGGGAAGGCTTCTAGTTTATCCCCATTGCAGATGATGTTTGCTGATGGTTTTAGATATATACTGTTTATTATTTTTAGGAAAGGCCCTTCTATTCCTATGCTTTCTAGTGTTTTCAATAGGAATGGGTGTTGTATTTTGTCAAAGACTTTTTCTGCATCTATTGAGATAATCATGTGATTTTTGTCGGTTTGCTTGTTAATATTGTCAATTATGTGGATGGTTTTCCTAATATTGAACCATCCTTGCATTCCTGGTATGAATCCTACCTGATCATAGTGGATAACCCTTGTGATGACTTGCTGGAGTCTTTTTGCTGGTATCCTATTTAAAATTTTTGCATCTATATTCATTAGGGAGACTGTTCTATAGTTTTCTTTCTCTGTTTTTAACCTGCCTGGCTTTGGGATCAGTACCATGTTTGTGTCGTAAAAAAATAATAAATAATAATAAATAAATAAATAATAAAGTGGAGGAATTCCATGGAGACTGGAACAACCTCCAGGAAGTGATGCAGAGTGAGAGGAGCAGAACCAGGAGAACATTGTACACAGAGACTGACACACTGTGGTACAAGAGAATGTAATGGACTTCTCCATTAATGGCTTTACAATGTCCCTGAACAATCTGCAGGTATCTAGGAGAAAAAACACTATCCACAAGGAGAGGAAAAACTGTGTTGAGTAAAACACCATGGAAAGGCAACTACTTGATTACAGGGGTTGAGGGGATATGATTGAGGAGAGACTCTAAATAACACCCTAATGCAAATACCAACAACATGGAAATGGGTTTGGACCAAGGACATATGTGATACCCAGTGGAATCACATGTCAGCTATAGGAGGTGTGGTGGGAAGGGGGAGAGGAAAAGAAAATGATCTTTGTTTTCAACGAATAATGTTTGAAAATGACCAAATAAAATAATTTTTAAAATTAAAAAAAAAAACCAACAAAAAACAAGGAGTTACTCATTTAACCACATTAAATTTCACCTTACTAATTTTAACCTACTGTTTAATTTGTCATGATGGAAGGTTTCAGAGAACATGGGTTCAAAACCCCAGCATTGCTACTTAAATACTTGCAGGACACTGGTTAAGCCAATTATGGAATCTAGAAAATTTACTGCCCTTTCTAACTCTAAATCTCATTATCCTTTTGAATCTTTCTTCCCACATAAAAGTTCTTTTTTTTTTTCATGTAAGCATGACATCTGTAGCTTCATTCAAATTACAAATAAAAATGTTGGCTAATACATTAATCAAGGATAGGCAAAACACTTCAATAGAGACTTTGATTTAAGAGTTAACATTCTCTCAATGATGAGTAAACTGTGTTGTTATTTAACCGTTTCTGAATCCATTTAACCTTACTATTCTCTAGCTTACATATTATTCACAAAGACAGGAGGGATTTTTGTCAAATGCTTTACAGCCAGTAAGGGCTCTATTATACTCCTGTCTGCCTGGTTACTCAGCCAACCAAGAAAATGTTGTTAATCTAGTAGAACCCGTTTTTGATGAAGCCAAACTATTTTGTTAACCACCAATTCCTTTTCTACTTGTCTTCAAATTATCCTTTTAACATGTTCCAGAATTCAGTCAGGAATTTGAATCAACTTTACTGGCTTTAGTTTGTAGATGCTGCCCTCTACCCTTTTTTGAAAATTGGTTATTTTGCCCTTTTTAAGTGCTCCCATTCTCATCTTTGAAGGATTACTAACAAATGACTTTCTAGTTTAAAACAAATTTTCCAAGATAAATAACATTACTAACTGGTCAGCAATTAACATCTGTCAGTTCTTTAAATACTATGGGATATAGTTTTTTTTACTTTTTGAAAATTTTATTTAGTCAGTTTAGAACATTATCCCTTGGTTACAAAAATCATATTCTTTCCCTTCCC
The DNA here is from genome assembly GCF_027887165.1 of Monodelphis domestica. Classification (NCBI taxonomy): domain Eukaryota; kingdom Metazoa; phylum Chordata; class Mammalia; order Didelphimorphia; family Didelphidae; genus Monodelphis; species Monodelphis domestica. Next base: position 320,836,295 of record NC_077228.1, on the reverse strand, counting down.
TCCCCCCACCCTTTCTGGTAGCTGACACACAATTCCACTGCGTTTTACATGAGTCCTTGATTAAAACTTATTTCCATGCTGTTGATGTTTGCAGTAGGATGATCATTTAGAGTCTACATTATGGGATATAGTTTTAATGGGTATAATGATTTAAATTTGGGAGTAATTAAGGCTCTTTCAACAATCTCTTTTATCCTAGGTTTCACTTGATAATCATTTTTCTTATCCTTTCTAAACAAAAGATTACTATTCTTTGGCAAAGAATAAGAAAGTGAAAATGAGATAATGATCTTATTTTTGTTATCACTGTCCAGTCTAGACACAGAGGTAGTTGCTGGAGAGAGAGAGGGTGGACTCTGGAGGAAAGGGAAGCTGTTTTCTCTAGCTGCCAAGAAATTGGACCATCTTGAAGGAGTGGTTGAGTGAGAGATTACCCCACACTGGGGAACAATGTGTTTGTGTGTGCTAATCCTCATCCCTTCCTGAATCCTGTGAGGACTCTTCATCCTGAGACTGCTGTCTGGATCAAAGGACTCTTGGTTGTGAGGTATCTTTGGGCCCCTGTTGTTTTTGCCCCTACAAATCCCTCACTACCTTTAATTACTCATTTAGTTAGGTTAAGATAATTTTAGAAAGTTTAGGGTCTTAATATCTGTGGTGGGGTTAGAAGTAAGGTAGTCCCTGATACCCTTCCCCTCCCTCCTTTTAGTTAAATAAACTTTTATTTTATATATATAGCTTGTTTAACCTTCTAACCCTCCCCATAACACACCTAGCAGATTGGCTAACATGACAGCAAAGGAAAGTAATGAATGTTGGACGGGATGTGGCAAAATTAGGATATTAATGCATTGCTGGTGGAGTTGTGAATCGATTCAACCATTCTGGAGGGCAATTTGGAACTATGCCCAGAGGGTGATAAAAGACTGTCTGCCCTTTGATTCAGCCATAGCACTGCTGGGTTTATACCCCAAAGAGATAATAAGGAAAAAGACTGGTACAAGAATATTCATAGCTGCACTCTTTGTGGTGGCAAAAAATTAGAAAATGAGGGGATGCTCTTTGGGGAATGGCTGAACAAAATGTAGTATCTGTTGGTGATGGAATACTATTGTGTTCAAAGGAATAACAAGGAGAACATTATACAAAGATATGGATACACTGTGGCACAACTGAATGTAATGGGCTTCTCTATAACAGCAATGTAATGATCCAGGACAATTTTGAGGGACTTACGAGAAAAAATACTATCTAAATTCAGAAGAACTGTGGTAGTAATAACACAGAAGAAAAACAACTGCTTGATCACAGGGGTAGATGAGGATATGATTTGGGATACAAACTCTAATGTAAATATCAACAATATGGAAATAAGTCTTGATCAATGACACATGTAAAACCCAGTGCAATTGAGCATAGGCTACAAGAGGGGGTGGGGGTATGGGAGGGAAAGATCATTAATCTTGTAACCATGGAAAAATATTCTAAAATAATTAAAATTTTCCGAATTAAAAAAATGAATTTTATCAGCAGCTCTACTACTAGTCCTAAAAAGTGTCTACACATTTAAAGTTCCTAATTATTACTGTATCATAACTCCATGTCAAGTTTTTTATAATACATTTCAATGACAATGTCATGTTTCTTTTTCCATGTGAAAACATTTTCTTTTCTTTAAAATCAAAAACATTACTTTCTTAGTAACTAGACAGAAAAGCAAGGGGTAGGCAATTGGGGTTAAGTGACTTGCTCAGTATCAAACAGCTAGGATGTGTCTGAGGCCAAATTTGAACCCAAGTCCTCTGGGCTCTAGGACTGGCACCTATTCACTGAGCCACCTAGCTGTTCCTATGTATTTTCTTAACATACAGTGTTCTCCCACTTAATCTCTAGGGCATGAGTTTCCAAATTGTGTGTGTGTGTGTGTGAACATAGCCATTATATATATTTATATACAAAATAGAAACACCCCACTTTTTAAATACCTTGTACCCCCTTTTCACAATAAAATCTACTCAAAAATTTTTCTTAGCTTGCATTTTATTCAAGTCAAATTAAGAATTCATCACAATTTTACAACAAAAAACAAAATTTACAACATGTGGTAAAAATAATATTAAATAAATAACTAATAAAATAAATTAATTGTCAAAAGGTTAAGACCCTCCACTAGAGGGAGGGGCTAAGTGCTTATGGCTCCCACTCTTATCTGCCATAGGGAAGACTTGCTGGGGAACATTCACACAGTCCTGGGAGATACAAGTGCACAATCTCTTCCTCTGGTGTAGGGACCAGGTCTTTTCCTCTTGTAACAACTTATTATTCTCTACATGCCACCTATTTTAGGGCCCACTGCCTTCAGTTGTACTATGTATACTCCTTTTCTGCTAACTCTTACCAATTGTCCAGAATTTGATGTTAGTGTCACATTAATTTTGATTTGAACTTTTGTTTCAAAATCAATAAAAGGATGTATTTATCAAAGAATTATATTTTAAAATATCCAGTAATTTTGGTTACTGCTTCAACTTTCCCAACGCCACAGACAGACTAGTCTCCAATCAATGAGGTATACCCCATAATTTGGAAAACTATTATTCTCAAGTATACCATAAGCTCCTGAGGGACAGGGTCTATCCCTCTTTTACCCTTCTGTATTCAATAGAAAGTATTCAATAATGAATTGCTGAACTGAAATGCTGGTTATATTATTAACTACTTAACAAAATATTTTTTTGAAGATAATGATAGCATGTTAGACTATTAATTCACTTGTTCAAATTATAACAAATTCTCAATTTAGTGGAACTGAATGGATAATTTTGCATAGATAATATATCATAAAATCCCAACTCTGGTGCTTCAAGTATTTGTTTCCATAGCTCTACACTACGGAGACTAGATCCAGAAACACATCTCAGGATTTATGACATTTTATGTCCCAGCAAGATCTTTTCAAACAGTGAAACACTTTAAACCCATAAAAAAATTCTAGAACTTATGTATGTTAATTAGTAATTTTAATTCAACTGATTAATGAACAGAAGTAAATTCTGACCAACAGGTCTTTATTAACAAATCTGTAATAACAAAAGTGCTAATTCAGAAATGCTTCCAAAATCTAATTAATCTTTTTTGGACTAAAATTCTCCAAATCAAATGACTTTTTTGTTTTAAAAAAAGGGGGGTGGGGCAGGGAAACATAAAGAAATTAAATCAAATATATATTACATTCAGAAGAAGAGACCAGTTTCGCGGAGTCTGACCACTAAAAATCCACACAACGTCCTTTTCGTTCCCAATCTCCGTATCGAGTAGGTTCAGGGCCTTTGGGACCACCCTTTTCTTTTGTAAGAGGATTGACATCATCTGGAAATTCTAAAGAAAGAAAGAAAACACAAATCTAAACAAAGCTTAAAAGATTTGGAAGAAATATTATAGAACTCTAGCAATTTTGAAGAATGTAATCTCTCTTAATTTTATTTAGTCAATTTAGAACATTATTCCTTGTTTACAAGAATCATATTCTATCCCTCCTTCCCCTACCCCCACCCTTCTCATAGCCCACACACAATTCCACTGGAATTCCACAGAACCTATTTCCATATTGTTGATGTTTGCACTAGGATGTTCATTTAGTGTCTACATCCCCAATCATATCCCCCTTGACCCATTTAGTCAAGCAGTTGTTTTTCTTCTGTGTTTCTACTCCCACAGTATTTCCTCTATAGTGTTCTTTCTCATAGATCCCTCTGGGTTATTCAGGATCACTGCACTGCAACTAATGGAGAAGTCCATTACATTCTCTTGTACCCCAGTGTGTCAGGCTCTGTGTACAATGTTCTCCTGGTTCTGCTCCTTTCACTCTGCATCAATTCCTGGAGGTCATTCCAGTTTACATGGAATTCCTCCAGTTCATTATTCCTTTGAGCACAATAGTATTCCATCACCAACATATACCACAAGTTGTTCAGCCATTCCCCAACTGAAGGGCATCCTCTCATTTTCCATTTTTTTGCCACCACAAAGAGCGCAGCTATGAATATTGTTGTACATGTATTTTTCCTTATTATCTCTTTGGGGTACAAACCCAGCAGTGCTATGGCTTGGTCAAAGGGCAGACAGTCTTTTAGGGCCCTTTGGGCAGAGTTCCAAATTGCCCTCCAGAATGGTTGGATCAATTCACAACTCCACCAGTAATGCATTAATGCCTCAACTTTGCCACATCCCCTCCAGGGTTCATTACTTTCCATTAAGAATGTAGAGAACTACAAAGGTTTCAAAAATACCACTGCAAGTGATTCTTATTTTTAAATTATTATAAACATTATCTTTTCTTCCCATTGTCCCCAACTGAACAATTTTTAAAAAGTAAATTAAACTCTTATAACAAATATGCAAAGTCAAGCAAAATATATTCCACATTGGCCACATCCAAAAATATGTCTCATTCTGCATTTTAAATCTAACATCTCTACAGTGGCACATTTAATGTTTAGTCCTCAAAATCTGTCGCTTATTATTGCATTGATCAGAATTCTGAAATCATTTCAGTGCTTTTTTCTGGTATGAGTTTCTTATACAAAATTTCTTACCTTTTATGCTCACTTCACTCTACCTTAGTTAACAGAAATCTTCTTGGTTTCCTATGATACTGTCAATTCCCTAATTTTTTATGGCACAATAATATTTTGTTGCTTCCATATGCCATAATATGTTTAGCTATTTCTCAACAGAAGGTTACTCTCAAGTTGCCAGTTTTCCTTTTGCTTTGATCTCTGCATCATGGGCCCAAATAGTAATGTAATTGGGCCAAAGGCTACCCACCATTTTATAACATTTTCAGTATCATTCCAAATTTGTTTTCCAAAATTGCTGCCCTAATTCATATCTCCACTGACAGTTCAATAGTATGCTTGTTTTCCAGGAGCCCCTCTAACATCTGTTCCTTTCTTCTTTTGCATTTTTGCCAATCTGATGGATGCGATAGAACCTAAGAGTTGCTTTATTTTGTATTTCTTTAATTAGAGGTTTGATGCTTCCTTAGAAAACTGTCCATATCCTTGTGACATGCCTCAGGAGTACCCATTGGTGGGTTCATACGGAGCTGCAGTGGAAGTTTGGAGAGAGCCCCGACCCCAGCTAGTCGCCATAGCAGGACTGGCTGGAAGTAAGATTTTAGCATATTCTGGCCTACAGAGATAGCTGGACTGAAACCTGCAGTGGAGAGTAGCAGGCTGAGAACTTAAGTGCACAAAGAGATAGAAAAGCAGAGCGAGAGCAGACAGACAGTGAGATGTGCAAAATCTATCAGCTCAATTCAGTCAAGAAAAATGGGAGACTAGGGGGCTGTGAATGGGATCAAAGATTCCACTTTATTGAGCATATAGGTCCAATATTTATACAGTTTCTACACTCTATGATCAAAGCAAAATGACAGATCAAAAAGAAGGTAATGTCAAATCATACATCCTTCAGTGCCAATTAGGGCACATAGGTGTCACCTGCATTGAGGAGTACAAACACTTCATCAGCAGTAATCTTCAAAGCCCTCTGGTCTGTTATGGCTGGCATAAGGATTTCTTTAAAAGCACAAAAACACTAAGGTATAGCTGATATGCATGAAGGCCACTTGTCCCAGAGATAGAGCTCAAGGTTTAGAAAAGTAAGTTAATTGGTCAGGAGCCAAGTAAGAAAGCCAGGTGTTCTTAGATAGTGATTGGTAGACATGCAAGGTCAGACTGGTCCTTCTCAGAGTCTTGAGGCAGATCTGCAAGTGTCTTTTATGGCTGCTTTTGCTTCAATGTACCCAGAATGTCCTTAAGGACTTGTCATATCCTTTGACTAAAAATGTATACATTAGGTAATGGTTCCTTATTTTAAAAATATTTCCTCCTTTTAATAGATGATTTTCATTTACAACATACTGTCTTAGGATGAAGCAAGCTATTGTTATACAGTTATAAAAAAGAAACCATTGCTTGCCTGCCTGCCCTAGTCCCAAACTTCTTTCCTTTAGAACACTAATCACAAAACACTGGGATTAAAGGAAGTACTAAAGAATTCTAACACTATAATCAGTCCCTTCAAATATTTTTGGTGAAAAACTAAAAAAGGGGCAAAGTTCATGTATTTGTATGTGTCAGGTTAGGGATTCACTGAGGACCTACTATGTGAAGATCCTATATTGAGTTCTGGTTAATCACAATTTTATCCCATCTGCCTGATCTTCATTAAGTCATATGGCCCAATACTCTCAAATGGTTGCTGAGTCAAATGAGCAAACTATCATTCTTTATTTGAAGAAAAATAGGTTTTTCTTATGCTTCTGTTTTTACATAGGTAATTTTTTGAAACCTTCTATACTCATTGAGCCCCACTCCCCCATCCCACATCCATACCAAATCTTCTTTTTAATAAAGAAAAAATTAAGCAACCTAACCTGCCCATCTCTGACAATGTAAATATTTTCTCCTAGTAGTACCCACTTCTTTGCCATGAGGACGGTATATGTTTCATTGTATGTCCTCTAGGATCATTACTGGTTTTTCAATTACTCTGAGTTTGGTTCTCTCTTAGGAATCTTTTTGTTGATAATATTCTTGCCAATGTATATACTGTTCCTTTTGGTTTTGCTTTTTTTTTTACTCTGCATCAGTTCATGCAAATCTTCCTGGGTTAAATTTTTTTTTCAAACCTGCCATTTCTTATTGTATGATGCTAGTCTATGTATAAACTAGCATATTCAGTCATTCCATGGTTGATAGAGATGCATTTGTTTCCAATACTTTGCTACCACAAAAAGCAAAGGTTTCTGTCTTCTTGAGGCTTATTTGTGAGTTGTGGGAATACTGGGCCTAAGAAACATTTTCTGCCTAAGTTTAAAGCTGATATCTAGAAAGATTGAACCAATTCATAGTTCTACAAAAGCTGCTAGTATGCCTGTCTTCTCACAGTACCTCAACATTATTACTGCTGCCTAAATTCAACACTGTCAGTTTACAGAGTGTGAAGTGAAACCTCCAAAGCTCTTTTAATTTCTATTTCAAAAGTATGCAATCACTTTTGGGTATAGCTCCAAATTGTCCTCCAGAATGGCTGGATAGCTCCAATTAACAGTGCATTAGCTTGACTATTTTTTATCCCCTAGTCATTTTCCCTTTCTGTCATGTTAGTAAAAATTATAAATGCATGAGATGATGCTTCAGAGCTTTTTCATTTGCATTTCTTTAGTTATTAGTGATTTAGTACATTTTTTCCCTATTGACAGTTTTGAATTTTTCTTCTACAAATTGCCTGTTCACATCTTTTGTTCAACCTCACCATCTACCAAGATAAACTCAAAATGAGTATAGGATTTCAATATAAATATTACAGTCATAAATAAATTAAGGGAGCATAAAAAAAAAAACACCTATCAGATGTATGGATAAAAGAAGATCATGACCAAATAGGAGTAGAGAGAATCCTGGAAAGTGATATTGATCACTGATTACATGAAGTTAAAAACATTTGGTGCCAATGAAAGTGATGGTCTTGGACTTCAAATGAAGAGACAAGCAGAAAACATGAGGGCTTGGGGATTTACAGCAAATTTCCTGATAATCTTTTTATTTCTCAAAGGCATTTTATAAAAATAAAAGCCATTCCCTAATAGATAAATGGTCAAGGTATGTGAACAGGCCTTATTTATATCTCTCCTTTGGTCCCTTGACATTTCTAATTTCATCTTATCTATTATAACCCATCTGGCTTCACATGTTTTCCTACACAGCTTGAACCTCATGGCCAGCTATTTAAAAAATATGTTCTTTCTATTACTCTAATTCCTTTCTCCTTATCCAATGGGAAGTTTGTTATATTTTTCTTAAGGAATATTTCACATATTGCTGTGTATGATAAAAAAAAATATTTTGCCCTGTACTGAAAAAGAGGAAGTAAAAAATCTGGGTTCAAACCCTCCTCTATCATTTACTTGTCTTATGACCTTGGACAAGACATTTTATAGCCCTAAGCTTCAGTTTCTTCATATGTAAAGTGAAAAGAATACTTGTTAAGACCTACCTCATAGGGTTGTCCTAAAGATCAAAGATATGAAAACACTTTGAAGACCTAAAAGTACTATTGATGTAAACTCTTTTTAAAGTTGAATATCTTTTACCTCCTCTATTGAGGATATTAACTCCTAGATGGCAGAGGCAGTTTTATTCATCTCTGTAAAACCACATTACCTCACCATTTTCTGGTAGAGAGCAACAAATTTAAAGGATCAGAGACATATTAATTAAAGAGTATACATTTGTGGAAAGGAAAGGAAGGTGGAGAACTTAACATCTTGTTATTTTGTGTACTGATTAGGTTATCTAACAGTTATATAATTTGCCTGCCATTTCCCAAGAACTCCTAAAACTTCTGAACATTCCCCAAACATCTTTTGATAGATAGAAAAATTATTTAGCCTAGCTTAGTAATATATTATGCTAAGGGATCTTGAAGGAACTCAAGATTACATATTTATCCTTTAAGAAGGTAATAGGTATCTTCCAAATATGTAATTGTTTTTTAGATTTACCTCTAGGTTTTCCATTTCCCAATCACAAAATCATATGGTTTTAAAGTTGGAAGGAACATTTATACTTTACTTTTGAAATGCTTGTCATTTCTCCAAATTTAATTGTCTTATGCATATGTTTGGCTAACTACTGGTACAGTCACACATTAAATCTCAACACTTGGAACTGCTTCTTATCTGTAATGTCATATAATGTGTTATCATGATTTAGGGTAGACCTCATTTTTGTCTATTTGGTATGATTATCTCTTTTATCCCACACTTATTAACTCATTCTCTATTTAATTTCTCATTTTGGCTTCTAAGGCAACCAAGGCTATATAGATACTTCCCAATAAATTACTCAAATTGCAACATTTTTCTCAATCAATTATCTCTAAACCACTAACCGCCCCCAACCCTGTATTATTTATCAAACACCCTAAATTTTTAAATAGCAAGGTTTCTAGTGATACAATTTATCAACATTATAACAATAAAACAAAACCAAATAATGACAGCGTTTCAGCTGTGAGAAAGATCACAAAGTCACCAATACACTCGCCCATTTCTCAAATGTAGAAAAACAGTCCCATAATTTACTTCTCTCTGGATTGCAATTAAAATCTCTTCTCAAGAATTTTCTTTATGTTTCTTTGCAAGAAAAATTCTTCATCAGTACTCTAATAATGATAGCTTGTAGCTAGCATTTATATAATATTTACTAGGCAGCTGGATGACACAGTAGATAGAATGCTGGGCCTGGAGTCAGGAAGACATGAATTAGTATCTGCTATCAGATCCTTACCAGCTATATGACCCTAGGCAAGTCACTTGACCCTATTTGTCTGAGTTTTATTCATCTGTAAATGAAAAGAAGGAAATGGCAAACCATTTTAGAATCTTTAATAAGAAAATTCCAGAAAGGGGTCAGGAAGAGTTAAACACAACTGAAATGACCAAACAAATATAGTATTTACTAGATGATACCAACTTCTCCTAGAATGCCAGATAAGTGTAAATGTTCAAGATTCCAGTGACTCTTAAAGATACAGTATCTAGTCTCATGCATATAAATGCTTCTTCCTCCCTTAATAGACTACAAATGCCAAGCAATGAGATTATGTCTTATATTTCTTTTGTAAATTTTCTTGGTTAGTAATACAGTAGTGGTAATATTTTTATGATAATTACTTGGTAATATTTGATAAATATGTGCTCATTAGTTGCCTTTATTTTTTTGAGCTTTGCTATTTTCCAACTGTATCATGCTTACATTTTTACTGAGTTCTAACCTTTGATAGTTGGGGCATGAGTGTCTCTGGGAAATACTTTAAATAGGCCATGTTGGAGATGATCCACTGTTATCTTTCAAAATATGAGCAGTTTAGGAAAGTTCCCCAGTTCCTCTGAGGCACATATACACCAAGATACTCTTCAGCAACATAAGCAGAGGAGCTCTTTCTAGTGTCAGCTCTGAAAGGGCTGACCAAGAGGAAAAGATAAATTCATAAAACCATCAAGCATTATCTGTAATGACAATAAACTAAAACAATTCCCATTAAGATCAGGAGTAAATCAAGGATACCTATTATCACCACTCTTATTTAATATTGTACTAAAAATAACTGCTAAATAAGAGCAGAAAAAGAAATGAAAGGAATTCAAATAGGCAATGAAAGAAAAAAGTTATCATTCTTTGCAGATGATATGATAGTATATCTAGAGAATAAACCATAAAACAAATAGAAATAATTAACAATTTTAGCAAAATCTCAGGATACAAAATAAACCCACATAAATCATCAGCATTTCTATTTTCCACAAAAGCATGAGATAGAAAAGGAAATTCCATTCAAAAAACTAGACAATATAAAATACCTAGGGGTATACCTACCAAAACACAACAACTATATGACCATTTTTCACACAAATAAAGTCAGACCTAAACAATTAGAAAAACATTAAATTGCTTGTAGATATGTCAAGCCAATGTAGTGAAAATGACAGACCTATCTTAATTAATTTACCTATTTAGTTCCACACCAATCAAATTACCCAAAAATTATTTCATAGAAATGGAAAAAACAACAATAAAGTTCATTTGGAAGAACAAAAAGCCAAGAAAATCAAGGGGATTAATGGGAAAAAAAAGGAAGGAAGAAAGCCTGGTTGTACCAGACATCAAACTATACTATAAAGTGGTAATCATCAAAACAATCTGGCACTGGCTAAAAAAAAAATCAATGGAATAGATTAGGCAATCAACACATGACAGTTAATGTCCATAGCACCTTAGTATTTGATAGATCCCAAAATCCAAAGAGTCTGGGGAAAGAACTCATTTTATTTGAGAAAAACTGCTAGGACAAATGGAAAGCAGTATGACAGAGATTAGTTATGGACCAACATCTACCATACACCAGGATAAAATCTAAATGGACACTTGATCTACAAATAAAGGGTGACACTATAAATAAATTAGGGAAACATGGAAATGTTTACCTGTCAGATTTATGGATAAGGGAAGAATTGGCCAAACAAGATATAGAGAACATGAAGAAAAAAGAAATAGATAATTTTGAATGCATTAAATTGTAGAGTTTTTGTACAAATAAAACCAATTAAACGAAGATTAGGAGGGAAACAACAAATCTGGATAAAAATTTCATAGCAAGTATCTGGAAAAAGTTCCATTTCTTGAATATACAGAGAAATGAATTAAATTTATAAGAATACAAAACATTCCCTAATTAAAAAATGGTCAAATGATATGAACAGGCAGTTTTCAGAGGAAGAAATTAAAATGAACTATAGTCAAGTGAAGAAGTGCTCCAAATTATTAGTCATTAGAGAAATGCAAATTAAAACAACTCTGAGAACTTCACATCTACCAGATTGGCTAACATGACCAAAAGGAAAATGATAAAATGTTGGAGATGTGGCAAAAGTAATAAATAAATAAAATATACGTTGGTAAAATTGTGAAATGATACAAATATTCTGGAGAGCAATATGGAAACAGCTCAAAGGCCACAAAATTATGCATATCCTTTGACCTAGCAATACCACTACTGGGTCTGTATCCCAAAGAAATCAGAGATAAGGAAAAAGGATCTACCTGTACTAATATATTTTTAGTAGGTCTTTCTGTAGTGGCAAAGAATTAAAAACTGAGGAGTCCATCACTCAGACCATGGCTGAATAAATTGTGGTATATAATTGTAATGAAATACAACTGTGTCATAAGGAATGGTGAACAGCATTCAGAAAAACCTAAACTGATGCAAAGTGAAGTCTGCAGAATGAGAACAATTTACACAGTAATAGAAATGTTGTATGATGTTCAACTGTGAAAGACTAAACCATTATTGGAAAAGATTGATGTACAAGTTAAAACCAAGGAAGGATTATCTACTACTTGAGGAGGTTCTGTTAATAGCCTAGGAAAAGGAGGGTTCATTATGATTTTGAACAAAATCCTTTATTTTATTCATGTATAACAAATAATACATTGATTTAACAACTGCCATCAATTTATTTTCACGTTTGAAATAAATCTTCTAATGGACCAGATTTTTTTTTTAAATTTACTTGTGATTTTATTGGTATTGAGAACTCTTGGCGAGAAAACTCTGGAGTAATGCACATCATTACTGCTCTCCAACTTAAACTTGAGTATACTGGAAAGGTGGTTGGAAGTACTAAGAAGTTAAGTGAATTGTAAGGGTCACACAGTGAGTGACAGAAGCTCTCAATTCACTATACCATACTACCTCTAAAAACAAATAAAATTTTTTATAGGGGTATGTTCATGTGTGTGAATACTCACTTTCTAGAGGCTCCTGCTCTAAATTGGAATCTTCTGGAGCATCAAATCGTCCTAGTGGTAACTTGGGCTTCTTAAGTGCTTGTTTGGTTGACCCAGACTGTCCTTGATTAGAATTAGCTTTCCTCAAAGCAGTGCTCAGAGAGAATCCTATAAAAGTAGATAAATGTAAAGATGAAAAACAAGGCATTTTATTTTTTCCAAATAAAATAAGAATACAAGATAAGAAACTTTTAAAAATATCCTGAACTGTAATAAAAAGGCAAAAAGTTAAAAAAATAAGAAAAACCTAAAAACAAAGAGGATACTCATTACTTGAAAATTAGCTGAATCACCTGTGATAGCAAAGGATTATTATTCCAACACACAAAGATCAATATGGGGAATTCAGAGAAAAGATAGGAAAACTTTTATAAAGCTGAGTGGCAAAGCAGATAGTGTGCTGGACTTAAGCTTTGGGAATACCTTAGATCAATTTTTACTTGAGACACTTTATCTGTGTAACCCTGGACAAATTTTTTTTTTAAAATATATTTTATTTGATCATTTCCAAGCATTATTCGTTAAAGACATAGATAATTTTCTTTTCCTCCCCCCCACCCCCCATAGCCGACGCGTAAATCCACTGGGCATTAGATGTTTTCTTGATTTGAACCCATTGCTTTGTTGATAGTATTTGCATTAGAGTGTTCATTTAGAGTCTCTCCTCTGTCATGTCCCCTCAACCTCTGTATTCAGGCAGTTGCTTTTTCTCGGTGTTTCCACTCCCATAGTTTATCCTTTGCTTATGAATGGTGTTTTTTTCTCCTGGATCCCTGCAAGTTGTTCAGGGATATTACACCGCCACTAATGGAGAAGTCCATTACGTTCGATTATACCACAGTGTATTAGTCTCTGTGTACAATGTTCTCCTGGTTCTGCTCCTCTCGCTCTGCATCACTTCCTGGAGGTTGTTCCAGTCTCCATGGAACTCCTCCACTTTATTATTCCTTTTAGCACAATAGTATTCCATCACCAACATATACCACAGTTTGTTCAGCCATTCCCCAATTGATGGGCATCCCCTCGTTTTCCTGGACAAATTTCTTAACCTCTCTCAACTTCAAATATGTATATCTGAATGTGTTTAATAAAATTTGAGAGACGAGAGGGAGGGACAGGAGAAACTAAATTGGAGACTAGCAATTCGGAACCTTTTTTTCATTCTTTTGACTTTGTTTTTGAGGTCTCGTGGAGTCATTAGTGTCTATCTGCTCAATTCTAATTTTTAGGAACATCTTTTCTTCAGAGAATGTTTGTGTCTGTGAAGATAGGGTTACCTCTCCCCTGCCCACTTTTAGATTTAATAACCAGAAGTGTATATACCCCATTTTACACTTGAGTGGGGAGAGATCTATAACCCAAGTGTGCTAAAAGTAGGTGACAAATCAGAAACAACTGACTGCCCTTGAAAATTCTAGGACTGTGATTGGTCCATGTAAAGTGGAGGAAGGCATAGGAAGTGAAACAAAGAGGCATCTTTAAAAGCTGTAGCAAAGGAAGTTGCAAAGGACTGACTGACAACTCTCAAATCAAGGATTCTACAAGAGCTGGCTGGGTCAGAATTCTGAGGGGTTAGAGAAAGCAGTTTTTCAACTGATTATCAGTCTTTCTGGACCCAGAATTCAAGTCTGAAGGTGTGGATCTGGAACTCTTCCTGGACAAACCCATCTATCAAGCTGCCTGTCTTATAATAATATCAAGCAAAGGTGAAGAGGAAGTTTCTCCATTCATTCTGGTGGACAGAGTGAATTGAAGAGAATTTCCCCATTCCCTGAAGCTTCTAAGGATTATACAGCTGGATCTCTGCTACCTGACCCATTAAGGACTCTGTGAGAATCTTGTTTTTTTGAGCGGACTTATCCTTAGCTAGCGTTAGTATAGTTTAGTTTAGACAAGCTTAGAAATTAACTATAGTGAGTTAAGTATCTGGGATTAATTAGTAAACTGGCCCATTATCCTCTTCCTTTACACAGTATTGATTCCAAGGCAGAAGGTAAGGGTTAAAAAAAAAAATCCCCTGGCACATGGACTAGGTGGCCATCTTGAAAGTTTTTGAATTTTTTTCTCCCTCTTTGTGTGTTGGTACAAAGTGATCACAGTGGAGTACACTAATACTAATTCTATTGTATATGCTAGATTAATGTTAAATGTAAACATTTCTTGAGACATGTTAAAGGATTTATTGTATTTATTTGGGAGTGTCTTGTACACATCCCTTACATTGTTTTCACATTGTTCCCTAAAGTATGTTACATATTATTAGACTACCGATGGATGAAACCATATATGTCACTGTCTGTGCCAACTGTCTTGTCATATGCCCCATTACTGTGTATCTGTTTGTGTATTGTCTATAAGTGTAGAGTTGTATTGTTTATTATTAGAAATGGGTTTAAGGCTAGAATTGTATGGGCAACCAAGGATTCAGAACTAAAATAAATTGTAATAATGATGAAACAACAACTGGATCAAATGGAAGTATACATGAGAGACAAAAGGTTTACAACTAATGAATATGGTTTTGATGTAAAGGAAAAAGATGGTACACCTAAATTTAAATAGGCTACAAAAGTAAGAGGCAGAAAGTAAGGTTACTTTATTCCCTCTGAGAGATCTCCCTGTGGTTTCTAGGGATGAGATCTTTCAAGTAAAAACGCATAAGAGCTTTACACCTAAAGATTTGGAGTCAATAAAAAAGAGAACACCTGCCTTTGTGGATGAACCAAATAAGGAGATCAAAGAAATGCAGAGAGCCATTGATCTGCTTGATCCAGACTATAACAATTTTGCTTTATTAATGAAAGAACTTTTAACCAAAAGGGAAAGGAATAAGTTTATAGATAAGATGACACAGGATCTCTTATCAACACCATGGCCACAGGATTATCATGACACAGATATTAACAACAAAGCCCAATATGATATAATGAAAGAAGCTAGACAAGCAATACTAGATGTTATGGGTAGATACACTAAAAGGCCAAATGCTTGGTCCAAGTTTGAGGGAATTAAAAGGCTAATGAAACACCTACTACATTCCTTGTCCGTATTACTGAGGCAGCTGAAACATATCTAAACATGGATGTTCTGGAAGAAGGAACAATTGCACATATAAAAAGGATCTTTGTGAAAAATGCTATCCCTAAAATAAAACTACTTTTTAAGAATAACTATTCAGATTGGGAGGAGATGGAATTAGAGGATCTGAGAAGAAAGGCAACATATGTACAGATAATGAAGACAAATATGAGGAAAGGGATACAGTTATAGAAGATCTAAAAAGAAAATGAAGGAAGCAGAAGGCAAAGCAAGAGACAGTGAAATTCATGAATTTAAGGCAGTAGCAGCATTAAGATCCATGAAACCTAATAACAACTATTACGAGCCTAGGGACATAAGATCAGGTCCCCAAATGTGCTTTTTATGCAACAGGGTTAGTCATTTTGTCAGGGAATGCAGATACAGAGGTCAGTTTTCCAGATAACTGAACAGAAATGGAGGATTTATTAGATAGAATAATTATAACAATAATAATTGGAATAACAACAACAATAATAACAATAATAGCTAGACTAACTACCAAAGAAGGAATAATGGAAATACATGTCAGAATGCTTGTAGCCAGGGAGCTCAAGCACCAGGTCTAAATAGCATGCAGGACTGGGTTAAATCTGAAGCAATGCCTAAATACAGTCAGGTTGTTAAGGGTAATCAAAACAAAGGGGCTTGAATCAAGGGAAAATGAATTGAGATTAAATGAGAGTGATTGTAATGGTAATAAGGTTAATGAAGCTATAGATGATGTGATTGAATCAAAGGATAATGTAGTGTTAATAATTATAAGGAAAAGGAATATTGTAATGTAAAATTAGTAGAAAATTCTAAAGATTGTAAAATAATGAAGAATGTAAATTGGATAATGATAACGTGATTGTAAATGAGAGCAATGATCCCAATGTAGAGAGTATAAGGACCAAGGATAGTAGTGTAAAAGCTTATGATGGTGTTAAAGGTGTAAAATCCTGAGAATATCATGCAGTTCAAGCAGATGTAAATTTGTATGGACAGGAAATGACTGAGCTTTGTACTGATGTTACTGTGCTTGCATCAGTGTTGGAAGCATTTCAGCCTCCAAACAGTACAGAACCATATGTATCTATCACTATATGAGATCAGATTTATGATCTTCTGGTTCATACTGGAGCCAGTAAATCAGTTTCCAAAGTCTTCCTAAGAATTGTAGAGCTGTTGGTACAATGGAAGTTATAGGAGCTACTGGTAAACCCGAGAGAGTAGCAAAATTACAATCTAAAATGATTTCTTTAGGTTCTGTGGAGCATGCATTTCTTTGTATGCCAGACTGTTCCATGAATCTTTTGGGTAGGGATTTATTATGTAAATTATGGGCAATAATCCAATGTTCTGAGATTTCACTGTGGTTGATTTATGCTCAGCTTTTTTCTCAATACCAATCCATGAGGATTCTCAAAAGATCTTTGCTTTTACCTGGGAAAAAAACAAGTGGATGTGGACTTGTCTGCCCCAGCGGAATACCAATTCGCTGAGCCAGTTTTCACGAATTTTAAAGAGATCTAAAAACTATTAACATTCAAAGAAAGTAAATTAGTGCATTTTGTAGATGATATCCTCCTTGCATCCCCAAATGCTAAAGCGTTTCTGAGAGATAGCAAGATTCTTTTGCTAGAATTATATAATTGTGGGCATAAAATTTCAAAGGCAAAATTACTGTGGGTTTTGCCTCAAGTGCAATATCTTGGTTTTGTGTTATCAGAAAGTTCCAGAAGTATCACACAGAAAAGAATAGTAGATATCCATAAACAAGTGCTCCTAAGACCAAAAAGCAACTCAGAAGTGTTCTTGGGACAACTGTTTTATGTAGACAATGGATACCTGGGTATAGTGAATTAACAAAATGTTTAACAGACTTAACCAGGAATATAGAACCAGAACCTCTGAAACTAAAGCCTGAACACCTGAAAGTCTTAAGTAAGCTTAAAGAAGCCCATTTTATCTGCTCCAGCTTTGGGTATCCCAGACTATACAAAACTATTTCAACTATTTGTAAATGAAACTAAAGGTATTGCTTCTGGTGTACTGACATAGACTTTAGGACAAAGTTATCTTCCAACTGGATATTATAGTTGTCAGCTTGATCCAATAGCTGCTGGTACAGTTCCTTGTCTAAGGGGTGTAGCAGCTGCAGCTATGTTAGTCCAAAAGTCAGCAGATATAGTTTTGGGATGTCCATTGACTATATATTGTTCACATCAAATAGAAGCACTAATGAGAAAATTTCATACTCAAGCATATTTAGATCAATGAATATCCAAGTATGAAATTATTCTCCTAGGGAATAAGAGCATCCAGTGGAGGAGATGTAGTGTATTAAATCAAGCTACATTTCTTCCTGATTTGCCAAAGAACGGTGAACTATTACATGAGTGTGTGGAAGTAGTGCATCTAGTGGATATGCCTAGGATGGATTTAAAAGACACTCCAATTGAAAATCCAGACTTGGTGTTATTCACTGATGGTTCTTCATTCTTGTATAATGGAATTAGATATACAGGTGCTGCCGTGGTCACAGAATTTGAGACACTGTGGTATGGCTCATTACCTAGTAACCTTAGTGCTCAAGGGGCAGAGTTGGTCACTTTGAATCAAGCATTCCTTCCAGATGATAGTAAAAGTGAAAATATTTATATAGACTCTCATTATGCATTTTCTGTATGTCATGCTCCAGGAAAAATCTGGAAACGAGGTTTTATTACTGCTTTGGGAAAACCAATTGCTCATGCAGAAATAATAACTGAGTTGTTGGATTCTATCCAAAAATCCTAAACAGCTAGTGGTAATCCATTGTAGAAGTTATACTAGTGGTAGAGATTCAGTTTCTAAAGGAAATCATAGAGCTGTTATCACTGCTAAATGTGCAGTCAGGAATGCTCCAGTGTTTATAATGAATTTGACAACTATTGAATCTGATGATCTAGAAAAAGCTTATGTACACTCGGAAATTCAGAAGTGGATGGAGAAATTTGGAGCAAAAAAAGAACATGGAATATGGGTTGTAGATACTGGAAAACTGCTGTTACCAAAAAGATATGTATACCTATTTGTGTCAAGTCATCCACACAAAAGGACATTTTGGTACTCAAGCTGTAGTAGACTCTGTAAAGAGGCAATGGGTAGCTCCTGGAATAAGTATTATAGCAAATAAGATCTGTACAAGTTGTTCTGTTTGCCAGAAAGTCAATCAAGGGGCATTCATACAGAAAGGTTTGGGTGGTAGACCTTTAGCATATTGTCCATTTGAGAATCTGCAAATTGAATTACATCACATGCTGAAAGCTGGAAGATACAAGTTTTGTCTGGTAATTGTAAACAGGTTAACAAAATGGCCTGAAGTGTTTCCATCAAATACAAATACAGCTAGCTTTGTGGTAAAAGTGTTGGTTAAGGAAATTATTACTAGATTTGGTGTACCACTTACCACAGACTCTGACAAAGGATCTCATTTCACCCAAGATATCCTGAAAAGTGCCTATGAGAATCTAGGAATAACACCTAAATATCATATTCCGTATGATCCATAAAGTTCAGGTCAAGTGGAATGTGTAAATAGGGTTCTCAAGACTATGGTGGGGGAAAATCTGTGATGAAACTCATCTAAAATGGTCAGATATTCTTCCCATAGCTTTGTTTTACCTACATAAAAGACCAAGAGCAGATTTATATATATCATCTTATGAAATGCTCTTTGGACATGCTCCACTGCAGGCAAAAACTTTGCTTCATACTTAAGTGATTAATAACAATTACTTAGAGAACTACATGATATGGGAGTATTGATCCAATATGGTCCATTAGATTATTCTCTCCGTAACTTCAAAACAGGAGATAAGGTAAATGTGAAAAATTTTGCTAAAAAATCAGCAACACAAGAGAGTTGGGTAGGATCTTACACAATTGTGTAAGTTTCTCCATCTTCAGTAAAAGTTTTGAGTAAAGATTCATGGTATCATTGTTCACATATTAAAATAAGTGTAAAGTGTAGAAAGCATAACTAGAACATCTGAAACAGTAACACCAACACTGTAATTATGATCATCTGTGAAAGACTTTTACTCTGATCAACACTCAAGATGAAAAATGAAATCCATCCTGAGAAAGAACTGATAAACTAAGTACCAATTGAAGCATTTTTTTAAACTTTATTTTTCTTGCCTCTTTGATGGGCAGTATGGTTAATATGGTAATACTTTGCATGACTTCACATGTATAATGGATAACACTGGTTCACTACTCTTTGGAACTCAAAAATTTTAAAAAGAATGTTAAAAAAATTTTTTTTAATTTAAATTGATTTTCCTTTATTTTGGCATCATCTCAGGTTAAAGCAAAAACCTAGGATGAGGAATTTTTAAAAAACTGGTATTTAGGAAATGATATAATCAAGAGCTTTATCATATGGTATAGCAAACAGACACACAAAAGCACACATGCTTTATGGTGATATAAACAGTCAGAGATTTGTCCCCCAGATGTAAGATATTCTAATGCAAGGGTCGTGGAAATGTGTAGGGAGAAAACACACTGAAAAGTTGGGATTCAGGTGGCAAAGTTATATGCCTTCAGATTGAGCAACTAAAAAATCTACAAGTTTTATCCACCTGGCATAGAGTTAACAATAGAAAAGTATAAAACATCTGAATTTGCCTATATACTTTTACAGGCATTAGGACCACTTGGCATAAGTAACTCCATATTAGAGTTCTATTATTACAGTAACTATAATATCAAACAATAAAGACCTTATAATTACCCTAGCTTCCTTTCTATTTCTACTGCCATTACCCTAATAGAGGGCTTCATTTAAAAACATATTAGCTTCCTAATTGGTCTCTCTTCCCTCTCCAATACAACCTTTACACATGTGCCAACATAAATCTTTCTAATATGCAGGTGTGATCATGTTATTTATTCTGTTCCAAGGCCTTCACTGATTCCCCACTACCTATAGGACATCATCATCTTAATCTGGTATGCAAAGTCATTTTCAAAACAGTTCTAATCTACCCTTTTTTCCAACGTTTTTTAAACATTACTCCCTTTCAGCCAAACTAGATAGTCAGCTCTTCTTGGGTCTTTGCTATATCTTGCAGATGCATAGGTCAATATAGAATAAAGAGCCACACCTGCAATTTCTGTCCTTTGAAATTTTTTTCTTCTTTTAATAACTAGTAAAGGAGATCCCTTCTTACCCTCTCATTCATCTCTGACCTCTCCTATATATCTATCACATTCTAATGTGCATGTGTATATATGTGTATGTGTGTACTCCTCTCCCCTAGTAAGCTCTTTAAGGGCAGGAACTATGTGACCTAATTTAATTTTTCCTATGCCTGTGTGAGATCCTTGTTTAATGACCAAGTAAGTCAGATAACAGTAAAAACAACAACAACAACAAAACGTAGGCAGCAGTAAGAGAAGCAAAGCACCTAGGAATAATATGGTAAACAGCACCCTAAAACCTACTCCTCCAATCACATCTAGGCACTATATATTAGGCAGGACATTAATAAACTGGATAGTGTCCAAGGGAAAAGAATCACGATTAAATGGCACCAAGGCCATGACATATGAAGATTAGTTGAAGGAAATGGGGATATTTAGTCTGGAGAAAAAGAAGGCAAAATATAATACTTTCATTTAAGATTCTGAGGGCTTATCATGTGAAAGACATTTCCAAACAAAATAATGAGAAATAATGCAAGAAAAATGCAGGCTAATTTAGTCTTGATGAAAGAACAACTATTTAGAGATATACAAAGAGAATGAACTGTCTCAGGAAGCAGTAGTTTTATAATCATTTTACATTTATTAAGTACCTATGATTTACCAGGCAGTGTGCTAAGCATTAAAACTTCATTTGAGTCTGCAAAAAAAAAAAAAAAGACTGGATACTATTTGTCATTAAAAACACAGAATGATTTCTAGAACTAGAAAAAATAACAAAATACATCTAGAAGATCAAGAATATCAAGGGAACTAATGAAAATAAAGGTGAAGGACAGTGGCCTAGTGGTATCAGATCTTAAACTGTACTATAAAGTAGTAATCTTCAAAACAATCTGGTACTGGTTAAGAAATAGAAGGGTGGCTCAATGGAATAGATTAGGGGTAAATGACCTCAGTAATCTATAGAGTGTTTAGTAAACCCAAAGATCCCAGCTCTGGGGATAAGAATTCACTATTTGACAAAAACAGCATGACAAAAATTGGGTATTATTTAATATCTCACACCCTATGCCAAGAAAGGGTTAAAATGAGTATATGATTTGGACATAAAGGATATTATAAGTAAATCAGGGGAACATAGAATGGTTTACCTGTCAGATCTGTGGAGAAGGGAAGAATTTATGAACAAAGAAGAGATAGAGAACATTATAAGATATAAAAAGAATAATTTTGATTATATTAAATTAAAATTATTTCATACAAACAAAACCAAAGCAACCAACAGAAAGGAAATATCAACCTGAGAAAAAAATTTTATAACAAATTTCTCTGATAAAGGTTTCATTTCTCAAATATATAAAGAACTAAATCAAACTTATATGAATGCATATCATTCCCCAATTGACAAATGTCAAAGGATATGAATAAGCAGTTTTCAGATGAAAAAATCAAAGCTAACACTAATGATAAGAAAAATATTCCCAGGGCAGCTGGATAGCTCAGTGGATTGAGAACCAGGCCTAGAAACAGGAGGTCCTAGATTCAAATCTGACCTCAGATATTTCCTAGCTGTGTGACCCTCACAAGTCACTTACTACTGCCACCCCAACTGCCTGCCCCTTACCACTCTTCTACTTTAGAATAAATACATGGTATTGATCCTAAGGCAGAAGGTATGGGTTTAAAAAAAAATGTTCTAAATTCCTCTTGATAAGAAAATGCAAATTAAAACAACCGAGGTAGCACCTCATACCTATCAAATTGGTTACTATGACAGAAAAGGAAAATGAGAAATGTTGGAGGGGATGTGGCAGAATTGGGACACTAATTTATTGCTGGTGTAACTGTGAACTGATCCAACCATTCTTGAGGGCAATCTGGAACTACACCCAATTCTATAATACCTTTCAATTCTATAATAGCATTACTAGGCCTGTATCCCAAAGAGGTAAAAAATAAAAGGGCGGGGGTTGAGGGGGAAGAGAACTATTGATACAAAAATCTTTATAGCAGCTCTTTTTTGTGGTGGCAAAGAATTGGAAACTGAGGGCATATCCAACAATTGGAGAATGGTTGAACAAACTGGTGTATGATGGTGACAGAATACTATTGTGCTCTAAGGAATGATGAACAGGATGATTTCAGAAAGAGCTGAGAAGGCCTTGGGCTGATGCAGAGTGAAATAACCAGAACCAGGGAAACATTGTACACAGTAACAGTAATACTGTGGAATGATCAATGGTGATTTGGATTCTTTCAGCAATACAAAGATCCAGGGTAATTCTGAGGGACTTATGACAAAGAATGCTATCCACCTCTAGTAAAAGAACTGTTGGAGTCAGAATGCAGATAAAAGTATATTTTTTTCAATTGTTTATTTAGGTTTATGTTTTGAGGTTTTGTCTTATAAGATTACTCAAAAAGATGAATATGGAAAAATTAAATTAAAAAACACAGAATGATATACATTTTGCGGTCTTGGTCAATAAATATTTTGTTATAAAAATTTAATTTTCAAAAAAAGATACATAGTTGTCAGGAATAATGTAGAAATCCCTTTAGATAGTGATTAGATTGGATAGCTTCCTGTCTAAATAAAAATATTTCTTTAAAGTCAGTCAGAAGGCTTGGTGAACCGACATGGTGAACTGCTAAATGAGAGCAGTTCTGGTTATAATGACCCAAAGGTAACAAAAAGATAATGAAATGAAGAAGTCTTTTGGGCATCTGGAAATAGAGCCTTAGGAGACATCTGTATTGATGGCTCACAAGATGAATCAAAGCACTTAAAAATAGCAATAAAAGAGAACCAAGAGAAGAAGAACCAAGTCCAGGAGAAGGAATGGTCAGTTGTGAAAGGTAAAATAGGTTGAATACTGATTAAAAAAAAAACATTTAATGCCAAAACATATACTGGGACAAACATCATTTTATTTTAGGGTTTCTTCAGTTTAATGGGAGAGACAACATGGGAAAACGACAAATACTTGATAGATGTAGAGTAAATGGAAGTAACCTCGGAAATAAAGTACTAGCATGGGGGGGATGGGAGGGACGAGACAAGGGGAGAGCATAAAGGTCCTTTTTCAGAAGATGGAATTTGAGCAGTCTCCAGGAAAACTAAAGCATAGCAGATATGGTCTCACCTTCCTCTCCCCAAGACATAAAAGGAACAGGTAGGGGCAGTTCGGTGATGCATTGGATAGAGCATCGGGCCTGGTGTCAGCAACATTTGAAGTCAGCCTCAGACATTTACTAGCCGTATAATCCCGAGGTAAATCACTTAATCCTGTTTGCCTCAGTTCTTCATCTGTAAAATGGGAACACACCTCAAACCACTCCAGAATCTTTGCTAAGAAATTCCACCGGGTCACACAGCGTCGACCACTGCTGAATGACTGAACACCAACAGCAGAAATAAAGAGGTGCTTTTTATACATGGTTAGGAAGCTCTAAGCAGGAGGCAGGTCGGGTTAAATTCCCTCATCCATGGGGTACATACAGGTGCAGTGAGGGGACAAAAAGGCCCAGGCCCGCGTGCGCAGTCAAGCTCCAAACCCTTAACAACAGCGCGAATTAGCCGAGACACACAGAATGGAATCAACTTTAGGACGTGGTTCTAGAAACTGAAGGGGAAAAGACAGAATGAACCCGAGGCCAGAGGAAGCAAGCAAAATAGCAGAGAACCCCAAAAGCTAGGGAAGCTGGGGGACGAAAATGGAGGGGGGGAGGGGAAAGAAGTCCATGCACGCATGCGCATATGCTCCTCGAAGGGCTCAATTCCCCCAGGCGCTCTCGCACCCCAGGACCCGACAGAGGGAAGGCCCTCCACACTAGGCAGACTGTATGCCTTTCTGCAAACTTCTCCCTGTCCTCAGAGGGCCCCTGAGAATGCTCCTTACTTGTCATCGCCGGGGCCCACAAGGCGCTGGAATAGGGTCCCAGAACGAACAGTCGTACCAGCCCAGCCACGTCCGAGGCCATAACGAGGGTCGCGAGGTTACCTCCCGACCTCCGGCAGTCAATACCTCCGACCAGAGGTCGGTGGGCCGTTCCCCCTCCGCCGAGGAGGCGGCCCCACGCAGCGCGTGGGCGGAGCCGGAAAAGGCGTTCCTAAGCACTGGGAGAGCCGCCCCTCCCTCCCACGCCATTGACCACGCCTCCATTGATCCGTAACCACACAGGGTGTCTTCCCTTGACCCAAACTCCTCCTTTTCTTCCTTGTGTATCATCTCTCAGGGAAAATCATGAAAGGCTCTGGAAAGCCCCTTTTCGCTACAGGAAAGCTTTTTTCGCGCCTCCCTCCCAGCACCTTTCAACAAATTTCCAACAAATACCCCAAAACTGCCAGTGTACCTGGAGTTTGGAACTGAACTAAAATTTGTTTGATTATGCTGAGTGGAAGCATTGGGGCTCATCTAGAGGCTGCTCCTTCCCGGGGTCATTTGTAAGTCTCCCCCACTGATTTTAAGTACGCAAATATTTAAACAGATCCCTACTTCATCCATGTGTATATTCCCTGGAGGGCTGCAAATTGCAACCCGTCCTTGCCTGCTCATCCTGTTTAACTCATGTCAATACGCCAAAGGGGGACCCCGCAACATGCTAGGGGTACTGGGTACTCTTCATTGATTTTTATATGAACCAATTCAATATATTTCTTTTCTTTTTTTTTTAAACCCTTCCCTTCCGTCTTGGAATCAATACTGTGTATTGGCTCCAAGGCAGAAGAGTGGTAAGGGCTAGGCAATGGGGGTCAAGTGACTTGCCCAGGGTCACACAGCTGGGAAGTGTCTGAGGGCCAGATTCAAACCTAGCACCTCCTATCTCTAGGCCTGGCTCTCAATCCACTGAGCCATCCAGCAGCCCCTCAATCTATATTTCTTAAATTACTGTAATACACAAACTATGGTGCTATGCTTAGAAGATAAGAAGTTAAAAATTAAAACTAATTTTGAGCTTGTACAATCAAATGCCTCTAAATTTGGTGTTTAATATATACCAGGTATTGTGCTAGCTATTGGGTATAAAAATAAAAAAAAGTAAAATAGTCTTAACTCATAGGGAGGTAAAGGTTACATGTTCTTATTGTTAAATAAACACTATATATGTTTATATATGTACATATATATATAATGTATGTGGGTATATAGAAGTGTTTATCAAATGCCCACTATGTATTACATACTGTGTGAGGTACTGGAGAAAAAAAAAAAGAAGCCCTTAGCCTCAAAAAGATTACATTCTAAGCAGGGAGACAGCAGGTTCATGTCTGGATGTATACAAGCCAGATAAAAGGAAAATTTGGAGAGGAAGCTACTAGCAGCTAGAGGGAAGACACAGAGTATATCACAGAGGAACCATGGATTAGAATTGGGAGCAATCGACAACATGGAACTGATGGAGCCAGAAGAATGCTCAGGGCTGGCAGGAATTTGTTTTCTCTTTTATGGGGTTTTTGAGATTATCTTAAAATATGTAGATCATCTGAAAGTTATTACTAAAACTTTAAAGTTAGTATGCCCACAGCATCCCAAAGTTACCAGCACCTTTTGATGTTCTGCTATTCTGAAATATATCTGAAATCTGAGGTCTTGAATTTATCTAGGATTGACATATTCTTGTGGGGGTTGCTGAAGGAAGCCTAGTACCTCTGCTGTGAGGGTTTGCTGAGCTCTTTTCAAGACTGCTCATTCACCTTTGATATCCACTTTTCACCCAATTTCACCTATGGCTCCAAGAAGCTGTAGCATGGACAGCAGCCACACTCTAGTAACAACATCTAAGCAGATGATTTGAACAAGGTTGAGGATAACCAATGGATCACAAATTTGTCAGTGAGTTGAGGGGATGTCTATTCCAGTTTTATGAAGTGGAGTGGGCAGATGAAAACAATTTGTTCCAACAGCCATGAAAGTGGCTAAAGCAGTCACTATAGAGCACTTAAAACTTGGTCAGACATCAAAGATGCCAAGGTCACCCACTTCATCCTGGGCCATCACCAGTTTTCTTGACTTTAGTCTTGCCACTGGACTTCCATGACTCTAGAAGAAAAAGTAAGGTTGACATATTTGTACAACTCTGCCTCATTTAAATCCTGTTTATGCACAAGTTAAAATGATATCTATGATGTCACTGGTCCTCTAAAAATGAAGGACAAACAACAACATAACACAGGACTAAGAACCAAGCACCTAAATTGCGTCGGCTGATTCAGCATATATTACCATGATTTTAATTTTGGTTAACATATGATACAATGTGTAAATTATGCTTGATGCTTTGTATGTGATTTTGAAATCTTACTTTCTGCTATTGTCCCTTTTTACTGGCTACTTATAAACTTACTATGTTGACTAGAAGGGTGTGGAAGAGGCAGGGGCCAAGAACAAATACATTTTTAAATTTTTTCATTTAAAAAAAATATTGAGTTCCAAATTCTCTCCTTCCTTCTCTTGCTCCCACCCTCCCTGAGATGGTAAGTAATCTGATAGTTCTTTTTTTAAATAATATTTTATTTTTCCCCTATTACATGGAAAAATAATTTCTAAGTCGTTAATTTTTTTTTTCATTTCCAAATTCTCTTCCTCCTTCCTAATTCCTTCCTCCTTAACCCTACCCCCTCCCTAAGATGGTAAGCAATCTGATACAGATTTTACATGTGCAATCATGTAAAACATTTTCCCATATTAGTCATTTTGGAGGAGGAGGAAGAAGAGGAGAAGAAAGGAAGGAAAATATAGTATGTTTTAGTCTGCATTCATACACCATTAGTTCCTTCTCTGAAGGATGATGGCATTTTTTTATCTTGAGTCTCTGGGATTATGTTGGAGCACAGTATTGCTGAGAATAACCAAGTCATTCATAGCTGTTCCTTAAAAAAATACAACTTACCATGTACAATGCTTTTCTGGTGTCACACACTTCACTTTGCATCAGATCATGTAAATTTTTCCAGATTTTTCCAAAATCGTCCTTCTTAACATTTCTTATAGAATAATAGTGTTCCGTTACAATCATATGCCACAACTTTTTCAGGCATTCCCCAATTGATGGACATCCCATCAATTTCTAATTCTTTGATATGACAAAAAGAGCTACTCTAAACATTTTTGTACAAATACATCCTTTCTCCCTTTTTAAAAAAAATCTCTTTTGGATACAGATCTAATAGTGATTAAAAATACCACCACCACCTTACCTTTTATCTTCGAATCAATACTAAGTAAGGGTCCCCAGACAGAACAGTGGTAAGGGCTAGGTAATTGGGGCTATCTGACTTGCCTAGGGTGATACAGTTAGGAAGTGTATGAGGTCAGATTTGAACCCAAGACCTCCTATTCACAGGCCTGGCTCTTTGCCTACTAAACCTCCTAGCTGCCCCTCCCGTAGTGGTATTGCTGGATCAAAAGGTAAGCACAGTTTTAGAGCTCTGTTCCATTGTTCCAAATTGTTCTCCAGAATGACTGGATTAGACCACAATTCCACCAACAATGCATTTGTGTTCCAGTTTTCCCACATCCCCTCCAACATTTGTCATGTTCTTTTTCAGTCATATTAGCCAATCTGATAGGTGTTGTGGGGTTTTCCTTAATGGACTTCCCTGACCAGCAGGGTCCCACAAGGGAAGGGGCTCACCTTTGTGATGGGACCCGAGGAGAGGTAGGAACCGAGAACCAGGGTGGAAAATGAAAGACACAGACAAGTCAGTGGTTGGATAGGGCAGGCAACCCCTATGATACTCCCTTTGGTAGGAGAATATGAGAACAAAGGAACACGAGGCGGAGGAGGAGATTAAGGTAGGGAATGCAGGCCGAGATGGTTACAGCCTGGGGAAGGAGAAGGTCAAGAGGAGAGAGACAGTCATTGAGGAGCCCAGTGGAGCTCCATGGAAGGGAGAAAGGCCAAGAGGAAGTTCATGGGTTTGCCTCTGAATTTATTCCTGTCCTGCTTGGCGGTACTCCCAAGCACGTAGTAACCACAGCACAAAGTG
Source organism: Monodelphis domestica (assembly GCF_027887165.1). Classification (NCBI taxonomy): domain Eukaryota; kingdom Metazoa; phylum Chordata; class Mammalia; order Didelphimorphia; family Didelphidae; genus Monodelphis; species Monodelphis domestica. The sequence goes on along the minus strand of NC_077228.1, from coordinate 320,807,618 downwards.
TAGACAATTAAGATTGGGTGGCAAGGTAGACCTTTGGGCGTGTACATTGCAAACTGCGCTTTCCCGGGTAATTGAGTCCGAGCATGTTAATGAGTTTGTCTTAGCCAAGGGCCGCCTGGCCAGTTCAAGGTTACATTCACAAACCTCATTGGTATAACCTTATGCTTGGAGACACAGTCGCCATACAGTCATTTATATTTCATAGATGTGAATATGCTTGGGATGTTACAGGTGTGAGGTGGTACCTCGGAGTTGTTTTAATGTGCATTTCTCTAAGAGTGATTTAGTGTATTTTTTAATAGTCTCAATTATTTTCCCATTTTTTTCCTTCTAATACTTTTATTTGATTTTAAAAAATCCTTTTTTAATTCTTCCAGGTGCTCTTTTGGGGCTTGGCGTCAATTCACATTTTACTTTGAGGCCTCACATATGGCTCTTTTGACACTGTTTGCATTAGGTTTGCACCTTATGCCTTCCTGTTACCATAGTGACGTTTCATATTTAGTTTCTTTTTTTGATTTATGTTCACTTTTCCCGCTTTATTTTGTCATGTTTCACTGTATATATTTGAGCAATTGGAATGGTCTAAACAATAATGAATAGGCAACTGTCCAATTAGTATCTTAATGTCTTCGAAGAAATTGTGTATTAGAAATATTTCTTGTAGGTCAAGACGGTAGACTAAGGCAGAAAATTGCCCTCTCTCCCAAATTTCCCTCCAAACTCTCCCAAATTTAAAGCCTCTTACCAAATTTTGGAGTAATGAAGCAGTTTTCTTTAGGGAGGGCAAGGGAGGTAAAAAGAACCATAGCTTTAATAGGAGGCTTCAGTGCAATTAAAAAAATACTGTAATCAATTTTAGGATTGTACACTTTTGAATAGGGGCCACTCATTTTGGTTGTAGAAGCCACGTTTACTACAACAATAAGAAAAACAATTACTTTTCAGAAAATATTTTGATGGCTGCGATTAAAGGCTGCTACCAGATATATTCTTTGCATTTCTTCCTGTGGGACCTTCATTTTTTTTTTAATTCTTACCTTCTGTCATTGGTTCCAAGACAGAAGAGTGGGAAGGGCTAGGCAATGGGGTTTAAGTAACTTGTCCAGGGTCATACAGCTGGGGAGTGTCTGAGGTCACATTTGAACCCAAGACCTCCCATCTCTGGGTCTGGCTCTCAATCCACTGAGATACCTAGCTGCCCACCCCCCACACCCCTTGGGATCTTCATGATTCACCTGATTACAATGGAAACCTGGGATCCAATTCAACCCTTCCGAGATGACATTCCAGCATGCGTGATCTCATCCACTAGGAGAATATTGGTGGCAATTACAGTGCTGGAGTGAAGGCGCTGATGAAGCAGTTTTCCAGTCCAGGAAAGTCTGGAGGATCAGTGGGAAAGGCCTGTTGCACTGAAGTGGGGGGAGAGCTTGGTCTGGAGCAGGAATGATGAGTAAGAGCAGGCTTACTGCAAGGCCCTGCCCAAAGGAAAGCTCAGCAGGGAGGCTTCAACCAGCTGGGACAACAGGCCACCAGCACCGTCTCTTGCTGTGCAAGCCATCAGTGAGGCTTCTTCCCAGTGTAAGCCAGCAGCTAGGCCCCCAGACCCATGCAAACCAGTAACAAAGCCCTGGGCCCAAGAACAAGAAGCTTGGGATAGTGTCTTCTCCAACCCAGGAGCACAGCTCCTGCTCTCAAATTAAACAATTGGGTACCTACATGATATATTAATTGTAGATCAAAGTGATCTGAAGGAGGAACACATTAATAGTTGGAGTGATGGAGGAACAAAGAAAGACTTCCTAAATCAGGGAGAATTTGAAATGCCTTGAAGGTAGGCTGGATAAATAAATGTAAGGGGAAGACTATTCCAGGTATGAAGGACAGCATGTGCAAAGTCAGGGACTCTGGTTCATTGGGCTTCAAACTCTTTCTGGATAATTGGAGTATTTTTTCTTTGACCTTCAAGCTCTGGTTTCATAACATTTCTAGGACTTTTCCACCTGGGTCCCCCCCCCCCCCTCCCCAGTAATGGATTCTTTCTATTTTTAGTTGTTTGCTTTTTCTAATATATTTAAGCACATTTCTTTTATGGTTTCTTGAAATATAGCATAGGTTTTCCCCCCCCCTGTTCATTTCATTTCAGGGATCCAATGATTCTTAAATTCTCTATACTTGACCTGTCTTCCAAGTGAGTTGTTTCTTATATTCCTTAAATTTTCTTTCATAATTTGAATCTTTTGATTTTGTTCTAACATTTCTTAAAGTCACTGAGTTCTGTTTGCTCCATTCTAATTTCTAGTGCATCTAGTTGACTAAGCTTTTCACCATTTGTTCCAAGTCAGCTTGGGACTCTCTTCTTCATTGGTAAAAATCAATGCATATCCCTGCATGAAAGGTAGAATTGGCAGGGACTGGCAAGAATGATCTTGGTTCTTATGGCTTCCACTCCCATTGGAATGAGAAGAGGTTTGATTCTACTGTAATAGACATTGAACCTTGGTGAATTATGGTGTTGGGAATTTTATAGAAGTTGCACCAGGAAACAAGCCAGAGAAAAGACTTGAGTTTTGAGCCCCTCCTCTATACTACTTCCGGTTCCATTCAACTGTCTGGGAAATGGTCTTCTCACAGATGATAAGTAGTAGATTTTTCCCCTTAATGACTAAATCCCATAACCAGTCCTTTAACTAAAGAGAATTTTATTTTTTGGGGGAGAAGGGATAAGAAGAGGTTGGGGAAAGGGAAGAGGGAATTTAGGGTCTCCCAAATTTCTAGGTTATCTTGTTGATTGAAGATTTGAAATATAGTCAGTTCAAGACACAAATTTATCTTCCCTCTAAGGGTAGATATTCACAGCACTGCTGACAAGTCTCTTTTGGGCTAAACGAAATTTCTCTGCAGCTCACAGTCTATGTAGAAGGCAAAATGGCGAGAGAAAGGACGAAGAGGGTTGTCTTCCACCTTCTGGTCAAACAGTCAGAGAGGGAATCTCAGACTCTGGCAGCTGAAGCTTAAGTGCTTTCCCCCCAAGGTTCCATTGGAACTGTCTCCCTATCTCAGTTGATTGGCACTGAGTGGTATGGGAAATCTCTAAGACTGTGGAAGCTTCCTTCAAGATGGAAATCATTAGGCTCATTCAGTCCTTGTCACCCTGAGGCTCTGCCTCTACACAACTCCATAGGTCTGTTTCTTTGATCTCTCAGGTTATGTTTCTAGGGAGATGTTTCCCCCCTCCCCCCATTCATGTTTATCACCTCTACAGCCTCATAGTCTCCACATCAGAGGCTGGGGCTAAAAGGAGGTGGTGACATCTACTTGGCTGTGGTGATCTCAACTTAACTGAACCTTTGTGTCACTTTTACCTCCAAGATGTCTTAAGGCCTATAGTCCCAATATCTGAGATTAGCCCCATGATTTGAGCTATACTTTCCTGGCTTGAAAAGAGAAAGAGTAGGTGTTGGGAAAAGGAGTATCTGTTTTGATCACATTTCTTCTTTTGACTATTTATCTTTTGGGTTGTGGCTCTTTTAGACATTTGTGCCAAGGGGGCAGTCAGGTGGCTCAGTGGATTGAGAGCCAGTTTTCTGAGAAGTTTGCATAGAATAATGAATTTCTTCCATAGTATTTTATGTTCTATGGCTTATTGAACACTAGGATACCTTGTTTTTTTGGTTCTAGATCTTGCTTATCTCTTCCAATGATCTATTTTTCTTTTTTTATCCAGGACCACAGAGTTATCACTTTAACACATATTTTGAGATCTGACAGCTCAGTTCATTTTTTCATTACTTTTCTTCATTTTTGTTCTTCCACATAGGTGTGTCCCCTTAGTATTTTGATTAGTATAGCATTAATCTACAGATGAATTTGGTATGCAGCTTCACAAAATTATAAGAAGCATCTATGATGCTATATTCCAGGATGCTTTCTGAAACATCAAGAAACATTAGCTTTTAAAAAGTCTGTTTTAAAACATTATGATGAACACAAATTACTACTTTCTTACCAGTGGTACACTTTACCTTGATGTACTAGAATTGCAGTTAGGGATGAGATGCTAAATGTGTCTGTGGCACTATTCTGAAACACTTATCTATAGAACAGAATAACACGAAAATAAAGAAGCCCCAGCTGTTATCTCAAGAGTCAAGAAAATATATATTTCTTTAGCAGTTTTTTCACAATTTGTACTAATTACATGACCACTCTAGGGCTCTTTAAATATATGCCTACATATATTTTCCCCCATAACTTGAGAAGGTGTGTCTGACTAAGTACCTCTCTGCAAACTACAAACACCACTAAATGCTGTCACTAATGCAAAGATCTGAACTCCTTTCACAAAGCTCCAGAGGATTCGGATGGCCCCTGGTCAAGAATTCATATCCTTTTAGATATCATGGACCTTTTGGCAGTCTGTGAAGTCTATGCATCACTCCTCAGAATATTTTTAAATGCACAAAATAGGACCACACATGCAATGTTTAAAATTACAAGGCTGGTTATATAAGGTTAATAACTTTATTACATAAAAAGTAGTAATAGTAAAGAGAAGAAAAAGTAGTTGAGGTAGAGAGGTACTTAACCAACCTTTCTGATCTATAGCTGTATTATGGACCTCTAGCTAGATTCCACCAAAGGTCCACTCTGCTCCTCCCATGCATAACAAAGATCCCAATTTGCTCCTGGTCAGAACTTAGCTTTTTTTTTTCCTCCACCCACTAACTCTCACATGTCATATCTCAGAAATCAATAGTTTCTTAATTTGCCTGGGCCACCCAAGGGGGCAGTGACTGTGGAATCATTGTTTCTCACTTTGTGAGTTCTTTAACTTCCTTTTTCTGAGGCTCATCTATACCTGAATTTACTCAGTTGTATTTGACCTCCAGGTCATTGAGAGATGTAAAAAAACAATGGTTTCACTTCCAACACAGAGGAAACAAATTATATTGGAGCACACTTACGAAAAGGATGAAAATGTGAGTTCGCAGAACTTGGGTTAAGAACCTGTAATCCAAGATAAATGTCAGACTCTTCTTCATTTGGCATTTAAATCCCTTCTCAGTCTGGCTTCCATCTATCATTCCAGATTGATTGCACATTATTCTCCACCACAGTTTCTGTGTTCTATACCAAGTCTCCCGCTTGCTGCCCTCTTATACAACATGCTATCTCCCATTATTTTTGTCTTTGCAGTCTTCATGAGTGGAATGCTCTCCCTTCTCACCTCTGCCTTTAGAAACTGCTAGCAATGCACAGCTCAAGTGCTATTTCCTCCCATGGTTAGTGCCTCACTCCACATTACTTCCCATCTTGCATATGTTTTCTTCCAATATAATATAAAGTCCTGGAGGACAGAAACTTTTTTTTTCCTAAGCACATTTTAGATGCAAAATGCCATGCCTATTTTGTTACCTTACAGCAGAAAGTTTTAATATCAGTAGAGCCTTCAATGATGCACTTTTTTAGGAGAATCAGATCATAGGATTGTTGGCTTTGTGGGATCCCAGATTGACCCATGCTTTGAACTGGGTATGAGGCTATGACTAGCAGACAGAGTACTTCAGGGATTCAAACTATATATAAATTATATGAAGGGAGCAAAAAAGTTCTTATTCCAGAGGATAATTGTTAACTTTGCAACTGGAAAACAGAGAAACTGTTTATAGTCTGAAATAGAACAGTACCAGCTAGACATCTCCAGGCTGCCTGGACTTGATTTTGATATTGGAATATCTTTAAAGGAATGTATACATCATGTGCGAGGAATTTTCAGCAAAAGTTGTCTTAGGAAACACATCCTGATTTTTGTAGGATTTTACCAGAAATTTTTGAACTCTTTGGATTATCTTGTAGTTTCATTTTCAACCTCTGCTAAAGCAATCACAGCTCTGTACCTATTATGTGCAACCTCCAGATTGTCAGGTTACTGTTTCTGATAATGAATATGCTTTAGCTTTGTTGTTTAAAGAATTTGTGGATAAATGTTATAATGGTACAATTTCTCCTCAAGCAAGTGGGTTAGGCTGAAATGATGTGACAAACCATTAAGGATGCCTCAAAGTGGATTGATGGAAAAGAAAAAAAAAGTTATTTGCCAGGTTTTGCACACTGCTCAACAGTGGGCATTAGTTGGACTGAATCAATAATGGGGACAATGTTTGAAGCTTTGCTCAACCAACTAGATGAAATTTACCATGTCAAAAATTATTTTTTAATGACATATTACCATGACATTCATTATTTTGTATACTTCATCCCTCCCTCTCCAACTTATTCTTCTCTCTACTCAACTTCTGTTGAAGGCACCACCACACTTCCCCAAGTTTGCAGCCTTGGATTCACCTTCAACTCAAATTTTCTCATTCAATGTATGCATTAAGTTGTCCAAATCTTGGTAAGAGAAGGATTTTGTAAAACTGGGTTTGTGAAGAATAGTTTTCACTGCAAGAATAGTTATTTATATAGTGTTTTAAAGTTTGCAAAGAACTTTACATGTTATCTCATTTGACATTAACAACTCAGTGATGTAAATGCTATTATTATCCCTGTTTTAGAGATAAGGAAATTAAGGCTGAATGAGGTTAAGTGATTTGCCTAGGCTCATACAGCTTGAAGGTCTTGAGTCAGGTTTTGATTATAGGCCTTGGACTGCAAGTTCAGGGCTCTTGTTACTGTACCATAAACCTTGTCTTGTTTATAGTTTCATCTCTTTAAAAAAAGATTTTAGAAGGCTCATAGTCTAATCAAGTTAGGTTTTACTTCAGATCACACAGAATGAATCTATTAGAAAACTTTCTCCTAAAGTTTTTACTTTCTCTGGGCTCTCTACAAAACACTTCCAACTCAGGTAAGGAAGAATAGGCTGAAGTTAATTCTTTCCCTGTGTTTCAGCCACAAATCTGAAACTTGAAAGGAAACCCCAAATATACCACTTGTCACTTGCCCTTCCCTGTGTCTGCCTCTATCAAAGGAAGGAAGGAAATAAGCACTTATATTAGCAAAAAGACAGTTCTTGCCCCCAAGGAATTTACATTTTAATAGGGGAATACAACACTTAGGAGCTGAAAAGTAAGGAAGAAGGTACTCAGTGAGATAGAGAATGGTTTTGAAGTCCAGAAGCCAGGAGTAGGTCCAGGAGGGGAATGAAGGAAATGGAAGTTCACAAATAATAAAAAGGAAGATTTACAGAAGGGTGCTTCAAGTTCAGGTAGTCTGAGAGATTGTGGATGTTCAAGAGAGAGGAGGCCCCTATACCTGAGGGAAGCTCTAGGACGAAATGGCTTTGGGAGTAAGGAAACTGGGCCAGGAAGGCAAAATACACATTTCCTTACTTATATGCCTCTTTGCTTTAAATCAGTGTTTACTCTATTCAGATGTCGAATTAATCTCTATTCCTTTCTTTCCTTTGGAGGGAAGTTTGAGTGAAAAAAAGTAAAGGAAAAGATTTGAAATTACCCAAAAAGTTATGTTAGTATTTAATCAATTCCCAAAGACTTCATAGTGGAGATCATAAGATTATCAAATAATATATTTTAGCAATCAAGGAATATTTATTAAATGATTACTCAGCAAAATACTGTGACAGGTACTATGGGAATACCCCCCCCCCCCATGATCCTTACTTTCCAATAAGATCTCTCCTGCTAAGAGCATTAAGATCCTTTCTAGAGCTATAACAAGGGTGGAGAGAGAGGATCTTTTCTCCAAGATGAATTGAGAGAGCACCAACTTTTGAGCATGACAGCATCAGCATTAAAGGATGCTTCCTACATCAGCAAGAATAATTCAATAGGAAGCTAGCAGATGGTAGGGTAAGGTGAGTATCTCCCCACTCCCTTGCTCTGGGGTCATATAGTGGTCTTCAGCCCCGATCTCCTACATGATGTGGTGTTTTGCCACTGTTTCCTCAACTAAAAGTGTTAACACTTTGTCCCAGACAGGGTGGTACTTACCCAGGGTGCAAATTCCCAATTACAGCTCTGCCTATATGACTTGGCAAAATTAGAAAAATGTCAGAACCTAACTCTATAATCACTTTCTGAAACAGAAAACCACCAACCATGAAGATACTTTGTTGACCTTTAGATTTTGCCTCTAGAAGACTAATATTTTGGGGGGCAATACAGTACTGATATAATCATAGACTTAGAACTAGAATGGCTCTAAGACACCATGTAACCCTCTTGTTTTATGGATAATTTCTCTGGGCCTTAGTTTCCTTAATCATATCATCCAAGGCCACAGAGGTATTAAGAAATTGAGGCAGGATTTGAACTCAGGACCTAGGATGATAAAGTCTACAAACCATGATGTTTTATAAAAGCCTTTCTACATCATACTTCATTTATCTCTAAATGTCTCTTAAGAGAAATATGGTCACATTAAAAGTAAAATCTCTCTCTTTCCTGTTATACAAAGCCATTAAAAACACATAATATAAAACACTTTTAAAATATTTTATGGTCATAGTGAAGAGTCTCTTCATTCTAAATCTGGGGGTAGTTTCACGGATTCCTAGGCTTAACAAAGGTTAATATGTTACATTTCAGGTCCTGAAGACCAAATATATTTTAAAACAATTAAAATTACAAGGTACTAAAATGCCACTTTTAAAAAGAAAGATTATTTTATAAATAGCCCATAAATTTAAAGAAAATTGAAAAAGAATAGAAAAATGCCCAACATCTAACTGTGAACTATTTTTGGACAATATAGAAAAAATCATGAGTCCTCTCAACTGCTAAAAGGACAATTACAAGAAAAATTACACAATATTTGGAACATGTTCAAATTTAGCAGAACTCTTACCCCATATTCAGGAATGAGGCAATGTAAAAATGAAAAAGCAATTTTTGTTGTAAAAATAATCACTCTTTATCATCTTAACCATTGAGATGATTGATGAATTTTTCAAATATATCTATAAAAAAGCAAAATTCTATTTGGTAGGATCATTTAAGTAACTTTCAATGAATCTATGCACATGTAACTTTTCAAATCAAGGGGAAAAATTTTACATATTTTATCTGTTATAAAATCATGCTAAACTGGAGAACTATTTGACATTGTGTTTAAGTGGCATACAAACATATCTGCTCCCTGCATTATGAAATTAGAATGAGATTTGTTGTTTTAACTGCTCCTACTAGAGTTTTACATTAATTTTATTAATGTCAGATGCAATAACATAATGCTAAAAATAAGCATGCATTAGTTGTACAACAAATTATCTTTTAAAAATTGTTTGCCACAATTAGTGAACTTACTATCCACTTTAGTGCATTATCATTTGAATAAGTAAAAGGGGAAATGAAAAATACTGAACCTTATTATGCTACTCAGCACCAGTAAAAAGTTAAAAGACTTTTAAACATTTTCATATTATCAAAAACATTGGTATCTGTATCACCAAACGTGAAGTTAATAATTTTGTTCCATTTCAAGATGAGTCATTTTATTTACAATATTCTGTATTTCAATAAAATCTTTTTAACAATATTTAAAAATCATCTAACTTCATAAAAGTATTGCAGAAATTTTAACATGTAGTAATTATATGTACATATAAGGAAGTCCGTGAAAAAAGTAAATTTAAAGAAATGTATTCAGGGAATACGAGAAATATTACCAAAGTTAGCAAAATTCTAACTAACTCAAGGCAGCGGTCATTCAAACATTCAAAAATCCTTATATGCTGCTAGATTCTGAACATTAAAAGTTCCAGTAATAAAAGTAAATATGTAAAACAATATGCTTTTGAGATCAAATGTAGAAAATACATTTCTACAGACATGGCATATGTTTAAGAATAATGACAACAATAATTTTTTTAGAAAACCTGTAGGACACTATTGGATGTATGAGCAAACAGCATGGGATGCTCATAAACTAATGGTGAATTTCAGACTATAGACAGTTTTCAAATATATGATATTTTAGCAGCCATAATTGTATTTCCAGTTAAAACATTCTAAAACTATAAGTAAAATTCAACATAATTACCTGCATAATACCTCAATATTAGAATTAAAAACCAAAGCAATTATGGTAATAATAACTTCTAATATAACATAGGATATGCTGGAACTTTTGCAGATGAGAAGTCAATAATAAACAACCAAATATACACACTGTGCTTAAATCTTCACTATGAATAATTAAGTACCAAAAATATGAGAAAAAAGTAATAGAAAAGTAAAAAGAATAAAATTAAAAAAATATTGCACAGCCACATTACCTAAAAAGTAAAATTGGTATTTAAAAAGCTCAACGCATGGATGATATAAATTATCTTCCATATAAAAAGTATAAATATTTCTTGAAACTCAGTGGCAGCTACAGTTTAATACCACACATTATTTGATTCATTGGTGAATGAGGTAATTGCCAAGACTCTAACAATGCTTTTTGGCTACTGGAAATATTTTAGAGCAGCCACCAGAAAGAATTTTTCTAAAAATATTTCTGAATCAAGAACAGCAATATGTGCAGCTCTCCCAATAAGTGAATCGGCTGTATTGGGTAATGCATTGATGACATTGTATCGAACCAAGTTACAGTTCTTGCTTTGCAGAACTGGGAGAAGGAGGTTCTGGATCATTTCAGCATAAATTGGTCCTATAAACAAAAAGAAAAAGGAGAGTAAATTGAAATTATATAAAATTTGGAAAACATGTATAATATAAAAAATTTTTATTTTGCAAAAATAGTATTGGCTGTATTAACATTTACAGTGGCTAATTGTATTTCGTTTTAATATAAAAATTCTAGTGTTTTGTTAAGATTTTATTAAGAAAATATGTTCATTGTCTTTTCTTAGCTGTATTACATGTGCAAAGCAAAACTGTCATTTAATCTTAACAGATTATTTAGTTTTTTAACATAAAGCCTAAATCAAGTGCTATTTTTCAGTTAACATGCTTTTCTAATATAATTTGATTATATTAGTTGTATAACTTAAGCTAATTAAATTTTTTAAAATTTATTTTTATTATAAGAAAAATACAAATTAATAGGAATATTACAATATAGAAACAAAAGAGAAGGCTGTGATGGAACTGTAGACTTACATTGGGTATAAAGTACAATTTTAAAAATTTTATGTTAAATCTATCATGAGTTACAACTTTTCTGCATGTTTGCTTTTTCATCTGAACTTAGGTCACACTGAGATGATAAATCATTGTGAATAATCAGGAGATCCTTAAAAATATTTTGGTAGCTTTAATTTTCAGTTTGTTTTCAAGGAGACTAAGTGGTGTCCACTAGTAGCCAGAAGAGCAATATAAGTTTATCTTTCCCCAAATACATAACACCTTACAGAAGTCTTTGTTATAAAGGCTTATTAAGTGTTTTTCTCTCCTTTTATTCCAAAGCTGCTTATATTTAGACCTCTGCAATTTTAGTTAATGAGTGTTATTAAGCAGTAAATATAGCTACTATTTATAAATGTGAACTGCCTTACCTAGGGAGAAGACATTTGCTATTTCAACATTGGTTTATTACTTGTACTGCTAATAAAAAAGAGCTAACAGTTTTCTCCCTACTAGTAAAGCTAAACTTAACAGATAAATAGGTAAATAGGAGACAGAAACCATTTGTTTATGACCCTTATGTTAAGTAAGAAGACAGTATTAAAGTGCAGAGGTGGTAGTAGAAATGTAATGTTGGGAGCAGATGCAAAGGAAGAAAGTAGTGTGGGGGTAAGGAGGGGAGAAAGAGAATGTGTATTGATAAGGGTTTGTACTGTGTTAATGCATCATGCTAGATTCTTGAAGCAGTGCAAATTGGAAGCCAACACATCCTTTTTACGCTCTTATTTTTGTTATTTTTTTCTAGTTCTACATAATAATTTTGGGGCAATTCGACTGGTATGACACTGAATAAATTAATTTAGGTAGAATTATCATTTTTATTATATTTGCTCATTCTCCCCATAAGAAATTAATATTTTTCTAATTGTTTAGATCTGACTTTATTTGTGTGAAAAGTGTTTGGTAATTGAGTTCATTTATTTCCTGGATTTATTTTGGCAGGTAGATTCTCAAGTATTTTATATTATCTGCTATTAATTTAAATGGAATTTCTCTTTCTATCTCTTGGTGCTGGGCTTTGTTGGTACTATATAGAAATGCTGGTGATTTATGTGGTTTTATATCCTGCAACTTTGCTAATATTGTTCACTATTTCAACTATTTTTAAAGTTGATTCACTAGGATTCTCTGAGTATATTATCACAGTCCTCTCCTTGCCATAAGACCCTTATTTAACACAGTTGCTTTAGCATTGCCTTATGTATTATTGTTGGCTTATGCAAAATACCATATAGAAAAAATGCCAAATATAGTTTTTCATATGGGAAGAGTCTAATTACTTGTCTCCTGATCTCATCCCCCAGTAATACTGAAATAATGGTCTTTCATTGACAAACTGGAAAAAACACTATATTGTCAAGTCAGGAGATCAGAGTTTTAATTTTGGGTCTGTTATTAACTAATTAAGTATTCAAATTATTTAATTTTTCTGTACCTCAATTTTCTAATATGCAAAATTAAAGGACTGAATCATATCTTTTGAGGTGATCTCTTTTAGATGGTAATTTTATGACTGTATATAGTAAATTAAGGGGAAGATTCAATGAGAAAAAAAGGCATTAAAAAAAGGTTAGGAAAAAGCAATTAAGAAAAAAAGATACTTGTAAAGTTACAATTATGTAAAACATTACCCTTATTTGCTCCATAATGCAATTTCCCCAATTACCTGACTGCTTGTCCTTTAAAGCTGTTTTGCACATTTCAATACGGGCAGAATGATAAGGAACATAACGATCCTGCAGGGATCCTACCAATACTACATTTTTGAAGTAATGAAGACCTGTGAAGATGAAGAATGGAGAAAGACATCAATCATTAAAAATGTACATGATTTCATAACATACAACTTTTAGAAAATAATAAATTTTGCAGACTTTTCTAATAAAAATGTTGTTCATACACATTTATTTTTTAAAAACCTTTACCTTCCACCTTAGAATCAATACTTTATATTGGATCCAAGGCAGAAGAGTGGCAAGGGCTAGGCAATGGAGGTTAAGTGACTTGTCCAGAGTAGGACACAGGTAGGAAAAGTCTGAGGTCACATTCGAAACCAAGATCACCCATCACCAAGCCTGGTTCTCAATCCAGTGAGTCACCTAGCTGCTACCTCACATATTTATTTTTTAAACAAAAGAAATTAAAATTTGAACCTGATAACTTGAATTACAAAGATTCAGTAAAATCTTTTTGCTGTAATGAATTCAACTACTACTTCATGTTCAGTTAACCTCCTTTTATTTACCCAGTGTTTAGACTTTGGAATATGAATACTAAGTATTTAATAGATGTTAAATACTTGTTGTTTCAGTTAATTTGACTCCACTTGGGGTTTTCTTGGCAAAGATATTGGAGTGGTTCACCATTTCCTTCTTTAGCTCATTTGATAGATGAAGAGCTGAAGCAAACAGGGTTAAGTGACTTGCCTATGGTCAAACACCAGCAAATGTCTGAGGTCAGTTTTGAACTCAGGAAGGTGAGTCTTCCTTGCTCCAGGCCTAATACTCTAAGCACTCTGCCACCTCGTTGCCCATTCAATAGATAGATATTCAAAATCAATAGCCAGGTGGGTAGCAGAAACAGTGATGTCAGCTAAATCACATCATGATCATAACTACCCTTACCCATGTATTTCTGTTTGGGCTCTAAGACAGACTGTTACAAAAATATTTGGGGCATATATTTGAAATATGCATTAAATAAAACATTTATATTGTGTTAAAGGAAGGAATTAAGTGAAGTTAGTAGGGTTGTGAAGAAAAGGAAATTATAGGAATTTAGGGTCAGGATTACTATCATGACTGTTAAATTTGTTGAAGAATTAATTGCTTTGACTGTTCCATCATGGTATGGTCTTATTTCATGCTAATACCCTATAATGGAGCAAAGTATTAAACTGCATGGTGACTGAATTATATGTAATTTACTTACACTTAAGTTGGAAACTATTCCCTATCCCCTCCAATTCTCCCAGTTCATATATTCAAATTCAAATATTCAAAACCCATATGTTCAGGCAAAGTGAGATTTTCTGAGTATTTTCCACATTGTTTAAGAAGGAAATAATCTCTAAAGGGTACTAAACTATTAACTAAAGATTAAAGCATAGTTGATAAGAAATAGAGAAAAATGATAAAAAATATTACATTTTTTTGTGTTAGTTATCCTTAAATACTCAATATATTTTGCTTACAGCCAGTGCCAGATCATGTTTCAAAACATGGGAACATGGGTATAGATCTGGAATAAACTCTCACAGGCCAGAATACAAATTTCTCATTTCTGCCTCTTGCTCAATAATTATGTGATCATCATTATTATTATTGCTACTGGAAAGGGCCAGGCAATATACTGATCTATATATTTAGCTCCACCTAATCTCTGTAATTGCTTATATCAAAGATGCTTTGGTCACCACTCCCTAGTGTTATGGATCTCCCCAGTAAAATGTAAGTTCCTTAAAGACAGGCTATATGAAGTTTGCTTTATCTAGATTTATCATCTAATCCAAAAATGCCACCTTCAAGTAACTTTCTTTCCTTTGCCCAGGAGTACAATGTTTGGCTCACAGACTTCTTATTCCAACTTCTACCTTCATATGCCTTCTACATACATGTAGATATCTCTATAAACATTCTAACTTCCAAATTCCTTGGACTCTTTGATTCTCGTGATTTGTTGTGCCACTCACCTCAGCTACACCTAGAATGGTAAAACTCTTGATCTCACCATCACCTACAAGTGTTCTACTTCCACTTATTCCAACTAACTCACCATCATCAAGGGGATCTCTAGTTCCTCCATCCCTAGTATTCTTCCAGGCTATCATCCGCACTCTAATTACTGCTTTCCTACGGTTTCAATCTTAATGTTATAAACCGACCAATGAATTCTACACTGTTTTCTAATTTTAGATCCTTGCCTACTTGCTGTTAATCTCACATCATTTTTGCCAAATTTCAACTTTAGATCATTTTCATCATCATGCTCTTCCTCCAATCCTACTGAAGTGCTAATGCACTGAGCTGGATGAAATTCTGCAACCAAGCTGACTGTATTGATTTGGAGCAATCCTTTTTCTTCACCTTGACTTTTTATCTTAATGGCTATAGAAGCTATTTCATACTCATTTCTCTTTGAAATTTCCACCACACCCCTCCCCATATCTTTGCAATTGAGGACCTAGCCTCATTGTTTGCTGAGACAGAACCTTTTGTTTCAAGCTCCCTCTTTACCCTTTTTCCTTGGACATAACTCCTTAATTCTCTCCTTTATCTTAGTTTATAATGAACATATACTTTCCCCTTGTAAAATCCTTACCTTCCTTCTTAGAATCACTATTGATTCTAAGGCAGTAAGGGCCAGGCAATGAGGATTAAGTGACTTTTCCAGGGTCACACAGCTAGGAAGTGTCTTGAGACCAGATTTGAGCATACATAGGCTTTTCTGTCTCTCAATCCACTGAGACACCTCACTGGCCCTGAACATATACTTTTGATCCCATCTTCTCTAATCTCCAGTAGATTGGCCTCACTATCATCACCACCACTTTCCATCTTCGGTTTCTACCTATTAGTTCCTTCCCTTCTACCTTTATTATCTTCTCAAATTTAACCTGTTACTATCCCTAAAGCTGCTATCCTATAGTTTTCTTCTCTTTTACAGCTAAAGTCCTAGAAAAGGGGGCAGCTGGGTGGCTCAGTGGATTGAGAGCCAGGTCCAGACATGGGAGGTCCTGGGTTCAAATCTGGATTCAGACACCTGCTAGCTGTGTGACCCTGGGCAAATCATTTATCCCCTCTCCCCCATCATCTAGCCCTTATGGCTCTTCTGCCTTAGAACTTGATTCTAAGACAGAAGGCAATGATAAATTACCAATGATTTCTCTTTTTTAATTAATTAATTTAGTCAATTTAGAACATTATTCCTTGGTTACAAGAATCATATTCCTTTCCTCCCTTCCCTCTCCCCACCCTTTCCCATAGCTAACACGCAATTCCACTGGGTATTGCAAGTGTCCTTGATCAAAACCTATTTCCATGTTGTAACCAATGATCTCTTAAACTGAAAAATCTGATAACTTTTCTCAGTTTTTATCTTTCCTCATTTGTCTGCAGTACCTGGTATGTTAAATTATCTTCTCCTTTTGGATCCTCTTGCCTTCTCTAGGTTTTCGTGACCTTGCTTCATTGGTTCTCCTGTCCAAGCTCTCATTCTCTGGTTCATCACAATATCATGCTTCTAGCTGTGGGTTGTGCCCTAAGGCTATGTCTTGGGTCTTCTTCTTTCTCAATAGTCTCTTAGTTAGGGACCTCATTAGTCTCAACTGGCTTATCATCATCTCAATGTTTTGATGACACCAAGATCTATCCATTCTTAGTCTTTTCTTAACTGTTGCACATCACCAGCTGCTGTTCAGGACATTTTAAACTGCTTGCCCCATGTAGATCTCAAATTCAACATGTCAAAAGAATTCATTATCTTTCCTTCAACATTCATGCCTTTCTCCAATTTTCCTACTATTTCTTTCTAAAGTCCTATCATCCTTCCAATCAACCTGTTTGCAAATTTAGTGTTATCCTCAACTCTTCACTCTCAACCTATATATCCAAGTAGCTGCTAAATCTTTTCATTTCTATCTCCATATCTCTTGCATTCATCACATTCTTTCTTCTTGAATGAACACCACACTAATTCAGGCCCTCACTACTTCTTGACTGAACTATTGCAATACCAACCATCTTGGATTTGTATAAACTTATATAATGTAGGAATGTAAGTTAGGGATAAGACTGGTTTCTAGCATTAGGAGTAAGAAGGGAAATTTGAGATAAGTCCCAGGAAAGGATTCTAGGTAAGAAAGGAATTGTGGGAGTCAAACTGAAAAGAACTGAACTTTACTTCCATTACAGCATGTACATGCTAGTTTCTTCCTGGTTCAAGTCTCTCTCCTGTTCAATCCATCCATCACACTCATCTGATATAAGATGAACTACTTAAAGTATAGATCTTATCATGTTACTCTCTTAACTCAATAGGTTCTAGTGGTTCCTTACTGTCTTTAGTATCAAATAAAAACCCCTTTGTTTGACTTTTAAAACTATTTACTATTTTTCTGTAATTATTCCCCTTCCTTCACTTTCCTGTCTAGGCTTTTTGTTCTTGCTATTCCTCA
Source organism: Monodelphis domestica (assembly GCF_027887165.1). NCBI lineage: Eukaryota > Metazoa > Chordata > Mammalia > Didelphimorphia > Didelphidae > Monodelphis > Monodelphis domestica. The sequence continues at coordinate 320,790,341 of NC_077228.1, read as the reverse complement.
CATACAATATTCAATCTCCTGTCCCATGAATTTGAATTGGCTGTCCACCATGCTTGGATACATTCCTTCCTCACCTCTGCCTCAGGCTCTTATTCTCTTATTTCTTTAAAAATTAAGCTTGAGTACAGCCTTCTACATGACTTTCCCCCTGATCCTCTCAGTTGTTAGTATATCTCTCTACTATTGGATTTTGTGTGTGTGTGTGTGTGTGTGTGCGCGCGCGCGTGCATGCTATCTCCACTGAAATAAAAACTCCTAGAGGGCAGTGGCTTTTTCATTTTTGTTTTTGTACCTTCAGTGCCCAGTACAGTACCTGCATAAAAGTAGATATTCAATGAATATTTGTTGGTTGATTGGAAGAGTTCCTTTCCCTGCCATTCTGGAGTGAGTCTATAGATTCAAAACCTTGTGATATTCTGACCTTGGGGACCTGATCACAAAGTATTTAGTGACCCATATCCCTGGCTCCCTTCATTCTTAATTCCCCAGTGTTTAGCAGTAATAAGCCATGGAAACTGATACAGGTGCTCTACATCAATGCTATGTATGCTCTATCATCTTAGAACCGTAAAGGACAAGGGGGTGGTTTCATCTGTAGTTTTGCTCTCCTTTCTAAGACTGATAAACTTAGAACTCTAGTTATCCTAATCTCTTTAATTAAATCACTAGAGACAAAAACCCTTTACTTCTTATACCTTCACAGAAGATTCCTTCTTGGGTATATACTGAATTATATGGCTTCAAAGATCCCTTTAAAGTACCATAAGATGCTATGAAGAAACCTCAGATGATTTCTGGTCCAAATCATACCTAAACAGGAATTCTCTTTACAAAATGTGTGACAAGTAGTAACAGAATCTACTTTTGTTTAACTTTTATTATTAATAGTAAACAGGAAGACTTTCCATCTTCACCTTAATTTAACAGACTGAAAGGTGTGGAGAACATAAGATTCTCTTGTGTTTATGTTCACTAATGTTGAAAAAAAAAAGCATTTGATTATAATTCAAAATGTATCTTTACAGGCTCTTCACCAACAAGATGTCTCCCCAAATAAATGATAAGATTATATAAGAATCTCTGAGCTAAAACCATCTCTGAGCTAAAACCATAGAGATGTATGCCACTGTCATAGAAGACGTCCTATGCAGAGTCTAAAATGCAGAGATTTCCTATGAATGGCATATTCTACAGAAGAATGCTGTTTTCCAAATGACTTTATACTAATTGTATTGAGCACCAAAAGTCCAGGACAAGGTTTCCTCAATGAAAATAGCTAAAAATTATCACCTAATAGTATACACAGAAAAATAAGCACAACCCAGATGAATGATGCCTATTTGTTAGAATACAAGTAATAGTCCACTGAGTTAACATAATTGATTATATTAAAGACAGGTACTTAATAGAGTCCATAATATGTATTATGGATTGGCATTAAATAGATAATGAAATGGGCTCAGAAATGAATGGGAAGAAAAAAAGAGCTGAGTTGTATTTGAGAAATTACATAGTATTTTCAATCATCTTAAACTGTACCTTGACAGAAATTCCATGATTTTTTAATCACAATATCCTTCTCATGATACTCTGTAGATGTAAATCATGGAAGTTTGGTTATAAGCAAAAGAATCAGAACTGCAGGTGGCTTAAAAGACAATGGAAAGAAAGGCGCATGGTAGTGTATGTAGACTGCAGTTTATTACCAAATTGTGTGTAATAAATGGCATAAGAGATATTACTAAGAAAATGATTGATTGAAAAAGGAAGCTGGTCAGGTCAAGAGAAAGTTAACAAATATTTACCTTGAATTCCCAACTAATGTCTGAGGGTGTTAAAAATGCCTCAGGTAAATCTCTTATGGAGAATTAATGGCAAGATTTCTAGAAAAGGACAAAGAAGTGAATATAGAGGGAGTATCTACATTAGTGAGATTATAGGACCATTTAAGTACTTAAGGTATACATATACATATATGCCCACATACTCATATTTATCTGTACATAAAATATGTATGGATATTCTGGGATTTCATATAATATCTATGGACATATTTAAAAATTACACTTTTCAATATTTAAATACAATGCTAAAAGACAACCATAATTACCTCTTTTAAAAATGATTTTACTGATATATGGCTGAAAATAAATTTGAAACTCAGGTCTTCCTGACTTGTACAGCACTTTATTAACTGTGGAATGTAGATGCTTCACTTTACATTGCCTAAATTGCCCTTTATATTCCTTTCTGTTGCCCTTCCAGATACCAATCCTTTATAACAACAAAAAATTAATTTTTAAGACAAAAATAATCAGCAAAATCAATCAATACATTAAAAAAAATCTGACAACATATACAACATTTCATACCTGTGAATCCATTCTCCTTCTTGCCTCCCCACCTCTGCAAAAGAAGTGGGGAAGGCATCTTAGATATCCTATTTGGAGGGTATATCTATGTAATTTTGAAACATTTATTTTTAATTGTTTTGTGATTATTCTCTCCCTTTAAATTGTTGTAGTCATTGTGTTTATTGTTTTCTTGGCTCTTTGCTTCACTTTGCATTGCTTCATGTTAAGTCTTTTCATGCTGTTCTGCATTCATCATATTTTTCATTTCTTACAGCACAGTAGTAGTTCATTACATTCATATGTCAGTGCTTTTTAGCCATTTCCCCAACTGACAATTACTCTGTTGTCAGGTCCTTGTGATCATAAAAAGCGCTGCTGTATTTTGGTAGATATGAGGCCTTCCTTTTAATTAAGGGAGGATATATCTAACACTGAAATATCTAGAAGGTCGAAGGCTTTGGATAGCTTTGCCATTTTATTTGCATAATCCCAAACCATTTCCCACACAATGGTTATACTAATTCTTATCCCCTGTAAAATGAATCAGTGCTCTTATCTTTCTACAGCCTATTCAACACATATTGTTCCTATCTTTTGTCTTTGTCAATTTGCTTGTATGTACTAAAACCTTAAGTTGTTTCAATTTTAAGTTCTCTAATTAATGATTTAGAACAATCTGATAAAATAGTTAATAATTTACAGTTCTTTCCAGAACTATATAACTACATAGGATGTGGGCATTTATCTATTAGGTAATAGTCAACCTTAGTTCTTAAAAACTTTTCTTTGAATTGTTGAACCCTAATCTTTGTAGCTAGGTTCCTCAGGGGATAAAGCAGAGGCCTGCAATCAAAAAACCTAATCTGGTCTTAGAAACTTATTAGCTGTCTGACCCATGGCAAATCACTTAAACTCTGTTTGCCAATAGAGAAGGAATTGGCAACCTACTTTAGTATCTCTGCCAAGAAAACCCCACAGACAGAACTGTTGTGCTTATGGTCTGGTTGACAAAGAGTCAGACATGACTGATGGACAATAACAATCTTTGTTATGGCTATGTTAACCTTCATCTTTAATGTTTATTCTTGAACAACAACAAAATGTTTTCCTAGTCCATGGCTCTGGGTTTCTTCCTCAGTTTTAAAATAAGTTGAACATGGTGTCAACTGGAGTGCTCATACTGAAGATGGTTAAGTCATTATGCTTATGTGAATAGCATTCCAAAGAAAATAAAAGTTAACTTTTTAATATTATAAAACATTTTAGTTTCTATTAGACTGACAAAAATAACTTCAGTTCTTCTAATTTTTCTATATTCTTTCAAAACCATAAGTATATAACAATATAAGATGTTTGTAAATCAAAAGTGACATCTTTTCCTGAAAAGCTTTGTGGTATGTAACTTATGGCTACATTTGGTAATAAATAAATAAAATTATTTTGTGCTATAGCAGCACAATAGAATTCCTTAATCATTATACTTAGTCAGATCTCTGCAGCTGGAAAACAGATTCTCAGTTGTTTGTTTTAGGAATTCTTAAAATAGTGACCACCTATTTGTGAAACTCTTAACAATTAGATTCTTAGCTAGTAGTTCATTTTGCTTTAGTATTAGACTTTTACCTGAAATAATAGTTATTTCCCTTAGAGCACAACTAGCTTTCATTACAAGTCAATAGAGAACAGAATCTGTTCACTGGAAATTTACATGCTTTAAGTGTAGCCAACATAATTCTGCTCTCAGCCAGAATAATAACCATTGAGGCTTAAATATCTCAAATACTGGTAGCAATTGATTTTTAAAATTAAAAGACCAAGAAGATAGGATCTTGAAAGCACTTCAGTATCATGATGGACTATTTCAGACAGACCATCATTTCCCCATAGGACCTTAGGTGGTCTGTTTGAATCTTTCATTATTCATTATACATATATATTAAAAACCTGTAATGTGAAGGAATTGTGCTAGATGCAATGAGTGATACAAGGAAGAGAAAGATCAACTTATTATTTAATACCACACTATACATTCCTTGACAACAATCACTTACTGAATAACTATTATGTAGAAAGCATTATGGATGGTTCTGAGGGGAAATAAAAAAGTCATTATGTTATTTCTAACATCATGGAGTTAATAATATGACGAAGATAAGACACACACATATATATATCTATATTTAGTAATTTAAAATGTAGTTACTATAGAGAATACTCATAAAAAATACATTTCAAAGAAAATAATGGAAAGTGCAGTTAAGAGGCATAAAAATACTAGAAGAATTTTTGAAGACAGAAAATTTACTTCTGTTTAAGGAGCTGGTTTCTCTCATGCATCCTCTACTATTCTTGTTTTTATCTTCCTGTCCTGTTCTTTTTCCTGGTTTATGATACTGGAATTCTTAATAAGTATATTTTATGAAAGGGAGTTTCATTGAATTACAGAACTTTTATTAGAGTTGGTAAAGAAACTAGAGATCATATAGTCTAATTATCTAATTTTACAGATAAGAAGCAGGCCCCAAAACATTAAATGACTTATCCAAAGTCATAAAACTGGTTTATTTTTTCCTATCCAACTTCCTAGTCTTAAAATAAAAACAAAACACCAATTTTGTTTTTTGGTATTAACTAAAGTACCATCTTTTATAATAACAAAAATTGATCAAAATCTTCTGATATACTATGACAATCTGAATTATTTCTTATCCAATCTAGCATCTGAAAAAATTTTTTTTTACCAATTATATATAATAACAAATTTCCACATAAGTTTCCCTAAACTATACGACCGAATTTGTTTCCCTTCCTCCTTTCCCTTCCCCCCACCCAGAGCTGCCAAGCAATCGGATCTGGGTTATATATGTCATATCATTGCATTTCTTTAACAAGATGAAAGCATATCAGTCATCTGAAAACAATATTCTGCTTTGGCCTGATTTTGCCCTCAAGAGCAAGTAGGTGGATCAGTGCACTGAGAGGCCTAGAGACAGGAGGTCCTGAGTTCAAATTGGCCTCAGACACTACCTAATTGTGCAAGTCATTTACGTCCAATTGCCTAGGCCTTACCCATTCTTCTGCCTTGGAACTAATACCTAGTATCAATTTCAAGGCAGAAGGTAAGGATTTTTTAAAAGGACATATTGAGTCTATTTTCTAAACAAAACCTTTCCCAATCACTCCAGCTAATAGTACATTTCCCCTTCTAAAACTACCCTTTATTTATTTTTTTCCATATTTCCACATGTACCTGATGTCTCTATTAGAACATAAGATCTTTAGCAGCAGGGACTGCTTTTACTTTTGCCTTTGTAATTCCAATGATTAGCACAGTACTGAACACACAGTTGGTAAAAAATGCATGATTTCTGTTGTGCTCTATAATGGTCATCACTTACATCATTACAAGGCCCTGTATATATAGCTCTCCTGGTTCTACTTTCCCCACTCTGAATCAGTTCCTATAAGTCTCTGAATTTTCCTATATTCATGATGTTTTGGTTTCTTTTGAAGCAAAGCTTGAATTTTCTCTCATTTGCTTAAAACACCATCTTTTTTTCCATTGTCAATTAAAGTCTACCTTTGTGAGATGTTATTTTAGAGGTACAGATTGATCATTGTTTTTGTAGTATATGATATTCTAATTTTTTCTTTGATATTTCATTAAAAAGGAGTAGTCTTGTGTGACCTGGCCTTATTCTGGTTACCATGTTAAGGACAAACTTTTTTGCTGGTATGCTTTGTTATCTGACAAAAGGATTTTAAGTTTGACCACAATATTTCTCAGTGAGTCTAAATTGGGGGCTTTCTGCTGGTGGTTTGTAATGTCTCTCAATTTTTCCTTTACCTGTCAGTCAACATGCATATATTAAATCCTTACTGCATGCCATAAACTATCCTAAGTCTAGAAATACAAATATAGTAACAAATGACAATAATCCTTGCCCTCAAGGAGCTTTAATGAGAACTTTAATGAGAAGACAACATATAAAAGGAAGCGAAAAGAGGGCTCGGGTGGGGGGATGAGGTTGGAGTGGGGAAAGATGGGAAAAAGAAGATGCTCACATGGAGTACCTGGAATTGACCTACCAAGGTGTGGAGATGGGATAGAATGAAGTTTCAAGGTGAGAAGGCTGTTCCCTATATTGTGGAGAAAGAACTTTAGAGTCAGTAGTAAAATAGAAAGAAATGTTACTTCTAGGAAATTTTCCTGAAGTGTGGTACTGAGGAAAAATTCTAATTCTTATCTTTTTGCACTTGATCTTCAAACCCAATATCCTTGGCTTATAAGGATCTCATGTGTTTTTCTAGTTTTCTTGTTTTAATTTCTTCAAATATCTGCATTTCTGGATTTCAATTCTGCCATTCTTCTTTTTTGGAAATCTGCTAAGAGTTTATCAATTGTCTAAAATTTCTTTATTTCTTCTTTTAATTCTGTTATTGCTCTTCAGAATTTTTCTGGAAGTTTTCCTAATTGCTTCATTTTAATTTGGGGAGGGGGCATCACATAGCATTTACTTTCTTCTTCCTAAGCAATCTTCAATAAGATTTTCTTCCATCCATAGTACTTATTTATTATATTGGCTTCTTTCCCAGTAATTTTTTCTTCATCATTCCCTCTGCTTGTTTTTATATGATATATCCCTTTCCTCCTATACTAAACATTGTTGGAACCAGGACTGATTGGCATCCTCCCTCATTATTGGACTTCTGTTCTGTCTAGGTCTCTTGAATTTTACAAGTTCTGTGACCTCATCTGCTACTTGGTGGGGACATCTGGCTGTATAATTGCCCAAGGAAGACTCAGGCATCTTTAGCTGGGTATAATACCCTTCACTTGATGTCCACTGTTAGGAGCTTCTATACATGAAGTTCCCTACACCAATGAAAGTGTAGGTCTGGATCAAAAAATGAATGTAGATGTTATTACATAAATGAAATACAAATTCATTCAAAAGTAACACTAAATTTACTGAAACTTTTTTGGCCAAAATAGATATGAAAGTAAATGGAAAATACAAGGTATGGGGAAAACAAAAACAACAACAAAAAACGATTTTGTAGATAATACTGAATAAAAGGTTTGCTCTCTTTTCATAGAGCCCTTCCTTAGAGTATGATTAATTTAGTCTATATTTTTAATGTACTCAATCTGTTAATTTGTAATTCATCTCAGAAGCTCAAATAGAAATCTTTATTTAGGAGGAAAAATGATAGGGAAATTTTGCTTTTTCTAGAGGGGTATTCCAGCCTGTACCAGAGATATGAGACTGGTTGCTCTAAAGACTCAAATGTAGGGAATTCCAGACTTTATGGCTTTTAGGAGAATAATGGACAATAAAGCAAAATTAACATGCATCACAATAGGAATCTATGAATTTAAAAAATGGACGATAGAGGATAAAAATAAAAGTCAAAGAAGAAAAAGACTACATGCATACTTATTTTGAAATATTTTTCTTTTCCACTGATCTAAAATACTGTAGTACTGTATAATTTATGGCCAATAAAATGAACTGAATTTAACGTTTTGCTATTAAGTACTTTAGGGCAGTTATGCAGCATCTTCCTAAGTTTAAATCTTTCCCTAGATACTTACTAGCTGTGTAACCCAGGGCAAGTGACCTCAGTTCCTCATCTATAATATGAGCTGGAGAAGGAAATGTCAAACCACTCCATCTTTGCTAAGAAAACCCCAAATTGAAACACAAAGAGTTGGATACAAATTAAATGAATGACTTTTAAGAGCCTAGAACACAGTAGTTACTTAATAAATTCTTGCAGACATAATAATACTAGTCACTATTGGAAAATTTGGAGAAGGACTGGTGTACTAATTCACTGTTGGAACATTAGTACATTTACCACTAGTAAATCAGTACAATCACCATTCTGGAAAGCACTTTGAAATTATGTAAATGAAATAGAACAGATATCCATACCCTTTAGTCCAAAGAGTAGTAGCCATATCCCTCAAAGAGGTGGCTGATTAAAAAAAATTTTATATTATTGATGTTTGTAGCAGCTCTTTTTTATAGTGGCAAACATATGGCAACAAAGTAGTTGTCCACTGATTAGGTAAAAGACTAAAAAACAGTATATGAATGTAATGGAATATAACAACTACTGTTAGAAATGAAAATATGATGAATATAGAGAACCATGGAAAGATTTATGTGAACTGAAGCAAAGAAGTAAAGAGAGCCAAGAAAACTATACACAATGACTAAAACAATACAAAGGAAAAGAATAATAGTCACAAAACAAATGAAAATGAATATTGCAAAATACCAAGGGAGATACATGGGAAGACACTTCTCCCACTGTTTAAGATTCACTAGTGTGGAACACTGACTATATATTTTTCTATATACTGACTAGTTTTGATTTCTTTTTTCTTCTTTTTGAAAAAAAAATCTTTTGTTGTATAGGCAAAGGGAAGAGATGCAAAGGAAAATTTAAGGTTAAAAACAAAACATCAATAAATATTTATTTTAAAAAGTTTTATGTAGTGTAATGTGTGTATGATATATACCATATAAGCACATTGTGTGTAAATAGTCTATGGAAATGCTATACCAGTATATGGCTAAATATAATTGAGGTAGTTAAGAGGTGCAGGAATTAATGTGCTTGATCTGGAGCCAGGAATACATTCATTCAAATCCAGTCTTAAATGGATTTACTATATGTGTGACCCTGGGCAAGCCATTTAACCTTTGCTGCCTCAGTTTTTTCATCTATAAAATAGTACCTATCTCCCAGGGTTATCTGAGTATAAAATCAGATAATATTTATAAAGAAATTTGTAAACATGAAATTGCTATATTTGTTATTATTATTATTAGTAGCAGCAGTAGCAGAAGCAGCAGCAGCGATGGTAGTAAAAGTAAACAAACATGGTATTTCTTTGGGATTTCTAGTTGCTTAAGCCTTAAAAAAATCCCTGGTATTTGCAATATAATTCAAGAAGCAGACTCTATTTGTATCTTGACATGAAACAAGGAAAGTAGCATGATCCAGAGGAACAAGCTCCTCTGCAACTTGCTTCCAAATCTCAAACTGACAGAACTGTGGTATGAAAAGTTCCCATTACTAACTGCAATAAAAAGCATCTTATAATCATCACTTTATTTCTTGAATATTTTGGGGTGTTTATAGCTATCTGACACTAAAAATATTTGATAAAAGCTGATGATAACTAACTGCCTCTACTACTGTTTCTCAATATTTGGTTCAATATAATACAGCTTTTCCATGGTCAACAGTAGTACTGCTTTGATGATCTGGTTTCAAATAGGTTTATTAAATGAAAACTACCGTATCACAAATATCACCAGTCCCTATCAATTTAAGAGTCAATTTTTATAATTAAAACACTGTTTTGGTATAGGCGATCTTTGATTTATGGTGATTCAACTTCTAGTGCTCAGCCATAAATTACACCCATGCTATCAACTTACAGTACTTACAGCAGGCAGGTAGCACACAAATTCACTTATATCAATCTGCTTCCTGATGCATGCCACGTAAGGCTCTCCTTGGCCCCCAGTCTCTCTCCCTGCCCTGCAGAGCCTCTCTCCCTGGGGGTCTCTTGGGTCCCAGCCAGCACCAGCACAGCCCCTCCCTGGGGGTTCTTGGGCTGTTGCTCAAGTGGAGGGAGGGAGGGGGCAAAGCAGGGATAAAAGGGAAGAGGGAAGGAGACAGAAAAAGGTATCAGACCAAAGGAGAGTGTCTTGTGAGTATAAAATATATGATATGTGGAGCTGGCAAACTGTCTCTGAAGGTAATTACAAAAAGAATGTCAAAAACATGAGGCTCAGTTACACTACTTAAACAATTACAAGGCTTCCTAATAGGTAACTTGAAAGGATCCTCATCTGTAGTCATACATTTTAGTATGTTTTAGTTTCACTACTGTATATGTACACATGGTATTCAACAAACCTTTTAAATCATTGATAAAAGGGGAAAAAAAACCCTAATTCAAATTGATCATTTCCTAAATAAATTCTCATATCTAACATCAAAATTGAAGTGGCTATAAATTGGTATGTCTATTTTCCCTTCTCTGAAACTCTTTGAAACTTTAGAGTGAGATACTAGAGGAGGTATAAAGCTGGACTTTGGAATGAATCAAAGTATGACAAGTTTCTGACCTGAATATCATCTAATCCTTCAGAGTAAGATGAGTAAAGTGGTAAGCAGATGAAGGATGGTAGCAGAGGATTAAGAGAGTCTGCGTAATTGCAGAAACACAATTGAAAAGAATAATTGCAGTTTCTGGCTTGGGTGATATGACGCTTGAAAATACAACTTTATTTAAAAAATTAATCAGTTCTCTGGAGTTTATCATGCTGACATTTAAATTGATTCCACAAAAATGATGAAATAAAGTAGATTCAAATTCAAGACTAATGATGAAAAAGCAGCAACTTTTAACACTGCTTTAGAGCAGTTATGTATCCCCTCTAAAAGGATCATGACAGAAACTTAAAAAAAAAAATCTGTAGTCAATGAAATGTAGTATAAAGTGCACTGGACCAGGATTCAAGAGACCAGAGATAAGTCACTTAACCTCTCTGAAGCTCCATTTCTTATGGGGATACCACCAGTGTCCCTGACCACCTTATATACTCAAAGGGTTGTTTTACCTAAAATTAACTTTAGAAATTACCCAATATAACACATTCATTTTGCAGATATGAGAATTACATGAGATTATGCAGAGTATAGTGTTTTATGAGCTATAAAGCACTATTCAAAGGTAAAGCATTCACTGCTAAAGAAATTATACTAATCTGATGTGATTCTTTTTAAGGCCATCAGTCCACATTATAACTATAACTCACCCATAAACAACCTCTCTTGTAAGTATATTTGTAAGAAATGTACATGAGCATAGATTTCGGAAAATTACTTTATACTTGCCTGTTTTCTTACTGAGCTTGTACAAGAAAGTCTGCCTGGGGTCTGAATGGTCTCGACATGTCAGCTGTAATAAAGAACCTGACTTTTTCCACTTTTGCATAAACCAGAGACCTGGAGAGTTATGAATAACACATTAGTATAAGTCTAAACATACTACAGTTTAAAAAAAATCCTAAAAATTGCTCATCTTTCCATTAACACATAGGAAAATTTAACATTCTTACCTTTAAATAGCCACTAAAAAATAAGCCCATCAAAAAAATTGGATTAATTAGGCTAACAGGCTGATGGAAGACCAGTTCATTATGCTAGCTAGATAAATAATGTGGCAGGAAGAAAAAAGTACTGAGAAGTTGTTGTTCAGGAACTACCTGCTTATTAGCCAGAGAGAGAAATAAAGAAAAACAGATCTTAAACACACTGGAAAATGAAAGTGTGGATAATGATTTCAGTCTACAGATGATTAGAGTCAAAACATTTATTTCAGATGAGCAAGTAGTCAATTTTCAGATTACCAGATAGCTTTTAGATATTTTGTACCCTACATTTATGCTAATTTTTAGATATCATTACTTCTCCATATCTGTATAACATCTTTCTTTTAATAGATCTTCAATTACTTACTTGCTGGTTTTCAGATTGTAGAAATTTACTGCCCTTTATTCTTTTGCCAGTGTTTATTACATTAGTCATCAGAGTTTTTAAGTTCTCTGCTCGTAAATTTTAAGAAAAAGAGATAAAACTCAAAACAACTAACTTTATATCCATTAAGAATTATTGGGAAAAGGATTGAAGAAACTCAAAATATTGAGTCCTCCCATGAATTATATTTTAGATTAAGTAGATTTTACTTTTACTATTCTTCTTCACTAGAAAAACCTTGAGTTAGTTCTGTAAATATGTTGATTGCCACCAATTTTTTTAAGTGAGTGAAAGAAAATGGCATGATTTGCATATGAAAGACAAGAAAGCGAAACAATTTTATCCATAAAGATTAAATCTAAGAAACAGAATATGAAAGAAAAATCTTTTCTCTCTAAAGATTCTCTCATCCTAATTTTACCTAGAAACTATTTTAAAAGAATCCTGGATTACAATTTTCATACTAGTCTTACCTTCAAAAAATGAAGAATCTCTTATCTTAACATTTGAATGACAAAATATTTTATGGTAGAACTTTTATACCATGAAAAAGAAAAATAGAATTGTGTGATCTTAGCTAAATGCATTTATTTTTTCTATAATACACTATTTTAAAGAAAATAGTTAGGAGAGGCAGTATAATATAATAAAAAGAGTTAAATATGAATTTTTGCCAGTTACTAAATGAATGTAAAAATATCATTTTTCTCAAATAATTTTACTGGTTTATTACATATAATTTTGTGGGGTACAAAGCAGTAAAACAGAAAACAAGCTAGTTTGTCTTGTTCAGGTTACATATGAGAATAATAAATTCTCATTTATCAACATATGAACATTAAAAAGATCTAATTCTATTTATCTCTTTAATCAAAACTTTTAAAAAATTCAGAATGACAACATTTTTACCTGTATTCACAAGAGCACTGCTATTGTAGAGGGTACCAAGGTGTGGTCCAGACAGAGAAAGAAAGGTATGAAGTTTGTTGAGGTAATATTTAAATCTAGGTCTCGTAAGCACTGAACGTATTATTAAGTTGCCCAAGGAATGTCCAATAAAGCTTTAAGAAAAAAAAAATTATATTGTCTTCAAATGTATTAGTTAAAAAATAAAACAATATACTAAAATATAAAGAAAAGACAAATGAAAGTAAGAATGAAAAGATTTCTAATTTTAGTCCAATTCTGTTATTTCACAGATATAGAGACTGAGACCTTTAAGGATTAAAAGACTTGCCTGATGCTACAGAGTTCTTGCTATTTACTAATACCAGCAAGTAATGCTACTTGGAATTGATGTAGACTTCAACATCACTTTCTGAACAATTCAAAATTTAAATTATTTTGCTATATGTGTTCTAAGGAGGCTCTGTGAAGAGATGCTATTTTTAACCAAATGCTGTAATTGCTGAGAAAATGTTTTAAAAAGAAAACTAAACTGAATAATTTTTCCCAACAGATGAAAAAACCAAAACAAAATGGAGCTAAGATTACTGAGGAATTATTAGATCAGAATTTTACCTACATAATAGCCAGTATAGTAAAGAGTTACTGGTATTTGAATGTGTAATATGAAAATGCTTTCTTTCTATTCTTTACCAATAATTAAAATATGTAAAGACTGTGGAGTTGTTAAACTACCAATATGGTTTATAAAACACAAGTAAAATAAATAGTGTCTACAATAATAGAAGTTATAGCATTTTGTTTCAGTATGTTTTAAATAATAGTTTAGTGATTCACATTAAAAAATATATTATATATATAATACCTACTTAGTAAAATTTGATAAAATTCAGGAGAGCTCTTAATTGGGGCATTTACTTTCTATTGAAGAAAAAATATAATTTGGAGACCTCCCTCGAGGCAAGTAGAAGGGAATCAATGAGAACTTGTTAATATAAGTTTATTAAATTGGTCATGGTTACCTCCTAAAATGAAGAATTTTTTATTTTAAATAAATTATAAAATATTTTACGGTGGAATTAGAACTTTTGTACTATAAAAAAGAATGATAATTCTGTCATCCTACCTGAATACATTTATTTTTTTTACGGTACATTATTTTAATATTTAGAAAAGGCAGTGCAACGTAACAAAAAGGGTTACATATGAATATTGCCAAATACCAAGTGATTATAAAAATGTTGCTTTTCTCAAATAATTTTATTGGTTTACTATATATAATTTTGGGGAGCACAAAGGGGTAGAACAAGAAAACTAATATGAACACATAAGCATTAATTTTGAAGTAGTATATGAGAAGTATGATTAAAAAAAGAAACCCCCTTTTTTAGAGAATCTAACTTTCTTGAGGACAAAAGTATGGATGCATAAAATATTTATGCAGGGAAGTCTGTCACATGCTCCTGATGATGCATTTTCTATTGAAAGCATTACTTAGCATTTGAAAGATGTTACAGTGACAATGTCCCATGTCAGAAGCTCTCTTTACTAGAAGTTATTGCCATAGAAATTTTGCTTTTCTTTGAACTCTTGTTAACAGATTAACTAGCAGAACATAAAGAATTTAAGAAGCTATAACATAGTTAGCACTCAACCTAAGCCACATAGTTCCTAATTTTTTGTGGACAAGAGTTTCTTTACTTGCTTAAAGCCCTGGAATTCATAGTCCTTCAACAGAAGCTATGTACTTCTGGAGTAGCATAAAGGCAGCAGAGCCAGGAAGCAGGTTCCAGATACAATCCTCTCTAAAAATATGCCAATGCTTCAGGAAAAAGGGATAGCTATGACTCTGAGAACCAGGTTCGAGTAAGAGCAAATAAAATTGACTGTTGAATCCCTAACATGACTTGAGAGTAGATGGATATTATGGATATTAATGAAACTAAAGTACCAGTCATATTTTACTTAGAAAGTATCTTTTTGTATTCAATTAATATCTTTTTTTGTGAATTTATGAGGCTTCAAGTAAAATAAAGTAGCAAAGGTTTTCCTCAGGAGAATTACTCAGAAGAAACATGTTCTGCAGTCTTCCTTGCTCTTTATTCCATGTTAATAGCATTTAAGTGCTGATAAAAAATACCAGGATACATAAAGCAGAGCCGGCTCTTCTTGAAGGGATACCCTTACTCATCCTGTCCTATCAATTGTCAAGTCTTGCTTTTCCTACATTGACAGCATGTCCTGTATCTGTCTCTTTATCTCCATTCACAGGGGCACCATCTTAGTTCACCCTTAAATTAGCTCTTGCTTCAGACACTGCAATATTTTTCTACTTGGTCCCTCTTCTCACAATTCTCTTGAATCCATGTTTCATTGAGCTACCAAACTGAAGTTCTTAACACACTGGCCTGTTCATTTCACTCCTCCACTTTTATAATTAAGAATTTTCAGTGGCTCCTTATTACCTCCAGTACAAAACAAATACCTCCAATATTTAAAGCCTTTAGAACTGGCTCTGACCTGTCTTTTCAATCTTATTTCACATCATTCTCTCTAGTGCATTCTATATTCTAGCCAAACTGGTTTATTCATTATTCCTTGATACATGGTATTCCACATTTGTTCCTTCATATACTCTCCCCCATCGCCTTAAGTCTAGTATTTTCTCTCTCTCTTCTATATGTCTTAAAATTCTTATATCTCTTCAGGTCTCAGCTGAAGTCCTAAATGAATAAGGTCTTTCCTCAGTCATTCCACTTATTAGTGCACTCGCACAAATACTTTTGTATGTATTTATATCACCATTTGGAGAAGGCCTTTCCCAGCTTCCTCAGCAGCTAATGTCTTTCCATTTGGGGTAGTTATCTCCCCTTTCGTGAGATCTTTAGGGTTGGCAGGGGCTATTTAAAAAACAAAACTTTATACCACAGTGCACAGAACCTGGTGCCTGCCATATAGGAAGTATATAATCATATAATATTTATTGTGTGTGTGTGTATATATATATATATATATATATATATATATATATATATATATATATATATATATCTGCCATCCTGCACACTCCCTCCCAATCCCCAGCACTAAGGTATAACATAAGCTCCTTAGGATAGAGTTTTGAGTTTTGATCTTTGTATCTCTAGCACAATGTCTTGCACACAGTGAGTGAGCTTACTGAGCTGAACTGAATTAAATTAGCTGGGGCAGAAACAATTAGCTTGTCCTTTATTCATGTCTTTTCTGAGGCAGGAAGATTTATCTTTTTGCTAACACACTGAAGAATTTTAAGCCCACTGTGGCAAGTGGTAGTCATGGAAACTGGATGCTCTAATCTTTCTCTTTCCCGCCCTGGTTTCTTTTATTTGTATGTACTTGTTACTGAACTGCTTTTATGGCATTTTATCTACTCTCAAACAGTTTTGTTTCTGTTTCTAAAGAGTTTCTTTTATGTTATAGTTAAGCACAAATATACCATGAAATCAGTTCATTTTTATGTAATTTGTACAATATTAAACAAGTAGGCACAATATTAGTTACCTGATTTTTGAAATTGTTAAACTATAAATCTGAATATACTGTATTATCTCATCAAGAAGGCGATCAGTCATGCTATCGAAATCTGCAAAGGTATCATTCTAAAGAAAAGCAAAATGCACAAATTAGTTATATTGCAACTTTAAATGTACAGCAACTTCTAGTTCATTTTAAAATACGTGTTAAAATCTCTCTATAGTCCACTAATGAATTTATATTATGGTCTAATTAGTAAAAAGATTGACTTTTGGTCAAAACATACCATGCAATTAAAAGACTGAGGGCTGAAAGTGCCTTCAGAGATTATCCTGTTCAACCTTTCATTTTATAACTGAAGAAACTGAAGACCAAAAAAGTGAAGACTTCTCTAACATCACAAAGATAATAAGCAGCAAAGCCAGGATTTGAAATCTGTATTTTGTTGTTGTGGTTGTTGTTTGGTATCTTTTAAACATACTAATTCCATTTCCAGGGAGAAAAAAGCAAAAAATTTTTTTGTGGGGAAGTATAAAGATTAAAATTAATATATAATAACCAAGTTTTATATTTTTAAAGTTTAGTAATAATAACTGGAGTCAAAAGGGACCTAACTAACTTAAGCCATGGTCTCGATCAAGCAGAGGGAAAGAGGGAGGAGTCCTTGAAAGTTATACAAATGTGACCCCGCAACATGAAGAGAGGAGAGGAATTCTGGGAAATTCTGGAGGAATTCTGGGAAATACTGAAGGACTTCTGGGGGATGAAGTCCAAGTGTAGAA
This sequence comes from Monodelphis domestica, assembly GCF_027887165.1. Lineage (NCBI taxonomy): Eukaryota > Metazoa > Chordata > Mammalia > Didelphimorphia > Didelphidae > Monodelphis > Monodelphis domestica. Next base: position 320,773,213 of record NC_077228.1, on the reverse strand, counting down.
AATTTCCACTTAAGTTTCCCACTTGAAGTAAATTGAAAAATGTTTAGCATAAGAAGTTATAGTTGCAAGTTTAACTAACTAATAGGTTCCATCTAAACACCTAAATTCAGAAAAATTAAGCAGAATCTACTTAAGAGATTTTTTTGATATGTAAAGGGATTAATGAACTAGCAAATTAAAAGAAAATTTGCTTCATATTATTTTATGAAATTTAGGAAAAAGTTTTCAAATATCTAGAAATGAGATTATAAAAGAAACACTTTTAATATGGCTTCCTATGAAATAGCCACATCATACCTGATTTCTCTCAGACATAAGAAAATCTATTCGTCCTCCAGGCAGTCCAAGTTCAATATATGTTTTAACTAACCTAAGGTCTGCACTGTTACCTAGAAACAGAAAAATTCATATTTAAAGAAACAGTACAAGTATAAAATTACAGTATCCCTGTATTTTTCTAATTTGTGTGCAATTTTATGGCCTGTATTGATGTTAGTGAGCAGTTTTTTGAAATTTCCTTAACTTTTAATGCTTCAAAATCGACGGCAAGAGTCTAGACAATGCCTATCAATAGTAAACAAGCTAGTAGATTTGAGCTATAATATAATGGCAACATTCTCAATTTAATAGTATATTTCTTTAGCTCTTCTGGCTGTTTTTGTTAGGGCTGGCACATAATACATCAAAATTATGCTTTGTAGCTATCAACGGTTACTCTTCATAATACACACTGGAGCTAGTCTTAGCTATGCCACTCTTGAAATGAAGTAGTGATGATTGGGTGACAAATTGGGTGACAAAGTGATGACACTTTGAGTCAGGAAGATCTGAATATGAATTCTGTCTCAGACACTAGACATGTGATATCGAGCAAGTCCTTTAACCTTACAGCCTCAGTTTCTCTATATGTAAAATGAGGATAATAATTGTACCTACATCACTGAGTTGTTGTGAGGAAAAAATAAGAAGTACATGTAAAGCACTTTATCAACCTTAAAGTGTTATATAATGTAAGCTATAATTATTCTTTCCAAAAGAAATGAAAAATAAAGACCTAAAGATTCTAGGATATATTAGTTAAAAACACTCATCTGTCAAAATACATACTACACAAAAATATTTATAGCTGTGCTCTTTGTAGTGGCAAAAAAATGGAAAATGAGGGGGTAACCATCTATTGGGGAATGGTTGAACAAATCATGGTAGCTGATGGTGATGGAATACTATTGTGCTAAAGGAATTATGTGAACTAGAAAACCCCCCAGGAACTGATGCAGAACAAAAGGAGCAGAACCAGGAGAACATTGTACACAGAGACTGATCATTCAAATGTAATAGACTTCTCTACTAGCAGCAATGCAACGATCTAGGACAATCCAGAGGAACTTATGAGAAGAATGTTATCCACACTTAAAGAAAGAACTGTGAGAGTAGAAACCCAGAAGAAAAGCATATGTTTAATCACATGGTTCGATGGGCATATAATTGGGGATGTTGACTTTAAATGATCACTCTGTTGCAAACAATAATATGGAAATAGGTTTTGAACAATGATATGTGTAAAACCCAGTGAAATTGCTTGTTGGATCCAGAAGGGTGAAGGAAATAGGGGTGGAAAAAAACATGAATCATGTAACCATGGAAAAATACCCTAATTTAATTAATTAAGTAAATTAAAAAAATTTAAAAATATGTACTACACAGTATAAGAACTGTTTCACCTAGAGTCAACACTAAAGATTATTTAATTAAACCTTTTGGTTTTGTAGCCATTAGAAACACTATGAAATTTCTTAAATTTCTAGCCTTATCTGCATGAACTGCTGATCCAAGAAATCTTAAGGACCAAACCTTTGACTATTTTTCCAACTGACTGTTACAGTTCAGATAAGAGCAGAAAAAATAAAAATAAAATTAATTTAGTCAACAGTAGAAGGAAAGCAGGAAATTGGGGGAAAATTTTTAAAAACAGTTTTAGTTAGAAGTCTCATATCTAAACTACATGGAGAATTTTGTCAAACTTATAAGAATAAGAGTCATTCCGTAATTGATAAATGGTCAAAAGATAAGAACAGATAGTTTTTTGATGAAGAAATCAAAGCCTTATATAGGGATATGAAAAATGTTCTCAATCATTATTAGAGAAATGCAAATCAAAAAAATTCTGAGATATCATCTCACATCTACCAGATAAGCTAAAATGAAAAAAAGGCAAAATGACAAATACAGGAAGGGATTTTGAAGTAACACTGTTGGTCAAACTGTTAACTGATTCAACCGCTTTGGAGAGCAATTTGGAATTATGCCCAGAATTACTGTGTATACCTTTAGATCTAGCGTTACCACTGCTGAGTCTGTTTCCCAAGGAAATTGGGTGGGTGGGTGGGGAAATCTACATGTTTCAAAATATTTATAGCAGCTCTCTTTGAAATGGCAAAAAAAGAAGTGGGAATTCTGGAAATGTCCATCAATTGGGGAATGGCTGAAATAGTTTTGTGGTAGATGATTATGATGGAATACTATTGCACCATAAGAAATTATGAGGTTAATTTTTAAATAAAGTTGGAAAGGTCTATAAGAAATAACAAAGAATGCAACAAGAGATCATTATATACAGCTACAGAATTAATATTTGAGAAATAACTAATGAATGTCTACCTCCAGAGAAAGAACTGATAAGTAGAAACACAAAACACATAATTTATATATACATTTTGTTGTTGTTGTTGCATGCTTCTTCCTATGGTGCAGGGAGGAGAGGAAGGGAGTGAGATACCTGGGAATTTTAATATAGCCAACAAATTAATAAAAAAAGAATTGAAATAGTATCCATAACTTCAATCTATAAAAATTATGAATATCTATTTTTTCCAGTTTTAAAAAATCCTCAGGAAAGTATCTGCAGAAAACAGATTCCTGAAAATAGAATGACTTAAAATATATAGGAGGTAAATAAAAATTTTAGTGACAAAATTCATTTCAGTTCCAGTAGTTAAAAGGTTTTTAATACCAAATTGTGTCATTGACTTTTTTGGGAGGGAGTAGGGGGAGATTTATAGTAGAGGGATATAAAATAACTAGGTCTAGATTGAATGTTCATTATTTCTTGAGAGATCAGCCACATAGTATGCAATTTAAAATATAAAAGTGTTTCCCATTTTAAGAAACATAATGAAGTGAACCCATAAAAGAGATCAATTAGGGAATTGTTCATACTAAAAAAATTTCACTTTGTTAAAGGATACACCACAAGTCTCCTTTATTAGTATTTTTAGGTCCTACTGATGCCTTAGTCCAGTGGTTCTCAACTTTTCAATTGTAGCAATGAGAATACATAATGCATATCAGGTATTTACATTCCAAATCATAACTAGCAAAATTACAGTTTTGAAGTAGCCACCCAAATAATTTTTTGGTTTGGGGTGACTGCAACATGAGGAACTGTATTGTGGGGTCACGGCATTAGAAAGGTTGAGAACCATTGCCTTAGTCTCTTTAAAGAGAATGTCTTTAGCTTAGTTCAAGTATTTGACTACAAATTATCAGTTGAAGAAAAAGCATGTATTTATCATAGAAACTGAGTCAAACACCTTTAATTAACAGGTCTTTGAATTAGTCAAATGTTTAAAAAAACTACTTTGTAATATAGTAACATTTGACTTAGCTTGAAATCAGATTTTTAGCAATCTCTAATGTACAGACACTGAAAATTCAATTTGTTTCAGCAATTACTAAGTAGCAACAATAAGAAAGGTATTATTTTAAAAGATCTCTAAATCTATCACAAAGTGCTAGTCGTTAATGCTTTTATTTAAAGCCTGGATGGCTTCTTAAAATTCTTTTTTTTTAATGTAAATTTTATTGATATCTTTTGTTTTGCTGATGTCTTTTAAAGTCACATTTAAAAATATAGGTCCCTCTTTCTTACCATTGAATCTCACTTTAAAATAAAAAAAAAAGTGAAATGAAATCAGTGGATATAGTGATCATGTCTGACATATATGATATTTGTACTTAGTTCCCCTGCTCTCCACTGAATTCTATTTTATTCTTTATACTCTACAACCAATGTTGGTCAACATAATTAATCAACCTAGCTTTTTAAAAAAACCTTACTTTCCACCTTAGAATCAATATTGGTTCCAAGGCAGAAGAACAGTAAGGGCTAGGTAATGGAGGTTAAGTAACTTGCCCAGGATCACACAGCTAGGAAGTGTCTGAGGCCAGATTTGAACCTAGGACCTCTCATCTCTAGAACTGGGTCTCCATACATTGAGCCACCCACCTGCTCCTGACCTATCATTTTTAATCATTCTGATTATCTAGTTTCCTCTATTATAACAAATTAGAAAAGGTACATTTGAATATGGTTGGGTTGTTAGAGGAAGATTAGTGAATGCAATTACAAATAAAAGCTGATAGATGGTGAAGACGGGAAAAAACTTCAAAAAATGGAAGTGGAGATCAATTTTCTAATGTAGTTCACTCAGTACAAAGATTATATGTTAATAATGTTGATTGAGAGTCATCAAAAATAGACAAATAAGTCCTCTATTAAGAACTAAGGAAGGTGCTAAACCCAAATAACTAAAATAAAGTTTTGATAACCAGAGTGAATAATGAAAGATTGTGTGTGTGTGTGTGCGCGCGCGCGTAAATAAATAAAACTTAAAATTTACAAAGCACTTTACATATTATCACATTTGATTTAACAACCCTGTGAGGTTCATCCTATCATTATTATTATCTCCATTTTAAGATCAGGAAAACTTAAGCTTACATGACCAGCCCAGGGTCATTCACCAAGTAATTGCTAAAGCAGGCTTGAACTCAGGTTTTTTTCCTAGCTTCAGGTCTAGTACTCTATGTACCCTGCAAACTGCCTGAAAACACAACAGATTGTCTTTTAGAAGTCCCTTTCCAAAGATGCTCAATCACTGTGGTATTACTATTTATAGAAAATGGCAAACATGCTTCTATTAGATTGAATACATGATATAAAGGCACCAGTATTCTATTTGTTTAAATAATTTTGCGAATTCTTTTCTCCAGATAAGTGAGCAAATAATTTAAGAAAACTATCATTATTATTGAGACAACTGTATTTGATACATTACTTATGTATCAAATATTATGGTTGCACACACCATCTAAGCCATGGACACAAACAATGAGATGTATTCCATCTTCTGAACCATCATCCTCTTCTATGCTGAAATAAGGTATTGAGGAAGCCAGATGGAGAACATCACTGTACATAAATCCAGGTAGGTTAAGTTGTTTTAATTCTTCCTTTGCCTGAAGGAAACTGAAGCAAAACATATAAATTAATGCTAATAATAATATTTTTAGTAACAGGAAGAAAACATACTGGGTTTATGGAATTACAAAGTAAATCTAAAAGACTTTTTGAAAAATAGTTTGATAATATAACATTATCACATCTGAATATTTTTGCTCATAATATTTCCTTTTTTGGGGAAGATTCTAATTCAATCAAATACAAGGAACTCTTTCAAATGGGAAAACATTTAAGGATAATATTAGGAGTGAGAGTCTTCTAAATATCTAATTAAAATTTTAGAAAAAAGCTTTGGAGAAACAATTGTAGTATGATAATCTTGAAATGTTATTTGTTATACATATCTGCTCTTCAAATCTTGTAGCTACATTTAATAGCTCAGGCTGTATCTATTGTCTATATAATAATGAATGATAGGAACAAAGCTTATGAAGTGAGAATTGTGTTGCAATATGAGCATTTGGGAGTGATACCCAGTTGAAGATGTAATAAACTAATCTTTTAGGGGTTGTAAACACTAAACCATATCATATATTTAATATTTATTCTTGATCAACAGATTAGAAACCACAACTTTGAATGACAAAGCAGCATTACTTATTGCTTGTCCACCTGTCCTGAGTATATAAAATGAGAGCCCAAATTTTGTAGAAGACTGCTGAATGATGTAGGAGAATGATGGATCTTATGGAAGGCTAAGGCTATTTTCAATGGAACAGAAATGATTTTTGGAACTCAGAAGTTGGGAGAAGGCATGATTATAGAGCTCTCTGTTGCACTAATGCCTCCTTAATAATTTAAGTAGTGAAGAAATGTGACAATTTTTCACAAACTTGCATTTACTGCCATAAAATGCTCACAGAACAAAGTGTTCTTCATTTCTTAGTCACAATGGAACTGTACACTGGCTTCTGGTCATTTGTTCAATTCGACAAACCCATATAACTCTATTATGCAATATCAGCACAAAGGGAGGTAGGGGTCCAATAATCTCAATGAGAGCAATTTTGGTGGTGAATGTAAGGAAAACTTAATCCATTCCTGATGATCAAAACAACAAAATGTACAATTATTTATTTGTGGGACAATATTATCTTTATTTTTGAGGTAGCTAGCAGACTCAATGGATAGAAAACAGGACTTGGAATATAGAAGTTCTAATCCTACTTCAGAAGCTAGGTTGTGTGACTCTGGATAAGTCACTTGACTCTTGTCTGCTTCACTTTCCTCATCTGTAAAAAGGTATTAACAATAGCACTTACCTCTCAGGGCTGTTGAGATAAAATGAGATAAGATTTGCAAAGAGCTTTGCAAACATTAGAAGTGCAATGAAAATGTTAGTTATCATTATTACTCTCCAAGGTGTTTGTTTTGGTGAAATAAAAGCTAAGTATAAAAAAAAAATTAGCTCATCTTGGAAGACAGTGCTGACCTGATTGTCCTGATCTTTCAAATATTATCCTTATGTGTTGGGTTGGATGTTCTACTTGTCTCTCTGATCCTTCTCAGCTCTTCTCCATCAACTTTATAACTTAGAGAACTAGTATTCATACAATCATAAACTTATGGGATTCTATATATTTTGTAGCCTTGGAACTTCCTGGTCATTTCCTTGCTGCTACAATGATGGACAATTTCTTTAATCCTGAGGTTTGTTCAGAGTATTTGGTTTCTTTCTAGGGCAGAGTGGGTAGAAAAGGCTGCTAGTTTTGTATAATGAAAATATAATTACAACCCAGCGTATCAACCATAAAATTATTCCTGGAACATTTATTCTTAGGTAGAATGGCTTGCCTATATCAAGAGAGCAATCAATAAGTGGGAGCAACAGCTGTCTCTAAGACAAACACAATAGTCACCTCTCCCTTTTTCAGGTGGCTATATGAGGAAAGGCTTTTAAATTACTTTTGTATGACACAAACTAGAGTATTAGGGTACAAAATAGATCTTTATTCCTTCAGAACAATTTGCAGTATTTCCAGTGCATTTGCTAACACAATTTCTATTTCCCAGGATTTCAACTATACCACTTTCATGTGCACTGCAAATTTATTCTTGTTCTCTAAAAATACAAAATTTTAAAAATTGTATTTTTGGTTTGCTGGCCACTTCTGGAAGTAATATATAATTATGAGAAACCTTTTGTTAATATTCTAAGGTAGAAATGAGATTCCTTCATAAGTCTAATTGGAAGTAGCTAGCTAAGGCATGAGGCCTGTCAATAGTCCACACACTTATTAAATTTAATTTGGCAAGCACTTATTAAATGCACAATGACTCTCTATGACCTCTAATCTCATTCCTTGAAAAGTCCACATCTAGGTAGCTCCATAAAGGTATTTTATTAATTTAAAGAAATATAACTATTGGTCTATTACTTACGCTTGTATTTGAGGTTTGGGTGAATTTTCATACCAGGAAATCGATGAAGTAGTGCTGTATGAAGTGCTGCGTGGTTGTTTGGTGATTGCATCAAATTTGCTTTTAGAAGAACACTTAATACTACAAGGAGACTCTCTTGGTGCAGATGGGAAAGACAGACAACCAGGAGTACACACAGTAGGCATATTTATACCATCCCTCAGATATTCACTGTTTATTCTTTCGGCTTGGAGAAATTTCTCTTCTGCTAGGCCATGACTGTTATCAAAGTGAGCACTTATTGCTCCATCCAAAACAGAATCATCTGCTTCCTCATAATACCCATTTTGAACCATTTCTTGATCCTGCTCTTCCTCCTCTTCCTCTTGTTGAGGATTAATCATATCTTTTTCAGAAATATCCTTCTGAGGACTAACTGGATTGCTGTGGTCAATAGCACATGTATCAGAAGTATCTGTGCTACTTTGAGAACCAAAATAATTCTCCACAAGCCCTTGTTTTACAATATCAGTACTGCTGGCTGATGAAAGGTCATTTGTGCCTGTGTGAGTTCCTTTTTTAACTATTGATAAATCTGAAACCATTTGTTTGAGGCCTAATTTTTCTTCATAAGGTCTATCTTCACTAAACTCTTCATTACTAGAAATTGAACCTGAAACAAGATAAGTGGCTCCCAAATAGGTAAGTCCTGAATTTAGTGCAGTCACTTCCTCTGTAGAGCTAAAAGGTTCATTAGAAATTTGAGAGTCCTTACCCACCACATTAATGTTTGCTTGTGAGCTGTGGCTACTAGAGGTATTGTCAAGAGAAGTAACCACTTGCACTGGATCTTTATTATCTGAATGTAAGGAATTTATAGCTATAGGCTCACCGTCTGAAAGTTCTGAAAATACAACACTCTGCTTTTGCTGCTGCAAAATAATACTTGACTTTTTGTCATCATATTTTGGCAAATTGATCATTCCTAAATTTAATACAGTTTTACTATCACTTAGATGGCACTCAGGTACAATAGTTCTCTTGGAATTTTCATCAGGTGACAGTTCATCATCATCCGAAGGTAAAGAATTTATGGATGTCAAGGATGATTGTATTTCACTTAAAGCACTTGTACTCTCTGTACAATGGCTTTCTAATGAAAATTTCACGTTAGAATCTGGTTTGAGCAAAAGCTGAGGACATATTCTTTCATTATTAGCACCTTTTTCTTGTAGGGTTTCAAATATTATGTCAGGGTTTGGATGTGTTGCAAAAGAACTTGGTTCACTTTCAACACCTGAATCTGAAAATCTAGAGGAGGCATATGTGACATTAACATCTGGTAACTTAATTGTATCTGTACTTACTGCAACATGATATTCTTTTGCAGAAAGACTAGATGGGTTACCTTTTAATTTACTTAAAGAATCTCCACCACATCGGCACTTAGTTTCTTGTACAATTTCTTTTTCAGAAACTAATCCTTCTTCTATAGATTTAAGTTTATTACTAGCTTCTACAGACTGAAAGTTAGGTAGCTGAGAATTATCAAAAAATATTTCATCTTGCTGAAATTCTGTCCGTAGCCCTACTGTGACAGTTACTTTCTCTCCTCTGAAATGATCTTTACTACTTGGTTTTACTTCAATTGTCCTAACTCCTGTTGATTCAGTTGTTTGATGATCATGGCAAATGTCTGATAGCCCTCCAGATGACAGATTGTGATCCACTTGTGTAATTTCATTATCGTCTTGGGAGATATCAAGTTTACCTGCAATGGACAAATTTGCACAAAGATTTAGGCTGCCAGAGTTCAAAGGGGAAAACTGGTTTGGTTGTATATTTTCAATTTTTGTAGACTTTTGTTCAGTTCTCTCTGTGTTAGCTGGCAAAAAGCCAACTTCTTTATGACTTGTCTGTCTGGTGTAGGTCTTTGTCTCATAATTAAATCCCCCGATTGTGGGATCCGGACCTTCCTTTTGACTATATGAAGGCTTGCCTTCAGAGCATTTAAAGAGGTCCTCTGATGCTGTACTTTTCAAACATTTGTAGCCTACCAAAACCACAGAGTCCTTAGAGTTTTGTCTTATTACTTTTTTGGTGTTTTCAGTTCTCACAGTTCTCATCAGTTTAGTAACCTTAACCTTGGATTTATCTTCATTTTTTCCTTTTAGATACTTTATGAGATGCTTTTCACCTTCTGTATACAATATACTGGAGGCACCAGCAGGTCTGATTTTCAACTCTGGGCTAGAAAGACCAGTTACAGGGCTTTCTTCAGTCTCATATTTATCCATTCTATTGGACTCTGATCTCTGAAGATTCTGAATTCCCATCCAGGGTGCATCTAAGTCTTTTATCCAAAGAAAAAAAGATTCAGGTTTAAAACAAGAGAACTCAAATGATTAAGAATTTTTTTTCTGCATATAACTTTCAAATATCCTCAAAATAAATACAACCAAAGGGAAAAATGCTTTAAAATGAATAAATTTTTTAACAAGTATTCCTGGCTTGCACACATATTTTAATTTGATTATACTTACCTTCAATAACAGAATCTAAATACCTATCTTCAAAGATTATAGGTAATGAATTGAGATCTCCATCAAGTTCACTACATTCAATAGGAAGGGGTGGAAGAGAGCTGCAGAAGGAAGTGTTTTTTATAGCTGTGCACATCTGTAGATGACTCTGAGCACTGAAAAATATAAACCATTAGTCAGTACTCTAATATAAACCCCCCAAATTCAATTCTAGCTCCTAGACTTTCCATGAACCCAAGAACTAACCGATGAAAGTAGCCAGACCTAAAGGCACAACACCTTGGAAAGTGGGGAGTTAGGGCTTGAGTGAGGATCCCATTTTTCTCTTAGTTAAGGTAAAATGTTATTCACTTATGTGTATGTGTATTAAACAAAAAAGAGGAAACTTAAGAGCTGGTAAGGTTATGCTTGCTTACTAAAAAACTCATGTACAAAATAAATACCTCAATCCCAGGATGCAGAAGCTAGAAACAATAAACAAGTATAAAATATATTTCTTTTAATTCCTTTATCATATTCTGCTTTACTAGGTAGTTGGGTGACATGTATGGTGGACAGTGTTGTACTAGGTGTCAGAAACACTTGATGTTCAAACAAGGTCTCAGAGGCAAGTCATTTAACTGCTGTCTGCCTGTTTCATCATCTGTAAATGTGGAGAGAGGGGAGGAAACTAATAATAATACTTACCTCCTTATGAAGATAAAATGAGATATTTGTAAAGCACTGTTCAAATCTAAAAGTACTATGTAAATGCTAGCTATTAATATATTATGTTGAGTTTATTACTTTTTTTGTGTAAATCTAGGCTGTCATTATTAGTCTTAATATACAAATTTTCCAAATGTTAGTATTTTAAGGAACCAGACCTACCTAATATACTGTGAAATACACATAATAGTATGATAAAAAATAATGGCATATTTATATTGCTTGATGTTAGTATCGAGAAGTTAAAACAATGCCCAATTGCATTTACTTAAACAGAGGGAAATGATAGTAAAAAAAGGAAGTAAAAAAGGAAGAGAAAAAGCAAAAAAAAATCCCTATATTACATTTGCCCAGAGTATGAGGTTAATGTAAGGAAACAGTGAGAGTAGAAACTGAAGGGGCAGATTTGGACCAATTTTGGAGATCTCAGAATGCAAGACTAAAATGTTTTGACTTCATTTAGTTAGTCTTTTAAAAGTTTTTGAAGAGAAAACAAAATGATCTATAGTAGTGGTATCAAACTCAAATAGCAATGAATTCTTGTAGGTGATTTATCAAATTTTAAAAAACCCAAATTAACATTATGTTGTATTTCTATTTACTTTGTTAAAAAACTTTCCCTATTACATTTTAATCTAGATCTAGTGCTCTTGGGAGTTTTGTGGTCCAGGTTGGGGAGTTTCCCATCTCTGAAATATATTATCACCAAATGCCTATTTGCCATTTTGTATGAAATGCTCCATAACCTTTTAAATGCATGATAGTCAAAATAAAATTATCTTTCCTTCTGAACCTACCCCTCCAAAATTTTTTCATGTTTTATTTCTGACTAGCCTTCCAGTCTCTGGGGTTTGTAACCTTGGAATCATCTTCAACTCCTTACTCTTCCTCAGTCTATATATTTAGTCAGTTGGGAAGTCTTGTTAATTCTACCTCCATAATTTCTCTCATGTCTTTTCCTTTATTTTCTCCCAAATGGTTATTCCAGTAACTTCCAATTTGACTTACTGGAAGCCTTAAGTTCAACTATATTCCTCAATTCCCTCCACTGGAACTTTGGATTCTGTCTCTGGAATTTTGAGCTCCAATAGATGAGTTTTCACTTTGTTTTTTTTCTGGAATGAGGCCTCCACAATCACTTCTTGGAAATTTCTGAACTATGGTAATTCACATGTACCTCATAAAATTCTACTGCTAGCTTTATATTTGGATCCCTAGCACTTAGCCTGGTGCCTTGCACAAAGTTCCCAATAAGGCTTTACCATACCGTACCACTACATAGTCAACAGAAGAAATGAAACTAATTTTCTTTAGGTACTAAAGCTAGATGCAAGTTTGATAATGGAGGCTAGTGAAAACATATTTGCAGGAGATAAAGATGTAAATGAGAGGATCCAGATGTGAAAATAAGAGGTTCCTTTTTAACTCTAGCAGGATCACATGGCCATAAAAATATCAATTCAATGGGAAGCTGAAGGTTATAGTTGGTCAGGTCATTGATAGAAGACTTCTATACATTTGAATAATGACTAGAGAGATGAAATTATTTTGGAATTTGATTCTTCACAAATTCCCTTTCTTGTATATTTAGAGATAAATGGCACTGATTCAGTAAGACAGAAGTTGCATGCAAAGAAAATTAATATCACTCAAGTATTTTCTGCTTTTTGCTACTCTACTTACTGGAGTTCTTGATAGGCAAGGGCTGCTTGCCTTGGATGTTCAAAACAGAAGAATGCTTCAGAAAACCTGCGTACCTGAAAACCCCCCAAGAATTACAGAACAATTTTAGGTTGAGACAGTTGAAACTCTTAAGAATATAATTAGCCTATTATAAAACAGCTTATGATCAAAATATAGCAAATGATATTTATACTAATTTCAAATGACAAGAAGCAGTATCAATGGACATCCACTGATCAAACTGAAATAGTATAAGAATAAGAAAACAAACATATGTGAAGGGTTCTGAAAGAAGGCTATGCTTAAATTTATAGTCATAGAAGTAAGGGACACTTGCATATTGCCACAAAGTACAGAGACTACCTCAGCCATGTGCATAGCTTTTATTGTTCTGTGAATGAAGACAAGGATTACAGCAATACTGTTAAGTACATGAAAAGTATCCCTGATCTTCCCTTTCTTTCCTAATTTCCTCTGAATGCCCAGTACCAGGGCTATCTAATCTTTCTTCCTTATGAAAAACAAAACTAGGAAAGAGTCGAAGAGTCATTTATACTTTTGATATTCACTCTATACTAACACCTCTGACCAGATCTATTTTGCCAATTTTCAAGGTTGGAGCAGGTCTCAGATATCATTTAGTTGAACTTATACTCTATTGATAATCTTTTCTGCAACATTTTGTGAGGTAATCTTCCTTAATCGAGGGAGAACACACTACCTCCTGAATGAATTGATTATATTTTTAATTATCTCAAAATGTCACTAAATTCTTTCTTATATATCAAGTCTAAATTTTACCTCTTTGCAAGTTCCACATGTTGCTTTGCTTTGCTTTCTAAAGCTCAAAAGATTAAGTTTCACAGATATGACAATCCTTCAAATATTTGAAGCCAAATATCATGTCCTTTCCTTAAAACTTCTCTGAGATAAACACTAATAGTTCCTTCAACTTGTTTTCATAGGAAATTCATCATCAACCTGAGTCTTCTAATGCTATACAACTTATCAATGCCCTTTCTAAAATGTGATATCGAGGTCTGGGTTGACCACAGTAGAGAGATATATATATATCTCAAGGCTATCACCTCCATAATAATTCTACACTGTTTCTCTTAGTGTACTTTAAAATTATGTTAGATTTCTTGGTCGTCATATTCCATTACTAACTCATACGGAATTTACAACTGGCTAACTCCATCCCTGATTATTTTCAGATGAACTACCTTTGTTTCCCCCTGCCTCCCTCATATTATACTTAAGAAGATGATTTTTTGAACCTAAGGATAAAGCTTTACAATTAACCTTGCCCAACTGGCCTTAGATATGTCCCAAATAGTTTAGTCTTTCAAAATTTTCTTGAATACAGATTCATCCAGGGAATTATCCTGGTCATCTTTTGTTATCTTCAAATTTGATGAGCATTCTACTTATATATATTTTATATATTTCAACCTTTTACCTACAGAGTGAAAATGTCATCTCTGTTATAAAGATAAAGTGGTAGGTATAACAGGGATCTTTTCTCTTGCTTTTGAAACCATACTCTGCCTAATGATATTAAAGAAAGATAGCTTTGGCTAAGGATCCTACTCAGAAGAGCGGAATTGAGTCAGAAAGGCTATAGAGTTGAGTCTTCCTTCTACCACCCAGAGATAACGCTGCCTGAGGCTAATGGATGAGAAGGGGTCTGCCTTGTGGAAAAAGGAGTCAAGATCAAGCCTAAAAATTTTGGAGTTGAAACTTACAATTTTAGAATCCACGAGATTGCTAAAAATGAAATTTTGTGTTTTTGTTTTTTAGAAAAATCCTTACCCTTCACCTTAGAATTGATATTAAGTATGGATGAGGCAGAAGGGCTATAAAGGCTGGCAATTCAGGGTTAAATGACTTGCACAAAGTCACAAAGCTAGGAAGTATCTGAATTCACGTTTGAACCCAGGACCTCCCATCTCCAGGCTTAGCACTCTATCCATTGAGTCACCTAGTTTCCTCTAAAAATGCAGTTTTTAACTAATGTAATATAGATAGCCATTCTCAAAAAATTTTTGGAAGGACAAAATGGCTTTTATTTATTTTTTCAGATCCTTACCTTATGTCCCATATTCAATACTATATAGTGGTTCCAAGGCAGAAAAGTGGTAAGGGCTAGGCAATGGGGTTTAGAACCTCCTGTCTCTAAGTCTAGATCTCAATCCACTGAACTACCCAACTGCCCCTGAAAAAATAGCTTTTAAAGCATGCAGATGCCATAGAAATTATAGCTGCTATCTTCAAAAGAAGCAAGAATAAACTAGGAATCAGACACAGTCATCAACCACAATTACGGACATCTAACAATGAGCATGCTATCTACTTCCAAAAAGAAAGATGTTGGCTTAAGGAAACACCAAGAGACATTTTTTGGACATTATCGATATGTGAATTTTTCTTGACTAAGCAAAAGGTGGGAAGGTTGAAAAAGAAAATAATTTTTTTAATTAAAAAAGTTTTAAAAAGAATGCAGGGGATAAAATGAAATTCTTACACTGAAGAATTTCAAGTATCAAAGAATACACATCTTCATGTCAAAATGTTTTCATTAGAGAACTTTAATCATAACAGTAAAATGCAGCTTATTTGTAAAGGCTCTTCATCTTACATTAAAAGGATATCAAGTGAGATATCATGTGGGACTAATCAAAGCAAAACCATAAATAGGGGAAGTATAAATATATATAATAAGTATATAAAGGGAAATATATAATAAGTATAATAAGCTATGATTTGATAAGTGAAGGAAAGAAGGTAAAGGGAATTGTAGTTTTTATGTCAATAAATTCTGAAGACTTGAGAATCTTGTACTCTTATTTCTTTAAGTACAATATACACAAAAACAGACTAACAACAGAATGTTTCCTTTGCAGGGCTATCCAATGTATAACAACCTGATTTAAAATTAAATGGGTTTAAAATGAAAAGAATTGCCTATGTGCAATAATGCTTTCCTATTGAAAAATTTTAATGGCATTAAATATGACCTATTTAAGTAGTACCAGAAATTAAACTATTTTTAGAAATTACTGTTTTACAAAAGGAACACCAAGAGGATACCAAAGACACCCCAAAATATAGGATCACAAATTTAGAGCTGTAAGAAAGTGCCTCACTTGGTCCAATGTCTTCATTTTGCATTTGAGGAAACTAAGTCTCAAGAAGAATAAGTGACTTGTCAAAGGTCACACATGTTATATCAGAAGTGAGATTTCAACCCAAGATTTCAACTCCAAGATCAGTGTTTTTTTCCACTGTACGCTGTCACATACTTTGACTCAAGAAAGACAATTAGCTTTTTGAGAGTAGAGATTATTTAATGTTTATCTTTTATTTCAAGTATCTAGCACAATACTTGTGAAATAGTAGGAGTTTAATAATAGCTGCTTGGCAATTATAATATTGTCATAGATAACTGAAAGAATAAAGTTGCCTTTAAAAATGGAGCTGTTTATTATTCTCTTATTTTGGGTTTTATCAGGCTCATTCTTTTAAATCAGTATCATTAACTCCCTAGAACAAACGGTGGGAGGAAAAAATTATTTACTTTATAACACAGAAAACACTGTTAGGAAGTAGGCCACTGTTTATAAGGTCCATTTGAGGTATGTGATTTAATTATTTTAGAAAGCAAAATCTGGAAAGCAATGACACCACATGGCCAAAATGTTAAATGCAAAATAATTTGTGTAGGCCAATAACTAATTAAAAAAAAACCTATGCCTATTATTAAAAATATCTAAGAAAACGTAGATGTAATAATATTCGGTGATTAAGAAAACATAGATGTAATAATACTCAGTGATTAAGAACAGATTATGTAGAATTAAGAATTTTTAAGTATCATAATACTGATTCATAAACCTATAGGCATTGGTTAAGTATGTGCTAAGCATTGTGCTAAGCATTGTGCTAAGGAGTTGGTTATTCAGAGAGAAAAATGAACCAGTTTTTGTCCTGAGGGAGGACTAGTGCCCAAAATTTAATAGCAACAAGAGAACTGATCATACTACATTTGAAAATTACACAGTTCTTTCAACAGGCTGTTTTCCAACACAAATTTCCAAGTTGTTTTCCTATAAGAAATCTCATTTTTTCATTGAAAAAATTTCTCTTGATGATGGTATACTGGCTGTAAATTTTGGAATACCACAATCTCAAAAGAACTGAAAGTGTATGTGATAGAGAGCAATGGAGGGATGTATAGTAAGCACAAGGAGGCTGAAGCATGTATTACTTCAACAGAAGTGAAACAATGACTTTAAAAAATATCATCAAGGAAAGAAACGTGGGACAAGGAAAGGAACTGGGGCAGTCATTTAGCAAGAATGAAATAAGAAATTGAGTAGAACCTACAAAATATCAAAGAGAACACAAAATAAAAACCATGGTACATTATTGTTGATGTTATTAAGAGGATTTAAGGAAGCGTATGGAATAAGAATTATACAGGAAAAAAAACTATGTGGCTAGCTTGTAAGATCTATCAATGGATGAAATAAACACAACAATGAGACTAGATCCCTTGAGGTATTGAAATAATGAGATTCAAAAGAAGCTTTGAAAATTCCCCAGCCAGAGTGGACATATAACTACATTGGGAAGGATTATTAATTAATATTTTAAAGACTGATTAATATTTATTAAGATTGCCTTTTGCTATGGTTTAATTCCAAAAGATATTTAAAAATAAAAATAATGAATGGCCATGAAATGAGCGGAATATTCTATTTTGAATCAAGAAGTGACATTCTTTCACTATATAGATCCATATGGCTTTGGAATAGGTGATTCTCACTATAATAGGAAATGAGGTTCAAAGTTTTAATAAAAAGTTAATTTCCTCTCTGCCTGAAGAATAAAAAGTTATAAAAATCAATAAAGAGTAATGTCAGCTGCTGTCCTGTCTTTTTTTCAAATTCTTTAATAAATAAACACAAAATAAGAATTAATTTTACTAGGAAAATCTGGTAGAGAAGGGAAATAAAAACACAACCCAAAAGATTGGTAATGATAGCAAAAGACCTTCCCCAACCCTCCTCAAAGCTCTGTCCCCAAAAAATGTTTTTAAAAAGTTATAATTCAACAAATGTTGTTCAGTAGAAAATACTGCTTATTAAATAAAATACTCCTCTTCAAATAACACTGCTTAAGTAAAAGAAGAAGCAGTGTGGCACTGAGGGAGGTAGGAAGTATTACATATACAGTGGCTATTCTGGGCCAAGCATTATGCTAAACATGTCACAAAATTATTTAATTTGATCCTAAGCAGGTGCTAGTGCATAGTGAACAAAGTGACACAGACTCGGAGCCAGGAAAACCTGGTTTCAAATCATAAGGAAGTCATTTAGCTTCTCGGAACCTAAGGCAAATTCCTCTAAGATCATAAAAGTTAGAGTTGATTTGTAGTTTTTTTCTACTGGGAAAAATCTCTACAAATCTCTTAAGTATTTTAAGCCCTCAAGTTCAGTTCTCTACTTTCCTATTTCCTTATCCTATTTCCTATCTGTATAAGAAGATACAAGAGTAGATATAAAAATTCAGTTTTTGAAAATATTAAAAGGATTATTCAACAGTTCTATTGAGAATTGAAGAAAATTTAGCTTCTTAGAAAAGTAATATATAATAATCAAAACCTAAGAACATACTTGCTTGTTGATGTTACTCAGTACAGAATGAACAAATGTCTATCTATTCAAATATATATGCCACTTTGGAAGATTTAGATTCTAACGAGTTTAACATTCATATTTACCCTTTACTTTTTTTAGCTCATAATTTTAAAAACCTGATGAAAAACGACTACCAGCAGAGGTCACTATACACAATATATTTAATTTTCCTTTCTAACTATATATACTTCTACCTAAATTTCACCATGAGTACTTACTATTAAGTTACATCCCTTAATTTGTTCTAACTTTTTGATATAACAACTTGGCCTAAAACTACTGTGTGCTCTTTAACTATGAAGGGAAAGAAGTTATATCAAAGAATGATCTCAGATTTTCTCAAGTTCCCTAAAACACCACTCTATTGTGAACAGAAGAAATGAAAGGAAAAGTCAATTCTTAAAGAAATTGGTATTAAGGAATCACTGGCAATATTTCTATGGCAGCATCACCACAGTAACAAACTCACTAGTTGTGCTATCCCTTGTTTTGGTCCATATCTTTTAAAACAAGCAATTACAAAATGCCTGCCATATGCCAGACAAGTGTTAGGCTATTATGAGAGTCTATTCATTTCAATTAAAAATTTAGAAAACAAATATCAAAACAATTGATGACTTTTTCCATTATCCATTCAATCCAGCTTTTCTCATTTGATGAAAAAAAATTTAATAGTACTACAAAGGCACTGAACATAACTTTTATCATTTTAAAATGTTACAAGGTACTTTCAGGTCTTTCAATACCTCATAATCATCATTATGAAGATCAATTATCACTATTTTGACTGTTAAGAATTCTCATTGAAAAAATGTCAGAGAATTCAGCTTTTTAATAGAACACTAGATGGTTTTTTATTTCAAAGTACTAGTATGGGGGCAGCCAGACAGTTCAGTGGCCTGTAACTAGGAAGTCTGAATTCAAATCCAGTTTCAGGCACTTAGTAGCAGTGTGGCCCCTCAGCAAATCACTTAACTGTTTGCTTCAATTTTTCTCTTCTGTAAAATAAGCTAAAAGGAGCAATAGCAAACCTCTTCAGTATCTTTGCCAAGAAAATCCCAGATGGGGTCATGAAGAGTTGGATGTGATTAAAATGACTAAACAATAACAAATCAAAATTTTCCCTTAAATAGATTTTCCCAATTAGTTTGTATTGAACATTAACAATAAATTCACTATCTTTTAAGTAGTAACTGTATATTGTGAAGATATTCAAAGGAGAAATCATAAGGATATCATGTAAAATTTCCCCTTCTGAATAGAGGCATGACATTTGTTTCCTGAGGATATAATGCTATTATATACTATTGGAAAAGATTATTCAAAAGCTTTAATTACTGTCTAAAATTTGTGATTATTTGGCTAAGAATACAAGCTGCCATGCATAACCAAAGTGCTCTTAAAAAATGCTTAAAAAATAAGCTCTCTGAAAAGCCACAAATTTCTTCTATAAATACCTATTTTTCTCAAGCTCAATCTATTTTCCTTATAACATGATGTACTTTAATCACAATTTTTAAAAATGAAAGGTTAGTCAACATCATCAGATAACAAAAATCATTTCTCTAAATTAAGAACTGGGTCAAGGATAGGAAAAGTCTAAGATCTTTTTATTAAGAATCAAAGAAGCAGAGGGCAGCTAGGTTAGAGAGGGCAGATAGCCTAGAGACACTAGGCCTAGAGATGGGAGGCCCAAGGTTCAAATCTATTCTCAGATACTTTCTAGCTGTGTGACCCTGAATAAGTCACTTAATCTTCATTGCTTCTGCCTTAGAACCATTATATAGTACTCATTCAAAGATGGAAGGAAAGGGTTAAAAAAAAGAATCAAGAAGCAGTTATACAATACAAAGGTCGAAGTACTACCTAATATAAATAATAAACAAATACTTAAAAGCTTCTGGTGAGTACAAAATGCAAAGTATTTGAAAAAACATGATTTTAATTCTTGATATAATGTAGAACCAATATTATATTTATTCATTAAGTTTGCACTATTCTTGTCTTTTTGAGTTACCTATTAAATTCCTCAATCCATCTGATAGTTATCATGGAGGATGGACTGTTAGGACAAAATAATGGAAAAACAAAAACAAAAACAAAGTAAGAAGTCATTTATCCTTATCATCAAGTCCCAGGTGGGGACTTCACCACTTTAGTACTTGATTTAAGGAAGTAGAAATTGGAAGAACTTTGTTAAAGTAGTTAAGACTGTAGCAAATCCTTGAAGAAAAAAAATTCTATTCTTGAGGTGACACAATTTTAAAGACTTTCAGAATTGGAATCTCAGGACACTAGAAAGAGTAAGATTCCAAAAAAAAAAAGTTTAAGATCATAGATTGAATAACAAAAACAGGTGACTGAAAAGGCATTAGAGCAACTATACTCCCATTATCCTACTTTAAATTTCCATACAATTTTTGTGGCCACACGCTATACACACATCAAAGATATGACTAAGGAAGAGATAAAAAGAAAAGAGTCAGACTTTCTGTGTTTTCTGTTATAGACTATATTTCAGTTGAGTCAAAAAGTTGATAATGCAAGATTTCACTCTTTTTTGCTTCTTTATTAAAAGTTAAGTGATGGAACAAAGCAAAAAGTAGACTTAGGGGTTCTCAATATCTCCCACACAAATTAATGTCACACAAAATGCATAGACATATGTTGTCACAAATAATGGATGTGATGAAAAAAAGAACTTTATTTAAAGATCCTCTTATGAGTATAAACACTGAGTGAGATAAATGTCCTCAAAAGATATTTACAAGTGTCATGAAGAGTACCTTGCTCTAAATGGTAAAGTTCCCAAGATGCTCCTATTTCCAGATAGCATTGTTTACTGTACAGAGACAATGAACACTAGATATATATTCATTTAAATTAGTCTAGCAATCCACAAAGCAAAAATCAAGTGAATAAAGACTTACTGAATCAAGCAATAATAAGTGCCAACTTATCAACCAGTCACTGTGTTGGATGATAGGGACAGAAAGACAAACATGGCACAGTAGTACCTGCACTCAAAGATTTCACATTCTAGCAAGAAAATAACATATACACTAATAACCATATGCTGGGTCAACACAAAATAAAGGACAACTCTAGCAAAGAGAGCACAAAGAACTTGGAAGTTGAGAGAGGATTAGAAAAGGTATGAGGGTGATGCTTGAACTGATCCTTGAAGGAAACAAGGGGAAAACATATCCCCTAAATTATAAAATGAGGGAAGATGGACAGACTCAGCATTTAACAAGACCTGCATCTTAGATCAGTTATATAGTTGTACAAAGACCCAAGCTGAGAGAAAAATAGGAAATTAGGTTGATTATCATTTGGGAATATGGGAGTAATTTCCTTTTCTGAATGTCTACTCTAAAGATAATATTCTAGGTACTACTGCTACATGGCTCTAAAACATGGATTACTACACTCTTGAAGTATTCAAAACTGCAAGGGTTGCAAAAGACAATGGAAAGGCTGAAAGAAAGGTGAAGTATATTTGAAATAACATGAAAGATATTCAGGATTTGTGTGACTGGAAAAGAGGTGGAAAGTATAGAGAGTGAAAGGAAATGGACACTAAATGCTAATAATAAAAGAAAACTACAGAAAGACCAAACATGACCTACATTCTTTATGAAAAAAATTTATAAAAAGACATGATATAAATCATGTAAGATAAGGTGAGGATAAAAGATAACCTGTACAAATTGGGGATATATCCATATCAGAATCTGAGTCAAATTGGTTAGCACAATGAGGAAGTGTAGAAGTGTTGTATCATAGAAAGAGTATGGAGTCTGGAATCATATGGCATGGTTTTGAATTACTAGTTCTACCACTTACTATGTGAATGATCACGGGAAATCCATTTTTCTCATCTGTAAGATGAAGGGGGTATTCTTAGACACTTTCTAAAGTATCTTTTCGCTTTAAATCCAATGATGTGCCCTTTATCTGTAACTATATAATTTTTATTTTTAACTATTTTAAAATAAATTGTTTTAAATACCTTTTGTTTCTATATCATAATTGTTTCTGGAAATATGCCAGTCTTCCTAGAAATTAGCTCTCTTTTGTAACATATAAAAGAGTCAAGCAGAGACAACACCCAACAGTGACTGGGTCTGACAATACAGACAATATTTTGCCCTCATTAGCCTCCTACTTCATCATGAGGAAGAAGGAAAAATGTTTCCTTATCTGGTCTCCATAACTATTATAGGTTTTTCAATTAACATATTTGACTACCTTTTAGTCATATTTTTATTTACACTGTTGAAATTTGTGTGTGTGGTATATTGATTCTGTTTATATTTTTTTGAATGATTTAATTTAAAGAAGCAGTGGTTTGGGAGTGAAGAGTGTGGGGTTCTATTTCTGCCTCTGCTTCTAAATCTCTGTAGAGCTTTAGGGTAATTGCTTCACCCTCTGGACATGAATTTTTTCACTCATAAAAGGAGGGAGGCCAGATAGCTCCACTAATAATCCCTGGTCCTTCTAGCTTTGGAGTTCAGTGATGTGTGTGTGTGAACTTATGTAACTTCTGTTTTCATAAACTTCAGGTTTCATATCTTTATTCAAATGAGCAGATAAATGGCAACTTTCATCATGAACTTCTACTTTCATACTTACCCTTAATGTATGATGTTCTTGTGCTAATAATGCTGTTATTTCATTCTGCAATGTTATAACTTCTAAAAACTGTCCCCAGAGTGCCATGAGAAGTGAGCAAAGCTGTGCAAGATTCATATTTATGAGTTCTGCCAGTTCATCAGGATTTTCCATTTTCTGAAATTGTAAGGGAAAAAAAATCACAAACCACTATTTTCTAAGAAGTATTAAATACATAAGCACAATTCTGCATAAAAATGCTTGTAAAATAAAAGAAAAGTTGAGAACAAGGTATTAATCTTAGTTTTCATATAAGAGCATCACTGCTTTTACCTCTTATTTTTTATTACTTATTTGTTCCGTAATACTAGTAGTTTTATATATTATCTGGAGCAAAATTGGTTAAAGTCAAATTGTTTCAAATTATTACAGCTCAAATGATGTAAAAATTTACCTGAAAATCTTCTACATTATATTCTATAAAATATAGTACTCTAAGCATACAAACAACAAAACAGGGTAACTTTATACATAATACACTAATGATTAAACAAAATAAATTTGATATTAATGAGATATTATAATTACAGATTTTAAAATACATGGTTATAGCTATGTGAGATAACTTATGTTTATGATTCCATAGAAAGTACTGGTATTTTTTGTAAATTACTGTTTTGGGACTTCTTTGATTCTAGGCTTCTAAAATTTTGGTTTGCCTATAGCATTCTGGAATGGTTTGCATAAATAAGTGACAGGTCTTCTCACTCTGAAGATCAAATAAAAGACTGTAATGACTACTTTTTACAGTCATCAGGGAGGGAGTTTTCTGTTCAGACACAAGATAAGACTACAGTATTACTTCTAAAATCTCCTCTAACTCTTTCGAGATTCAAAATTTTCTAAACCCTGTAATTATCCTAAATATTCTTGCTTAACAGTGACAATAAAATTACTCTACATATTGAAATATTCATGGAAACATCACAAAAGTTAAACTACTACTAACCTACTGTGAAAAGTAGAGTCCACTAAAAGAGGCAATCACTTAGCTGGTGAACTGCTAAATAAAATAAGAATCTCTTAGAAGAATAAAATAAATTTAATTCCAAATATTCTATTTTTTCATGGAAATGATTTTATTCATAAGAGCACGTATTTAAAAATAATTAGAGCATTTTTTTCTTTCCATTTTTTCCCATTACCCTAAGAAAAGGAGCTATCAGTAGTTTCAGTCTCTTGAATATAAGCACTGCAGGAGACTAGGCACAGGCATTTAGAAATCTATGAATTCTCTAGTAAATCTAGCTTGCTAAAAACAGTCACTGGGGTAGGAAAATACTATAAACTGCTTAAATCCTAGTCTGTTGTTTGTTTTTAGTTTGGAACAGGTTTAAAAGTTTAATATGTGGCAAAATGGTACAAGCTAAACATTGCAAAAACCTAGGAAACAATGAAAAAAATTTTTTTTAACAATGTCTTGGCAACAGGGAAAAAAACTGAGTTTTATTAACTGAGCTGTTCCCTAAAAAGATATTCAAATTAATGAAATGTTCTCACTTCCACCTAATACTTAGCAAAGAGCTTGAATACAGTGCTTAATAAGTGCTTGTTTTATTGACTGGGCTCAGTGACCTTAAAATCCATCTAATTCAATTCTCTTACTTTAAAAAGAGGTTGAATGAATAAATCATACTAAGTCATACCACTTAATTTCAAATTAAATGATAAAACATTGTACTCTGATACCTAAATCAGGGGAAACCCAACTAATCATTTAGATAAAAGAAATGAAAGAAAAAGTCCTTAATCAATTAGTGTGATTGACAGGAATAATGTTGAGAATCTAAAAGAGATTAGAATAGGCTGAGAGGAGAGAGCATGCTAACTAAATCCTTTGATTAAAGGATGATTTTGTGAATTTGGAAGACTTCTGATCTACCTGTCTCTATCCCAGCAAGTGTCTGCAGAACTGGATGACAGTATCAGTAGTAGGAGCCAAGGCTAGACTAAATATTAAGATTCAAGGCTCTACAAAGAGCCCAGAAAAAAATCTGTACTATGTAAGAGGGAACAATGTGAGGACTCTAAGCAAAAGGCCTTTTAGGATTTGTAAATTATCCCTTTGCCAAATGTGTTCTCTAAGCATGAGTCTATTTCCCCCTAAACCACACTGGTGGAAGAATTTGTTAGACTCTTAGGATAAGTTTTATAATGGTATAACTAACTATACCATCACAGTAAAATATCCCCTTCAAGCTAATTAGGGGCAACTAAGGTGGTACAGTGGATAGAGTGCTAGGCTTAGTCAGGAAAACTCATCTTCCTGAGGTTAAATCCAAGTTCAGACATTTACTAATTATGTGACCCTGGGCAAGTCTGTTAATTGTTTGCCTCAGTTTTTCATCTGTGAAATTTTTTGGAGATGGAAATGACAAACTGCTCCAGTATCAATGCTAAGAAAATCTTAAATGGAATCAGGAAGAGTTGGATATGAGTGAAAAACAACAAAAGCTAATTTTTTAGCAGAAAGAGGACTTAATCCAAATGAGAAGAACCCCCAACTCCTCAGGGATATCTCTTGAGTCACAAGGAGATATGTAGCTACCTAGTCTTGCTAAATAAGGGGAACAAAACTCATCAGTATAATTAGAAGTTAAGATAATGACCCTCCGAATTAATATGTGCTGCATAAGTAAGGAACCTGAAATTTAGTCAATCAGTCAACAAGCATTTATTAAATGTTTCCTGTGTGTCAGGCATTCTGCTAAGGCCTGGAAAATATGAAGAAAAGCAAACACAAAGCCCCTGCCCTCAAAGGAACTCACAGTATAAAGAATTTATGCAACTGGTTCAAGGTAAAAAAGACCTTGTTGATGTGAGATTAAAAACCAGCTCTCTGATTTTAATCTTCATGTAACATTCTGTAATATTCATTTTCTATTCTTACTTTCTACAAGTACTATAGCATCTTTTTGTAATATAGTCTAAATGTACAGGGCTAAAAATGAACCTGAAAGTCTCACCACTTCAGAGTGGCTTTATACTGTAGAAAAGAATTTTTTAGAAACACAATTTACATTTTTACATTATGGTATATCTAAAATAGATTGTGTTATTCTATTCTTACAAGATATTTTATAATTTCTTAAGAAAATATTCCATTTTTTTTTTGGTAAATGTTATTTGTATGAGTTTGTATCAGAATGAAATTTAAGCAGAATTTAGGGATGGGAGTGGATCTGTGACTTCACTGGTGTGAAGAAACTTTGTACTCAATGTAAGGTCAGTCCCTTCTCTGCAACTTATGGTCTTAGAGAACTGCCTGGAGGCTAATTGACTTGCCAAAGCCACTAAGTTGGTATATGTCAGATTTGGATCCAGGTCTTCCTGGCTTTAAGGCCAGCTCTCTATTTATACTAGGACAACTCTTAAAAAATTCTAAGTCTCCCCCCACCCCCATATTGCATTATATTATAACAATAATTATATAAACAAAAAAATTTTAAAAATATATTTTTCCATGCATGTTACTTTATGCCATTTCTTTCCCAAGGATGTTTAAATATTATATAAATAAATAAGTGTTTAAATATTTCAATTAATTTGAGTCTCATAACAAAACTAAAGAAGTTTGATCTACAGATTAAATTTATTTAGTATTTCAAATATTGCGATCAAATGAACAGTTTCTCAGTGACAAGACAATGTGGATTTTAAAGACATTTTGGCAAAAATCATTCTTAAAAACATAAACAAAAATCCAGTCTGAAGTCTGGCAGATTTTATGCCCCTCTACCCATTTCTTTACTTTTCCTAGATGCAAACCAAAAATACAATAAAAACAGACACGGAGATGATAGTCAACTTTAGTTTATATTTCTTTCTACATAGAATGGGGGACAGAAGGTTAGGAAAATGGGCTAAGAAATTTTTAAGCATATTTCAAGTCACTAAATACTGTGTTCAAGCATTATTGTAAGAATTCACATTCAATATGACCACTTGTACTCTTAATTTACAAAAGAAAATACACACTCCAGAAATAAATATATTTGATTTCTGAACCATTTGTACCACTTCTTCCTTCTATTAATATATATGAAAATAAATATGACAATAACAACTATAAGTAGTCAAATGCTATTTTTTCAAGAAAAGTCATTTACAAAAATCAACCCAGAAAATCCAGGGAAAAAATGATCTCAAATTATCTGAATAAAAATTAAAATCTTGACCTTTCAAAATATATTTCAATTCTGCAACTACTTATTACATATTAAAGGGCAATAAAAACTTTGAGAAGATGTCATAACTTTTATTTCATACTAGGGTAAACATTTTTTAAACAATTTAAGATTTTATTTTAATAACATGTCATATCTTTTCATTTTAGAAAAGGTGACATAAACCTTCCAAATAATTCAATGATTCTTAAGAAGTCCAAAATACCTTTACTTCTTCACACAATTCGGTAAGGCGAGCTTCTACATCTATTTTTTCTGGAAAAAAAATTAAAGAACAGATAGATGAAATACTTGAATGTTTAGAATTATTCTTCAAATAACAGTTAAATTTTCTTCTTATTTAAACAAGTGTAAGAAATTCTTAGGCTAGATTTAAATAGTTAAGTAAAAACTATTGTAATTTACCATTTTTCATAGGCATATTAACTATACTAATTCAAAAGAAAACCATTTTCTAAATTACTGCTCTGAAATAACAGTAGAATAGTATCTTTTAAAGCTAATATTGCCATAAAAATGTCTGTAATACTCATGTAGTGACTTACTCAATTTCAAAGGTTACCATTCTCTATTTTGCATAACATTATATATAACATACATCTTGAAAAACTTATCAACAGAATCAAACTTAAAAATGCACTTTGAAAGCTGTACAACTTAAGAAAAACCAGATGAATTATTTTAAATGAAATATTTTCTAATTTCATGTTTAATCAATTATATATATTTTATATCAAGCATTCTTAAAGAAGGCACATGTATAGATTAATCTAGATTTGTGTAATACACATTATAAATAACTAGATACAGCATAAATTAAAAGTACTTCCAAAGTGAATTTAATGGAGCACTTTAAGTAGATAAAGAGTACTTTAGTTTGGATATTCTATAGTTGTGATTTTTCATTCTTAATTGACTTCCTACCTAGAAAACTAAAATGGTATCTTTAGCTTTTGTGAAGGTGGAAAAAAAAAAAGCCAAATTGCAAACCCAGTATTATAAATTTCAGTTACAGGAAAACTCTGTGGTGATCTAGTCTAATCTCTCTACCACTGTTGGTTTGTTTCCTCATTTTCAATCATGGGAAATTTCTTACCTTTAAAGGTAGTCTAAAATGTTTATTCTTTCATTCAAATAATTTTGAATATAGTGAATGTAGAAAATGTTATAAATTAATTGTTGTGAATGAAATGAAATGACTACATTCAAGAGATAAGGCTATTGTTGGGAGCTGTATATTATGAGGATTCGCATAATCTTTAAATTCAAAAATTACTATATAAATTTTATTACTTAAACATTACTGAAACATTCTTTTTGACAGATCTCCTGGTTAAGCAAAACTAAAATAAGGACATTTTTTATTCTAAAATTTAAATAATTTGTCAAAAAAAAAGTGAAAAAGTATTCTTAAAGTTTCTGAAGGTAGTACTGTTTCTTTACATGTAATATGCACCATTTTTATATTGAAAATGACTATAGTGAATATAAAGCAAAAAGTGTAAAGTAAAAAGACAGTTTTAATCTTAGTTTCCTGTCTTTAACAATGAATTCACTAAACTTTTAAGCAAAAGTCTTTTAAAATTCATTGAAAGGTGTTTTACATCAGTGGTATCAAACTCAACTAGAAAAAGGGGTCCCTAAACCATGCATGCAGCAGGCTGAATATTGACTTAAAAAACTTATTACTTTTTGTTGCTGTTCAGTTATTTCAATTTCAGTTCTGTCCCACTCTTCATGTGACTTGCACAGGGTGATACAGCTATTAAGTATCTTGAGGCCAAATTTGAGCTCAGTTCTTCCTGATTTCTGGGCCAGTGTTCTATCTACTGAGCCACTTAGCCGCCCCTACATATTAATATTACTTATTGTCTTACTCAATTTTTATTTAAATATTTCATAATTCCATTTTAATCTCATTTAGCCCCATCTTTGATGTTCTGACATATCTATTTTAATTATTGCTTCAATTGAAAAAAATAAACCAAGAAATGTTAATGAAGTTATGTTTTAAATTATCTTATCTTCACCCTTTTAAATTCACTAAAAATATCTTTCAATTGTTATTTTAGGTCTGTAAAAATAAAATTAACCCTTTTCTCCCCCTTACAGGTCCAAAATCAAGCCTGACTAGAAAAACTTTCTGTATAAAAGTATACATATGGGTGCATACAACAATGTGAAAAAGTACCAATTTTAAATTAATGGATCAAAGACATTTTTTAAGATTTCATCAAACTAAAGGAAACTAATTGGATGCAATGTCAATGAATATGAATCCATATTTATTTTAACAACAGAGACACCACAAAGTATCTTTATGGTCAGAAATTTTTATAATATAAAATATATTTACATATATGTAGAATAAATATACATATTAAACTATGTATATTTTAATAAAATTTACATAAAAATTAAGGTTAAAAGAAAAATATCCATAGAATTTCAGCTTTTATTCTTATTCCACCTTCCTTTATCTTGAAACCCTGTTAACTTTTAGTTGCTTTAAATATAAATAAGCAAACATGTAAAAAAAGGTCTGTCCTGATTTTAGTTATTCATTTTTAAATTTCGGATTAAAAAAAGAGTTAAATATTTTTAAAGGGGAAAAAAATTAACTGAACTTGACATGTTTTCAATTTCACATGACACCAATTACCTGTTTAATTTGATGTAAAAACCCCTTTAAATATTATTTCCAATAGAGAAATGTTAATTAAATGAGTACAGTATCTTCCCCTTATCCCTCTCAGGGGGTTATAGAGAAGATTTTGGTAATGTTTTACTACATGTTTATTGATTAAATTCTATTACATGTATGGACAAGAAAATCATGTTATTTATGGGGTCAGCAGGTGTTTGATTATTTCCACAGTTTTAGCCATTCATGGAAGGTCTTTTAATGTTTCATCTGCTTGCGAGGGTCCTACCATCTTTACCATTAGCTACTTTTTGAAATGAATTATGAACGTCTTCAAAAGACAAAATCAGGACTGTCATTTTAACTTTAAAAAAAGCAATTTTTATTTCTTGTATAACATTTATAAACTATTGAGTAAAAGTAATTCTTGAACTGGAGCAATTTTATATTAAAATAGAACCAAAACTCAAGTTATTTCAGCATGTCGTCTGATTTAATTTTGTTGTGTAGATTAGTTTCTTATCACTAAGTCAACCCAAAGTTAAAGGGGAACTATTCTGAGAAAAATTAAGTTTAGTCCAATTTTTATAGTATAGATGTTATTTAAAATGGGTTTTTAAATGCCCTTTTATCACCACATAATAGCTCTGTTCCTGAATGCAACTTTTGAGTATGATCCTGAAAGAAGAACGTAAAAGAATTCTAAAAGGGGCATTAAGGGAGGATCCTTAAGGATGTAGTTTTTATATTTACCATTTCATAGTATAAAATAATATATTTACTTAATTCTGCTCCCTGGATATCTGATTCAAATAAAGAAAGTTGCCATAATAAATATTTCTGCTTCACTAAACAATCAAAATCTGTTACTAAAGGTGGGAACATAATTCATTGTCATATGAACTTTTTATAATAATTTAAAACAAAAATTTCTATATTACTAAAGATTCTATGAGGTTACTTATCCTACATTAAAAAACATACCTAGATTTGTGTCTTTCTGGTTTCGTGGACATTTTCTTCCGAGAAGGCGCTCGTAAAGGACGTGCATGCTGGCCTTGGCTAGTTATAAGGATTGCACACATGACTAGTTACTTTACTCCTTTTTCAATATAATTTATTAGAATTTGCCTATAAGTTAGTAATAAATGTTAACACTGGTCTTACAGTGTAGTAGTTAGACTAGACAGTAAAGCAGAGTCCATTGATTGGTAAGCTTAAGCACATCAAATGTTACTTAAAATGTGTACGTTAAGGATGATGTTGAAATCTAAGGCTTGTTACTTATTTTAATTTAAATCTCTTAAAAATTTAAGTGACATCTGATAAAAATAGTTCAATTTTGTTTATATGTAAGCATATTTTCACTTACTTCTAATCAAACAATTATTTATTAATAAACACTTGTTAGTAGGCACTATATTAGGTGCTGGTAATAAGGATAAAAAAATTAAAAAAAAAAAGGTTTGTCCTTAAGGAACTTAAAAGAATTTTAAAGCTGGCAGGGGCCTTGGTTCAATTCCATTACTTCATTTGACAGAAGAGGAAACTAATGACCCAAGAAATTACATGATTTACTCAAAAAAGCAATTAATGGCATTGGGGACAAGAACCTAAGTTTTAAGAATCCCTGGTCCAATTCACTTAATCAGCACTTTTTTTTTAGGCAATAGGGGTCAAGTGACTTGCCCAGGGTCACACAGCTGGGAAGTGTCTGAGGCCAGATTTGAACCTAGGACCTCCCATCTCTAGGCCTGGCTCTCAATCCACTGAGCTACCCAGCTGCCCCCATTAATCAGCACTTTTAATGTGAGTTTTAAAAAATCATCTTTGTAGGTGAAAATAAAAATGCAAAAAAGAGAAAAGAAATCAAGAAATTATTTTAAATCCTGGGAACATTATGATTTTCTTCTCCTCAGAAGGGCTTGGAACATTTTCCAAACCTTATTTGAAATTCAGATTTTGAAATATATATGAATTTGAAAATTCATGCTAAAAGGAAAAAGGAAATTCAACAGTAAAAAAAGTAAATTCAATATTCTATAAGTAAAAAACAACTTTATGTCTATTTTAAAATTTGTAGTCTCTATAAAGTAATGGAAATATATTGTTAGATAAATTTTATTATTTTGCAAAAATAAAAAAGATGTTAATTATTTGTCTATATGTTAATTACTTTTATCTTAAATAGTGAATAAGACTTTTTAGAAATCTATTTAAAAGATGCATGCAAAGAGAGACTTAAAATTCACAAGGCAAATAAGGGGTATACTAATAAATAGGAAAAGGAAGGTTTAAGAAAAATATAGTATTACCAACAAATATTTACTCAACACAAACATTAAAATATCTTTGAAAAACAAAAAGTGAATCTCATGGTATAAGTTATGCTTCAAAACTTATGCTTATTCAAATGATTAAAAAAATTTTTTTACCAAAGATTGAATTCTATTTTTGCATTTACTTACAAATATTATGATAAACCATTTAAAATTCATAATTAGGAATAAAGAAATTTTTTATTCATCTCTGGGACTATGTCCTGAATTGAAATATCAAGTTTTAGATTGTGTTACTCCCAGTTTCACTTTTCAAATTAAAAAATAAAAGAGGGGACGGCTAAGTGGGCTCACTGGATTGAGAACCAGGCCTAGAGATGGGAGGTCCTGGGTTCAAATTTAACCTCAAGAAACTTTCTAGCAGTGTGACCCTGGGCAAGTCACATAACCCCAACTGCCTATCCCTTGTCACTCTTCTGCCCTGAAAACAATACTTAGCATTGATTTTAAGACAGAAGCGCTTAAAAAAAAAGAAAAAATCTTTAGAATATGGATTTTTTACTAAGAAGAAACAGTTACTAAGGGTAAATTTTTAAAAATCTATTTCATAAAATGAGACTTGAGGAGATTGCTATTTTTTCTATTTGGAATATGTTTTTGTCTTGGAGAGAGATGACACATTCTGTCAATTTCTTTTATAAATTTCCTGTTGTTAGTAAGTATATTTTCTCTGAGAGAAAAGGGAAATAATTTTCTCTCTTAATTATCTATTATTTTAAATGTAAAATTGTATTAGTAAGCTGAATGATTTACAATTTCATTTTAAAATCTATACCACGAATTCAACACAAAAAAGTCAAGGTGATTTTAATCTACTACCTTGAACATAAACACTCTCCATTAGTGTTTTACATGTTGGAATCATCCAAAGGACATATTCAGATATTTTAAATAGAGGGGGAAAAAGAAAGCAGTTTGTCCAATAATAAATGACCAAAAGGCTAAAACATAATTATTATTACCTTTAACATTATTTTTTTTATTCTGGGGGATAATAGACAGCCAAGAAGAAATGTTGTGTATATGTACATAAAGGTTCAACCTTTTGAATCAAATAAAAAACTAATTTGGCTCACTTACCACCCCCAAGGGAACTGGTTCCTTTATGAAGATGATTCAACTGCTTGTGATAATATAAAGGCAAACTATTTGCTATTTCCACAGTTATCTCTATGGTAATAATGAACCAAAAAGTTGAACTACAGAGAGTTCAATGGCTCAGTAATAATCTATTTAAAATATTTATGGTTTATCTATTTAAAAAAGTAACAGTAAAAATAGGCTATTTATGTTTTTTTAATTAAATTTTATTTTCATTTTTTTCTTTCATACTTTAAACATAACTTCAAGAAAAATATTTTCACATTTATGGGATATTTAGAAAAATCCCTACTAAAGCATTAAATACTGTTAAAAGATAAACCTTAGGAGAGTAGACAGAAAATGTGACATAACAAAATAATAGTAATCAAAATAGAAGCATTTGGATTTCTTCAAAAGGATATCATTTGCATAATTAAGGTCTTTGAAATGATCTAAGTTACTAATTTTTATCACATAAAAATAAAAAATCAAACAAAATAAGCACTTTAGTTTTATCAATCTCAATGACATGTACATGTATATATCATGTAGTTTCCATATTTGTTTCATAATGTTACTTTCTGCTTTTATTTTTTCAGTATTACAAAGGAAAATGTACTACTTTTTGTTTTTCATATAACAAAATATTCATTTAATATGTATCACTAAAAGGTGGCTTTTTAAAGATTATAAAATACTTCTGATTCACATATTCAGATTCATTGTTTAAGAGATATATATCATTTATGAATATTATATTTTTCATGTGAAAGGTATAGCTATGTGTCCCTAAAATAAACAATATAATCAGGTAGAAAAGATTTGGAAGCATAGAAAAAGACTGCATTACTTCTAACATACCCAGATCTATTCTGTGACAAGAAGGAAGCTCTTGGGTTACCATTAGGAAGTAGCTGTGCAATCCCTGGAATGCAAGCAGCAAACTGGCACAAAGTGTATAGTGGAAATTGTAGGCATGCTGTAAGAAGGATTCTGAAATCATAAAATTGCATCCCTAAAACAAAAATATTAAAGACAAAATATTACTACCTAAAAAAAAAAATCTACATTTTTCTTATTCTAAAATTAAAATTGTTTACACTAATCCCTATCAATTCTAAACCATAAATATGACTAATGTAAAGCTTAACACAACTGATTTTGTTAACATAAGTCATTTCAGCATATTAAATATAACTCAATATATTAAACAATTATACAGAAGCAAAGGTTTATCTAACTTAAGTACAAATTTTTATATTACCTGTAAAAACTGTTTATATTAGAATTGTTGCTTTTTAGAATCAGAGGGAACATCTGAACTACCAGACCAGCATTAAGTGGTTGACTCATTATCTCATTAACTTATAAGATTTTTATCAAATTTGATAATATCTATAAAGCATAGTACCTGGCACATAGCAAGCATTATATAAGTGTCAACTATTATTATTATTATTATTATTATTATTATTATTATTGAATAAGGTAACCAACTTTTGAAGAGAATTAGGATGTTTAATTAATTTTGTAAAGAGTAGAATCTTGAGTGGGATAAATTATTCCAAAAGCTCTTCTTAGGCTGCTAATATTTTGTTAATAGAACAAGAAATAACTGTGGAAAGAAGACAAAGCTAGGAGGTTGTAAAATATTTCTATCTATTCAATATTTATCTTAAGCTAAAGTCCTACGGTCATATTAAAGTTTTGACATCAGAATATGAAATTATCTGATGGTTTCCAAACTATACTTAAATGGTTAAGTCCGTTAACAGGTTTATTCTCCAAAGTGACTCTAATTCTCCCAAGTTTTACTGTTCATTGAAAACATTTGTGGCATTTCTTTTTTCTGAAATAAAGAGGAAAAAAATTAAATAAGCAATATTCTTACATCTGGAGTTAACTGTTTTGAGTAGTTATTACCAAAGACCACGCTTTCAAGAGTAGGAATCACAGAGTCCTTGTTTTGTGCTGGTGCATTCCTATTTAGCCAAGTGTTCTTCACAGGACGAGGAAAGCTGAGGGAATAATTATTTTAAAATTATTGTTTTTTCAATAATTACAATCCAGAAATCCCCGTGACAGGTGAAAATCCACAAAGTAGCAGCATTAAATTTATTTTATTATTTACATATATTTTAAGGTTTTGTAAACTTTTCCCACTCTCCTATAAACCTTTTCAACACTCTTATTAACCTACAGTCACTGAGTCAATCAGTGCCCAGGACACAGAACATAATGCTGTAGTTGGTCACCTTTCATTCCATCAGACAATAGTGTGCTGTGATAAGTGTAACTCTGTGATACAGAATTATATGTATATATATAAACCCATGAAACAGTGAAGCCCCAATAAGTGAACTGTGATATTACGAGGGATGGCTGTATTTAATACTGCTATTCTGATAGAGGCCAAGATCTATGGAACTAGGAGTCAAAATTTAAATATCATATGAGGAAAAGTATTTAAAGTATTTGGTATCTTAATTTCTCCAGAAATAGGGGTAATTTCATAGGATCAAAGAATCAGAGATGTAGAGCTAGAAGGGACTTATTTGATCTACACTCAGAAATGGGATGTTTTAAAGGCTTGAAAATAATGTCTACAAATTTATTTAGGCACAATCTCAATTCTAACAGATACAGTAGCACAAACTAATAAAAATCCCATTTCTATGAAGAAAATCACCATTTTGGAAATAATATTTGCATTTCTATCCCACATTACTGTGTATAATAAGACACAGTATTGATATTTGTCAAATTAATGCACTTAGACCATTTGCAAAAGTAAAAAGGGAAAAATAAATCAGTACTGTCATAAGCAAAAAGCTGATTTCATATGTAAAAACAATTTTAATTTGCTAAAACCAAAATGTCACTATCATAGCAAATAAGAGGTCTTCAGCCAATTGTGAATTCTACTTGTGCTGTAAAATATTTTCCAGAATCAAGTATTAGTAATATTGTTTCAGAAAATATTCATTAAAGTAACAAACTCAGGAACAAGAAATACACCATGTGAAAGCAAGTATGTAAGGAAAATTTGAACTTAATTTAAATAACTAAATCAACATCTACTTAGGTTCATTGGGTTAATTTTATTTATGTTAGAATAACACTAAACCAATATTAAATCCTCACACTAGTTTTACTATGCTTGGAAGAAAAATCTATAATAAATATATTTAGGGAAAATCTTGTTGAAGCTTTCAAAGTGAGGAATATTTATCTTTAACATCACCTCAGGACCAGCACCAGTACCATCAGCAAAAAGCTTTGCCACTATCTTTCCCTGCTTCCTCCTTCTAACCTTCCAATTTGATTTATAAGCAGATGAAAAGTGAGTGAAAAATTCTGCATTCATGGCAGCAAGGAAAACTCTAGCAAGAGAGGAAATATAAGGCTCCATGGAATGGCAGCAACAACAGTTATTCTGAAGGCACCTCAACTTTTCTTTCAGTCACTAAAATAGTCTTCTTTTGATAATCCAGGTCAGCTGTGCCTTTCTTCTACTAGTCTGTGGTAAAAACTGTTGTATTGCAAGAGGAAGTACATATTTAAAAGCAGTGATCTGGTTATCATCTCACTACCTAATGAAGGCCATCAAAATAAGCATTTGATGGATGGTTTGTCTATGTACTATTGTTGCATTGCTCATATAGCCTCAGTAAGTTTGGAAAACTGGGTCATCCAATTAAGAGTTTCTTCTATAAAAAGAAGTTTGAAATAACATACATTTAAAATTATTATGTTATGAACATCAAATAGTTGTAATGGAGGTTTCATAAAAATAAAGAAGATGACATTGCACATGTGAAAGCTATAGGGAATTTTCATATTTTAACTTGCATGCTGGATAATTCCTGTTCATAGATACTAAACAATATTTTATAGATTTTTTTACCTAAAGAAACTTAATTTATTCTTATTTGTTGCCTCATGATTTTTCACAGGACCATCAAGTTAGAGCTAGAAGTGCTCTTAGAAGTCACCTCATCCAACACCTTTATTTTACAGATGAGGAAACTGAAGCAATCTGAGGTAAACCAACCTGTCCAGAGCCATATAGTTAATAAGGTAAGTAGGATTTAAACTTAGGTTTAAATGACTCCAAAATCAATATTCTATCTATGATGCTATGTTGCCACTAATGGTATAAGATTTTTAAATAATTCAAGAACTGAAATAATACAACAGAAATAAAAATGAGAATTTCACAATTGAAAGTAAAAACATCATTGAAGATACACAAATCTGATCTACAAAACTGAATATTATTCAAAAGTTTATCACAGGGGGGCAGCTAGGTAGCAGAATAGAGAGTTAGAAAGACCTGGGCTTATTGTGATCCTTGCTGATCTTCAGTCTTAGAAATGATAATAAGAAAGAAGGTAGGAGTTACTGTGACAAATTTTAGTCTTTATAACTAGAAAAGAACATGAAATAGAAAATCTTAGCAATTAATTTTAAACATCAAAATTTTGTAATATCAAAATACTCTACAGAGAAAAGCTAAAGAAGTTGGAATTATTCAACCTAGAGATGGGAGGAAAGGAAGACAGGAAATTTTATTTTATTTATTCATTTTCAAAACACCCTTACCTTCTGTCTTGTAATCAGTACTATGTACTGGTTCCAAGGCAGAAGAATGGTAAGGGCTATGGCAATGGGGGTTAAGTGACTTGCCCAGGGTCACACAACTAGGAAGCGTCTGAGGCCAGATTTGAACCCACGACCTCCTGTCTGTAGGTCTGGCTCTCAATCCACTGAGCCATCTAGCTGCCCCTTAGGAAATTTTAATAGCTAAAAATATATAAGGAGCATATATACAGTAGACAGAATATATCTCTACTGTAAAGAGAACAAAGGAAAGGGACTTTTATTGCAGCATTAGTGTTTAGACATAAACTTATTTTTCTGACATTAAAAGTTTTGTTAAACATAGGACTGCACTATTAAAAGAGGTTTTAGAATATTTTTTTTCTTAAGTCTTAAAAAAATACAATATTATAGTCTAGTCTAATGGGAATTTTATTTTGGCATGATTATGCCAGGGAACAGGTATATACATGGATTACACAGAACAACCTTGGTTTTTGTCCTAAGAGCCTAGAAATTTTTACTAGAAAATGTCTGGATCAAAAAACATTATCACATGATATATCTGCACAACTAAAATTTAAAATCTCATCTTTTAAAAATCTATTACATACTTATTTTAGCATAATTTATATCACCATAATTTGAAAAATCCCTATGAAGAGTTATATACATTGTTACATTTTTCTTTCTATAGAAGGAAAAAAAAAAGCATTGTGATATAGGGGATTTACCTTATTAGTGGCTGGTGTAGTGCAACCAATGATGCATGGACTGTAACAGATACAACAGAAAGGTGGAAATAATCAAACATAACATTAACATGATGATGAAGGCCTCTATGGAGGCTAAAGTGCAGCTTCAATGTTCGGCTACTTATTAGTTGCAAGGAGTTCAAGTCATCTGCCCTATAAAAAGCAACATATTTGCTTGTAAGTACAGAAATGGTATAGAAAATGTTAAAAACAAAAGAATTAAAGAATAAATACAAAATAGTCTTAGTTAAAGGTAACTATTAATTACCTTTTAAAAATCTAAACAAATAAATACTGAGAAATAATTTTAAAAGCACTCAAATTACATGGGATAACAATATATCATCTAAGGATGAGAAAGTATACTTAAGTCCTCATTATCACTGTTATCAGTATCTACAGCATGAATTGTCTTTTTTAAAGCTGTCTCATAATAAAGTCTTTTGGGCTACAATGAAATTCTCCTAGATAGAAATTAACATCATAAGATAATACCAATCAATGTATTACAGGACAAATTCAATCCTGGAAAATTCTTAAAGCTACTTCAAATTATTCTATTGTATAAAATTTTGTAGTATTAAAATAATGGAGCCAATGATGGAGGCTTTTAATGAAGTAGGAAATTTTGATTGTAATGAGAGATTTTACATGTAAAACAATTTTGCAACAATAATTTCAAGAATTATATTCCAATATAGTTTTTAGATTACAACAAACATATGGAATATTTCTGGATGTAAAGAACAGAACAATTTCTTAACTTTGGCTACTGCTACAAGCAAGAAAATTTTCAAGGTATTCCTCTGAGTACTGAAAGTGGACCTCCGGTACAGGCAGTGGCTATAACATGGGAACCTGATTCCTTAATGCCACTGAACTTGATTGTCATGATGAAACTCTCAGGATTGGGATAAATCAGTGATACTAAAGATGGAGTAAATGCAGAAATATCATAAGACAGTGTCATCTTACATGAGATTTTAAAAAATGTTTGAGAAAAGTATTTCCAAGAGAAAACAAATAACAAGTAAAACTTTTTCACTGTATTTACAATTCTCTCTATGAGGCAGTCTGGGAAATAACTGTGCTCCCTGTTAAGACTTTTCTAAAATATAGTGCAGATCATCTAGTTAGGTAGGCAAGTCAAGACAGTCACTTCTAAATTTCTTAGAGGTTTTGAAAATGACTATCATAAAATCAGAGAGAAGTCAGGGATACTCATAAACTTAGACTAAAAATAATAAAACTTTATTTACTGTGTTTCTAAGGTGTGGCTCAGCATGCTACAAAAGAAAGAACATAGAACTTTGTGTCTAGAATCATAGGCTTAAATTCCTACTTTTGATTTTTACTGGCTATATGACCATGATAAATTCACAAAATTTAAAAGCTTAAATTTCCTCATGAGTGAAACTGGAATAAATGTAAGGTTGTTATGAGGACCAAAACCATTAAGTGCATATTAAATCAGATCTTCTGATACTGAAAATGATACTACTTACACTTTGACCCTCAAATGGTTATTGTGAGAAAAAAATGCTTTGTAAACTTAAAAGTGTCATTAAAATGAGAATTTACATCCTCAACACTCCACTAAGGTACAGTGATACAAAGAGTTCAATTTTCCCATACTTTCTCATATTGTATAATTTTACCACCTGAATCTCATGCAATCTCATGTATATTTCATGTAATATGTAAGAATGTAACATATTATTTTCATCTGGCACAGGTAGGAACCCAAATGGTATTTCTTAATTCATTTTATAAGGGAATTGTTACGATAAAGGGGATGGGGAATAAATATTTATTAAAGACCTCTTA